>NC_052096.1:960000-1560000 GCF_015852505.1 Tachyglossus aculeatus | reverse complement strand
TTATTGAGCACTTACTAGGTGCAGAGCACTGCGCTAAGCACTCGGAAGAGCCCAATCCGATGCAGTCGAGACACGATCCCTGCCCTGGAGGAGTTTACAGTCTAGCGGATCCTACCCAGCTGCTGACCCTCTCCAGGCTGGCCTTCTCCGGGCCCTCTCCCCTTCCCACCCATTCCTGCCTCCTCTCTGTCCCTCTACCCGTCCACCCCACCCTTGAGGGTCTCACGGGGTGGGGTTGACCCCGCAATAAACCAGCAGTCCAAGGTGTCTCTTCCCAGGTGCGTTGTCTGGAGTGGGAATGGAGTCTGTCTCTGGGGATCCCCCTGTCCCCCACCCCCCGGATCCCCTTCTCCCAGATGGCCCACTTTCTCCTTGCCCCAGTCTGCGCCAGGGGTAACGAGGACCGGCCTTTCTTATTTGGATTAAATTTTTATTGAAAGGTCTAGGGATTTCAGTTTGGGCCATCAGGGGTGGTTGGGGTGAGGGGAAGGTGGGGTTTGGATCTGCTGGAGATCACACCACCAGCTGCTGAAATTATGGGGGCTCCAGGGTCTTGAACCTGGGGATGGGGGGAGAGAGGGAAAGGGGGAGAGACAGAGATACGGTGAGACAGAGACAAGAGAGACTCAGAGAATTTGGGAAGGGGAAGCCAAAATCCAGAAATAAGGAAACAAAACGAGCAGCAATGATCTCAGATGCCCGGGGCTCCCCAGTGGCCCCTTAGGGATCGAGTGTCCTCCGGAGCCATAAGATCCAGATTCTGATCCTGGCCCTGCTACTTGCCTGCAGTGTGACCTTGGGCAGGTCACTCCAGTTTTCTGCGCCGCAGGTATCTCATCTGTAAAACGGGGATTAAAAACCCATCCCCTCCGATTTAGACTGGGAGCCCAGTGTGGGACAGGGACCGTGCTTGATCTCATTACCTTGTACCTACCCCAGTGCTCGGCACAGCACTAGAGACAAAGGTTTGATAGATGCCCCAACGATTATGATTGTCATTAAGGACACTCCTGGGTATTGGTACTTAGAATCTCCCCGGGGAGCATGCTGAGCCCTCCCGGTAACCCCTGGTGACCATCCTGCCGTGGGTGAGGGGATGGGGATGTTGCAGGGCGCATCCTCCCTTCTGGACTAGGAGGGGTTGGCCATCCCCTTGGTGGTGGGCGTGAAAGGCTGGGGGCTGGTCCTGGGTGGTGACTCCACGGCTCCAGAGGAAGCAGGGGGCGAAGGGGGCCGGGGATCGGAACTGTAGATCCGTCATCGACTTTCAACTGCCCCCTCCTGAGCTCAACCTTCTGGGGAGAAGGGGGGCCGCCTACTGACTCCATAGGCTCCAGACTCACTCTTAATCTGGCCATTCCCACCCCCCAACCCGGGTCGGGGGTCTGAGCTCAGCCCTTGTCCCCTGCTACGTCCCCACAAAACGGAGGCCCGGGTGCTCATGAGCTACTGGCCTGCTGTGCTCTGGGGGAAGCCCAGGGGCCACAGCACAAGTCGTTCCCCCTGCACCCATTCTGTCTCAACCTCCTCCAGCCCACCCTGACCCCAATTCCTTCTCCGCCCCCTGACCTCGTGGCTCACCAACTGGCCCTTAGGAGCCCACCTGCTGCCTCTAGACTGTACGTTCGCTGTGGGCGGGAAATGCATCTGTTATACTGTCCTCTCCCCAGCATTTATTACAGCGGCCTGCACACAGTTAAGTGCTCGGTAAATGTGACCGACATACTGCTGCCATCCTCTACCACCACCCTTTGTGCCCGAACTCCCAATGGCGCATCACTGTCTAAGGCCCCCCTGAAGCCCCGCCACCTTGAGCCCCCTGAATCCGAGGGCCAGGACAGGGCTGAGGCCGGCTATCCATGTTACTGTCCAGCCACGGCCGCCAGATCGGACCTTCCCTCTCCCAGTGCCCCACAGGCCGGCCTGCCCCGGGCCCTCCACCTTGGGCAAGCTGCCCGGGACTCCGGGAGTTCCTGGGATGAGAACTTGGCCCCGGCCCACTCTGGTGCCGCCCCCAGAAGCGGGCGTAGATGGACCTGGCCAGGGCGGGAGCCTGGGGGTATCGTGGCACCTCGCTCCCCGGCCTGGGCCCGAGCTCAGGGCTTGGGCCAGGGAGAGCAGACCCGCCACTTCTGCTGCTGGGGTGAGTGACCGGGGATGGGGCACTGCAGACCCCAAGATCAGGGAGGGAGCCCGAGGCCAGGGCCCGGGAGAGGACGTTTCCCTTGCCCTTTTGTGGGGTGCGGTCCCCCCTCCCCCAGCTCACCTCCACATCCTCGTCTCCGGGATCAGAAGACTCGGGGCCCCTGGCTCTCTCCCCCATCAGCACCAGCCTGACGCTGGGGAACCTTTTTTGCCATTTTATTCCATAGTTTCTGGACACAATAATGACTTCTCTTTTAACTTAAACTAAAAACCAGGGCTGGGGGTGAGGGATGTGGGGAGAAAAGCACGCACAACCCAGGGTGGGGGCCGCGGGGGGAGGGGGCGGAAGGGCTCAGCGGATGGTCTTGACGGGGCTCTTGAAGTTGCTGGCGGCCTGGAGCTGAAGCTGATAGGCCATGGGGTGGATTTTGAACCCGTAGAGCCTGTGGGGGGAACACGGGGAAGGTGGGTGGAGGGGTTCGGGGGCCGGGGGAGCGGAACTGAGATCCGAGCCCTGGGGCGGACTCCCCCTCCTCCCCCGGCATCCTAAGGCCGGGCCCTCCTCCCCACTCCAAGCTCCCGGCCGCCGGGCGCACCTGGGCACGAACTGGTTGGCGGGCCGCTTGGGCCGGTATTCGGGGTGCACCATGAAGAGCATGTGGGGGAAACCTGTGCCGAAGTAGGCCCCGTCCGTGTGGTGGTGCCGGGAGGACTTGGGCGTGTACACGTCCATGCACTTGGGACAGTAGAGCTTCACCATGGCTTCGCCGGGAATGTCCGACAGGCCTGGGGGAAGCCAGGACGGGAGTTCAGGTCAGGCTTTGTGTGTGTGTGAGTCTTGGGGGTGGGGAGGGAGCCTGCCGCCGGCTCCCTCCCCACCCACCCCGGGGCTCCCCGCCCGCCTCTGCCAGCACTTACCGATGGGTAGCATGGGCTGGTTCTCGCAGTACACCCGGGGGCAGTACCCAAAATCTCCTTGTTGGTATTTCTCCAGCTGGCGGGGGGGTGGAGAGGGGAAGAGGGAAGAGGGTTGGGGGGCCGCCCGGCTCTCCCGGGGGCTGCCCAGTTTGGGGGACGGAGCCCGCCCCGCGCCCGCCCGCCTCTCACCATCTGGGCGATGCCGCGGTTTGTGAGGATGTAACGGGCGTGGATCAGGCCGTACAACATCTCGGCCGCCTGCTCGATCAGGTCGCTCTGGTTTGGATTGTCCTCCAGCTCCTCGTCTGGAACGCAGGCCCTGCCTGTGAGCGCCCGCCCCGGCCCCCCGGGCTCTCCCCCGCCAGCCCAGACCCCGGGGAGCGGAGAATGGGGACGGGGCTGGGGACTGACCGGGCTCCAGGTCCAGGATCATGTCCAGCGCCTGGCGATAGTGCGGCACCTGCTCGTTGAGGCCGGTCAGGTTGAACTTGTCTTGGATGTAATCTTCATCCACCTGCCGGGGGGTCGCTAGGGTCAGGGAGGAGATGGTGGGAAGCCCCTCCCCGCCACCTGATCCCCCTGAATCCACCCCCGTGGGCCCCTGCAGGCCAGGGCCCCCGGGCTCCGAGGGGTCTTTGGCGCACGAGATGCCAACCTCTCCCTGACCACGGCTGCTCAGCTCCTTTCTCCTGGGGGCACTCCCGCGGGTCACCCCCAGCCTGAAGCCCCGCTCCCCTCGCCCCGGGAAGAACCGTGCCACATCAGCTGGGGCTTCCAGTCGGGAGTCCCTACGGGCTCAGGTGTGGCCACCTCTGCCCAACTGCTCCATCCGGGGGTGGCCAGACCCTGAGTCCCAGCAGTCCTGGGGACGACCCCGATGCCCTGGAGTGACCCTGATGTCAGGGAAGGAGTGACCCCGATGCTTGGGAGGGCACGCTCCTTGGCCCAAGCCCCTTTCTGGTTTGATTCTGGGACCCACTCAGGCTGGTGGAAGACGTCCACCCCTCAGGGTTGCTAGCCCCCACACCTCTCTGAGCTCCTAAACAGTGGCTCTCTCATGGCCCACCATGCTCCTCGCAATGAGAAGCTGGCAAAGCCCAACTTTACCCTCAAAGCCCAAGGGCCCAAAGTGGCTCCCTGTAGCCTCCTGGGAGAGTCCCGCTGGGCCGGGCCGGGCCGGGCAAGGAGGAGCGGGGACCTGGCCAGGACCTCCTTCGGGGGGTGGAAAGTGGGGCTGAAAACACGACATGGAGAGTCCCGGGCCGGACAGGAGGAAGCCCGAGTCGGGGTGGGAGGGGCTAAATCAATCGTATTTACTGAGCGCTTACTGTGTGCAGGGCACTGTACAAAGGGCTTGGGAAGTCCAAGTTGGCAACATATAGAGACAGTCATCATCATCAGGAATCGTATTTACTGAGCGCTTACTATGTGCAGAGCACCGTACCAAGCGCTTGGGAAGTACAAATTGGCAACATATAGAAACAGTCCCTACCCAACAGTGGGCTCCCAGTCTAAAAGGGGCAGGATGCCAGGGTGCCCAAGGGGATCGGGGACAAGGGGGAGGAAAGTGTTCTGGGGCAGGGGTTCTGAACCTCCCGATAAGAAGTGTGTGTGTGGGGGCGGGGGGGGGGAGGAGTTAGAGGTCAGGGCGATGGTGAGCCAAGGCTGAAGTGGTGGCAGAGGAAGTGAGCGGGGGGTGGGGGGTGTCTGGAGAACAAGGGGGCTTTGGGGAGACCTCACCTCACAAAAGAACTCGTTGCCACGGAGACCACAGAACCAGGAAATCCAGGACACCTCCTCCGAGCTGCTCATCTTCCCGTCTCCTGGGGGCGGGGGCGGGGGTTTACGAGGGCAGCCCGGCCTCCCCCCACCAGCTTGTCCCCTTCCCCTCCTCCCCGGATCCCGACCCCTTCCCCCGGGGCCAGGGGACCCCGTGTCCCGCCCGGTCCTCGACTCTCGGCCCCCCTACCCTTACTCACCTCCCGGGGAAGGGGTGGGGAAGGGGAAGGGGAGGCTCTCGGCCCCGGCGGGCGGGCGGACGGGCGGGCGGACGGACCGACGGACCGACGGGCTCGGCGGGGGTGGGGGGGGGGAGAGGAGGGGGGAAGCGGCGGGAGTGGAAATGGGGTCCGGGCCGGGCCGGGTCGGGGGGCGGGGGCCGCAGCGCGCAGCCGCCGGGCGCCGCGGTGCACGGCGGGAGTTGTAGTCCGGGGCGCGGCGGGCGGGCCGGGAGCCCCCGGGGCCTCCGGGGCGCCGGGACTCGGACTCCCGGCGGCCCCCGCGCGCCCGGGCACCGGGGGACCAACGCCGGAAGGGAACGGCCGAGCGGGAAGGTCAGGGGTGGGGGGGAAACTGAGGCCGGACGGTGACACACGCAGTCCATAGGCGCCTGCCCTGGACGAGCTTGCGGGGTATAGAGACGTTGTTAGCCGTCAGTCGCTCCACCACTGCTGTTTACTGACTGATGATGATGATGGTGGCGTTTATTAAGCGCTTACTCTGTGCAAAGCGCTGGGGAGGTGACAAGGTGATCAGGTTGTCCCACAAAACAGCCTTCATCCCCGTTTTCCAGAGGAGGGAACTGAGGCCCACAGAGAAGGGAAGTCACTTGCCCAAAGTCACACGGCTGACAAGTGGTGGGGCCGGGATTTGAACCCGTGACCTCTGACTCCAAAGCCCCGGCTCTTTCCAGTGAGCCACGCTGCTTCCCACGCTGCTCACTAAGCGCTCAACAGAGTTGGGATCTGGGATCCCCTGCCCGCATGGACCTTACAGTCGACGCGGGGGGACTCGCCATTGCCTCCCATTCGGATTTGAGGCCCGCCCACGTGAAGACTCTGCACTTGGGAGAGCCCGACTTTTTTCTTTGTGGGGTCATTTAAGGGCTTACTATGTGCCAGACAATCAATTAATCAGTCAATCAGTCGTATTTATTGAGCGCTTACTGTGTGCAGAGCACTGGACTAAGCGCTTGGGAAGTCCAAGTTGGCAACATCTAGAGGCAGTCCCTACCCAACAGTGGGCTCACAGTCTAAAAGAGCACTGGGGAGGTTACAAGGGGCTCACGGTCTTCATCCCCATTTTCCAGATGAGATCACTGAGGCCCAGAGAAGCGAAATGACTTCCCCAAAGTCACACAGCTGACAAGCGGTGGAGCTGGGATTTGAACCCATGACCTCTCACTCCAAAGCCCGGGCTCTTTCCACTGAGCCACGCTGCTTCCACTGAGAAGTGAAATGACACTGTAGACACTGTACCTACCAAGCACTGGGGTAAATGCAGACGGATCGAGTTAGACACAGTCCCACGTGTCCCACGGGGGGCTCACAGTCTTAATCCCCGTTTTACAAACGAGGGAACTGAGGCCCAGAGGAGTGCAGGGACTTGCTCAAGGTCACGCAGCAGATGCGTGATGGAGCTGGGATTAAAACTCGGAGCCTTCTGATTCCCGGGCCCGTGACCTTTGCTGCTTCTCTTTATTGTGTACCGACTCTGTCCTGTGCCTGGGCGCACACAACAGTCAGTGGACACGATCCCTGCCCCCCAAGGGGTTTACAGTTCAGCGGGGGAGACAGACCCTAAAAGAAATTCAGCTCATGGCGGGCAGGGAACATGTCTCCCCAACTCTGTAACATTGTAGAGAAGCATAATGGCCTAGTGGAAAGAGCACGGGCCGGGGATCATTAGGTCATGGGTTCTAATCCCGATTCTGCCACTTTGCTGTGTGACCTTGAGCAAGTCAGTTCACTTCTCTGTGCTTTGGTTCCCTCATCTGCAAAATGGGGATTAAGACTGCGAGCCCTAGGTGGGACGGGGACTGTGTCCCACCCTATTATCCTGTATTTGCCCCAGCACTTAGAACAGTGCCTGGCACATAATAAATGCTTAACAAATACCACCATCATTATTATTATTATTATTACTCTCGTAAATGCTCACCCCTCTGCACACTGTAAGCACTCAATGAATACCACTGATTGATTGAGGCGGCAATAGAGTTTTTAAATTACAGATTTAAGTGTTATGATGCGGGGGGATGGGGATTAAGAGTATAAGACCGGGGAGGGGAACAAGTTTACCAACTCTCCCTAGTGCTTAGTACGTAGTAAGTACTCAATAAACCAATCAATCACATTTATTGTTTACTATGTGCTAAGCACTTGGGAGAGTACACTATAACAGCAGACATTCCTCCCCACAACGAGGACTAGAAGATGAGCATACCATTGACGGGTTAAATGCTTAAGTGGGGCATAAATTGGGTAGGGACCTTCTCTATATGTTGGCAACTTGTACTTCCCAAGCGCTTAGTCCAGTGCTCCGCACACAGTAAGCGCTCAATAAATCATCATCATCAATCGTATTTATTGAGCGCTTACTGTGTGCAGCGCACTGGACAGAGCGCTTGGGAAGTACAAGTTGGCAACATCTAGAGACAGTCCCTACCCAACAGTGGGCTCACAGTCTAAAAGGGGGAGACAGAGAACAAAACCAAACACACTAACACAATAAAATAAATAGAATAGATATGTACAAGTAAAATAGAGTAACAAATATGTACAATTTTGTATGTACAATAATGCATTTGTATGTACAAATAAAAAAATTTGTATTTTATATGTACCAAAATGTACAATAAATGCGATTGATTGATTGACCTCTGTTTTGTTCTGTCTCCCCCTTTTACACTGTGGGTAGGGCCTGTCTATGTTGCCAACTTGGACTTCCCAAGCGCTTAGTCCAGTGCTCTGCACCCAGTAAGCGCTCGATAAATACGATTGATTGATTGATTGATTGATCTCCACGGCCCCACCTGCTCCCCAAGATTTGCCACCCCGCCGTCCCCGGGCCCTCCCATCCTCTGCCCACCCCGCCGCCCCTCAGGCTGGGAGGGGGAGCGGTTAGGCCCGGATGCTCCCTGTTTGGCCCACGAGAGAGACTACCTGTCGACGGGCCAACTAGCCTGGTGCTTGCCCCTCTCCCCTTCTCCATCTCCCCGCGCTTGACGCCCCGGCCTTTTGCGGGGGTCTCTATGTACCCGATCGACGTCGATTACGGTGAAGGTGAGGGGTGGGCTCGCCTTCATTCGCTTAACTGAGGGGGACACTGGGCCGGGTTAGGGCCTTCCGTTGGCATGGAAACCCTGGTCCGGGGGGCGAAGGGCATTGTGGGAGTTCGGCCAACAACCCCGCGCAACGGCCAGGGCCCTCGCGCCATCGGGGCACGTGCCCCAGCCGCGCAGGCGCGCCGGGCCGCCGACTCCCGACGCGCTGACGTCACCGAGATGGCGCGCCCCTGGTGGGGGCCGTGCCCCTCGCCGCTTTGCCGTACGCTTGGGCCACTTCCGCTTCCGGTGGGCTTCGGGGCGCAGGCGCGTCGGGGCCAGCCCCGAGCTCCTCGGAGGTAGTAAGTGCTCCCCGCGCGCGGGGTCGGGGGATTTAAAGGGCCAGGCCGCCGCTGTATTTGCAGGCTCGCCTGGGGCAAGGGGAAAGGGGTGTTTTTGTTGTGAACGTGTGTGTGTGTGTGTCTGTACGTGTTGTGGTGGCTCTTCTTATAAAACCTTATTAAAATCCCCCCCCTCCACTGAGCTGTGGGGTCGGTACGAGCCAATCAGGTTCGTGGCCTATTTGGGGCTCACGGTCTTAATGCCCTACTGGGACAACCTGATAATAATCATGATAAATTCTTTTTTCTGATTTGTCCCTCACGAGCCCCAGTGTGTCATCTGCTCTCATGTTTTGATGCTATTGATGCCTGTCTACTTGTTTTGTTTTGTTGTCTGTCTGCTGTGAGCCCATTGTTGGGTAGGGATTGTCTCTGTTGCCAAATTGTACTTTCCAAGCGCTTAGTACAGTGCTTTGCACACAGTAAGCGCTCAATAAATACGACTGAATGAATGAATGAACAATATAATGTTAGACACATTTCTTGCCCACAACGATCTTAGGCCTTCCCTGACTAAGCCCTCCTTTCCTCTTCTCCCACTTTCTTCTGCGTTGCCCTGACTTACTCCCTTTATTCATCCCTCTTCCCAGCCTCACACCACTTACGTCCATAGCCCTCATTTATATATATATATATATTAATGTCTGTCTCCCCCTCCTCACTGTAAGGTCACTGTGGGCAGGGAACGTATGTCTGTTGTGTTGTTACTCTCCCAAGCACTTAGTACAGTGCTCTGCACGCAATTAATGCTCAGTAAATACGTTTGATTGATTGATGAGCATTTTAATAAGGCTTTGAAGGTGGGGAGGGAGGGGGTCTGTTGGAAGTGAAGGGGGAGGGGATTTGCAGGCAGAAGGGAAGATGGGAGCAAGAGGTCAGTGATGGGAGAGACGAGGCTATTTGGATACGAGGGAAATGAAGACTCTTTGTCCCGTTAGGCGATCTACCCAACGGAGCCCATTTCCCAAAGACAGCAGTCTGCCCCAAGGCTCAAATCTTCGGATCATCTGCGCAGGCTCCAGGACGGAGGTTCGCCGCTCATCGCCCAAAGGAGGCTTGGCCGTTTCCCCGAGGCTTCCCCGGGGTCCGGGGGGCAGGAGGCCATCCTCACGGCGTCTCCCAGAGGGGCGGCTGGGCCACTGAAGAGCCCGGCGCTTTCCTCTCCCCCACGGCCATGGCCCACCCCGCTCTGATCGCCTTCACCCCGGCGCAGGACCCCGGCGACCTGTGGAAAGACGGGGAGCAGCGGCCCCAGCAGCCCCCCGAGCAGAGCCGGGGGTCCCCCCTGGATGGGGAGGCGGTGCGCAGCTTCTACGAAGACCTGGTGGGCGCGGGGAGCCCCCGGCGGACCCCCGTGGGGCGGACCGATGAGCGGAAGGAGAGGAGGAGGGGTGGCGGACGGGACCGCGGGGGGCCAGGGACTCGGCCCCCCGTGGGCCGGACCATCCCGAGGCTCCTGAAGGCGGCCCAGGATGGGGACGTCGAGGCCCTGCGGGGGCTGCTAGGGCCGGGCGGGGACGGGGACGTGAACGCCCACGATGCCTTCTGGTGGACCCCGTTGATGTGTGCGGCCCGGGCGGGGAGGGCCGACGCCGTGCGCTTCCTGCTGAGCCGCGGGGCCGCCTGGGTGGGGGTCTGCGAGCCCGGCGGCCGGGACGCGGCCCAGCTGGCCGAGGAGGCGGGCTTCCCCGAGGTGGCCAGGCTGGTGAGGGACAGCGGCCGACCGCGGCCTCCGGAGACCAGGTGAGCCCCCGTCGTGACGCTCGCGGAATCCGCGGCGCGCCTACTATGAGCCAAGCGCTGGGGTGGGCAGGATGGTCTCCCGCCAGATCGGACTGATCTGATCTCTCCGATCTCTGGACTATAAGCTTGTCTCTAGACCGCAAGCTCATTGTGGGCAGGGAATATTTCTCCTTACTGTCATAATGTACTCTGTCGAGCGCATAGTACAGTGCCCTGCACGCAGTAAGCGCTCGATAAATACGATTGATTGAATGAAAGAATGAACTAATGTGTCGGACACAGTCCCAGTCCCACGAGGGGCTCGCGGGCTAAGAGGGAGGGAGAACACGTATTTGAGCCCGGACGCTTGGATGGGGAAACTGAGACACAGAGCCATTCAGTGCCCCAGGCCTCACAGCAGGCAGCTTTTTTTGTTTTTTGTTTTTAGTGGCATCTGTCAAGCGCTTACTAGGTGCCAGGCACTGTACCGAGGACTGGGGTAGATCCAACTTCTTCATCAGGTTGGTCACAGTCCCTGTCCCACAGGGACCTCCCAGTCTTAATCCCCATTTTACAGAGAAGGGAACTGAGGCCCAGAGAAATGAAGCGACTTGCCCGAGGGCTCACGGCAGACCCGTGGCGGAGCCGGCATTAGAACTCAGGTCCTCTTTCCATTAAGTTGTGCTGCTTCTCGATTGGAAGGTAGTCCTGCCTCTCCCATTCTCCACCGCCCCCCGTCCCCAGATTCCGGCCCCCGCTAACCCTGCCTCCTCTCCCTCCAGGTCGCCCTCGCCCGAACCCCGCTACTGTGACGTCTGCCAGACCTGCTACCGAGATGCCAACCACGCCAGCTCCACCGCCCACCTGCTGGCCCTGCCCCGCGGGCCCCGCACCCCGCACCCGCCGCCGGGGTTCCCCGCGTCCAGTCCGGGCTTCCGGCTGCTGCTGCGGGGGGGCTGGGAGCCGGGGACGGGGCTGGGGCCCCACGGCCAGGGCCGGGCGGAGCCCGTGGCCACCGTCCTCAAACGGGACCTGGAGGGGCTGGGCTACGGGCAGCCCCCCCGCCCCCGCGTCACCCACTTCCCCGCCGGGGACCCTCGGGCAGTGAGGGGGCCGGCTCGGGCCCCCAAGGCCGCCACGCTGGGCAAGAGGAAGGAGAAACAGCGGGAAGAGAAGAGTCGGGCCTGGGAGCGCAACCTGAGAACCTACATGAACCTCGATTTCTGATCTCTGGCCCCGTGGCCCTCAACCCTCAACTCCCCGAGGTTGAGGAAAGCTTTGATTTCCAGCTCCTGCCGACGTGGACCCTGCTCCCTCCGGCCTCCGCGGGCTGTGACCCCTGACTTTCTTAGGCCGGATTCTCACCTTTGAACTGTGGCCTAGGTGGAATAAACTCTTCCTCTTTCCTGTTTATTAGTGTGGGCTAGGGATGGTAGGCTGGGGAAGGATGAGAGCGGTTAGGGGGTGGTCAGCGGGGGACGGCCCCCTCCTCCCTGCCCAGCAGGAGAAGAGGGTGCAATTCTGGAGGGAGCAGAGCCCAGGGACTGGGCTCTGTACTGAACGTTGTCGCCTTCCTCCTGGAAGGACTGAGGGGTGGGCTGGGGAGAAATGGGAGAAGAGAAAGATATTATTATTATGCGCCAGGCACTGCATTAAATGCCGGGCTCATTACCAGTAATCATGTTGGACACAGTCACTTCTCTCCATGTCTCCCTTTCCCTCTGCTCTCTCCCCCTCCCTCTGCCTTTCCCCCTCTCTTCTCTCTGCCTTTCCCCATCTCTTTTTTCTTCTTCCCTCTCTCTGCTTACCTTTCTCTCTCCTTCCCCATGTCTCTCCTTTGTAGGCTGAGTTGCCAAACTTGCAAGTGATTTTTCTGTCTGGCCCAACCCCACCCTCCAGCTGCTCCAGAAGTGCCCTCCAAGGATTCTGTTGGATCAATCGATGATGTTTATTGGGCGCTTACTGTGTGCAGAGCTCTGTGCCGAGCGCTGGGGAGAGGACAATACAATAGTTGGAAGACACCATCACCGTCCCCCGAAGTCCCTCCCCAGGGGCTCTGGGCCAGTCTCCTTCCTCTTTGTTCACCTCTAGATGCTTTGGTGCTGCTGCTGTGGCAGTTTTTTTTTTTAAATAGCATTTATTAGGCGCTTACTATGTGCCAAGGTGAACAGGTTGTCCCACATAGGGCTCACAGTGTTAATCCACATAGGGCTCACAGTGTTAATCCCCATTTTACAGATGAGGTAACTGAAGCACAGAGAAGTTGTGACGTGCCCAAAATCACACAGCTGGCAAGTGGCGGGGGGATTTGAACCCATGACCTCTGACTCCAAAGCCCAGGCTCTTTCCACTGAGCCACGCTGCTTCTCTAGTTGAGACGCTGGCCAGGTCAGAGGCCTCCCCGCCTGTCTGGTTTGAAAAGAAGATCCTTAATAATGATAATTAATAATGGCATTTATTGAGCGCTTACTATGTGCAAAGCACTGGGGAGGTTACAAAGTGATCAGCTTGTCCCATGGTGGGGCTCACAGTCTTAACCCCCATTTTACAGATGAGGTAACTGAGGCCCAGAGAAGTTAAGTGACTTGCCCAAAGTCACACAGCTGGCAAGTGGCGGGGGGCATTTGAACCCATGATCTTTGACTCCAAAGCCCGGGCTCTTTCCACTGAGCCACACTGCTTCTCTAGTTGAGACACTGGCCAGATAAGAGGCCTTCCCTGCCCGTCTGGCTTGAAAAGATCTTTCTCATTCATTCAATCGTATTGAGTGCTTACTGCGTGTGGAGCACTGTACTAGGCGCTTGGAAAGTACAATTCGGCAACAGATGGAGACGGTCCCTACCCGATAACGGGCTCACCGTCTATAAGGGGGAGACGGGCAACACAACTCCACAGGCAGCCCGACTCCACCAATTGTCAGCTGTGTGACTTTGGGTAAGTGACTTCACTTCTCTGTGCCTCAGTTCCCTCATCTGTAAAATGGGGATTAAGACTGTGAGCCCCACGTGGGACAACCCGATCACCTTGTAACCTCCTCAGCACTTAGAACAGTGCTTTGCACATAGTAAGTGCTTAACAAATACCATTATTATTATTACTACGACAAGATAGGCGTCAAATATCGTCAGAATAAATAGAATTCTAGCCATATACCCAGACGGACCCTTGGCCTGGCCTCAGAGGTCCCCTGCCCGGCCCTTCTCGACTGTGAGCCCACTGTTAGGTAGGGACCGTCTCTCTATGTTGCCACTTGGACTTCCCAAGCGCTTAGTCCAGTGCTCTGCACACAGTAAGCGCTCAATAAATACGATTGAATGAGTGAGGGAAGCCCCCCTCTCACAGCTTGTTTGGGCCGAGGGAATCCCTGCCCACCCCACCCCGGTCTTTGGGCTGAGAGGCCTCCATTTTGGGCCGGGAAAAGCCCCCGCCCCGCCTTGGCTCTGGGGGCGGGCGGGGGCGTGGGGCTTGACTCCTCCGTTCCCCCGTCAAAGCATCCCAGTCCTGCCGACGCTTCCGGCCTAGGCGGGCCCGGCTCCCTGCAGGCCCCGGTCCCCGGTGGGCCCGGCTCCCCTCAGGCCGGGCTCCCCTCAGGCCGCGCTCCCCTCAGGCCGCGCTCCCCACAGGCCCGGCTTCCCTCAGGCCGCGATTCCCCTTAGACCCGACTCCCCTCAGGCCCGGCTCGCCACAGGCCGCGCCTCTCAGGCCGGGCTCCCCACAGGCCACGCCTCTCAGGCCGGGCTCCCCGCAGGCCCTGCTCCCCTCAGACCGCGCTCCCCACAGGCCCGTATCCCCTCAGGCCGCGCTCCCCACAGGCCCGTATCCCCTCAGGCCGCGATTCCTCATAGGCCTTGCTCCCCTCAGACCCGACTCCCCTCAGGCCCTGCTCCCCTCAGACCGCGCTCCCCTAAGGCCTTGCTCCCCTCAGGCCCTGCAGGCTCCCCTCAGGCCTTGTCTCCCCTCAGGCTTGTCTCCCCCCAGGCCTGGCTCCCCTCCTCAGCCCCGGCTCCCCTCAGGCCTTGCTCCCCTCAGGCCCGGCTCCCCTCCTCAGGCCCGGCCCTCCGGAGGAGGAGGAGGAGGAGGAGCCGCTCTTGGGTCCCTGCCTTGGCCTGCCCTGCCGGCTCGCCCCCGGGCCCCGGGGTTGACCTCGGGGTTCCCCTTCTGCTGCGGGCACAGGACCGGCCGCATCAGCGGAGGCGCGGGGATCGGGGGGGCCCGGCCCTGAGCCGCCCTCCCCCCCGTCCACCGTCGACGGGGGCGGAGGAGAATTCGGGGAGCCGCCACTCCAGCCCCGACCTTCGGAGCCGCCGACCGGACTGCCCGGGAAGGGGGAGCCGCCGCCGTCAACACCCTGACGCCCCCCGCGACCGGAGAGAAGGTCCCGGGGCGGGGCGGGCGGGCCTGCCCCCATGTTCCTGAGGCGCCTGCCCGCCTGGCCGTCCCGGCCCTGGGGCCGCCAGAGAGCGGGGCCCGGCCCCCCGAGCTCCCCGGAGAACTCCGGGAGCGAGTGGGACAGCGCCCCGGAGCCGCCGGGCGACGGGGAGGGCGGGCGGGCTGAGCCGCCCTCCCCGTCCCGGGCCGCCGAGGAGCCGGGCCGCCGGCGGGGCCTGCTGGGGTGGCTGCGGGCCCGCCGGGCCGGGGAGCTGGGGACCGGGCCGCAGTTCTCGGGGGGCCTGAGCCCCGCCGAGCGGCTCCGCATCTGCCCCAACCTGACCCGCCACCTCCTGGACCTGCTGCTGTCGGCCGTGCTGGCCCTCAGCTCGCCGCCCCTGCGGCTGCTGCTGGAGGCCCTGGGCTTGCGCGGGCCCGCCGGCCTCTGGCTGCACGGCCTGCTCTCCTTCCTGCTGGCCCTGCACGCCCTCCACGCCCTGCTGGCCCTGCTCACCGCCTACCCCCTCCACTTCGCCTGCCTCTTCGGACTCCTGCAGGGCCTGGTCCTGGCCGTCAGCCTCAGGGAGGAGGAGGAGGAGGAGGAGGAGGAGGAAGCTTGGAGGGAGGCCGGGGATGGGAGCCCAGAGGCCTGGCCCGATGGGCAGGACGAGGATGGGCGGGAGGGGACCCCGACCCTCTGACCCCAGAGACCCCGGAGTGGCCACGGTGGACGGGGACGGATGGAGACCCGAGCTCGACGGGGTGGGAGGGCTCGGCCCCCGAGTTCACCGGCCGCTGTTCCACCTTCGCTTTCCTTTTTCCTCTTTTGTAAAAACCAAAAAAGGCCCCCGTGAGGGAGGCGTCGGGGTGGGCCCCCGGGGAGGCCCTCCCGTTGTTGGCCCAGCACCAGCCGCGACGCCCCGCCGTCTCCCTCCCCGAGGAACCACTATAAAGGGAACTTGCCACCTCTCGGTCTCCTTCCTGCGGTCGCGGAGCTGCGGGGGGCGGGATGGGGAGAGGAGGTGAGACGCCCGGATACCCGGGGGACAGTGGGGAGTGGGATCAAGGTCAGGGGTGGGGTGGGAGGGAGAGCTGGGGGACCTGGGCCCGGTGGAGGAGGAGGTGGAGGCAGCCCCGAGGACTGGATGTTGGAGGTTAGGGGAACCGGAGGCCCAAGAGCCATCCAGATCCTTGCGTTGGAGGAAGGGGACAATGGGGACAGGCTTCGCTTTTGGCCCTCTCCTCCCTGTCCCTTGCCCTCAGTGCAGGTCCAGCGCTTAATACAGCGCCTGGCGCATAGCACTTAAAAATACTATTTTCTTAAAAAATGATCAGCGCGGTCCAGTGGAAAGAGCCCGGGTTACAGGACCCCGCTCACCTGCTGGGTATCTCGGGCGAATCACTTCTCTGTGCCTCAGTTTCCGCAACTGCAGAATGGGGGTCGGATACCTGTTCTTGACTGTGAGCCCCACGTGGGACGGGGACTGTGTGCGACCCGATGAACTTGTCATTACCACAGTGCTTGACACACAGTAAGCACTTAATACCAGAAAAAAGGAGGAAAAAAATGATCCAGAAAATCCTTTTTATTGTTCCTTGAGGGAAGTTAGGTCTTCTCGGGCCTGATGGATCACACCCCCGCCCCCCCATCCAGGAGAGGCTGCTCAACTGCTGGTCAACACGCAGGCACCTGCGGAGAAGAAAGGAGGTGTGCAAGACCAGTCCTCACCCTCTTCCTGGACTGGCCGAGACCCCCGAAGACCCACCCCTTGGTGATGCCACAGTTGGGTAAAGCCCCACCCCCTTTGCTGCCAATCCATGCCATCCTGAGTCCCCGCACAGCCGCCCCCCGCCACCTCACCTTGCTGGCGGGGGGTCTGCAGGAGGGTGAAGTTCCAGCAGGAGACTAGGGCCTGGAAATCATTCACGCAGCGGGCCGGGGGAGCCGGGGACCGGGCTGCGTGAGGCGAGAGGGCGGGCGGGTCCGCTGAACCTCATCCCCCCCCGGAAGGCCCGGCCCGCTCCCCGACTGGCATCACTCACCTCCCAAGACGATGTCATCTGGGTGATGTCATCCGGGTGACATCACAGCGGACCCCGGAGGGTCTTACCTTTATCCCCTCTACTTTCCCCCACACCCAGCCCTGCCTCCCCACGTCCCGCCCTTCCGGGAAGAGCCACAGAATTTATTTATTGAGCGTGTGCTGAGGGCACATGAGCAGTAGTTAATGCGGAGAGGGTAGAATAAGCCGTAATAATGGTGCCATTTGGAAAGCAGCGTGTCTGGGGGTCAGAGGACCTGGACCTGGGTTGATTTGGGTTTTTTTTTTTTAAGGTGTTAAGCGCCTAATATGTGCCAGGTATTAATCAGGTTGGACGCAGTCCAAGGGTTCTGATCCTGGCTCCACCACTGGCCTGCTGTGTGACCTTGGGCAAGTCACTTTTGCTTCTTTGTGCTAGTTACCTCATCTGGAAAATAGGGATTCAGATTGTGAGGACCATTTGGGATGGAGACTGTGTTGAACCTGATTATCTTGTTTCTACCCCGGTGCTTCGTACAGGGCCTGGCGCACAGTAAGCCCTTAACAAATCCCATTATAAAAGAAAAAAGTGTTCAGCGCTTGCTATGTGCCAAGCACCATATCTGACGAGCAGGTCCCACATGGAGCTCGCAGTCTAAATAGGAGGGAGAACAGGGGTCGAATCCCCATTTTGCAGATGAGGGAACTGAGGTCCAAGAGAAGTGAAGCGGCTTGCCTAATGTTACACAGCAGACAAGCGGCAGAGCCATTTGTTTCATTCATTCAGTTGTATTTATTGAGTGCTTACTGTGTGCACGGCACTGCTACTATGCGCTTGGGAGAGTACAATATAACAATAAACAGACACATTTCCTGCCGAAAATGAGTGTACAATGTACAGGGGGAGTCGGGATGAGAACCCAGGTCCTCTGACTCTTAGTAGTGCTCTATCCATTAGGCCGCACTATTTCTCACTGCTTTCCTCGTTGCCTTGCTGTTGTTTCTCCCCGGTTCTGCCTCCCTCCAGAAGCCCCCCGTACTTTCTTCCATCCCTCCCCAACCTCCCCTTTCCGACAGCCTCCCTTCCCTCTCCCACTCACAGTACATGAGGAACCGCTCGAAATCCTGCCCCGTCTCCTTCAGGATGATGCTCTCGGCACAGGGGGCGGAGAACAGCTCTGTCTTCATATCCGGACGGCCTGAAGAGGGTACACAGAGGTGTGAATTGGGGGCCCCGGGAGGGCCCAGGAATCAATCAATCCATCAGTCGTGTTTATTGAGCGCTTACTGTAGACCCCCTCTAGGTCATAAGCTCAGTGTGGGCAGGGAACGTTCGATCAACTCCGTCTCCCCCTCTCCCATTACGGGCAGGGAATGTGCCCGCTAATTCTGTTGTATTGTCCTCTCCCGAGTGCTTAGGACCGTGCTCTGCGCATAGTAAGCGCACACTAAATATCACTGATTGATATTGTCCTCTCCCGAGTGCTTAGGTCCAGTGCTCTGCACACAGTAAGCGCTCAATAAATACCATTGACTGATTGATTGATGGAGGTAGGGGCAGATGGAGGAAGGGAACTGACCTTGAATCCTGAGATTGGTGGTTCCCTTGGCCAGGAGGTAGGTCCACTCTCGGGGGACGCAGAGTCCACTCTTCCTGGAGAAATGTAGGACGGGGAGGGGGACGTTGGCTTCGGGCCCCCCTGACTGAAAGCTTGTAATGGGCAGGGATCGGGTCTCTTAACTTTGTCATGTCGGACTCTCCGAATCAGTACAATGTTCTGCACGCAGTTAAGTGCTCAATAATAATAAACGTGGTATGTTAAGGGCTTACTATGCGCTAAGCACTGTACTAAGATAATCAGGTTCCCTACTCAGAGTCTAAGTAGGAGATATTGAATGGGCACTGAAACCCCATTTTGCAGATGAGAGAACTCAGGCTCAGAGAAATGACTTTTTTTTTTTAAGTATTTGTTAAGCGCTTAACTAGGTGCCGGGTGCTGTACTAAGCGCTGGGGCAGATAAAAGCTGATCAGGTTGGACCAAATCCACGTCCCATACGGGGCTCACAGTCTCAGATGAGGGAACCGAGGCACAGAGAAGCGAAGTGACTAGGCCACGTTGCTTCTCGACTTGACCAAGGATCATATAATAAATAAAACTGATTGATTTGATCAATCACAACTGACCATACGGAGTGGTCTGTGGTCTTGACAGGAGTAGGCAGAGAAGCAGAGTGTCCTAGTGGAGAGAGCCCGGGCCTGGGAATCAGAAGGACCTGGGCTGTAATCCCCGCTCTGCCACTTGTCTGCTGTGTGACCTTGGGGAAGTCACTTCACTTCTCTGGGCCTCGGTTTGCTCTTCTCTAAAATGGGGATTAAGACTGTGAGCCCCATGTGGGACATGGACCGAGTCCAAACTGATTACCTTGTATCTACCCCAGTGCTTAGCACAGTTCCCGGCACAAAGTAAGTGCTTACTAGCACCAAAAAAAAGGGGGGCAGTCAGGACCCCGGTGGTTTCTGAGGCAGCCGACAGGCCAATTGACAGAGGGCTCTGCTGAAGGTTTTGGGAGGCAGAAAGCAGGAGGAGGAGGAGAGGTCGGGCGTGGTCCCCACTCACATGCGAATGGCGGCACGGAGGTACAGCTCTAGGGGTGTGGAGCCGGGGACCAGGTGGAAGAGGATATTGTCCACGGGGTCGAAGGTCGCCAGCTGGTCCGGGGTGGGCGCCGACCCGGCGATGAAGTGCCAGTATCCCAAATAGGTCCTTGGAAACTGGAAGGGCCGGAGTTGGGCGGGGCGGGCAGTCATCCACACACCCCTCCCGCTCCACTCACCGAGCCCTGGCCCCAAGAAACCCCAAACCTCTCACCTCCCCCTTATTCTCCCACCAACATCCCTTTCCCTTCTCCCCTTTTTAACTCCCTGAGAGAACTTCATCTCTGTCAATCAATCAATCGTATTTATTGAGCGCTTACTGTGTGCAGAGCACCGTTCTAAGGGCTTGGGAAGTACAAGTTGGCAACATATGTCCCTCAGGTCGGTCCCTTGGGCGCCCCATCAGTGAGGGCTAATTGGAGCATTCCCCGTGACCCTTCCCCAGCTTTCTTTCTCCGACTGTTGGGCCCTCATCCCCTTTTCTCCCTCCCCCCAACTCTCCCCGTCATACCTCTTCTCCATGTGGGCCAGGGATGACCAGCGGGGTGGGTCCCGGACACCTGGAAATGCTGTTTTGGAGGGTCCAGTACAGGTAAAGGAGATGGGCCCAGAACTGGTGGATCATCGCGGGGAATTGATGGGAGCCCAGAGCAAGATGTTATCCTGCCTCTTCTCTTGGGTCAGTTTCCACTCCCCTTGCCTTGACTCTTGACCCCGAGCCCACTAATGAGTAACTCCAATGGTGTTTTCCAACCTAACTCCTGATGTTTGCCGAGCCAAATCCATCCCCCTTCCCCTCCCAGTCTCCGCTCTACCTCTGCCCCCTCACCCCCTGGGCTGAGCAGTGTGGCCGTTTTCCCAGATTTAATCCGGACGGTCCAGTTCCAGCCGGTCCGTCCCATGTCTCGCACTGGTACGGCAGCAGATGCCCGCCTTCCGTGTCCGATGCCTTTAGCTTCATCCTCTGCTGTGGCCTCCGTGGCTTGGGAGTGGCATTCCTGTTCAGAGGGACCCGGGAAGGAAATCGGAAGGCTTTGGAGCGAGGGTTGGTGGGTCGGCGGCCCACCCCTGGAGAGACGGAGCACTCCAGGTCGAGGGGAACGTCACATACTTCCTCCAAATGGCGGTTGTGGCGTCATTACGTGACGCTCGTGTATGTCTGTGAACGGTAATCCTGTGTGGCGGCAGCAGCGGTCACCTCAGCCCCGGGACTGGAGGGATCCAAGCTAGCCCGGTTCGGTTATCATTTGGTTCCATACAGATATGGGGAAGGGGAAAATGAAGGCTCAGGAGTGTTTGGGAGGGAGGGTCAGGCAGGAGCCCAGAAAAGCAACATTTGGGTGGCGTCGTGCCACCCACGGTGTCCACAGAAGGCATGTGACATCAGGGGTGGAGTGTGGAGAATCGTTTGGGTGTGTGATTTGGCTCCACGGAACCAGCTAAGAGCAGCAGAAACGGTTCCGGCACTCGGACCCGATGTTCGCCCACCCTGAGGGAGGCTTTCCCCACCCAGTTCCTTGTTGATCTTCGTCCTCAACAGCGCGTTCTCATCTGTACCATTCCGACTTCACCGTTTGCCCGGTTCCTCCTTTCTGGAACGTGTCTACTGACTCTGTTGTTTAGGACTCTCCCAAGAGAAGCAGGGTGGTCTAATGGGTAGAGCACAGGCCTAAGAATCAGGAGGACCTAGGTTCTAATCCCCGCTCTGCCACTTGCATTCACTGATTCAATCGTACTTATTAGCAGTTTGTGCAAAGCACTGTACTAAGTGCTTGGGAGAGTAAACTATAACAACAGACAGATTCCCTGCCCACAACAAGCTCATAGTCTGGTGTGTGTGTGTGGGGGGACAGACATTAATATAAATAAAGATATACACATATATATACACAAACGTGCTGTGGGGATGCGAGGAATGAAGGAGCAAGTCAGAGCGACACAGAAGGCAGGGTGAGGAGAGGAGGGCTTAGTCAGGGAAGGCTTCTTGGAGGAGTCGAACGAGTGGAACGAGCCTGGGCTTTGGAGTCAGAAGTCATGGGTTCAAATCCCAGCTCTACCGATTGTCAGCTGTGTGACTTTGGGCAAGTCACTTAACTTCTCTGTGCCTCAGTTACCTCATCTGTAAAATGGGGATTGACTGTGATTCCCCCCCCCCCCCCCCCCGTGGGACAACCTGATCACCTTGTAACCGCCCCAGCGCTTAGTAAGTGCTTAATAAATGCTATCATTATTATGTGACTTGTCTGCCGTGTGACCTTGGGTGAGTCACTTCATTTTCTGGGCCTCAGTTACCTCACCTGTAAAACGGGGATTGACTGTGAGCTCTATTTAGGACGGGGACTGTATCCACCCTGATTAGCTTGTGTCCACTCCATTCATTAATTCATTCAATCATATTTATTGAGCGCTTACTGTGTGCAGAGAATAATGATAGTATTTAAGCGCTTACTATGTGCCAAGCACTGTTCCAAGCTCTATATAGGACGCGGACTGTATCCACCCTGATTAGCTTGTATCCACTCCATTCATTCATTCAATCATATTTATTGAGCGCTGTGTGCAGAGAATAATAATAATGATGGTATTTAAGCGCTTACTATGTGCCAAGCAGTGTTCTAAGCTCTATATAGGACGGGGACTGTATTCACCCTGATTAGCTTGTATCTACTCCATTCATTCAATCATATTTATTGAGCACTGTGTGCAGAGAATAATAATAATGATGGTATTTAAGCGCTTACTATGTGCCAAGCACTGTTCTAAGCGCTGGGGTAGATACAAGGTTATCAGACTGTCCCACGTGGGGCTCACAATCTTAGTATAGTGTCTGGTACACAGCGCTTAATAAATGCCGTTAAAGGCGCTTTAGTACAGTGCTTTTAACACAGTAAGGGCTCAGTCAATACTATCAATCAATCGATTGTTCATTCCTTCAATCGTATTTATTGAGTGTTTACTGTGTACAGAGCGCTTGGGAAGTCCAAGTTGGCAACATATAGAGACGGTCGATCGATTGTTCATTCCTTCGATCGTATTTATTGAGCACTTATTGTGTACAGAGCGCTTGGGAAGTCCAAGTTGGCAACATATAGAGACAGTTGATCGAGAGTTCATTCATTCACTCATATTTACTGAGCGCCTACTGTGTGCAAAGCGCTTGGGAAGTCCAGGTTGGCAACATATAGAGACGGTTGGTGGATTGTTCATTCCTCCAATCGTAGTTATTGGGCACTTATTGTGTACAGAGCGCTTGGGAAGTCCAAGTTGGCAACATATAGAGACGGTTGATCGATTGTTCATTCCTTCAATCATATTTATTGAGTGCTTATTGTGTACAGAGTGCTTGGGAAGTCCAAGCTGGCAACATATAGAGACGGTCGATCGATTGCTCATTCATTCAATCGTATTTATCGAGTGCCTACTGTATGCAGAGTGCTTGGGAAGTCCAAGTTGGCAGCCTAGAGAGACGGTCCCTACCCAACAGTGGGCTCACAGACTAGAATCAATCAATCAATCGTATTTATTGAGCGCTTACTGCGTGCAGAGCACTGGACTAAGCGCTTGGGGAGTCCAAACTGGCAACATATAGAGATGGTCCCGACCCAACAGTGGGCTCACAGTCTAGAAGGGGGAGACATTCATTCATTTATTCAATCGTATTTATTGAGTGCTTACTGCATTCATTCATTTATTCATTCAATCGTATTTATTGAGCGCTTACTGTGTGCAGAGCACTGGACTAAGCGCTTGGGGAGTCCAAACTGGCAACATATAGAGATGGTCCCGACCCAACAGTGGGCTCACAGTCTAGAAGGGGGAGACATTCATTCATTTATTCAATCGTATTTATTGAGTGCTTACTGCATTCATTCATTTATTCATTCAATCGTATTTATTGAGCGCTTACTGTGTGCAGAGCACTGGACTAAGCGCTTGGGGAGTACAAGCTGGCAACATATAGAGACGGTCCTGACCCAACAGTGGGCTCACAGTCTAGAAGGGGGAGACATTCATTCATTCATTCATATTTATTGAGTGCTTACTGCATTCATTCATTCAATCGTATTTATTGAGCGCTTACTGTGTGCAGAGCACTGGACTAAGAGCTTGGGGAGTACAAGTTGACAACATACGGAGACGGTCCCTACCCAACAGTGGGCTCACAGTCTAGAAGGGGGAGACATTCATTCATTCATTCATTCGTATTTATTGAGCGCTTACTGCATTCATTCATTCATCCGTATTTATTGAGCACTTACTGTGTGCAGAGCACTGCACTAAACGCTTGGGAAGTCCAAGTTGGCAACATCTAGAGACGGTCCCTACCCAACAGTGGGCTCACAGTCTAGAAGGGGGAGACACTCATTCGTTCATTCGCATTTATTGAGTGCTTCCTGCATTCATTCATTCATTCAATCGTATTGATTGAGCGCTTACTGTGTGCAGAGCACTGGACTAAGCGCTTGGGAAGTACAAGTTGGCAACATAGAGAGACGGTCCCTACCCAACGGCGGGCTCACAGTCTAGAAGGGGGGGGGGGAGACTAGATTGTTGACCCTCAGGGGGTCTCCATTTCGCCTCCCCTCCCCCCCCCCCCTTCCCCAAGCGCTACAAAATGGCCGCCCCCTCGCCCTCAACCCCGATGGCGCCGCCCCCTCCATTTCCCTGAGGCCCCGGGCCCGCCATCATTTCGACTTCAAGAAAGATGGCGGCGGCGGCGGCGGGGGCGCGCCTCCCCGCCCGCACCCAAGATGGCGGCCCCCCGGGCACCGCCTCGCCTCCCCGCCCGCACCCAAGATGGCGGCCCCCCGGGCACCGCCTCGCCTCCCCGCCCGCACCCAAGATGGCGGCCCCCCGGGCGCCGCCTCGCCCGCACCCAAGATGGCGCCGCCCCCCTCAGGCCGGCCCTTAGGTGTCCGCGTCACCGCCTGTCGGGGACGACGACGGGCGCGGCGGCGGCGGCGGCCCCAGAAGGGGGCGGGGCCCCGGCCGGCCGCGCGTGCGCAGAGGGGCCCCGGCGACGGCGGTGAGCGACGGCGGCGGCGCCTCCTCCTCCTCCTCCAGCTCCTCCAGCAGCTCCAGCGGGCCGGGCCGGGCCCCCGTCCTCCGCCCGCCGCCCTCCGCCCGCCGTCCTCCGCCCGCCGCCCGCCGCCCCGGGGAGTCCGGGAAGTCTCGCCTCGCGTCCCCGCCCGGCCCCCTCCGCCTCTCGGGGCGGGCCCGGGCGCGCCGGAAGTGAGGCGGCCGGGGGGCGGAGCCGCGGGCCCGGTGGGGGGCTGCCCGCCGCCCGGTGAGTGCCTCACACCGTCGGCATCATCATCGTCAATCGTATTTATCGAGCGCTTACTATGTGCAGAGCACTGCACTAAGCGCTTGGGAGGTACAAGCTGGGAGTACGATTACAAATTGCCTCACGACACCCGCCGAACCCCCGACCTCACCCGGGGCAACCGACGGGTCAGCTCCGAGCGGGGACGGGATTGGGGGGGGGGGAGCCCAATCAATCAATCAATCAATCAGATTTATTGAGCGCTTACTATGTGCAGAGCACTGTACTAAGCGCTTGGGAAGTACAAATTGGCAACATAGAGAGACAGTCCCTACCCAACAGTGGGCTCACAGTCCTCTCCCCCTCGTCCCCCTCTCCATCCCCCCCATCTCACCTCCTTCCCTTCCCCACAGCACCTGTATATATGTATGTACAGATTTATTACTCTGTTTTACTTGTACATATCTATTCTATTTATTTTGTTAGTATGTTTGGTTTTGTTCTCTGTCTCCCCCTTTTAGACTGTGAGCCCACCGCTGGGTAGGGACTGTCTCTATATGTTACCAACTTGTACTTCCCAAGCGCTTGGTACAGTGCTCTGCACACAGTAAGCGCTCAATAAATACGATTGATGATGATGATGATGATGATGGAACCGCCCTTCCTATTACCCCTCATGGGGCCGGCGCGGGGGAACCCCCTGCCCACCGCCCCTCTTCTCCAACAGCCCCAAAGATAGAGGCTCCATCTCCCCCACCAGCCCCCTCCTCCTCCTCTTCCCAACCTGTGCCCCCCCAGGGAGAGGGGCTGGGGGGCGGGCCTGGCTCCCCCGATGTCTGTCAATCAATCAATCAGTCAGTCGTATTTATTGAGCGCTTACTGTGTGCAGAGCGTCTGGGAAGTCCAAGTTGGCAACACGGAGAGACGGTCCCTACCCAACGACCGGCTCACAGCCTAGAAATCAATCAATCGTATTTATTGAGCGCTTGCTGTGTGCAGAGCGCCTGGGAAGGCCAAGTTGGCAACATGCGGAGACGGTCCCTGTCCAACAACGGGCTCACCGCCTAGAAATCAATCAATCAACCGGATTTATTGAGCGCTTACTGTGTGCAGAGCACTGTGCTAAGCGCTTGGGAAGGCCAAGTTGGCCACATGTAGAGACAGTCCCAACCCAACGACGGGCTCACCGCCTAGAAATCAATCAATCGTATTTAGTGAACGCTTACTGTGTGCAGAGCACTGGACTAAGCACTTGGGAAGTCCAAGTTGGCAACCTGTGGAGACGGCCCCTGTCCCTGAAATCAACCGTATTTATTGAGCGCTTACTGTGTGCAGAGCACTGGACTAAGCGCTTGGGAAGTCCAAGTTGGCAACCTGTAGAGAAGGTCCCTACCCACTGACGGGCTCACAGCCTAGAAATCAATCAATCAATCAATCGTATTTATCGAGCGCTAACTGTGTGCAGAGCACTGGACTAAGCGCTTGGGAAGTCCAAGTTGGCAACATCTAGAGACGGTCCCTACCCAACAGTGGGCTCACAGTCAAGAAGGAGACAGTGAAATCCCTCAGGGTCACAATTTTAGGGGTTGGTAAGTTTAAGATGGGGGAGAGGTCCCCAGCCCCTGAAACCAGGCAGCTCACCTCTCCAGCAACGCCAAGATGCTGGGCGACATTTCCTCATTCTGGGCTCCAAACTTGGCCAGAGCACTTACAGCACCTGCACGGACCTCCTCCCGGGTTGACAGGCCGGCCCGGGCCCCTCTCTCCTCCCGCCCCCCAACCCCAGACGGTCGGCTATGGACCCCGGCGACGGCGGCAGCGGCGGCGGCGGCGGCCACAGCAACGACATGGAAGAGCCAGCCGACCTGGAGGTCTTAGTGAAGACCCTGGATTCCCAGACCCGCACCTTCACCGTGGGGGCTGAGGTGAGAGCCCGGCACAGCCCCACACCTCACTTTTCTCTTATCAATAGGGTGCACTTCTGTGTTGACCCCCAACTCCTGTGTTGACCCCAACTCTTGACTCCGCGGCACTTCAGTCTATCGTGTGTAGTGAGCGTTTGCTATGTGCCGAACGCTGTAATGCTCCAGAAGGCCTCTCTAAGAAGGCTTCCCTCCTTTCCTCTTCTCCCACTCCCCTGTGTCACCTTGACTTGCTCCCTTTATTCAGCACTCCTCCAGCCCCACGACACTTCTGTACGTAACTGTCATTTTGCCTATTTCTATTTATGTCAGTTTCAGCCGTGTGACTTTGGGCAAGTCACTTCTCTGTGCCTCGGTTACTCAGCTGTAAAATGGAGATTGACTGTGAGCCCCACGTGGGACAACCTGATAACCTTGTATCTACCCCGGCGCTTGATACATAGACCGTAAGCTAGTTGTGGGCAGGGAGTGCGTCCATTATTTCTTGTCGTGCTCTCTCAAGTGCTTAGTACAGTGCTCTGCATATAGTAAGCGCGCTGTAAATATGACTGACTACTGAGTACTTGGGAAAGCACAGTATAACAGAGTTGGCAGATGTTCCCTGCCCACAATAAGATTACAGCCTAGAGAGGGGGAGGCAGACAGTAATATTTGAGTAAATAACCAGTCAGCCAAGTAGTGATATTGGGAGAAGCAGGGTGGCTCGGTGGAAAGAGCGTGGGCTTTGGAGTCAGAGGTCATGGGTTCGAATCCCAGATCTGCCACGTCTGCTGTGTGATCTTGGGCAAGTCACTTGACTTCTGTGAGCCCATCTGTAAAACTGGGGATTAAGACTGTGAGCCCCACGTGGGACAACCTGATCACCTTGTATCCCCCCCCCCCCCCAGCGCTTAGAACAGTGCTGTGCACATAGTGAGCGCTTAACAAATGCTATCATTATTCTTATTATTTATTGAGCGCCTGCTGTGTGCAGATCACCGTACTGGATGCATGGAAAGGGTTCAGTACAATGGAGTTATTAGCTGTGTTCCCTGCGCTTAATGAACGTAGTCTAGAGGAGGAGACAGTTGTTAATATAAATGAATGACAGACATGGACAAAGTTGTTATGGGGCCGAGTGTGGAGTGAATAAAGGGTGCAAATCCAAGTACAAGGACAGCGCAGAAGGGAGAGAGAAGAGGAAACAAGGTTCCAAGTGCCCGCAAAGATACAAGTTGTTCAGGTCGGGCAGAGTCCCTGTCCCCCAAAGGGCTCGCAGTCTGAGTAGGAGGAAGAAGGGTTATTGAATCCCCACTTTGCAGTTGAGGGAATTGAGGCCCAGGGAAGTGCAGCGACTTGCCCGAGGTCACCCAGCAGACAAGTTGGCGGAGCCGGGGTTAGAACTCAGGTCTCCTGGTTCCCAGGCCCAGGCTCCTTCCACTAGGCCACACTAGTGTTTCACCCCTGAGTGCTTGGGAGAGGACAGTAGAATGGGTAGGTACGGTTCCTGTCCCTCAGTAGTAGCGGTAGCAGAAGTGGTGGCGCTTGTTTAGCATTTAAGGGGACCAGAGCACCGTACTAAGCAGTGTACTATACTCAGGTGGAAGTTAGGCTGGATTAGAACCCAGGTCCAGACCCGGGCTTTGTCCACTAAGCCACACTGCTTCTCGGAGTGGGGGAGAGCGGCACTCGGAAATACAGAAAGGAGGAAGAACAGGGAACGGTGGCCAGGCGGAGGAGTGTGCGGTTCAGGAGCAGGGTGTTCGAGTCGGTCAGGACAACCGGGCGGCGGGAGGTTGGGGTGGGGGGAGCCTGAGGGCAGAGCCGGCACGGGAGGCCTCTGTGCTCACTGCCTGAACTTGAATAGCAGCGTGGTCTAGTTGAAAGAGCTTGGGCCCATGAGTCAGAGGACCTGGGTTCTAATCGAGCCTAACTTCCACCTGAGTGTAGCACAGTGCTTAATACGGTGCTCTGGTCCCCTTAAATGCTAAACAAACGCTACCGCTTCTGCCACCGCTACTACCGAGGGGCAGGATGGCAGCTCTGCCATTTGTCTGCTGGGTGACCTTGGGCAAGTCACTTCGCTTTTCCAGGCCTCAGTTCCCTCATCTGTAAAATGGGGATTAAGACTGGGAGCCCCATGTGGGTTAGGGACCGCGTCTCGCCGGATTAGTTTGGATCTGCCCCAGAGCTCAGTACCGGCCTGGCGCGTAGAAAGTACCTAACAAATACCTTGTTTAGAAAAGGAACGATGAAAGGGTCACTTAATTATAATAATAATGATAATGATAGTATTTGTTAAGCGCTTCCTATGTGCAAAGCACTGTTTTAAGCTCTGGGGAGGTTACAAGGTAATCAGGTTGTCCCACGGGGGGCTCACAGTTTTAATCCCCATTTTACAGATGAGGGAACTGAGGCCGAGAGAAGTTAAGCGACTTGCCCAAAGTCACACAGCTGACAGTTGGCGGAGCCAGAATTTGAACCCCTGACTTGATTTCTCTGTACCTTTTTCTTTATCTGGGAAATGGGAGTGGTGATACCTGTTCTCCCTCCTGCTTGGACCGTGAGTCCCATGTGGGAAGGGGACCGTGTCCCACCTGATCATCTCGTATCTACCTCGGCGCTTATTACATATGTGCTTAACAGACACCGCTTGAAAAATATATAAATAAAAAGACTTGAGGCGGGAGCTGGCAGGAAATGACCTGGGGAGAAGAAAACTTAATCAGGGCAGGCCTCCTGGAGGAGGTGGGGCTTCAGGAGGGTCTAGAAAGCGGGAAGGGCTGGGGGGTGGCCACCTGAAATCTTGGTGGCCCAGGACTGGGCCCATCCGCGGGAGACGGGAGGGTCTCAGTCGATTCCGACCCAATCCCCCCCAAGCCGGCTCCTCATCCGTCCCAGGCCTCCCCTCGCCGCCCCGTGGGGATGGAGCTGAGGCCGTTTTGGTCCCGAGGCCCGTGAGCGGGAGCCCCTCCTTCCCCCCCGGGCCAGCCCCCGCATCCCCGGCCTCCGCTCCCGCCCGCCACAGATGACGGTGAAAGAGTTCAAAGAGCACATCGCCGCCGCGGTCAGCATCCCACCTGACAAGCAGCGGCTCATCTACCAGGGCCGCGTCCTGCAGGACGACAAGAAGCTGCAAGAATACAGTGAGGCCGGGTGGGATCGCCGGTGGGGACCGGAGGGCTTGTCGGGGGCCGGGGGCGGGGGCTGGCTGTCCCTTATGGCCCCAAGGGCGGGACTGGGGTTCGATCCTCCCTGCTTTCTCCATCTCCCCCAACGCACCTCCTCCTTGCAGACGTCGGGGGGAAGGTGATCCATCTGGTCGAGCGGGCCCCGCCGCAGACCCAGGGCCCGTCCTCGGGAGGTGCCTCCCGGGCGGGGTCCCCCTCGGCTCCCCACGCCGGGGCTCCCCCCGCCGGCCCCCGGGGCCCCGGTGCTCCCGTGCACGACCGGAACGCCAACAGCTACGTCATGGTCGGCACCTTCAACCTCCCGGTGAGAGGGCGGTCCCCTCGGGGTCCGGCTGGTGGGGGCGGGGAGGAGAGAGGGGCCCCTCACCCTTGTGTTTGCGGTGAGCCGCCCCTCCCCTCCCACCCCCCCTGTGCTCACTCCTCCTCCGCCTTCTCCCCTCTTCCCAGAGCGATGGCTCAGCCGTGGACGTCCACATTAACATGGAGCAAGCCCCGATTCAGGTGTGGGGGGAGATGGGGTGGGGCTGGAGAGGGGCCGGACCCCATCAGGGCCGGTGGGGCGTTGGGGACCGGGGCGGGGTGGGGGCTGGCGGCGGTCAGCCAGTCCCACCGTCCTCCTTTTCCGCAGAGCGAACCCCGCGTGCGGCTGGTCATGGCTCAGCACATGCTGCGGGACATCCAGGCCCTGCTTGCCCGGCTCGAGGTGAGCGTGAGTCCCAGGGCAGCGGGGCGGGGGGCATCCAGCCCATTCCCCGGTGCTCCCCACCCACCCCCTGCCTCCGGCCCGAGCCCCGCCTCAGCCAGTCCAGCCGGGCCCGAAGTCTGCCGGTGGCGGGGATCCCGTCCCGCGTGTCCCCCCACTCCCTTCGCCCTGCCTCTGGGGCCGGAGGGGCCTCGACTGAGCTTGGCCTCCTGGCTCTTCCTGCCCCCGCCCCAATCACCCCCAGGGCCGAGCCAACGGGCAGCCGCAGCCGGGGCAGCCGGGGCAGCCGGGGCAGCTGGGGCAGGCGCAGGCGCTGCCGGCCGAGTCGGGTCCCCCGCGCCCCGGGCCAAGCGGCCCGACGGACGGGGACACCTCGCCGCGGGAGCCCACGGAGACGCGCGAGCCCGAGGACAGCATGGCCCCCCGGGGCACCGGCCCGGCCCCCGCCCCGGCCCCCGAAGGGAACGCCCCCAAGTGAGTGCCGCCCGGAGGCCAGGAGCAGGGTGGGGAAGGAGCTGCTCTTGGCCGGGCCCCAGTGCAAGCAGGTGCTTGGCTGGGGGAGGGAGTGGTTAATCCGGGAGGGGATGGTACCTGGGGTGGCGGGGCAGGGGGAGCGCAGAGCCAGTTCTGGAGGACCACCTGTAGCTCCTGAGCCTCGGGGGCTCGCCCACGGCTTTTTGCAGCCCCCTGTGAGGGGCAGACGCAGAGGGGTCAGCAGGCATCACCTGGGTGGGAGTCACGGGCCGGGGGTGGGGACCCCGTGAAGTTCTCGCGGGGCCACAGGTGGCACGTCGATCCTCCGTATGCCCGGCAGCCACCCGTCGCCGGCGGAGTACGCGGAGGTGCTGCAGGAGTTGCAGCGGGTGGAGAGCCGCCTCCAGCCCTTCCTCCAGCGCTACCGAGCCATCCTGGGGGCCGCCGCCACCACCGACTACAACAACAACGTGAGTCGCTCCCCACTGAGGACCGCTCCCCCCCCAGTACCACACACGCTCGCACGTCGTATAAGCGGGAACGTTGCTGCATTTGGGCAGCGAGGTCGACAGTTTTCCCACAAGGGCCACGGTCCATGTCATCCGTTGACGTCCTTCTGTGAGGGGCGACGGTTTCAGTCCCGTGATGTCCTCCTCCATTAGTCCAATAACGTATCCCCTCTTTGTGGGCAGGGGTTCAGTACAATACTGTCTCTTCTCCCGCCCGCAAGGCGTGTGATGGTTCAGCCCATCATCATCCCATCTCCTCCCCTCCAGTGAGCCATGGCTCCAGTAATATCCCCTTACGCCTCGCCCTCCTCCGTGTTTAGTAGAACAACTCAAGGCCTTACCTGTGGGCAACTGAAACTCCTTATTTTTCTCCCTGCTGTCAGTCAATTAGCGGTATTTATTGAGCACTTCGTGCCAAGCACTGTACTAAGCCCTTGGGAGAGTACCACAGAATGGAGTTGGTAGAACGCGATCCTTGCCAACAGGGAGCTTCCAGTCATTCATTCATTCAATCGTATTTATTGAGCGCTTACTGTGTGCAGAGCACTGTACTAAACGCTCAAGAAGTACAAGTAGGCAACATGTAGAGACGATCCCTACCCAATAGCGGGCTCTTCCAGCGGGCATTTGAAGGGTATGGGTGACCCCGCTTAGGCGTGTTCCCCCCTACCAGCCAGTGGGTGCGACCACTGTGGGAGGGCGGGGATGGGCAGCGCGGGCGCTCAGCTCGGGCCTCGTCCCCCTGCGGCGGGGCAGACGGAGGGCCGGGAGGAGGACCAGCGGGTGATCAACCTGGTCGGGGAGAGCCTGCGCCTGCTGGGCAACACCTTCGTGGCCCTGTCCGACCTGCGCTGCAACCTGTCCGCGACGGCCCCCCGCCACCTGCACGTGGTGCGCCCCATGTCCCACTACACGGCGCCCATGGTGCTGCAGCAGGCGGCCATCCCCATCCAGGTCAGCCCCGCCGCCCGGGAGCTAGGGGAGTGTCGGGGGGGGGAGGGGGCGCGGCCCATTCCTCCCAGTCTCCATTTCATCCTGCTTTCGTTTCCACCAAGAAACCCTCTCCCCCCAAGTCTCCCCCTTTCCTCCTCTTCATCTGTGTGGGACCCCCGCTCCCCCCGTGCATTCCTCCCTTCCCTGCTTCTTCCATCCTTTCCGCGTGTGTGTCCTCAAACCCAGGCCCTTCCCTAGGTCCAGCCCCCTTCAGTGAGGGGGATGGAGGGATGGAACGTGCCCCCATCCCGCGCCTGGCTCACACTCGGGTCTTGTGGCTCTGACCCCCCTGGAGTCAAAGGACGCCCCTCTCCGTGGCACCTGCCGGTCTGATGGCTTTTCTTTCCTCCCCTGTCCCCCGTCCCCCGTCCCCCCGCCCTCCTGCAGATCAACGTGGGAACCACGGTGACGATGACGGGGAGCGGGGCCCGCCCCGGCCCGACCGACACCACCCCGGCGCCTGGCCAGACCTCGTCCCCCACCCCGTCCCCGACCTCGGGGGAGCCCGGCACGGACGGGGCCCCCTCGGGCCCGGCCCCACCTCAGGCCGCCGGCCCCCCGCGCCTGATCCGCATCTCCCACCAGAGCGTGGAGCCCGTGGTCATGATGCACATGAACATCCCGGGTGAGCCAGGGCCACCGGGGCCGCCCCGCGGGGCAGGGGGAAGGCAGTGGGTGGGCGAAGCCTCCTGTGCCTGGAAACGGGAGCGAAGCAGACGTCAGAAAGGGGATGTTGGCTGCTGGCCGGACGTGCCCTGGCACGGTCGTCCCTCCAAGCCCTTGCCTGTGGGCCAGAACTGGTTGCCCTGGAAGCAAGGGCGTGGAAGGAATGACCCCTCTTCCCTACTTCATCTCCAGATTCGGGCTCTCAGACGGGCGGGGCCTCCAGCGCTTCCACGGGTCCCTCCGGCCCGCCCGGGCAGGGCCTGGGTAAGAGCCAGGGGAACGGGGCGGGGGGCCGGCGGGGTCGCAGTCCCGGTGGCCGGGCCCCACTCCCTCACTCGGCTCCCTCCTCGTCCCCCCAGGCGGCCCCACCCACATCCAACTGCCCTCCCTGCCCCCAGAGTTCATGCAGGCGGTGGCCCACCAGATCACCCAGCAGGCCATGGCCGCCGCCGCCGCCTCCGCGGCCACAGGTACCGCCGCGGCCCCGGGGGGGGGGGTGAGCGGGGCGACTGGGCTTCCCTCGGAGTGCGGGCCGGGATTGGGGGGGGGGTCCGGGCCCCCAGCCAGCTTCTCCGTTCTCTCCCGGCCCCGGCAGGGCAGCAGGTGTCCGGCTTCCCGGCGGCCCCGACCCGGGTGGTGATCGCCCGGCCCACGCCCCCCCAGGCCCGGCCCCCCCATCCCGGAGGGCCTCCCCCCGCTCCCGGGGCTACGGTGAGTCACGTGCGGGAGGGGAGAGGGGAGAACGGGGCTGGGATCCGTGAGAAGGGGGAGAGGCGGCCCGGCGGCCGGTCTGAGTTGCCCCCCACGCTCCCCTTTCCCAGATCCCTGTTCCGGGTTCCAATGCTTCACTGGCTCAGATGGTGAGCGGGCTGGTGGGGCAGCTTCTGATGCAGCCAGTGCTCGTGGGTGAGACACCGCTCCCTCCCGGTCCCCCTCTTCAACCCCTTCCTCCTTTCATCCCTTCCCAGGCATTCTTTCTGTCCCTTCCCTTCCTCTGTTGCTTTTTGATCCCGCTTCCCCCGAGTTCCCTGTCTCCTACCCCGTCTCTCTTCCGGCTGCCGTTCTCCCCCATCCCTTGCCCCCCTGCCCGCCCCCCTCTTCGATCCTCCCGACTCCCGTCTCTTCCTCTGCAGCCCAGGGCGCCTCGGGGCTGGGCGCCCCCCAGGCCCCGGCCACGGCCTCGGCCAGCGCGGGCACCACCAACACGGCCACGACGGCCGGCCCGGCCCCCGGGGGCCCCACCCAGCCGCCCCCGCCCCCGCCGCCGGGCCCCCCCCCAGGCTGAGGTCCAGTTCTCGCAGCTCCTGGGCAGCCTGCTGGGGCCGGGGGGCCCCGGGGGCCCGGGGGCCGGCGGCGGGGCCACCGGCGTGGGCTCCCCCACCATCACGGTGGCCATGCCGGGCGTCCCCGCCTTCCTCCAGGGTATGACGGACTTCCTGCAGGTGAGTCCGTGCCGGCCCGGGGCCCCCCTTCCCCCATTCCCTAGTCGGTCGTCGGCGTCGAGTGCCGGGTGCCCACCGTGGGACTCTACAGTGGGGGTGGGGGTGCGGTGGTCGTTCCCCTCCGCCCCTCCCCAAGTGGGGTGGTTCATCCCCTTTCCCGCGGACGCCTTTGGCCAGCCCCGTGCCCGTGTCGTGGGGCCGCCCCCCACCCGCACCCCCCCGCGGGGTTAGACCGCCCCGGAGCCTCCCGCCACTCCCGGTCTCTCACTTGTCTCTTCTTCCCCGTCCCCTTCCCGCTTCGGACCCAGGCGACGCAGACGGCCCCTCCGCCGCCGCCGCCGCCCCCGCCCCCCCAGGCCCCCGAGCAGGCCCCCGCCGCGGCGCCCCCCGGCTCGCCCCCTGCGGGGCCGGGCGGGGCCGGGGGGGGCCCCGAGGCGCTGCCCCCCGAGTTCTTCACCTCGGTGGTGCAGGGAGTGCTGAGCTCCCTCCTGGGGTCCCTGGGGGCCCGGGCCGGCAGCAGCGAGAGCATCGCCGGCTTCATCCAGCGCCTCAGCGGCTCCAGCAACATCTTCGAGCCCGGGGCCGACGGGGCCCTCGGTGAGCGCTTGTCGGGGGACGCGGACGCCATCTGCCCTGACGCCGACCCCCCGACCGTCCCCATCCTGTTCCCGGCCCCGTCCCTGACTGACCTCGGCCCCGGCCCAGACGTCTCCATCCCGCCCCGTGACCGCAGCCGTCCCCGGCAGGTTTCTTCGGCGCCCTGCTGTCCGTCATCTGCCAGAACCTGTCGATGGTGGACGTGGTGATGCTCCTGCACGGCCACTCCCAGCCCCTGCAGCGGCTGCAGCCACAACTGCGCAGTTTCTTCCACCAGCACTACCTGGGGGGCCGCGAGCCCACCGGCCCCGCCATCCGGGTCAGTTGGGCCTGGGGGCGGAGGCGGGGCGGGGCGAGAAGCCACCGCTGGTGATTTCTGACCCTCCTCTCTCCCTCCCTTTTCCCTCCTTCTCTCCAGAGGGCCACACACACGCTCATCACGGGGCTGGAGGAGTACGTACGCGACAGCTTTGTGAGTGGCCTGGAGCTCCTAGCGGCCGTTTTCCTACCGCCCCCGCTGCCCCTTGACCGCCTTTCCCGGACCCTCATGGTGCCCTCCGGCTTCCTGGCTGTGCCCAGCTCTCCCCCCTCCCCCAACTCCTCTCTTTCGGCACTTCAGGCCTCGGTCCAGGTCCAGCCAGGGGTGGACATCACCAGGACCAACCTGGATTTCCTCCAGGAGCAGTTCAACGGCATCGCCGCCCACGTGCTGCACTGCACAGGTCCGCTGAACGGCGAGCGGGCCGGGGTGGGGAAGGGGCGGCCGGGGAGAGGCTGACGCCCGGGCGGGTCCTCCCCCCATCCAGACAGCAGCTTTGGGGGGCGTCTGCTGGAGCTGTGTAACCAGGGCCTGTTCGAGTGTCTGGCCCTGAACCTGCACTGCCTTGGGGGACAGCAGAGCGCGCTGACCAACGTCATCAACGGCCGCATCGTGAGCCACCGCCGCCCCCGGGATTCACCGAGTCGAGGCTGCTGGACGTGGGAGGGCAGGGTCCTTCCTCCCGACGTCCCCGGGGGGTGACCACACAAGGGAGGGCAGGGCTGAGACGAGGGGAACCCAGGGTGGGGGGTGACCCCTTGTGCCTCTCTCCGCAGCGGCGCCTGTCCGGCGGGGTGAATCCGTCCCTGGTCAGCTGGTTGACTACCATGATGGGGCTGCGGCTGCAGGTGCTGCTGGAGCACATGCCCGTGGGCCCCGACCAAGTGCTGCGCTACGTGCGCCGCCTCGGCGAGCCCCCGCAGGTCCGAGCCCCTGCCCCCCGGGCCTGGGGGCGGGGGGCGGGCCCGGCCCCAGGTGCCCCACCTCACGCCCCCACGGTGCCCCTCTCCTTTGGCTTCTCAGCCCCCGCCGGAGGAGGAGCCGATGGAAATCCAAGGAGCGGAGAGGCCCGAGCCCGAGGTAGGGGGAGCCGGGAGGGGTCCGGGAGGGAAGGGGCGCCGGGCCGCGGGAGGCTGACGCCGCTCCCCCGCAGCGGGAGAACGCCTCGCCGGCCCCCGGCACCACGGCGGAGGAGGCCATGTCCCGGGGCCCCCCGCCGGCCCCCGAGGGACCGCCCCCGCACGAGGAGCAGGACGGAGCCGCCGCGGCCGAGTCGGAGCCCTGGGCGGCGGCCGTGCCCCCGGTGAGCCGCGGGACGGGACGGGGGGGCGGGGAGGGGCGGAGGGCTCCCCGGTGGTGACAGCCCCTCCGCCCCCTTCCAGGAGTGGGTCCCCATCATCCGCCAGGACCTCCAGACCCAGCGCAAGGTGAAGCCGCAGCCTCCCCTGAGTGACGCCTACCTCAGCGGCATGCCCGCCAAGCGACGCAAGGTCAGGGAATAGACGCCCCCCACCCACCCACCCACACTCACCACCCCCCTCGGGGCCCTCCCTCTGACCCCTCCCTCTGACCCTCCCTCTGACTCTCCCCAGACCATGCAGGGAGAGGGGCCCCAGCTGCTCCTGTCGGAGGCCGTGAGCCGGGCGGCCAAGGCCAGCGGGGCGCGGCCCGTGACCAGCCCCGACAGCCTGAGGCGGGACTTGGAGGCCCCCGAAGTGCAGGACAGCTACCGCCAACAGGTAGGGAGCCCAGCCCCGCCTGACCCCTGGGATGCCGGTGGTTTGGGGGGAGTGGAGGAATAAGAAGGATGACGCTATTTATTAAGCGCTTACTACGTGCAAAACACCGTTGCTAGCACGTAGGGGAAGGACGGGTGGGGCAGCGCGAGGGTGAAGTCACAGGCCCTTTCTCTCCGCCCTTTTCCCCCCAGCTCCGGTCCGACCTTCAGCAGAGGCTGCGGGCCGACCCCAACTACAGCCCTCAGCACTTCCCCAACGCCCAGCGCGCCTTCATGGACGAGCCCTAGCCGCCTGCCCGCTTGGCTCCATCGACGCCGTCCTCCCCCCCAACCCCTCTGGTATTTAAGAAATAAAAGTCGGATTTTCCTGGCCGTTCCCGAGGCGCTGTTTGGGTCCTTGACCCACCCACCTGAGGGAGGGGCGGGATGAGGGGTGGGAGCCCCTCTCTCACCTCTCACCCACCATCTCTCACACGTGACTTTTTTTTTTAAAGCCTTTTATTCTTTTTTAAACAAACGGCCCCACCCCCAGGAGGGGTGAGGGGAGGGAGCGCACGGAAGGGGAGGGAAAGGTCCCTCCGCCCCCCTCCTGCCCCGTCCCGTCCCCCCCTTATATATTTATATCTATGTACAGGCCCCCGGGGAGGGACGAGGGCTGGGTGGTGGTGGGGGGGGGTGGCGGCGGTGGCCTCAGCGGGGAGGGGGCAGGCCGGGGTCCTTGTCCCCCGGTCGGGGCTGCGTCTCCTCCGGCCTCCGTGGGGGCCCGTCGCGGGGAGGAGGGCCCGCTCGGTCCCAGGGCTTCGGCGTCCAGCGCACGGCATCCGGCGGGGAGGCCTGGGGCAGACGGTAGGACGGATGGGGTGGTGAGGGTTGGCCTCGGGCTGGGGAGGGGAGGGGAGAGGAGGGGACGGGCTCACCTGCTGGTAGAGGTCGAAGCGCTGGGTGCGAAAGATGCCGCTGTAGCCGTTGGGCGGGGCCTTGAGCCTGGAGCCGAGGCCGGAGAAGGGCCTGAGGGAGAAGATGGGGCGGTTGAGGGGGCGGTGGGCCCCAAGGAAGCGGCGGCGGCGGGGTGGGGGTCCCGGCCCGGGCTCACCTTGCGGCTGTGGGGGTGCGGGCCCCGGCCCCCCCGAGGGTGCCCATCTTCCGATAGTCCTGGAATGGCTTCAGCTCCACCGGATGCAGCTGAGGGCGGGAAGGAGGGAAGGAGGGTGAGGCCGAGATCCGGTCCCCTCTGTTTTGGAGGGGCAGGGAGGCAGGGGCTTGGGGGCCGGTCCCCTGACCTCTCTGGGCTTCAGTCATTCATTCACTCAATCGTATTTATTGAGCGCTTCCTGTGTGCGGAGCACTGGACTAAGCGCTTGGGAAGGACAAGTTGGCAACATCTAGAGATGATCCCTACCCAACAGCGGGCTCACAGTCTAGAAGGGGGAGACGGACGACAAAACATACTAAAGTAAAATAAATACAATAATTAGGTACAAATAAAATATATGCTTAGAATATATGCTTAGAACAGTGCTTTGCACATAGTAAGCGCTTAATAAATGCCATTTTTATATGCATAATAAATACATACAAGCATACATACAGGTGCTGTGAGGAGGGGAAGGAGGGGGCTCAGTGTGGGAAGGCCTCCTGGAGGAGGTGAGCTCTCAGTAAGGCTTTGAAGGGAAGTCTGCTGGTCGGTTATGATGGGATGGAAGCTGCTGCTCTTGCCCCACACCCAAGGGCCCCTGCCTGCGGTGGGCAGACTGAGGCCGGCACTCCTCACAGGGCGCGACCCCCTCAACGAGCGCTTGCCCCACGCCCTCTCAACCCCCCCAGCCCGAGATCCCGACCCTTCCTCGCCCCCCGACCGGGCCCTCTCACCTCTGCCCGCCCCAGGCTGGGGGGGAAAGGCCGGGCGGAAGACGGCAGCACCCGGGCCGGGGGCACGGGCGGAGGGCGGACCGCCAGGCTGGGGGGCTGGAGGGCGGGGCCCACGGGCAGCAGGGACAGTGGAGGAGGAGGGGGAGGAGGAGCTGGGGGCGGGGCGGGGGGCAGGGAGCTGAAGTTGACCACCGGCAGCTGGGACTCCACCACGGGAAGCAGCATCTGGGAAGGGGGGGTTACCAAGTGAGACCCCGTGCAGCCGCAGGGGGACAGCGGGGGCACGCGGGGAGCTTGGCCAGGATCATACCCTCCCGCCTCCACACCCCGCGGGCTCCCCCGGGGCCGAGGGGACACCGAGCACCTGCTGGGCAGGGGCGGCCGGGGGCAGGAAGCCATTCTGGCCGCCGGGCTGCAGAGGGGCCGAGTAGAAGTCTGAGGGGGACGGTAGGTCCTGACGAACCTGGGGGGACGGCAGGGTGGGGTGGGGGGTGCGGGTGGAGGCTCAGCCCGCCATCCCGAGCGCTCCCGGCCCCCCTCGGTGTTCACCCGCCCCCGGGCCGGCCTGCTCACCTGCAGCAGGGCGGGGTCGGGCAGGGGGCTGGGGCAGAAGGCCGGCGGGTAGAGGAAGGACGGCGGCGGGTAGAGGACGCCCCCGCCAGGCAGTTTGCCCAGCTCGGCCGCCTGCAGGGCCGACAGCTCCAGGAACTGGCCCTTGAGGGCCACCCCCGACAGCAGCGCCGAGCCCGGGGCCGGGCCGGGCGGCAGGTAGAGCGGCTGCGACCTGGTGGACGGACGGACGGACGGACGGACGGACGGAGGGAGGGAGGGAGGGATGGAGGGAGGGATGGAGGGAGGGAGGGAGGGAGGGATGAGCGAGGGCCGGGCCCTGGAGGGTCTCCCCGGGGTCCCCGCCTCCCCCAGCAGCCCCCTCACCTGAAAGGGTGCAGCGAAGGTGTGCTGGGGCGGAAGGCGCCCGTGTTGGGGTGTAGCGTGGAGTCCACGGCGGCCCCCGGGACCTAGGGGTGGGGCAGGAGTGGCTCAGTCGGGGGACGGGGACGGGGGGGCCGGCCGAGGCAGGACACGGAGCGTGGGTGGGGAGGCGGGGCCGAGGGCCGGCCACGGGTGCTACCTGAGAGCCGGGGGGCCCGGCGCCGCCGTAGAAGAGCTCGGGGTAGAGCCGAGGCCCCGAGGGTCCGGGCGAGGGTCCGGGCTCGGGCCCGCAGGGCGGGGGGCCCAGGCTTTTGGGCCGCGGCTCTGCCGGCTGGGACCTGGGAGGGAGCAACTCCCAGTCCCGAGGGCCCGGAGCAGGCTGGGGCCGGGACGGGAGGGGACAGGGCCCGTCAGGCCACGGAGAAACTAGGCACCGACCCCGCCTCACCCCTCCCCATCCCAACCCCGGACCGCCATCCCCCCCTGCGGTCCCCGCCTCCCAACTCACCCCCTCGCCCCCGGCTGGGGTCAGATCCTCCTCGGGCTTCACGCCCTCTGCCAGGGAGAGCCGCAGGTCCGAGTCCTGGGGTGGCGTAGGTGGGGGGGATGGGGGCAAAGAGTCAGAGCGCGGGGCAGCAGGGCGGTGGGGGGGTGCGGCCCTCAGCTGGGGGAGAGAGTCCCGCTCCTCAGGAATCCCCACCTTATCACTGGCTCCAAACTGGATGGGGGGCCCGGGCCGGTGGGGGTCCCTGGGGACCCCGGCGGTCTCCTGGCCCCGGTCGGCGCGCTGGCCCCGCTCGGTGCCGATGGGGCCGGGGGGTGGGGGCGGCTCCTGGAGGGGAAGGCGGAGGGTCAGCCCCCGGGGCCGGCGGGGGAGGGGGCTGGAGCGGGGAGGGGGGGAACGGCGCCGGACGCCCGCTACCTTCTTATCCCCGTCACGGGGGGGCGGGCGGCCGTCTGCGAGAGGGGTCCGGGGGCTCTGGGCCCGGTGGCCCTTCGGCGGAAGTGGCGCTCAGGGGGGAGGGGCCCCCCGGCCTTTTGGGGGCTCCCTCCCCCACCGCCTTGAGGCCCCCATCGGGAGAGCTGCGCTGGCTGCAGGGCCCCGAAGATACCTGGGAGCTGCCGCTCAGGTCCACCCCGCTGTCGGACTGGCTCATCTGGGGGGGGAGAGGGGGGCAGAGGAGACGGGGGAAGGGGTCAGCTGGAGGGGGCGGGGCGGCCGGCGGGGACCGTCTGCGGGACCCCGGCCCCTTCTCACCTCCGTGCCGGGCCCGTCCTCCAGCGGGGTGAGGGGCTCCATCCAGGGCTCGGCGGCCCCGGGCCGGTAGCTCTTGCGGCTGGCTGCTGCGGGGGGGAGGGGGGCCGACGGACCGGGGGGCCGAGGTCAGAGGGGAGGGGGCGGGCCGTGACCCCCCTCTCCCGGCCCATCCCCGACGCCCCCCAACCCCCACTCACTGCCGTGCAGACGGTTCCAGATGTGGGGGGCCAGGGTCTCCGTGCCTGGATCCCGAGGCTCCCCCCGGGGCCCCGGCCCCTCCGGCTTGGGACCCAGGAACGCGGGGCCGTGGGGAGGGGGCAGGGCCTCCTGGACGGCGGGGAGGAGAGACAGATCGGAAGAGGGAGGTCAGGGGGAGGGGAGGCGGCCCGGGCCGGCGAGGAGAGGGCGGGAGGGCCGGGGGGCCGACGCGGACGGCCGAGTCTGGGATCCGGGGCCCGGAGCGGGCAGGGGCCCCGGGCCCCGCTCACCTCTGGCGGCAGCAGCTCTGGCTTGCGGGGGGTCCCCCGCTCCCGCCGTTTGGGGGGGAAGGGGCTAGCCCCGGCGGAGTCCACCCCCCTCGCCGCCGGCCCCGGCTCCACGAAATGGGGGTCTGGGAGGAGAACGAAAAGGAGGGTGATGAAGCGGAGGAGGAGGAGGCAGGGTGAGCGCCCCTGGCCGCCCCCGCCCCGCCCCGCCCCGCCCCGCCCCCGGCCCTCACCGGTACTGGCGGTGCCCTGGCTGCCGGCCCGGGGCAGCTCGTAGTGGGCCGGGGCCCGGGGCGCGGCGGGGGGGCCCCGGCTTGGGGCGCGGGGGCGCCGCCTCCGGTGCCGCCTGGCGGCCGCTGAGCTGAGCCAAAGCCTGCTGGATGCCGGCTGGGTCGCTGTGGATGACCCGGTCCAGGCGGAAGACGGCCGAGCTGCTGGGGGGCGGGGGAGGCAGGGGGAGCCCCATGGGCTGCTCCTCTGGGGGCCGGCTGACGGGCGAGCGGGGGACGGGGACCAGGGTTCAGCCTTCGCCCGCCCCCCGCCCCCGCCCCGCCCCCACGGCCGGCCCCGGGCCCCGCCGCCTCACCTGCGGTTCTTGGGAGAGGGCCAGTTCCTCTTGTCGCCACGGCCGGGCCCGGCCCGGCCCCCCGGCCCTCCCCCGGCGCCGCCCCCGGCCTTGCCCGTGGGCCCCGGGCGCCGGTTCTGCCGCTCCATGCCGGGCCGCTGGCTGGAGAAGCTGCGCTTGCTCAGGTCGCGGGCCCGGTGGCTGGGCTCCGGGCGGGGCCCCGGCCCCCCGGTCGGCCCCCCGCCGCCGGACTTGGGGGTCAGCAGGGCGGCCGGGGGAGCCTCCTTGTCCCCGCGCCGCTCGCCGGCGAAGTCGCTGCTCTCCGAGGCCGTCTCCCACTCCTCGTTGGCCTGGTCCGAGTTCTGGTTGGAGAGGTCCGGGGACTTGGCCGCCACCCGGCGCGGGGGCGGCTGGGCGGGCTGCGAGGAGACCGGGGCCGGGGCCGGGGCCGGGGCCGGCGGGGCGGGGGCGGAGCCCGGGGCCGCGTCGGGGGGCTCGTCGGGGGCCGGCGCCGGGGCGGGGGGCGGCGGGGGGCCGTCCGCCCCGCGGGCCGCGTTGTCCCGCTCCTGCTTGAGCCTGCGGAAGCGGGGCGGCTTGTCCTGCTGCTGGGCCCGGCCGTGCCGTCTGCGCCGCGGCCGCTCGCCGTCCTCTAGGCCGGCCCGCTGCGGCGGGCCCAGGATGGGGCCGCCGCCCGGGGTCTTCTCCTTGGCCCCGATGACGACGACGACGGCTTCCTTGTTCGGCGGCGGCAGCGGCGGCGGCGGCCCCCCCAGGGGCTTCTTGGGGCCCAGGGCCTTGACCGGGGGACTCCAAGCGGCCATGCCCGGGGGCCGCCCGCCCCCGCGGCCCCGGCGGGAGGGCACCCCGCGGGGGGTGAAGACGCGCCCTCCCCGGGCGGCCGGGAAGCGGGCTCCGGGGGCCGGCGAGGGGTGCGCGGGGAGGGGCGGCGGGGCGGCCGGGGGCACGGCCACCTCCTTGTCGGAGGGCGCCAAGTCGCTCTCGTGGGTCTCGCTGCCCGTCTCGGAGCCCCGCTGGCGGCGCCGCTTGGGTACCTCCTCGTACTCGGAGCCCTCGCTCCGCGTCTCGCTGGCCGTGCGACCCCGCGGCGGGAGGGGGTGGGGCCCGGGCCCTCCTACCCCGTGCCCGTCCTCCGCCCGGAACTCCCGGGAGCTGCGGAACTCGCGGCCTCCGCGGCCCCCGCGGCCCCGGCCCCCGTAGGTGCCCCGGAAGCCGCGGCCCCGAGCGAAGTACTCCCCCCGGCCCCGCCCCCGGCAGGGCCCGGGGCCCTCGGAGGAGTAATCGCGGCGGGGCCGGGGGCTGGGGGCCGGGGGCCCGCCCCCTCCCAACGGGGGCTCCTTCCCCACCGCCGCCGCCACCATCCCCGCTTTGACTTTGGGTGGCTTGAGGGGGTCCGGCCTGGGGGTCTCCTCCGCCGCTTCGGGGGCCTTGGCGGGCGACTCCTCCGCCTTGGGGAGGCCCAGGGGCTTCTTGATGGGTCCGGCCCGGCGCGGGGGCGGAGGGGCCCCCATGCCCCCGGCCTCTTCGGGGGGGCCGCGGCGGCTGCTCCCGGGCCTCGGGCCCCAGCGGGTCTCGGTTCGGCTCTCGCGGCGCAGGGGCGGGCCTCCGTTGGCCCCGCGGGGCGGCTTGCGCCCGGCTTCCGGGACGCCGGGGGGGGCCTCCTCTTTTGGGGGCTCCTTCTTGGGGGGAGCCGGCAGCTTCGGAGTCTCGTCGCCGGGGGCCCAGGGTGCCGGGCGCGTCCCGGGGGGCGCGGGCTCCTCCAGAGGAAAGCGGGACAGAGGGGGGCCGGGGGCTCCGTTCTCGGGGAAGCCCGGGTAGGTGGCTAGGTAAGGGGGCGGGGGTGGAGCCGGGGGCGTCTCGCTCCTGGGCGGGAGACAGAGACAAGTGGGAGACGAGGAAGGCAGAGATGAGTCCTCGAGGGCCGCCGGACCCCCGGTCCGACCCCCGCGCCCCCTCCGGCCCCCGTCCGCCCGCCCGCCGCGCCTCACCTCATCCCCTTGTCGTCTTCGTCGGCCGCCTGACGCAGGGGCGAGGGCAGGGGCCGGGGGTCGGCGTTCCCGGCGGCGAACACGTCTCCGGCCCAGGCCAGCTTGGCGTCCACCGGCGGGGTGCCCCGCTCCCGCAGGAGGGGCGTCGGGTGCCGGTCGAAGGGCTCCGAGCTGGACCCCCCGCTGTCCGAACGCTCCCGGGGAACCAGGCCTGGCGGGGCAAGGCCGGCTCGGGTCACCGCGGCTCTGGGGACCCGGGGCCCGCCCGCGGCCTGCCCTCGGGGGTCGCCGCCGCCGCCGCCGCCTTCGCCCCGTCCCCGGTCCCGCCGGGCGATCCCTCCGCTGCCCTTCCTCACCGGAAGGGTGCACTCCCGGCGGGTAGAAGTCCAGCGGGGCCCGCCCCTGGATCAGCCGGGGGTCCATGTAGGGCGGGATCATCATCCAGCGGGGGTCGAAGTTCAGGGGGGGCATGGGCGGGGGCCGCCCCAGCGAGCCTGGGTACAGGGCCTTGGGCGGCTGGGGCGGGGCCGGCGGGGCCGGCACGGGGCCCAGGGCCACGGGCTGAGGGGGCGAGGGCGGCACCGGGGTGGGCGGAGCTGAGCTCTGCTGCTGCTGCTGCTGCTGCTGCTGCCACTGCTGCTGCTGTTGCTGTTTCAGGAGCTGCTCCTGGGGGAAGGACGGGCAGGGGTGTGTGTGTGTGTGAAAGAGAGATGAAGGGGGCACAGGTGCCTGGCGGGCGGCTGGTGGGGGTGAGGCCCGGAGCGGGCCAGCCGGGGGGGGAGAAGCAGGGAGCCGGGGGCTCGGCAGTCTCACCTGCTGCTGCCGCTGGAAGCGCGGAGGCAGCGACTTCTGGTACTTGGGGTAGCCCAGGCCCTGGCTGGGGGGCGGCCGGGCCGGCCCCGTCCCCGTCCCATCCACTTTGGGCTCCACCTTAGGTGTTGGGGGAGTGGCCGGCTGGGGGGCCTCTTCCGACGGCTCGGGCCCATCCTTTGTGGGCAGCAGGGGCTCCGCTGTAGGGGAGAAAGCAGATTTGGGGGCGGGGGGGGAGTGAGAGAAGGGGTTAAGGCCTCCCCCTCCATAACGGGCCAGCGGGGGCCCGATGCCCACCTCCACCAAGCCAGGATCACTCATCCACCAGTCCATCCGTCCATGCCTGGCATTTCCAGCACCATGGGCTCCATCCCACCTTCCCTGGAGAGCCCACAGCTGAGGGAGGTCGCCCCTTCCCTCTCTTGGGCTCCCTCCCCTCCGGCACCCGCCCATCCAGCGGCAAGAACCCAGCCCAGCCCGGGTCCCGGGCCTGGTGCCGCTTAGCCGTGTGGCCTACCTGGGCCGGTATCAAAGCCGCCGGGGCCGTTGCCGCCTGCTGGGGCCGGGGCCGGGCCGGGCGGCGGCGCCGAGGCGGGGGCCGGGGCCGGGGGCAGGGGCGGGATCGGGGTCACGGCCGGCTCCCGGGGCTCCTTCTCCGGGGATGGGGCAGGTGCAGGCGGAGCGGTGGGGGGGCCCGGCGGGAGCGGGGCGGCGGCGACGACGGCGGGGGCCGGGACGGCGGCCACGGTGGCGGGGGCCGCGGCCGGGGCAGGGGGGGCGGCGGCAGCGGCGGGGGCCTCGGCCTTGAGCCGCTTGTCGGGGGCCCCAAACTTCTCGTCCAGTCGCTTGAGCTTCTCGGCGCAGGCGGCCCGGCGCTCCTCCTGCATGCGCCGCTCCTCCTCCTCGCGCCGGCGCCGGGCCCGCTCTACGGCCAGCGAGATCTCGGACGACGACTGTTTGCGCCGCTGCCGCCAGGCCTCGTCCTCGTCCTCCGGGGCCGGGGGCTTGCAGGGGGGTCCCCCACGGTCCTGCGGGACGGAGGGAGCGGGGAAAGGGAGAGAAGGGACCTGGTCCTTCAGCTCTACCTCCTCCCTTCCGGAGCCGCCCCGGGCCCCGGTTGCTCCAGAACCGCTCATCTGCCCCGTTCACCGGGCTCCCCAACACCACTCCTGCTGCCGCCCCCTGCCCAGTGTCCTTACCGGATAGTCCCCAGGGGGTCCCCAGTTGCCAGCTGGGCCTCGGTGAGGCGGAGGCGGCGGCGGCGGCGGCTTGGGGGGCGGGGGCCCGGGCTCCCCCTCAGGGGGGCGAGAGTTCTCGGCCCAGGCGGTCTTGGGGGGAGGCGGCTCCGCCGGAGGGGAGCCCCCCTTTTGGCCGTCGGCCTCCAATCCAGGAGGCCGCTCTTCGCCGGCAGGGCGGGGCTCCTTGCTGCGGAGGGGGCGGGGGGCAGGTGAGAGGATGCCAACGGATCCATCGCCAGGCTCCCCCAACCACCTACAGTCTTCTCCCATCCTGAACAGACCAATAGGAGCTCGCCCACTCTCTTGGGACAGCCCCTTCGCGAGATCCCCCGACTACAAACCCCATCCCGACAGCCACCGGGCACACCTCCCCCGTCCGCCAGCCAGAGCGAGAGCGGTGGGGGTAGGGGCAGCGGCATGTACCGAGGTCCCAACAGCGCACCAAGGGCTGGGGAAGTACAGAATAAACAAGCCCGTTCCCTGCCCACAAGGGGTTTTCCACTCTACCTACAAGGATCGACCCATCCAAAGAAACGAGCGGGCCGTCGCGTGGCCCACACGCGTGCCAAGGTGGCCGGCGAGAGGGTCATGTAGTGGAAGAGGAGCAACCTCTCCCCAACGGCCCCAGCCCTCCGCCCCGGCCCCCTCCTCACCGGCCCTCAGCCCCTTCCTCGTCAGAGTCGCGCCCGTCCTCCTCGTCGCTGAACTTGAGCTTCTCGGTGTAGTCGACCTCCTCGTGGGCCCCTGCGGCGGGTGAAGGGCGTCACGGGGAGGGTCACGGGCCGACCCGCACAAGGGGTCCCCTCTCTCAGAGCCCCACGGGGCCGCGGCCAGGCCAACACTTGGCCTCGCTTTGTGGGGAGGGAGAAGGGAAGGGGCGCCAAAGGACAGAGGATAAGGGAAGGGCAGGGCCACCTCCCCCGGGGCCTGCTGGCACACGTCGTCCCATCGGGCTCGGTGTCAGGACACGCTGCGCACATAGGACGGACAAAAGGTCCCTCCTTCCCGGGCTCCGGGGACCGCCCCCCAGCCCCCCGCCGACGTGGCATCGCGTCTCCACTCTCACCGGCCCAGCCATCGTCGTTCTCCTGGTCCAACTGATCGAACTCTTTGAGGTTGTCCTCCTTGAGGATGGCCGGGCGGCTGACGGGCTCGGCCAGGCGCAGCTGGGGGCCCGCACCCCGGGGCCCCGCCAGGCGGGGGAAGCGGCTGCCGGGACGGGGGAGACGCTGTCAGATCCCAAGAGGACTCCGGGCGCCCCTCTCCGCCCCTCCCCTCCGCTTCCCTCGGCTCACCTGGGCCCATCAGGCGTGGGGTAGCGGTAAGGCCCCTGCGGTCCGTAAGGGGGAGGGAAGGGTAGGTACGGGGGGTACATCTGCAACGGACCCCGACGACAGAGGCTCAGTGGGGGGCCGGGGCCACCCTGCCCAGCCCCACCTTCTCGCTCCAGCCCCGGCACTCCCCGCCCCGAGAACCAGCCCCCGGCCCCGACTCACGAAAGGCGGCATCATTCCGCGATAGGGAGGGAACTGGGGTGGGCCGGCAGGCTGGAGCCCTGCGTGGAGCCTGGAGTCCGGACCCTCCAGCTCCTCGGGGCCCCGCCCACCTCCGTCCCTCCAGGTGGTCGCATCTGCGGAGGGCAGAGGAGGGGGGTTAGCCAAGTCGGCCCGCAGGGAGCGGAGCCCCAGCGGCCCGGGAGTCAGAGAACCCGGGCTCGACTCCCGGCTCCGCCACTTGTCCGCTGGGTGGCTGCCCCGGGCCTCGGCGATCTCATCTGTAAAATGGGGATTCGATCCCCGTTCCCCCTCCTTATTAGACCGGGAGCCCCCATGCGGGATGAGGACAGGGTCCGACCCGACGATCCTGGATCTAACCAGCGCTTAGCACGGAGCTCGGCCCACAGTAAACGCTGAGCAAACGCGGCAGCTATCGTTCACTCCTCGAGCCTGGAAGCTCCCTGTGGGCGGGGTCCGCGTCCACCAACTCTGCCGTATCGTCCTCTCCCACTCAGTCCAGGACTCCCCACCCAACGAGGGCCTTCTCAACGACCACCCGTGACTGACGGACGGAAGGATGGACTGACGGACTGAGGGGCCGGGCCGGAAGGGGGGGACTCACTCTGGGGGCGGAGGCTTGGTCCGGGCCCAGACGACGGTTCGGCAGACTCCCTTTCCTTGGCAGCTTTGTCCTGGTCGCCAGCCGCCTGCAGGGTCGGAAATTCCTCTCGAGAGAATCGCGACAGTAGGCTTGATGCCCTTCCACCTGCAGCAGCCAAGAGGGAGAGACGGAGGGGATGGGGACACGTGGGGGGGAGGGAGGGGGACCAACTCCTAAAGGCAGCAGGCTCGGGGTGGGACGTGAACCCCCAGGCCCTCCCCGGCTCACTCACCATCCCCGTGTGCTCCGTGGGTGACGCTGGCCTGCGCCCAAGACTTTGCCGCGCTTGGAGCCGAAGGGGCATTCTGCGGAGGGAGAGGTGGTTGGGGTAAGGTTGGGGGGTCTCCCTCCCTCCCTCCCTGGCACCCCCCCCGCCCAGGCCCGGCCCCCACCTCGGGTCCCGCTGGGGGTCGCTTCGGCTGGCTGGAGGCAGGCGTCTGCGAAGCCGGCGGTGGCTGCGATTCCGGCGGCTGAGCGGTCGAGGCATCGGAACTGGTGGAGGGCAGGGACACGGGGGGGTGGGGGGGAACGGGGGAGGATGAACCAGGCTGGGCTGCCCTGGGCATCAGAGCCCAGAAACTCGCCCCCACCCCGAACCCCCCGAACCCCCGTCAACAACTCGGAGGTTTTGTCACCGCCCCCCACGACAGCCCGGAGACCCCAGGCTGGGTCTCGGTGTGGGGCGGGGGCCCCTCGGAGCCCGCAGGGGGGAGCCGGCTGAGGGGCCCCTCGGCCCATCTCTCTACCTCCGGTTCTTACGCGTCTGAGCACGGGAGTCCCAGACGCGCCTTTGTGGGAGGGGCCGGACCAGAGCGCCCACCCGCCACCGCCCCTCCCCGGTCCCCCACGCCTTCCCCGGGTTACCTCTTGGGGTCGGTCTGCTCCTGTTTGCTTGCCCATCCTGTTCCGTCTTTGGGCACTAGCGAGACGTTGGGGTCATTGCCTTTGTTCTCGGCTTTCAGGCTTGGCAGGTTGGCTGGGGGCGGCATGCGCCGGGCGATGGCGACTTTGCCGAGACTCTGCAGGCCATGGCGGGGGGCGACTGGGTCATCGAGAGAGGAGAGTAGGCGTAAGTGGGCCGCCCCCCTCCCACTGTCCCCAGTCCAGCATCCCCTCCAGACCCCCTCCAGGCTCTCCCTCTCTGTCATCAGGGCAGCTCAGAGCCCGCTCAGGGCAGAAGTGGGGGGCGGCCCGGGCACGGAGCCCCCTCGGCCCCGCCCACCCTGGACCAGGATCCAGAGGCTCCATCCCCCTGGCTCCTCCGTGGGGGCTTCCTGTAGGACTGGGGGGTCCCGGGGCCCACGAGGGGGCCAGTCGCCCCCGGGACACTCCCATTCCCGCTTCTCTGCCTCCGGTTCTTACGTGCCAGCGCACGGAGCCGCAGACACGCCTTTGTGGGAGGGGGTGCGCTTCTACTCCCCCCCCCCCTTACCCCCACTCCCCCACCTCCCCCGGTGCCCTCACCAGCGGGTTTCTGGATCTCTAAGGACTTGCCCTTGTAGGTATCAAACAGGTTGAGCGAGGAATACTTTTTTCCATCCTTCCCCTTGGCAGTCGGCCCCGAGCGATCGGACATCGCGCTGGAAGCTCATTGAGTACGATGGGTCCTGCAGGCGCCTCCCCCGAAACCTGCCGGAGCCTGTGGGCGGAGGCCGGGCTGCCTCACTCCGGGCCCCGCTGGCCCACTCCTCCCCACCTCCAACCCCCGCCCCGGTTTTCGGGCTTCCCTTTCCCGGCCTGAACTCGCCTCCCGGGACTTTAGGGCCTCCGTTTCCAACCGCTGGCTCTGGCTCCCTTCCTCGTCCTCGGCTCCACCCCTCCTGTCCCCGAGAAGCCCAAGGGGCGGCTGCTGACCTGCCGCACCTGCTTCCTCCTGGGACCCTGGGGAGGTGTTGGGGGTGGGGGGCCTGCCTCCCCCCACCAGGCTCGAGGGCTCAGAGGGACAAGACCCTTCAACTCCTCCACGACATCTGGCCCATCTCGCTCCAACCCCATCGGGCATAAGGTCCCCAGGCCACCCCACTGCCTCCGGGACCCTTGGTCACTGAGGGGGGGGGGCACCACATTCCAGCTCCTTGGCCTCCACGGGAGCCTTTGAACCAACTGGGGGGCGGGGGGGGGCGACCCCCTGCTTCCAAACGGACCCCACCCACGGGGAGGGAAGTCATCAGCTCCAAGCTGACCCTGGATCCCCCCCAAACACCTGGGGGGAGGGAGGAGAAGGATGATGGGCAATCCCATCATCCCCCTTTTAGACTGTGAGCCCGCTGTTGGGTAGGGACCGTCTCTAGATGTTGCCAACTTGTCCTTAGAGCGCTTAGTCCAGTGCTCTGCACACAGTAAGCGCTCAATAAATACGATTGATGATGATGATGATGATGAATCCGGCTCGCAGGGCCTCCCCCTTCCCCCTTCCCCAAGGATGGGTGGCATCCCTTTCACCTAGGCCCCGGCCTTCCCGGCGTGCTTCAGGATCCCTAGCAGGGAGAGAGGGCGGGAGGATGGCCGGGAATTGGGCGATTTTATGAGCTCCTCCGACTAGACTTGGGGGTAGGGGGGGAAGCCTGGGCCCCCCCAAATCCCACCTCGCCACCACCTATAGCCCTTGTGAGCCCACGGTTGGGTAGGGACTGTCTCTATGTGTTGTCAACTTGTACTTCCCAAGCGCTTAGCACAGTGCTCTGCACACAGTAAGCGCTCAGTAAATACGATTGATTGATTGATTGACTCTCTCAGACCTCCCCTCCTCCCCGCTCCACAGTGCCGGAGAAAGGGACCATATGGAGGAATCTGAGGGAGCCCCCCCCCCCAATTCGGGTCCCCCTCACTCAGCCACCTCCTCCTCCATGGAGGAAGATGATGGTGGTGGTGGGTGGGGGGGGGGGCGACCCCAGCCTTAAACGGGGTGCAGGGAGGAGTTGGGGGGCGGGACGTGAATGAACCCCGAGGCCGGGGGGCAATCGGGAATGGGGAGGCCCGGGACCATCCTTTTATCCCGGGAGGGGGGCTCCAGGGGATTCCTGTTATGTGGCCAACCTGGACTTCCCAAGCGCTTAGTCCAGTGCTCTGCACACAGTAAGCGCTCAATAAATACGATTGATTGATTGATTGATTTCTGGGGCGGAGGGCGCTAAGGGAGATGAGGGGGGAGGCCGGGCTGGTGAGGACCAGTGGGGGGGCTCACCCTGGATTGATTTCGCCCCCCAATAAAAAAAGGGAAGGAGGAGATGGGTGAGGGGAGGGACCCCGAAATAGAGGCAGTGGTTTTGGGGTGATGGGGAGGCAGTCGGGGGGTCTGGGTGGAGGGAATCCCCCCCCCCATCATCCGACCCGGAGACGGTGGACGGGAAAGGGGGGAGGGGGGTCCGGCCGGGCCCCCGCAGCGGCAGGAGGAGGAGGACAAAATGGCGGCGGCGGCTGATGGCTGCTCCTCTCCCCTCCCCCGCCGCCCCGCCGCGGGGGGCCGTCGGTCCCCCCCCTCCCCCCCGCCACCGGTCCGCCCGGGACTGACCTGGCCGGGTGCGCGGGTGCCCGGAGCCGGGGTCCGGGCTGTCCCCGGGCCGGGATGGGGGCGGATGGCGGCGGATGGCGCCGGCTCGGCCTCCTCCCGTCTCCCTCCCTGGTTCGCCGGGCGGCCGGGCGCCGACTAACGGCCCATCCGGGCAACCGCCGCCCCCGGGACGCCCCCCCTCCCCTTCCCTCCTCCCTCCGCGGCGGGGACACGCCCCCTAGTTTGCATAATGGGGGAGGCCGGCGCGCGGGGGGGGGCGTGGTCTGCGGGGCGTGGAGGGAGGGGGGCTCGGCGGTCGGGCGCTGATTGGCTGAGGCGGGGGGACGCCCGCCCCCTGCGGCCGGCTCAGTCGCCCGATGGGCAGGAAAGGGGGCCCAGCCGGCGGGAAGAGGGGGCGGGGCTCGAAAAGGCGCATGCGCGTTGGCGGGCCTGCCGGCGGCAAGACAGAGTGGCCGTCGCGGGCCGGACAGCGGGGCTCAGGCGCCCCGGGAATCCAGCTCCCATCGCCCTTCTCCCTTTTCCTGTCTTTCCCCCTTTTCCCTTTTCATTCATTCAGTCTTATTTACTGAGCGCTTACTGTGTGCAGAGCACTGGACTAAGCGCTTGGGAAGGACAAGTTGGCAACATATAGAGACGGTTCCTACCCAAAAGTGGGCTCACTCTTCTTCTGTCTCTCCCGCCTCCTTTTTCTTCCTTCCTTCCTTCCCCCTCCCTCCCTCTCTCTCTCTTATATTCATTCAATCGTATTTATTGAGCGCTTACTGTGTGCAGAGCACTATACTAAGCACTCGGGAAGTACAAATTGGCAACATATAGAAACGGTCCCTACCCAACAGTGGGCTCACCCTTCTTCTATCTCTCCCACCTCCTTTTTCCTCCTTCCCCCTCCCCCCCCTCAGTCATATTTATTGAGCGCTTACTGTGTGCAGAGCACTGTACTAAGCGCTCGGGAAGTACAAATTGGCAACATATAGAAACGGTCCCTACCCAACGGTGGGCTCACCCTTCTTCTATCTCTCCCACCTCCTTTTTCTTCCTTCCCCCTCCCTCTCTCTCTCTCTCTCTGTCAATCATATTTATTGAGCGCTTACTGTGTGCAGAGCACTGTACTAAGCGCTTGGGAAGTACAAGTTGGCAACATATAGAGACGGTCCCTACCCAACAGTGGGCTCACCCTTCTTCTATCTCTCCTGCCTCCCCCCCCCCCCGCCTCTCTCTCTCTCGTTCATTCAGTCGTATTTATTGAGCACTTACTGTGTGCAGAGCACTGGACTAAGCCCTTGGGAAGTACAAGTTGGCAACATATAGAGACGGTCCCTACCCAACAGCGGGCTCACAGTCTCTCCTTCTTCCCCTCTCCTCCTGGCTCAGTGGAAAGAGCCCGGGCTTGGGAGTCAGGGGTCATGGGTTCTAATCCCGACTCAGCCACTTGTCAGCTGTGTGACTATGGGCAAGTCACTGCACTTCTCGGTGCCTGTTACCTCATCTGTAAAATGGGGATTGAGACTGTGAGCCCCACGTGGGACAATCTGATAACCTTGTATCTACCACAAAGTAGATCTTCTACCTTCTTGTATTTTCTTGTATCTTCTAGACTGTGAGCCCGCTGTTGGGTAGGCACCGTCTCTATATGTTGCAAACTTGTACTTCCCAAGCCCTTAGTACAGTGCTCTGCACAGAGTAAGCACTCAATAAATACGATTGAATGAATGAATACCACAGTGCTTGGCACATAGTAAGTGCTTAACAAATAACCATTATTATTATTATCCCTTCTCCTCTCCCTTCCCTCGCCCTCCCTTCCTCACGTCTTTCCCTTCCTTCCTTCTCCCCTCCTCCTCTCCCTCTCTTCCTTACCCCCTTTCCTCTTCCCTTCCTTCTCCTCTCCCTTTTTTCCCTCCCTATTCCTCTCTCTCTCCCTCCCCCCCCCCCCCCCCCCAGTTGTAGAAACAAAGAAGAGGAGAGTTAAATGCTTACTGTGTGCGGAGCACTGTACTGAGCCTTGGGAAAGTTCAATACAATAGCATTGGCAGACATGATCCCTGCCCTCAAGGAGCTTACAGTTTCCAGTCGAACAGCGGATCGGATGGATCCTCCCGGCCTCGTTAGCACATGGTTTGCAAGTGAAGTGGGAAGAGCCGGCCGACTCTTCCTCAGCATAATCTATTCAAAAAAACAACTTGGAGGCACCAAATGAGTGGATGCATCTGAAGAGGTGAAACTTTTTTATTTATTTTTCATGGTATACGTTTTTTTAAAAAAAGATATTTGTTAAGGGCTTACCGTGTGCCAAGCACTGTTCTAAGCGTTGGGAGAGCTACAAGGTTAATAAAGGAGATTGGGGTCATTAGCAGATGTATGCAAATGAGCATTCTGGTTAGACTGCTCCTTAGTTTATTCACAAATGGGTGAGGCAGCGTGTGGCAGACACATGAATAATTTATGCAGACTCTTAATAATGGTATTTATTCATCGATCAATGGTATTTATTAAGCGCTTACCGTACGCAGAGCACTGTACTAAGCTTTTGGGGAAGTACCATACAACAGAGTTGGTAGACGCGGCCTTGCCTGCTCAAAACAATCTTATAGTCTACAGGGGGTGGCGGGCATTACTATTTCCCCTATATCTAATCTAATTTCGAGTGTGAGGATATGGACATCAGTGCTTTAGGGCTGGGGGGAGTGTTAAAGTGCTTAAGGGAGACACTGCCAAGAGCATAGTTGAGGGGAAATAAAGGGCTTTTATTATTTATTTATTATTATCCGCACTGCTGGAGGGCAAATACAATCAGACATCGTCCCTGTCCCACACGGGCTCACGGTCTAAGAGGAAGGGAGTACAGATATTTAACCCCCATTTTGTAGATGAGGAAACTGAGGCCCAGAGAAATCAGGTCAATCAATCAATCAATCAATCAATTGTATTTATTGAGCAATTACTATGTGCAGAGCACTGTACTAAGCGCTTGGGAAGTACAAATTGGCAACACATAGAGACAGTCCCTACCCAACAGTGGGCTCACAGTCTAAAAGGGGGAGACAGAGAACAGAACCAAACATACCAACAAAATAAAATAAATAGGATAGAAATGTACAAGCAAAATAAATAAATAAATAAATAGAGTAATAAATATGTACAACCATATATACATATATACAGGTGCTGTGGGGAAGGGAAGGAGGTAAGATGGGGGGGATGGAGGGGGGACGAGGGGGAGAGGAGGGAAGGGGCTCAGTCTGGGAAGGCCTCCTGGAGGAGGTGAGCTCTCAGCAGGGCCTTGAAGGGAAGAAGAGAGCTAGCTTGGTGGAGGGGCAGAGGGAGGGCATTCCAGGCCCGGGGGATGACGTGGGCCGGGGGTCGATGGTGGGAGAGGCGAGAACGAGGTACCGTGAGGAGATTAGCGGTGGAGGAGCGGAGGTTGCGGGCTGGGCTGGAGAAGGAGAGAAGGGAGGTGAGGTAGGAGGGGGCGAGGTGATGGAGAGCCTTGAAGCCCAGGGTGAGGAGTTTCTGCCTGATGCGCAGATTGATTGGTAGCCACTGGAGATTTTTGAGGAGGGGAGTAATATGCCCAGAGCGTTTCTGGACAAAGATAATCCGGGCAGCAGCATGAAGTATGGATTGAAGTGGAGAGAGACACGAGGATGGGAGATCAGAGAGAAGGCTGGTGCAGTAGTCCAGACGGGATAGGATGAGAGCTTGAATGAGCAGGGTAGCAGTTTGGATAGAGAGGAAAGGGCGGATCTTGGCAATGTTGCGGGGCTGAGACCGGCAGGTTTTGGTGACGGCTTGGATGTGAGGGGTGAATGAGAGAGCGGAGTCGAGGATGACACCAAGGTTGCGGGCTTGTGAGACGGGAAGGATGGTAGTGCCGTCAACAGAGATGGGAAAGTCAGGGAGAGGACAAGGTTTGGGAGGGAAGACAAGGAGCTCAGTCTTCGACATGTTGAGCTTTAGGTGGCGGGCGGACATCCAGATGGAGATGTCCTGAAGGCAGGAGGAGATGCGAGCCTGGAGGGAGGGGGAGAGAGCAGGGGTAGAGATGTAGATCTGGGTGTCATCAGCGTAGAGATGATAGTTGAAGCCGTGGGAGCGAATGAGGTCACCAAGGGAGTGCGTGTAGATTGAGAACAGAAGGGGACCAAGCACTGAAACTTGGGGAACCCCCACAGTAAGAGGATGGGAGGGGGAGGAGGAGCCTGCAAAAGAGACTGAGAAAGAACGACCGGAGAGATAAGAGGAGAACGAGGAGAGGACGGAGTCTGTGAAGCCAAGGTCAGATAGCGTGTTGAGGAGAAGGGGGTGGTCCACAGTGTCAAAGGCAGCTGAGAGGTCGAGGAGGATTAGGACAGAATATGAGCCGTTGGATTTGGCAAGCAGGAGGTCATTGGTGACCTTTGAGAGGGCAGTTTCCGTGGAATGAAGGGGACGGAAGCCAGACTGGAGGGGGTTGAGGAGCGAGTTGTTGTTGAGGAATTCTAGGCAGCGCGTGTAGACAACTCGTTCAAGGAGTTTGGAAAGGAATGGTAGGAGGGATATGGGACGATAACTAGAAGGTGAGGTGGGGTCAAGAGAGGGTTTTTTTAGGATGGGAGAGACATGGGCATGTTTGAAGGCAGAGGGGAAGGAACCAGTGGAGAGTGAGCGGTTGAAGATGGAAGTTAAGGAGGGGAGAAGGGATGGAGTGAGAGATTTCATAAGATGAGAGGGAATGGGGTCAGAAGCACAGGTGGCCGGAGTAGCACTTGAGAGGAGGGAGGAGAGTTCCTCTGAGGATACCGCTGGGAAGGATGGGAGAGTAGCAGAGAGTGTTGAGAGCCGGGGGGATGGAGAAAGGGGGGAAGAGACTTTGGGGAGGTCGGACCTGATGGATTTAATTTTGTTAATGAAGTAGGAGGCCAGATCGTTGGGGGTGAGGGAAGGAGGAGGGGGAGGAACCGGGGGCCTGAGAAGGGAGTTGAATGTACGGAAGAGCTGGCGGGGGTGATGGGCATGGGTGTCAATAAGGGAGGAGAAATAGTTTTGTCTGGCAGAAGAGAGGGCTGAGTTAAGGCAGGAAAGGATAAACTTGAAGTGAACGAGGTTGGCATGGTGTTTAGACTTTCGCCAGCAGCGTTCGGCAGCTCGAGCATAAGAGCGAAGGAGGCGGACAGTGGCAGTGATCCAGGGCTGTGGGTTAGTGGTGCGAGAGCGGCGAAGGAAACCAGGTGACTTACCCAAGGCCACACAACAGGCAAGTTTATTAGAGCCTAGGTCTCCTCACTCACAGTCCCGGGCTCTTTCCACCACGTCATGCCGCTTCTCAGGAGGGATAACCAATCAGTGAGATTTATTGAGCACCTACTATGTGCGGGGCACTGAACTAAGCACTGGGGAGAGAATATAATATAACAGACTTGGTAGACATGTGCCCCGCCCACAATGAGCTTACAGTTTAGAGGGGGATAGGGCCTCTCTTTCAAAGTCGACCTCAAACACAGTCAGAGTCTTCTCTTTAAGCCACCCCTTGCCCTTCCCCACCTAAAATATTCCAAGGAGACTGAGACAGAAGGGTAAATGGATTTTATTTCTGGTCCCCTCAGAGGGTGAGACAAGGACAGCTGGGGCTGGGGGCCTGGGCCCAGCCTCCCTCAGGGCAACTCTGAGATGGTCTTCTTAGCGGGCGGCCCTGTGGGCTTCTCCTGCTGCCTGCCTTTCTCCTCGTACATCAGGATTCTGTGTGGGGAGAGAGACATAGAGAGACATATACATACAGAGAGACAAATAGATGTCATCTGTCTTCCAGAAGACCCCTTGTCACATCTTTCCCCCATCCCCTTCATATATGACAGACCACCACTCTTCCCCCCTCTTCAAGTCATGTCCTCCAAGAGGCCTTCCCTAATTTAGCCCTCATTTTCCCCATCCTCCCTCCCTCCCACGTGGCTCACCCCTGTACCCCTAATCACTAATGTGCTTTGCACATAGCAAGCGCTTAATAAATGCTATCATTATTATTAATGTTCATCCCACCCCCAGTACCCACAGCACTTTTGTACTGATGTAGCGTGGCCTAGCGAATAGAGCCTGGCCCTGGGAGTCAGGGGACCTGGGTCCTAATCCCACTCCGCCACTTGTCTGCTGTGTGACCTTGGGCAAGTCACTTCACTGCGCCTCAGTTTCCTCATCTGTAAAATGGGGGTTCAAGGCCTGTTCTCTCTCCCCCTTAGACTGGGAACCCCGGGCGGGACCGGATCCAACCTGATAACCTTGTCATCTAAGCCAGCGCTCAGAACGGTGCTCGCCACAGAGCAGGTGCTTAACAAATGCCATAATTATTGTATGCTCTGCCGCTTCTCCAATCTGTAAAATCTTTCAGTGCCTGCCTCCCCCCGTAGACCGTAAGCTCCTTGTGGGAAGGAATCGTGTCTACCAACTGGGTTGCTTTGGACCCTTCCCACCTCGACCACGTACTGAGTGCTCAATGAATATCTTTGCTTGACTGATTGAGAGGAAGGCATTGAGGGCAAGGGGGTGGGGGTGAAGAAGCAATAGTAGGAAGAGCACGACTCAATGGATAGAGCCCAGGCGTGGGAGTCTCATCCCGGCTCCGCCACTTGCCTGCTATGGGTCCTTGGGTAAGTCACTTTACTTCTCTGTGCCTCAGCTCTCTCTTCTGTATAATGGGGATTAAGACTGTGAGCCCCATGTGCGATGGGGACTGCGTCCCACCTGATTACCTTGTATCCACCCCAGGGCTGATATGTAGTAAGCGCTGAACAAGTACCATAAAAAAAAACCAAAGTAGTAAAATGGGGGGACCCCTTAGGAGCAGACTGTGAGGGCACAGAAGAAGAGTCCCCACATTTTAAAGATGGCCGATTTCTTCCCCAACATCATGCGGACGAAATCCTGGTAAGAGATGGTCTCTCTTTGGCCCCCCCGCCACCTCCCCGATCATCTTCTTCAGCTCCAGGTGGGTTTTGGGGGTCCCCAGCTTCTCCAGCATCCTCTTCAGGGACATGATGTCTGAGGGGAACAGCAGAAAACGGGGTCGGGGGGTAAGAGGGTCAGACTCAACCAGCACGGCCCAGAAAAAAGAGCCCGGGTGTCGGGGGACCCTGCTTCTCACCCTGCCTCCATCACCCATCTGCTGGGTGACCTTGGGCAAGTCACTTCACTTCTCTGTGCCTCAGTTTCCTCAACTCTAAGATAGGAATTAAGACCTTGAGCCCCGTGTGGGACACGGGCTGCGTCCATCCTATCTTGTGTCCACCCCAGCTCTTAGTAGAGTGCCTGGCGTGATAGTAAATGCTGAACAAATGCCATTAGAAACCAGACAGTAGAACTTAGCTTCTCTGCTGGGTGACCTCAGGCAAATCACTTCACTTCTCTGTGCCCCCCATTTCCTCATCTGTAAAATGGGGATTCAATACCTGTGTCCCACTTGGACTGAGCGCCTCATGTGGGGCAGGGACACTGACCGATTTAATCTTATCGTAGCTACCCCAGTACAGTGCTTGGCACAGAGTAAAGCACTTAACAAATACCACAGTTATTCTTCTAGACCTTGCGGGCAGAGAACGTGTCTCCCAACCCTGTTATATTGCACCCTCCCAAGCGCTTAGTACAGTGCTCTGCACACAGTAAGTGCTCAATAAATACTGATGATTAGTAACCACCTACTGAGTGAGACCCCGTCCCCCCTCAACAAAGGGGCCCGTGACTGAAGTGCAGACCCACTCCCACCCAACAGAAGAGCCCCCACCCCGGACCCGTTCTAGGGGAGACCTGACTCCCTGCCACCCTCCCGACCAGTCAATCCCAAACTCAAGCTCACCAATGTCCCCTTCTCCATTTAGGTCGAATTCCATGTATTTCTCTGCGGGGAGGAGAGAGAGAGAACTCTGAGGGTGGACCGAGGTGAAACCAGATTTGGGATGGAAACAGGTCCCCCCTCCCGAATCCAAGTTTTAAGGCTCCCGCTCCCGCCTGCCGGGTTTCGGGGCTCACTCACTGGAGAAAGCCTGCAGCTTCTGCGGCAGCTCCTCATCACTGCAGTACTTGGGGTCGTCTAGGAACTGCTGTTGGTGGGGGGACCCACGGGAAGGAGGGGCAGGTCAAGGCCCAAACTGGACCCCCGGGTCGCCCACACCCTCTTCCGTAGCTTGGGCTGCCCTCCTCCCCTCCCCCGTTATTACTCCCCACCCCCGTCCAGCTCGCACCCTTTCGCCATCTCCCTTGTTACCTGATTGATCCCATCCAGTCTCTGTTCCTGCTGAACCAGGAACTCCCCATAAGCCTTGCCACCTGGGAAGAGAGGAGGAGGACGACATACACACCGCAGAGACCGCTGCCGTGCCGAGACCACTGCCGCAGAGACCACCGGAGGCTCTGCCCTCCTCCCCCCTCTCCGTCCTGACCCCTACGCCCCTGGTTCCGCCCCTTCGGTCCCACGTCTTGCGCTCCTCCTGCTCCCGGCTCCATCCCAGCTTCCCCGACCCCATCGACACCCCATTGGTTTTCCTCAGTCTCCCCATCTCCTGCCCCCCGACCCTCCGCTCACCCAACCCCATGGTTCTGCCCATCAACACTCCATTGGATTTCCTGTCTCCCCATTTCCTGCCCCTCTCCGCTCTCCCGGCCCACAGTTTTGCCCATCGACACCACTTGGGACTTCCGTAGTCTTCCTTTTTCCTCCCCGTCCCCGCCAGGGCCACAGTTCTGTCCTCGACGACCCCTTAGGATTTCCTCAGTTCCCCCATTTCCTCCTCCCCACAACCCCATCCCCGCCTTTACCCTGCAGATTTTGGCCTTGGCTCATGCCTCTGCCTTCGGGTTTCGGTCGGTAGGGACTCAAGCCCCCCTGACGGTCCTTCCCGATGCAACTCCTTGTCTCTCCTCCTCGGCCTTCAGCTCTGTTCCCCCAAAGACTTCCCCTTTCTCAGGGTTTGGTCCCCCTCCTCTCCTTCTCACTTCCTGTTTCCTTCTGCTGACCCAGCTTCCCACCGCCCCCCCCCCCACCTTCCCCACTCCCCCCCAAATGCCTCCCACCTCAGAGGGGTTGGGGCTAGAGAGACGGGACACTTCACAAGTCTAGCCTCACTCCCTGCTGCTGCAGACTGTGGAGAGATGAATCCAGCCCCTGCTGCCCTCCCTTAGCTCAGTATTCCCACCCCTACCTCCAAGATAAACTCCTCCTCCTCCTAACCTCCGGCTTGCACCCCTCCCCCCAAACTTTCCAAACTATCGTTTGCTCCCCCATCCAGAGAGAGAGTAGGACTGCTCCTCCTCCTCCACCCTGTTCTTCCCTTCTTCCCTTTCCTCCTCTGGACTCCCTGTCTCCTCTCTCCCATCCTCCTTTCTGCCCAGGATCCCTCCCCACAGGTTCCCCCATCACCCCTCCTCCCATCCCCATCTCCGCCCCCTAATAATGGTATTTGTTAAGGGCTTACTATGTGCAAAGCACTGTTCTAAGCGCTGGGGGGATACAAGGTGATCAGGTTGCCCCACGGGGGGCTCACAGTCTTAATCCCCATTTTACAGATGAGGGAACTGAGGCTCGGAGAAGTGAAGTGACTTGCCCAAGGTCACACAGCAGACGTGTGGCGGAGTCGGGATTCGAACCCATGACCTCTGACTCTGACTCCCAAGCCCGGGCTCTTTCCACTGAGCCGCACTGATAGAGAAGCAGTGTGGCCTAATGGAAAGCGCTTAACCAGTGCTATTATTACGACTATCTTACCCCCATCTTACCTCCTTCCCTTTCCCACAGCACCTGTATATATGGATATATATTTGTACATATTTGTTGCTCTATTTATTTATTTATTTTACTTGTACATATCTATTCTATTTATTTTATTTTGTTAGTGTGTTTGGTTTTGTCTCCCCCTTTTAGACTGTGAGCCCACTGTTGGGTAGGGACTGTCTCTATATGTTGCCAATTTGTACTTCCCAAGCGCTTAGTACAGTGCTCTGCACACAGTAAGCGCTCAATAAATACTATTGGTGATGATGATGATGACTACCCTGAGCCTGGAATCAGAGGACCTAAATTCTAACCTCAGCTCCTCCAGTTGTCTGCTCTGTGAACTTGGTAAAGTCACTTCACTGCCCTTTTTTTTTTGCGTGTGTGATATTTGCTAAGCGCTTTCTGTGTGCCGGGCACTGTACTAAGCCCCGGGGTAGATACAAGGTAATCAGGTTGGACACACTCCCTCTCCCACGTAGGCAGTTTTAATCCCCATTTTACGGATGAGGTAACCAAGGCACGGAGCAGTTAATTGACGTGCCCAAGCTCACACAGCAGACCAGTGGTGGGGAGCCGGGATTAGAAACCAGGTCGTTCTGACTCCCGGGCCTATGCTTTAACCATTAGGCCACACTGCTTTGACTTCATCTGTAAAATGGGGATTAAGACTGTGAGCCCCATTTGGGACCAGGACTGTGGCCAGTTCTGTTCAGTGCCTGACACATAGAAAGCGCTGAACAAGAGAAGCAGAGTGGCCCATCAATCAATCAGTCGTATTTATTGAGCGCTTACTGTGTGCAGAGCACTGTACTAAGCGCTTGGGAAGTACAAGTTGGCAACATGTAGAGACAGTCCCTACCCAACAGTGGGCTCACAGTCTGAAAGGGGGAGACATCCAATATATCTGAGGAATCAGACCTTAGGGCTGGACCCTCTGGAGGGGCCCAGGAAAAACACAGTTTTTCCTTCAGGGCTTTGGGACAAAGCCATAAAAGCTTGGACATAAGGGATTTCTGACCATTTTTCTAACCGCCTGCAATATAAGTCCAGCTGGAAAATGGTATTATAACTTACGGACCCATATTCGGGCCAGACCTCCTGATCCTCTAATTTATACTGGGGCCATTTCGTGGTGCACAAGAAAATCAGTTGCTGGCATTTTAAATCAGCCAAACCAAATTTGTCCTTATTCTTGGTGTTCAGCAGGCAACCCAATGGGGAGTCGCCTGGAATTGAGGAAACTTGTCCCATAACGGGTGAAAAACGTTCCTCTTTTGGGGTGCTGGAAAAAAGTTGTCCCATATTGGGTGGAAAACGTTCCTTTTTTTGAGGTTCTGTGTCTGTTTCGGGTTAAGACCGACCCGGCCGTCCTTTCTTCCCCCCTAGTGAGCCTGGGGACTAGAGGGGCCCGGAAAGCAACGGGGAGGCCGCACCTCAAAAATAAAATAGCATGTGGATACGGATACAGGTTCTCTCTGAATTAATCATGCCGATCGTCAGTGGTGTTTATTGTACTGAGTGCCTGGGGGAGGACAGTACAACAGAGTTGGCAGACACGTTCCCTGCCCAGCTTCCAGTCTAGACGAGCTTTCAGTCTAATGGGTCATAACAACGATGGCCTTGTATGCAACAGTCTGAAGCCATATGAACTGGGAAATCTTAGTGCACCCCATGTAATTCTTCCAGGAAACAACAGCCTGACTTCAGTCTTTTTCATCATCAATCGTATTTATTGAGCGCTTACTATGTGCAGAGCACTGTACTAAGCGCTTGGGAAGTACAAATTTTCAGGCGGAGGCAGGGGGCTGGTTGAAATGACCTCAGGGCTATTGCCTCCACCCGTCTAGATTGTAAACTCGTTGTGGACAGGGAGTGTGTCTGTTTATTGTTATATCGTACTCTTCCAAGGGCTCGGTACAGTGCTCAGCACACAGTAAGCGCTCAATAAATACGATTGAATGAGTCACTGCACCTCGATCTCGCTGCCCACCTCTCGCCTGCATCCTGCCTCTAGCCTGGATCGCCCTCATGTCGGACAGACCACCACTCTCCCCACCTTCAAAGCCTTATTGAAGGCACATCTCCTCCAAGAAGCCTTTTCTAAACCCTCCTCTCCTCTTCTCCTACTCTCTTCTGCATCACCCTGACTTGCTCCCATCATTCATCCCCCACTTCCAGCCCGGTGGCACTTATGTAAAATTCTGCAATTTATTTAGTTATATTTGTCTCCCCGTCTAGGCTCTGAGCTCGCTGTGGGCAGGGAATGTGTCTATTGTTATAGTGTACTCTCCTGAGCGCTTTGCACAGTGCTTTGCCCACAGTAAGCGGAAAGAGCCCGGGCTTTGGAGTCAGAGGTCATGGGTTCGAATTCCGGCTCTGCCAATTGTCAGCTGTGTGACTTTGGGCAAGTCACTTAACTTCTCGGTGCCTCAGTTCCCTCATCTCTAAAATGAGGATTAAGACTGTGAGCCCCCTGACAACCTGATCGCGTTGTAACCTCCCCAGCGCTTAGAACAGTGCTTTGCACATAGTAAGCGAAGCAGCGTGGCTCAGTGGAAAGAGCATGGGCTTTGGAGTCAGAGGTTACAGGTTCGAATCCCGCCCCACCACTTGCTGTGTGACCTTGGGCAAGTCACTTAACTTCTCTGAGCCTCAGTTACCTCATCTGTAAAATGGGGATGAAGACTGTGAGCCCCACGTGGGACAACTTGATCACCTTGTATTCATTCATTCAATCGTATTTATTGAGCACTTACTGTTTGCAGAGCACTGTACTAAGCGCTTGGGAAGTACAAGTTGGCAACATATAGAGACAGTCCCTACGCAACAGCGGGCTCACAGTCCAGAAGGGGGAGACAGACAACAAAGCAAAACATATTAACAAAATAAAATAAATAGAATAAATATGTACAAATAAAATAAATAAATAGAGTAATAAATACGTACAAACATATATACATATATACAGGTGCTGTGGGGAGGGTCCTACTGAGAGCTCACCTTCTCCAGGAGGCCTTCCCAGACTGAGCCCTCTCCTTCCTCTCCCCCTCCTCCCCCTCTCCATCCCCCCCACCTTACCTCCTTCCCTTCCCCACAGCACCTGTATATATGTATATATGTTTGTACGTATTCATTACTGCATTTATTTATTTTACCTGTACATATCTATTCTATTTATTTTATTTTGTTAATATGTTTTGTTTTGTCCTCTGTCTCCCCCTTCTAGACTGTGAGCCCACTGTTGGGTAGGGACCGTCTCTATATGTTGCCAACTTGTACTTCCCAAGCGCTTAGTACAGTGCTCTGCACACAGTAAGCGCTCAATAAATACGATTGATTGATTGATTGAAGGAGGTAAGGCGGGGGGATCCCCCCCAGCGCTTAGAACAGTGCTCTGCACGTAGTAAGCGCTTAACAAATGCCATTATTATTATTATTATAAATGCCATTAAAAAAATACGAATGAATGAATGAAGTGAGTGAATGGTCCTTCGACGAGGTGCAGTCCCCGCGTGTGGCCACCAGGTGGTGTCGTCCAGCTACGGTAACTGACCATGCCCTTATATGGTATAAAGGGGAGCCGGAAGGGGGCGGGGCCTAGGCGGGCAGGGGGCGGGGCCTACAGATTCATTCATTCAATCGTATTTATTGAGCGCTTACCGTGTGCAGAGCACTGTACTAAAAGTTTGGGAAGTCCAAGTTGGCAACATATAGAGACGGTCCCTACCCAACAGCGGGCTCACAGTCTAGAAGGGGGAGACAGGCAACAAAACAAAACATATTAAATTAACAAAAAATAAATAGAATAAATATGTACAAATAAAATAGATAAATAAATAGAGTAATAAATCCGTACAAACATATATACATGTATACCGGTGCTGTGGGGAGGGGAAGGAGAAGCAGCGTGGCTCAGTGGAAAGAACCCGGGCTTTGGAGTCAGAGGTCACGGGTTCAAATCCCTGCTCCACCAAGTGCCTGCTGTGTGACCTTGGGCAAGTCACTTAACTTCTCTGGGCCTCTTCATCTGTAAAATGGGGGTTAAGACTGTGAGCCCCCCGTGGGATAACCTGATCACCTTGTAACCTCCCCAGCACTTAGAACAGTGCTTCGCATATAGTAAGCTCTTAATAAATGCCATTATTATTATTATTATTATTATTAAGGCATGGGGGATGGGGAGGGGGCTTAGTCTAGAGATCAGTGGGCGGTGTTTGAGGGAGGGGCGGAGCCTCTGCAACATGACCTCTTGGAAGGCATTGGAAACAACATCCTTCTCTGGTGCGCATCAAGCAGAAACTCCTCACCCTGGGCTTCAAGGCTGTCCATCACCTCGCCCCCTCCTACCTCACCTCCCTTCTCTCCTTCTACTGCCCAGCCCGCACCCTCCGCTCCTCCACCACTAATCTCCTCACTGTACCTCGCTCTCGCCTGTCCCGCCATCGACCCCCCGGCCCACGTCATCCCCCGGGCCTGGAATGCCCTCCCTCTGCCCATCCGCCAAGCTAGCTCTCTTCCTCCCTTCAAGGCCCTGCTGAGAGCTCACCTCCTCCAGGAGGCCTTCCCAGACTGAGCCCCTTCTTTCCTCTCCCCTCGTCCCCCTCTCCATCCCCCCGTCTTACCTCCTTCCCTTCCCCACAGCACCTGTATATATGTATATATGGTTGTACATATTTATTACTCTGTTTATTTATTTATTTATTTATTTTGCTTGTACATTTCTATCCTACTTATTTTATTTTGTTGGTATGTTCGGTTCTGTTCTCTGTCTCCCCCTTTTAGACTGTGAGCCCACTGTTGGGTAGGGACTGTCTCTATGTGATGCCAATTTGTACTTCCCAAGCGCTTAGTACAGTGCTCTACACATAGTAAGCGCTCAATAAATACGATTGATTGATTGATTGATTGATTGGTGTGTGAGGTGAGTCAAAAAAAAGCTTACTGAGGGCCTGGAGCATCTCTGCAGTTTCTTTGGGAGCTTAGAGGAGGGAAGAGGGTTTTTTTTTTTCATTTTTTCCTTTGAAATGGTATTTGTTAAGCGCTTACTATGTGCCAGGCACTGTACCAACCACTGGAAGTAGATCCAAGACAGGCAGAACGGACACAGTCCATTAGAGAAGCGGCATGGCTCAGTGGAAAGAGCCCGGGCTGGGGAGCCAGAGATCATTCATTCATTCAATCGTATTTGTTGAGCGCTTACTGTGTGCAGAGCACTGTACTAAGCGCTTGGGAAGTACAAGGTGGCAGCATATAGAGACGGTCCCTACCCAACAGTGGGCTCACAGTCTAGAAGGAGGAGACAGACAACAAAGCAAAACATATTAACAAAATAAAATAAATAGAATAAATATGTACAAATAAAATAAATAAATAAATAAATAAATAGAGTAATAAATACATACAAACATATATACAGGTGCCTGGGCTTGGGAGCCAGAGGTCATGGGTTCTAATCCCGGCTCCGCCATTTGTCAGCTGTGTGACTTTGGGCAAGACACTTCAATTCTCTAGGCCTCAGTTACCTCATTTGTAAAGTGAGGATTAAAACTGAGCCCCACATGGGACAACATGATCACCTTGTACCCCCCCAGCGCTTATAACAGTGCTTCGCACATAGTAAGCGATTTCCCCAAGGTCACACAGCAAACAAGTGGCGGAGCTGGAATCAGAACCCATGACCTTCTGGTTCCCAGGCCTGTGTTTTATCCACTAGGCCTACATATTTACTATTCTATTTATTTTATTTTGTTAATATGTTTTGTTTTGTTGTCTGTCTCCCCCTTCTAGACTGTGAGCCTGCTGTTGGGTAGGGACCGCCTCTATATGTTGCCAACTTGTACTTCCCAAGCGCTTAGTACAGTGCTCTGCACACAGTAAGCACTCAATAAATATGATTGAATGAATGAATGAATAGTAAGCACCTAACAAATGCCATCGTCATTATTATTATTATTATTACACAGTCCATGTCCAACAAAGGGCTTAATACCCTTGTTAGAGAAGAGGAAACTGAGGCACAGAGAAGTGAAGTGACTTGCCCAAGGTATTTATTTTATTTGTACATATTTATTCTGTTTATTTTATTTTGTTAATGTGTTTTGTTTTGTTTTCTGTCTCCCCCTTCTAGACTGTGAGCCCACTGTTGGGTAGGGACTGTCTCTATATATTGCCAACTTGTACTTCCCAAGCGCTTAGTACAGTGCTCTGCACACAGTAAGCGCTCAATAAATACGATTGAATGAATGAATGAATTTGATTTTTTAAAATAATATTTGTTAAGCACATAGTATGCGCCAGGCACTGTACTAAATGCTGGGAATAGATAGAAAACTATTAGATTGGATAAAAGTCCCTGTCCCACATAGGGCTCACAATACTAACCCCCATTTTACAGATGAGGCAACTGAGGCCCAGAGACGTGAAGTGACTTGCCCAAGGTCACACAACAGACAAGTGGCAGAGCTGGGATTAGAACCCAGATCCTCCTGACTGTCAGTCCCGGTCTCTATCCACTGGGTTATGCTCTGTTGGGTGGACGGGACCTGAGCCCACTGTTGGGTAGGGACCGTCTCTATATGTTGCCAACTTGTACTTCCCAAGCGGTTAGTACAGTGCTCTGCACACAGTAAGTGCTCAATAAATACGATTGATTGATTGATTGATTGGAAGGGTGGAGGGCAGAGGCCTTAGAGGCCTATTCCCTGCCCACAGGAGTTTATGGTGAGAAGCGGGGAGAGGGAGAAGGAGGAAGGGAGAAGAGATGGACAGGGAAGGGAGAAGAGATGGCTGGGCAAGGAAAAAGGCCAAGCTGATGGTGATGGAGGAGAAGGAAGAACCAGGACCTAAAGAACTTCTCCTACGATCCCCTCCCACAAGATTTCCTCCCTTTATTCATCCCCCTACCAGCCCTGCAGCACTTATGTCCATGTGTGTCATCTATTTATTTCTGTTAACTTCCGTCTCTCCCTTTAGACTGTAAGCTCACTGTGGGCAGGGAATGAGTCTGTTATATTGTTACATTGTCCTCTCCCAAGCTCCTACTACAGTGCTGTACACACAGTAAGCACTCAGTAAATATCATTGACTGACTGATCATTATGGTAATCAAACTGATTAAATTGTCTCTACCCCAGCTCTTGATACCTAGTAAGAAGAAAAGCAGTGTGGCCTAGTGGGGAGAGCCTGGACCCGGGTTCTCATCCTGGCTCTGTGAATTGCCTGCTGTGAGACCTTGAGCAAGCCATTTCACTTCTCTGGGCCACAGCAGCAATCCTTGTTCTCTTTCCTTTTGACCCTATCAGATTTTCTCCTCTCATCATGCCCCATTTAGCCGCCATACCCAAACTACATTCCCTTGATGACCAAACTGAAGCTCTCAACACCACCCTCTCTACTAAATTCAACTCACTCCCTTATCCCTTCTTCGATCTCGTACCACTAACCCACAGCCCAGGGTCACCTCCACAGTCCGACTCCTTCACTCTTGTGCAAAGCTGCAGAGCGCTGCTGGCAGAAATCCAGATATCAGGCCATCATTGACTAAGTTCTCCTTTCCTCTTTTCCCACTCCCTTTTGTGTTGCCCTGACTTGCTCCCTTTATTCGTTCCCCCTCCCAGCCCCACAGCATTTATGTATATCTGTAAATTATTTATTTACATTAATGCTTCACACACAGTAAGCACTCAATCTCCTTGCATGCTTTAACTCTTCCCTCTCCTCTGTTCGGCAAAATTGTTTCCCCAACCTTGTTGAAACCCATGCCCATCACCCTTGCCAGTTATTCCAGACGTTTAGCTCCCTCCTCAAACCCACTGTCCTACCGCCTCGCCCATCCCTTGCCCCTGGTTACCTGCTTTATTGAGAAAATTGACACCGTCAAGTGTGATCTCCCTAAAATCTCCCCTGCCCTTCCCCAGTCCCTCCCCCTGTCCCTTCTTCAACTCTCCCATCTTTCCCAGCAATATCTCTAAAGGAGATCTCCTGTCTTCTCTCAAAATCCACCCCCTCCACCTGCACATCCAATCCCATTTCTTTGCTCCTTATCAAAATACTGTTTCTTCCCTTTTTCCCTCCCTTACTGCCATCTTCAACTGTTTGCTCTCCGATGACTTCTTCCGCGCTGCTCTCAAACATGCTGATATCCATCTATCCTAAAAAAGCCCTCCTTTGACCCCAAGGCTCTCCGCAGTTATCACCCCATCTCCCTCTTACCATTCCTCTCCAAACTCCTTGAGTAAGTTATCTACACCCACTGTCTCAAGTTCCTCTCCTCCAATTCTCTCCTTGACCCCCTCCAGTCTGGCTTCTGTCCCCTTCATTCCACAGAAACTGGTCTCTCAAAGAACACCACTGACCTCCTTCTTGCCAAATTCAACGGCCTCTACTCCACCCTAATCCTCCTCGACCTCTCAGCTGCCTTCGACACTGTGGACCACCCCTTCTCCTGGAAACTTTATCCAACCTTGGCTTCCCTGACTCTGCCTTCTCCTGGTTCTCTTCCTATCGCTCTAGCTGCTCATTCTCAGTCTCTTTCGTGGGCTTGTCCTCTGCCTCCTTGGAACTGTGGGGGTCCCTCAAGATTCAGTTTGGGGTCCCTTTATTTATTCTCCACCTACATCCACGCCTCTGGAGAATTCATTCGTTCCCATGCTTCAACTACCACCTCTATGTGGATGATACCCAAATCTCCATCTCCAGCCCTAATCTCTCTCCCTCTCTCCAGTCTCGCATCTCCTCCTGCCTTCAAGACATCTCTACTTAGATGCCCTCCCGTCACCTCAAACTTAACATGTTCAAAACTTCAAGACTGTGGGCTCGTTGAGGGCAGGAAATGGGTCTGTTTATTGCTATATTGTACTCTCCCAAGCTCTGCACACAGTAAGCGCTCAATAAATACAATTGAATGAATGAATCCTACTGAGTCTGCGAGCCTCATGTGGGTCCTGATGATCTTGGATCTACCCCAGTGTTTAGTACAGTGCTTGACACACAGAAGGCACTTAACAAATATAATTAATTGACACATAGTAAGTGCTTAACAATATAATCATATTTATTAAACACTTAATACGTGCCAAGTACTGTACTGAGCTCTGGAGTTGATACAGCCAGGGTGGATACAGTCCCTGTCCCACATGGAGCTCCCTGTCTAAGTAGAAGGGAGAGCAGGGATTGAATCCCCGTTTTACTCATGAGGAAACTGAGACCCTGAGAGTAAAGTGACTTGATCAAGGTCACACAGCTGACAAGTGGTAGAGCTGGGATGAGAACCCAGGTCCTCTGACCCCCAGGCGTGGACTCTTTCCATTAGGCTACGCTGCTTCTCCGGACTTCTCCACTCTGCTTCCCCTCTAGACTGTAAACTCCTTGTGGGCAGGGAACATGCCTACCCACCCCACTTTACTGTAGAGAAGCAGCAAGACCTAGTGGATAGAGCCCAGACTCAGGAGTCAGAAGGACTTGGGTTCTAATCCCAGAGCTCTGCCACTTATCTGCTGTGTGACCTTGAGTAAGTCACTTCACTTCTCTGTGCCAGAGTTCCCTCATCTTTAAAATGGGGATTAAGACCGTGTGCCCAACCTGATTTGCTTGTATCCCCCCAGCGCTTAGTACAATGCCTGGCGCATAGTAAGCACTTAACAAATACCACAGTTATTATTGTTATCATCATTATTATTACTCTCCCAATGGCCTTTCCAAAGTGAGCCGAGCCTCAGGCCCCAGCTCTCTCCCAGCCCAGCTCCAGTAGCCATTTTTCCCCACAGCCTCTAAAGACAGACAGGCCTCAGACACAGTTGAGGATGAAGTACTCTTGTTGGGAAGCATTGTGGGGGTGGGACAGAGAGAAATGGGAGAGCTTCTTAGCCGGAGAAGGGACAAGGGGATCTTTAGAGATTCCCCTCAGGTCCTGGCGGGGATTGAGGGTGGAGGGAGGGACTGGAGGGAGGGCAGATGGTTAGGACGGGTCTGGCCGCTTGACCACGGAGGCGTAGTCGGAGGACACGTCCTCAGTGGGGTTCTTGGCCTCCTCTTTAGGCCCCTCTTCCCTGGCCCCCTCCCCGGTATCCCCGATGGGGAGCCTGCGGAGAGAGGCATAGTGCAGTTCTTGTTCCTCCCTCAGCTCCAACGAGTTGTCCTGGGCCTGTGAGGGGAAGAGGGGGAGAGTCAGACACAAAGCGGCCCACCATCCCCACCCCACCACCCCCACTTCACACTCAGCCTTTCTCTCTCCACTCTCCTTCCGTCTCTCTTATCAGTCTCTCGATTTCTCTGGGGGGACACATCTCCCCGACACGGCCCAAGCGGGGCGACCTCCGGGAAGGCCGCCTTCCCTCCCGTCCCTGTTCCCAGCTTACTCTGCACCTGCCAGGTCGGGGGTCAAGGCCGCTCTCGCCGTGTCCCCACCGTGCAGAAACTGGTATGGGTTCTCCACAGTGCCATCATTCAATCATATTTATTAAGCACTTACTGTGTGCAGAGCACCGTACTAAGCGCTTAACTCTCCATCCCATCCTGTCTCCCACCACCGCCCCGGAGGGAAAGAGCAAAGCAGCCGCTGCACGAGGCCTCCCCAAAACCCTGAGAAGACTGGGGGCTGCTGTAGTGGTCACTGTGGCTACTGGTTGCCTTGGACTCTACGTCTCAAGGAGCCTGAAGTTCTGCTCCTCTAGCCACAGCACCCTAAGGGTTTGGGTCTGGGTTTGGGTTTCTGTTTTCACTCTCCTTGCCCTTTAGACGGTTTCAGCGTTTTACGGTTTCATCTCTCCTGATGTCTGAATTTAGACAGGTACCGTGTCTAAATTTTCACCCGTGGATTCTTTCCCAGTGCTTAGTACAGTGCTCCGCACACAGTAAGTGCTCTTTCCCAGTGCTTAGTGGAGAGCACTCTTTCTCAGTGCTTCATGCAGTGCTCTGCACACAGTAAGCACTTAGTAAATACGATTACATTACTACTACTACAACGTTACGATGTGCACTCTGCCTCTTCTTCGTCTTTGTCTCTCGGTCTCTCTGTGTCACTGTCTCTGATCTTTCTCTCTGCCTTGCTGACTCTGTCTCTCCCCCCTCCCCCGAAACCCCCCAACCCCCTTTTCCTCCCCACCCCTTCCAGCCCAGCCTTCACAGGTACCTTGCTCCTCTGCAGTCTTTGCACTGTAAGAGATGAAACACAGTTCATTAACTCTTATAATCTTCAAGCCGCCTCAAGCCGCCTCTCCCTGCTCCCCTCCAGACTTCTGAGGGTTGGGAGAGGAGGGATTTAATGTTTTTTATTTTTTTTATGGTATTTGTCAAGTGCTCCCAAGCACTTAGTTCAGTGCTCTGGGCACGGTAAGCGCTTAATAAATACGATTGAATTGAGTGAATGAATGACCTGTATTAAGCTCTGGGCTAGACACAAGCAAATCGAGTTGGACACAGTCCCTGTCCCACAAAGGGCTCACCAGGTTAATCCCCATTTTGCAGATGAGGGAATCGAGGCTCAGAGAAGTGAATCAATCAATCGTATTTATGGAGCGCTTACAATGTGCAGAGCACTGTACTAAGCGCTTGGGAAGTACAAGTTGGCAGCATATAGAGACAGTCCCTACCCAACAGTGGGCTCACAGTCTAGAAGGGGGAGACAGAGAACAAAACCAAACATATTAACAAAATAAAATAAATGGAATAGATATGTACAAGTAAAATAAATAAATAAAATAAAGTGAAGTAACTTGTCCGAGGTCACAAAGCAGACAAGTGGCGGAGCGGGGATTAGAACCCATATCCTTCTGACTCCCAATTCTAGCTCTTTCCACCAGACCACACTGCTGCCCGTAGCCCAGGGCCCCGAGGTTCTCCGAGGAGGAAGGGTCTGGGCTGGAGATGGGGAAGTGGCAGGGGGTTTGGGGAGGGCTCAGGTTGCGTGAGGGAGGGCGGAGAGTTTGGGGGAGAGGAAGGGGGTGTCTCACCTTGCTTCTGGAGCCGGCAGAGACAGATGGCCAAAATGATCACAGCCACCACCAGGCCAATGGTCACTCCAGCCAATCCGATTAAGAAACAGCAGACCGCTTCACAGTGTATAGTCTCTGTTGTGGGTGGGAAGCAGAAGAATGGAGAGCGTTAGAGACCCCAATACTGAACCCACTCCCTCCCCCCATCAGACCAGAGATCTATGTCCCCCTAAACTAATGATAATAATAATAATGGTATTTGTTAAGTGCTTACTATGTGTCAACCGTTTGTTAGCACTGGGGTAGATACAAGATCACCAGGTCAGACACAGTCCCGGTCCCACATGGGGCTCACAGTCTAACAGGGAGGGAGAACAGGGATTGAATCCCCATTGTACAGATGAGGAAACTGAGGCACTTCTCAGTCCTCTAAACAGTACTTCTTAGTACACTACACTGTAAACGCGTTGTAGGCAAGGAATGGGTCTGTTTATTGTTATATTGTACTCTCCCAAGTGCTTAGTACAGTGCTTTGCACACAGTAAGCGCTCAATAAATGCAGTTAATTAAATGAATGAATGAACAGTGGGCTCATCATGGGCAGGGAATGTGTCTGCCAATTCTGTTGTACTCTCTCAAGCCCTTAGTACAGTGCTCTGCCCAAACTCCTCACTATTAGCTACAAAGCTCTCCATCACCTTACCCCCTTCTACCTCACCTCCCTTCTCTCCTTCTCCAGCCCAGCCCGCACCCTCCGCTCCTCCGCCGCTAATCTCCTCACTGGGCCTCATTCTCGCCTGTCCCGCCGTCGACCCCTGGCCCAAGTCCTACCTCTGGCCTGGAATGCCCTCCCTCCTCCCATCCGCCAAACCAGCACACTTCCCCCTTCAAAGCCCTACTGAAAGCTCACCTCCTCCAGAAGGCCTTCCCAGACTGAGCCCTCCTTTTCCGCTGCTCCTCCTCCCCTCCCTATTCCCCCGAGTCCCTCCCTCTGCTCTACCCCCTCCCCATATTTATTATTCTATTTATTGTATTAATGATGTGAATGTATCTATAATTCTGTTTATATTGATGCTATTGATGCCTGTCTACTTGTTTTGTCTGGTTGTCTGTCTCCCCGCTTCTAGACTGTGAGCCCATTTTTGGGTAGGGATTGTCTCTATTTGTTGCCGAATTGTACTTTCCAGGCGCTTAGTACAGTGCTCTGCACATAGTAAGCGCTCAGTAAATACAATTGAATGAAATACCATGGATTGATTGACCAAAAAGTGAAGTGACTTGCCAGAGGTCACACAGCAGACTAGTGGCAGCGCCAGAATGAGAACCCAGGTCCTCCGACTCCCGGGCCTGGGCTCTTTCCACAAGGCCACACTTGATTATATCCGTCAAGCAATCAATCAATCAATTGATGGTATATATTGAGCGCTGACTGGGTGCAGAGCACTGTACTAAGCGCTTGGGAAAGTACAATGCAACTGAGTTGGTAGACCTTTTAGAGTGTAAGCTCCTTGTGGTCAGGGAACGTGTTTGCCAACTCTTTTGAATTGCACTCCCCCAAGCCCTTAAAAACAGAGAGCGCTCAATGGGACACATTCTGTGCCCACAAGGAGCTTACAGTCTAGACTAGCTGGGTACACAGCAAAGACACACCTTCCTAAGGTATGAAGGCTTTCAAAATTCTGGAAACCCTATCATGTATAATGTATCCCCTATCCTCAAAAAAACCCTCCTTTGACCCCCCGGCTCCCTCCAGTTATCTCCACGTCTCTCCATACCTCTCGAGTGCCTGCTGTCTCCACTTCCTCTCCTCCAATTCTGTCCTCATCCCCCTCCAGTCTGGCTTCCTTCCCCTTCACTCCACATACGCTGTCCTCTCCGAAGTCACCAGTGATCTCATCCTTGCCAAATCCGATGGCCTCTACTTCCTCCTAATCCTCTCAGCTGCCTTCCACACTAACAACCACTCCCTTCTGGAAATATTATCCATCCTGGGCATCACTGACACTATCTTCTCCTGGTTCTGCTGTCTCTCTGGCTGCTCCTTCTCAGCCTCTTTCACGGGCTCCTCTGCCTCCTACCTCTTAACTGTGGGGGTTCCTCAGGGCAAGAAGAAGGTCTGATTGTTGTATCAGCCTCCTTGCCCATCTCCCTACCTCCTGTCTCTCCCCATGCCAGTCCATACTTCACTTTGCTGTATGGATCGTTTTTCCACAAAACCATTCAATCCACATTTCCACACTCTTCAAGAACCTCCAGTGGTTGCCAATCCACCTCTGCATCAAACTGAAACTCCTCACCATCTGCTTTAAAGCCCTCAAGCAGCTCACCCCCTCCTATCTTACCTCCTTGATTTCCTCTACAAGTGCTTAGTACAGTGCTCTGCACACAGTAAGCGCTCAATAAATGCGATTGAATGAATGAATGAAACCTAATCCGCACGCTTTGCTCCTCTAATGCCACCCAACTCACTTTATCTCCATCTCATCTATCTCTCCGCCGGCTCCTCGCCCATGTCCTGCTTCTGGCTTGGGATACCCCCCTCTCCATATCTGATGGACGATCACTCTCTCCACTTCTAAGACTTCCCAAAAGCGCATCTTCTCCAGGAGACCTCCACCGACTAAGCTCTCATCTCCGCTTTTCCCACTCCCTTCTGGGTTGCCCTTGCACTTTTACAGGAGTGGTAACTGAGGCCTAGAGAAGTGAAGTGACTTGCCTGAGGTCACACAGCAGAGAAGTAGGGAGTCAGGGTTAGAACCGAGGCCCGGGTTCTTTCTGCTAGCTAACCCTCCCAGTCCCTCAGCCCTGTAATTCCCTCCCCAACCCCGGCAGATGAATGAGTTTATGGAAAGAGTCGTCTGTCCCAGGGACGGTGAGATGGTAATGGTGTCCTCAGGATGGGATGGTAAAGACATAGTAAAGCAGTCTCCCCCTGGAAGCAGTTCAGCCTACTGGAAAAAGCCCAAGTCTGGGAGTCAGAGGACCTGGGTTCTAATCCTGGCTCCGCCACCTCACTTCTGTATGTACTTGGGCAACTCACTTCACTTCTCTGGGCCTCAGTCATCTGTCAAATGAGGATTAAAATTGTGAGCCTTCCTTGGGACAGAGACTATGTCCAACGTGATTATCTTGTATCTACCCCAATGATTAGAACAGCGCTTGGCACGTAGTCAGTGCTTAACAAGTATCATGAATGCAAACAAAAAGGAATCTGCTCCCGTTTCTGTCTCCCCCTCTTGACTGTAAGCTCTTTGTGAGGAGGGAATGCTTCTTTTTATCGTTGAATTCTCCTAAGTGCTTAGTACAGCGCGCTGCGCAAAATAAGCACTCAATACATACAATTGATTGACTGACTGATTGACTGAAATAGTACGAAAACAAACAAAAAATAATCTGCTCCTGGTTCTGTTGAATCCCTGCCCATTCCCCCTCCCTCTTCTGCCCCTACTAACCTCTTTACTCCCTCCCCGAAAACCTTCCACGGCTCAGATGTGAACTTACTACAGTTGCAAACGCTACAGGACATGGTGGTGGGATCGGGGCCTGTAGAGAGAGCAGAGGGAGAGGGGTGAACGTGAGGTGGAGAAAGAGGGAAGGATTTGTGTGGGGTGGGAAATGCTGCCAGGAGCTGTACTCCCGGGTTCATTCATTCATTCATTCAGTCGTATTTATTGAGTGCTTACTGTGTGCAGAGCACTGTACTAAGCGCTTGGGACGTACAAGTCGGCAACATATAGAGAACTGTCCGTACCCTACAACGGGCTCACAGTCTAGAAGGGGGAGACAGACAACAAAACAAAACATGGAGACAGGTGTCAAAATCGTTAGAACAAATAGAATTAAAGCTGTATGCACATCATTAACAAAATAAATAGTAAATATGTACAAGTAAAATGAATAGAGTAATAAATCTGCACAAATATATATACAGGTGCTGTGGGAAGGGGAAGGAGGTAGGGTTGGGGGGATGAGGAGGAGGAGAGGAAAAAGGGGGCTCAGTCTGGGAAGGCCTCTGGAGGAGGTGAGCTCTCAGTAGGGCTTTAAAGGGAGGAAGAGAGCTAGCTTGGTGTGACTTTGGGCAAGTCACTTAACTTCCCTGTGCCTCAGTTACCTCATCTGCAAAATGGGGATGAAAATTGTGAGCCCCTTGTGGGACAACCTGACCACCTTGTCTACCCCCAGCGCTTAGAACAGTGCTTTGCACAGAGTAAACGCTTAACAAATACCATCATTATTGTTATTATTATGTGTGGGTTGTTACCCAGAGGGCACAGAAGCTGCTCCCCAATGTCAGATGCCTCTGAGGCCCCGGCGAGGACCTGCCGATTGCCTAAGAACTCTCAATTCCTCTTCCCTTCCCTCCCCTCCCCTGTGCTGAACTTCCTGCCCTCAAACGACCAACACCCTCAGCGTCCAGTGGAAGGAGTCCCCGGATTGTCCCCTCCGTGGGGAGATGGAGATAAGCTGGGGAGGTTCCAGTCTTCTTGACCTCCCCAGACCTCAGGTCTCCTCCCGTTACCCCTTCACCCAAGCCCCAGAGAGCTGGCCCCCGCGGTCTTGTCTCTTCCTCTCTCCCCACCTAGTTGACTCAAGTCACTCTGGTCTCAGATGTCCTTCTGGGGCCTCCTCTACCCAAACTCCTTTCTCCCGCTCTGGTCCTCAAATCCCAGTTGGACTTCTGGCCCCTCAGCCCTCCCTCTCCAAGCCAGGATTCCTTCATCCCCTGTCCCCCAGCCACTCGTTTCCCCATCTGGATCAGTTGCATCCCAAGGATTTCTAGGAGATGGCGGAAGCCAGGAGTGGAGGTGAGATGCGGGGGGCGGGGGGGGTCTTACCTCAAGAGGTCTGGACGGGTGGTCTGTTGTCTAGGTCAGGAAAGGGACACAGGTCAGCACTGACCGACCTACCCAGCCTAACCCTATTTGTGTTACCCGTTGGCCCCTCCCTGGAGCCTCTGGGGAGAGGAAGTTGGGCAGGGTTAGGGGCTGGGAGGGGGGAAGAGGAAGATGTCCATCCTGAGCCTCTTCCCCACTCTCCCCCGGGGTCCCCTTCTTTCCAGACCACACAGTTCAGAAGTCCTGTTGCCCCCGTATCCTAGAGAAGAGCCTGGTGATGGGGGGAGGTCTTCCCTCTCAGTCCTCCCCAGTGCCCCCAGAGTGAGCCCTGGGTTCCCATCTGGGGCTGCTGTCTGACCTTGGGCAGGGTTGCTTGTCTTCTCTGGGCTTCAGTTTCCTCATCTGGACAAATGGAGATTCAATTCCTGTTTCATCCATTAAATGGAGTTTTTTATGGGTATTCATTCAACGGTATTTCTTGAGCACTTACCATGCGCAGAGCACTGTACTAAGCACTTGGGAAAGTGCAGTGCAACTATAAACAGTGACATTACCTGCCCACAAAAAGCTTACAGCCTGGGGCGGGGAGACAGATCTCAAATAAAATTACAGATATGCACATAGAAGCTGTGGGGCCGGAAGGGGGTCAGAACAAAGGGACCAAGTCAGGGCGATGCAGAAGGGAGTGGGAGATGAGGAAAAGTGGGGCTTAGTCTGGCCTCTTGGAGGAGATGGGCCTTCAGTAAGGCTTTGAAGGGGGGAGAGTCATGGTCAGATTTACGGAGGGAAGGCATTCCAGGCCAGAGGCAGGATGTGGGCTAGGAGTCAGCGGCACGGCGAAGCAGATGAGACGGAGGCACAGTGAGAAGGTCAGCTCTAGAGGAGCGAAGTGTGCGGGCTGGGTTGTAGAAGAACAGCGAATTGAGGTAGGAAGAGGCAAGGTGATGGATTGCTGGAAAGCCAGTGGTGAGGAGTTGTTTGATACTGAGGTTGATAAGCAACCACTGGAGTTTTCCGAGGAGGGGCGTGACACGTCCTGAACGTTTTTGTAGAAAAATGAACCAGGCAGCAGAGTGAAGTATGGACTGGAATGGGGAGAGACAAGAGACAAGTCAGCAAGGAGGCTGATGCAGTAATCCAGGCGGGATGGGGTGAGTGATTGTATTAATGTGGTAGCAGTTTGGATGGAGAAAGAGCGGATTTTGGTGATGTGAAGCTGGGACCGACAGGATTTGGCGACGGATTGAATATGTGGGTTGAATGACAGAGAGGAGTCAAGGATACTGGAGACTCTGGGGAGAGGAAGTTGGGCAGGTTATGGGCTTGTGAGACAGGAAGGATGGTGGTGCCGTCTACAGTGATGGGAAAGTCAGGGAGAGGAAAGGGTTTGGGTGGAAAGATAAGGAACTCTCTTTTGGACATGTTAACTTTCAAGTGACGGGAGGACATCGAAGCAGAGATGTCTTTAAGGCAGGAGGAAATGCGAGACTCAAGAGAGGGAGAGAGATCAGGGCTGGAGATGTAGGCTGCATAGAGGTCGTAGTTGAAGCCAGGGAGCGACTGAGTTCTCCAAGGGAGTGGGTGTAGATGGAGAATTGAAGGGGATTCAGAACTGAACCTTGAGGGACCCCCACTGTTAGGGGGTGGGAGGCAGAGGAGGAGACCCCGAAGGAGGCTGAGAATGAACGGCCAGAGAGATAAAAGGAGAACCAGGAGAGGACAGACTGAGCCCCCTTTTTCCTCTCCTCCTCCCCATCCCCCCCACCCCACCTCCTTCCCCTCCCCACAGCACTTGTGTATATTTGTACAGATTTATTACTCTATTTATTTTACTTGTACATATTTACTATTCTATTAATTTTGTAAATGATGTGCATATAGCTTTAATTCTGTTTGTTCTGACAATTTTGACACCTGTCTACGTGTTTTGTTTTGTTGTCTGTCTCCCCCTTCTAGACTGTAAGCCCGTTGTTGGGTAGGGACCGTCTCTATACGTTGCCAACTTGTACTCCCGAGTGCTTAGTACAGTGCTCTGCACACAGTAAGCGCTCAATAAATACGATTGATTGAATGAATGAAGGACAGAGTCAGTGAAGTCAAGGTTGGATCAAGTTTCCAGGAGAAGGAGTGATTCACAGTGTTGAAGGCCGCTGAGAGGTCGAGGAGGATTAGGATGGCGTAGAGGCCCATGGATTTGGCAAGAAGGAGATCGTTAGTGACCTTTGAGAAGATGATTTCCGTGGAGTGAAGGGGACGGGAGCCAGATTGGAGGGGGTCGAGAGAATTGGAGGAGAAGAATTTGAGGTAGCGGGTTTAGACAGTTTGCTCAAGGAGTCTGGAGAGGAATGGTAGGAGGAAGATGGGGCGATATCTGATGGGAGCCATGGGGTCAAGGAAGGGTTTTTTTAGGTTAGGGGAGACATGGACACGTTTGAAAGCAGTGGAGAAGAAGCCATTGGAGAGCAAATGGTTGAAGATAGCTTTTAGGGAGGGAAGCATACTGAGCATTGTCTGAGTCCCCATTCTCCCTCCAACTTAATAATAATTATGGTATTTATTAAGCACCTACCAAGTACAGTTCTAAGTGCTCGGGTAGATACAAGGCAATCAGGTTAGACTGTGAGCCTCATGTGGGAAAAGAACTAGGTCCGACCTAATTATCTGGGATCTACCCCAGTGCTTAGTACAGTGATTAGTACCGAGTAAGCGCTTGACAGATTCTGCATGGATTGTTATCCCTTTTCTGGATGGGGCGCCTCTGCTCCCTAGGGGTGTAGGAGCAGAAAACCTTGGGTGTGGGACTGAGTTATGCTTGATGGAACAATTCAGGAGGGTGAAAATCATCATCATCATCATCATCAACATTTATTGAGTGCTCGGGAAAGACAATGCAGTGAGAAGCAGTTTGGCCTAGTGGATGCAGCAAAACCTGGGAATCAGAAGGACCTGTGTTCTAATCCTGGCTCCGCCACTTGTCTGCTGTGTGACCCTGGGCAGGTCACTTAACTTCTCTGTACCTCAGTCCCTCATCTGTTAAATGGGGATTAAGACTGTGAGCCCCATGTGGGACAGGGACTGTGTCCAGCCTGATTAGGGACAGTCTCTATATGTTGCCAACTTGTACTTGTACTGATTGATTAGCTTGTATCTACCCCAGTGCTCAGAACAGTGCTTGACACATAGTTAGTGCTTAACAAATACCATCGTCATCAACCAAGTCGGTAGACATGTTTCCTGTTCCCAGTCTAGAGGAGAAGTCAGACATTAATATAAATAATTCTCCCCCTTTTAGACTGTGAGCCCACTGTTGGGTAGGGACTGTCTCTATATGTTGCCAACTTGTACTTCCCAAGCGCTTAGTACAGTGCTCTGCACAAAGTAAGCGCTCAATAAATGCGATTGATTGATTGATTGACTGATAATTTATAAATAACTTTAAATCTATCATTTATAAGTATGTACATAAGTGCTGTGGGGTTGAGGGTGGGGCAGATCTCAAGTGAGAAAAGGAGCTGGGGGAGGATGATGACCCTCAACCACCAGTGAGAATAATCAATCAATCAATCAATCGTATTTATTGAGCGCTTACTATGTGCAGAGCACTGTACTAAGCGCTTGGGAAGTACAAATTGGCAACACATAGAGACAGTCCCTACCCAACAGTGGGCTCACAGTCTAAAAGGGGGAGACAGAGAACAGAACCAAACATACCAACAAAATAAAATAAATAGGATAGAAATGTACAAGTAAAATAAATAAATAAATAAATAAATAGAGTAATAAATATGTACAACCATATATACATATATACAGGTGCTGTGGGGAAGGGAAGGAGGTAAGATGGGGGGATGGAGAGGGGGACGAGGGGGAGAGGAGGGAAGGGGCTCAGTCTGGGAAGGCCTCCTGGAGGAGGTGAGCTCTCAGCAGGGCCTTGAACTGTCTCAAGTCTCCTCCTATAGCAGCAGTTCCAGAGTCACAATCAAGGCCTTTGAATACTCTCATAGACTGTTTACTACAAGAGCTTCCCAGGGGATAGGAAACTTATCGTGACTACTGCTTGCCCACTTCTTGCTACCTCCTCCAACATGGCAGCATTGACTAGTTGAAGGGGACTGGACCAATTACACTCCAACTATATGTTTTAAAAATAAATCAGAATCATTCATGAAATTATTTTTCATCTCCTCTTCTAAACGAAGGTAAAGTATTCAGAGGGAACTTTCGTTCCTTGAATTCACATCTCTGTGCTATTATGGATCTTTGATAATGATGCGTCATTTTGACATAGAAGACCGGTAGGAAGTTTCTAGTATGTGGTTGTGGTAGAGACGTTAAAAGTAAGATGAGAGATTTTTCCCAGAGAAACCCAACATTTGTTGAATGAAAGTCCACAGAAAAGTGAAATTACCCTGGCACTGAGAGATTCCCTGTGAAGGCTATTATTTCTCAATGACAGAAGGAAACCGTTTTCAGTGGTATGAAAATCTAGATCAAAGGGTAAAGAAAATTAGATTTCCTGTTGGATTAAGCCCAGATAGAGGAAAGATATGCTCTCAACTCAGGTTGTAGAAATGGTTTTTGGAAACCTGTGCATCTTACTGAACAGTCCCAAAAAATGGAACAAGAAAATCTACTAAGACAGTTGGAAAGATACTAAGAAAAGATACTTGGAAATTGCTTAAAAAATCAGAAATGTTAAATAATCAGTGAATGGGGGTGGGGGGTGAGAGAGTTCCAGGTGGATAAAGGAGGATTAATCCCGGAAGGCTTTCTGGAGATGGCGTGGAGGGGGTTTACTTAGCATAGGGAAGGACAAGAGCTGAGGAGCGGGTGGAGGGAGGCCTGAGGGTCTAGAAGGGGTGGGGCTGTGCTTTGTGTTTTCGGACTCTCCCAATCATTTCAACAATTACTGGTACTTACTGAGTGCTCACTGTGTGCTGAACACTGAATTAAGTGATTGGGAGAGTGAATAATAACAGTCATGGTGTTTATTAAGCACTTACTATGTGCCAAGCACTGTACTAATCTCTGGGGTGGATACAAGCAAATTGGGTTGGACGCAGTCCCTGTCCCATGTGAGCTCACAGTCTAGAACCTCATTTTACAGATGGGGTAACTGATTAATAATAATAATAATAATAATGGCATTTATTAAGCGCTTACTATGCGCAAAGCACTGTTCTAAGCGCTGGGAAGGCTACAAGGTGATCAGGTTGTCCCACGGGGGGCTCACAGTCTTAATCCCCATTTTCCAGATGAGGTAACTGAGGCACAGAGAAGTTAAGCGACTTGCCCAAGTCACACAGCTGACAATTGGTGGAGCCGGGATTTGAACCCATGACTTCTGACTCCAAAGCCCGGGCTCTTTTCCACTGAGCCACGCTGCTTCTCTGTGACTTGCCCAAGATCACCCAGCCGACAAATGGCGGAGCCGGGATTAGAACCCAGGCCTGGGCTCTAGCCACTACACCATGCTGCTTCTCCTAGAGTTGGTAGACCCTTTGCCTAGAGGAGGAGACAGACATTCAAATATGTTACAGAGAGGGGGAACTGATTGAGTATAAGGATTCAATATGATTGAATGAATAAGGTGATGGACATAAGTACTGCAAGGAAGATGTGCAATACTTTGCACACAGGAGTGTTCAATCAATCAAACAATCAGTGGTATTTATTGAGCACAGAGCACTGTACTAAGCTCTTGGGAGAGTCCAATACAAGCTCCCGCAAGGAGCCACAGATGCCAAAATAAATTAGGGATACAGATATAGGTATTGTGCGGGTGGGGTGGGGTGAATATCAAGTGCTTAAAGGGAACAGATTCAAGTGCCTGGGAGAGGGATGAGGGAGTAAGGCAATGAGGGCTTAGTCAAGGAAGGCCTCTTGGAGGAGATGGGATTTTAATAAGGCTGTGAAAGTGGGGAGAGCCGTGGTCTGTCGGATATGAAGGGGGAGGTCGTTCCAGGACAGAAGCAGGACGTGGGCGAGGGGTCGCGGCGAGATAGGCGAGATCGAGGTACCGTGAGTAGGTTGGCGTTAGAGGAAAGAAACGTGTGGGCTGGGATTTTATTCAATCGTATTTATTGATCTAGTAGCAAATCAGTGAGGTAACGTATCAGGGGGCAAGGTGAGTGAGCTCTTTAAAGCTTACGATAAGGTGTTTCTGTTTGATGCACAGGTGGATGGGCAACCCTCTGGAGGCTCTTGAAGAGTGGGGAAACCTGAACTCAGCTTTTTCGAGAAAAATGGCGTGGGCAGCCGAGTGAAGGATGGACTGGAGTGAGGAGAGACCACCGATTAATTGATTGAGTTTGTTTTGGCGAGTACGGTAAGCCCCTTGTTGTTATTATTATATTCGCTAAGTGCTTACTTCGAGTCAAGCATTATTCTAGGCGCTGATGGGCAGTGCTTAGTACCGTTTTCTGCACACAGTAAGCGCTCGATAAATACCATCAAGTGATTGATTGAGGGTGCAGAAGGGCAGAGATCTCTCTCGCTGCAAAGCAAAATTCCTCCCACTCCCCCAGTCCAAGGTCCTTAGAGGGGGGTTGCTCCTTATTTGAAGTAATGATTAATAATTCTGGTATTTGTTAAGCACTTACTTTGTGCCATGTACATAGTACTAAGCGCTGAAGTGGATTCAAACAGATTGGGTTGGACTCAGTCCCTATCCCACGTGAGGCTCACAGTCTTAATCCCCATTTTACAGTTGAGGTAACTGAAACACAGAGCAAGTGAAGTGACTTGCCCAAGGCCACACAGCAGACAGGTGGCAGAGCCGGGATTAGAACCCATGACCTTCTGATTCCCAGGCCCGGGGTCCATTCACTATACCATTGAAAATAATAATAATAATAATAATGGTATTTGTTAAGCGCTTACAATGTGCAAAGCACTGTTCTAAGCGCTAGGGTAGATACAAGGTAATCAGGTTGTCCCACGTGGGGCTCACAGTCTTCATCCCCGTTTTACAGATGACAGAACTGAGGCCCAGAGAAGTTAAGTGACTTGCCCAAAGTCACACAGCTGACAAGTGGCGGAGTGGGATTTGAACCCGCGACCTCTGACTCCAAAGCCCGGGCTCTTTCCACTGAGCTAGAAAAGTTCTTTCTGGTTGGCGGAAAGAAACCAGAATTAACCTGAAACATCTGGTGCTTAGAGGTGAAAGGGAAGCTGGGCTGGAAAACAGTTTCTCCCAGCCTTGGTAAAGTTAGTTATGTATGGCGTGCATTATTGATATATTGAGTGATCATCATCATCATCATCAATCGTATTTATTGAGCACTTACTATGTGCAGAGCACTGTACTAAGCACTTGGGAAGTACAAATTGGCAACATATAGAGACAGTCCCTACCCAACAGTGGGCTCACAGTCTAAAAGGGGGAGACAGAGAACAAAACCAAACATACTAACAAAATAAATAGAATAGATATGTACAAGTAAAATAAATAAATAAATAAATAGAGTAATAAATATGTACAAACATATATACATATATACAGGTGCTGTGGGGAAGGGAAGAAGGTAAGATGGGGGGGATGGAGAGGGGGATGAAGGGGAGTGATTAGACACCTACTATGTGCCAGGCATTGTGCCCGGTCCAGGGGTGGATTCAAGCTAATCCGAGGAAAGAGCCCGGGCCTGGGATTCAGAAGACGTGGGATCTAATCCTGGATCTGCCACTTTTTTTTTTTTTAATGGTATTTGTTAAACACTTACTAAGTGCCGAGCACTGAAGTAAGCCCTAGGGTAGATACAAAATAATCATATTGGACACAATCCCTGTCCCACATAGGGCTCACAGTCTTAAACTTAGTACAGTGCTTAGTACAGTGCTCTGCACACAGTAAGCGCTCAATAAATACGATTGATTAAACTTCATTTTACAGATGAGGTATGGGAGGCACAGGGAAGTGAAGAGACTTACCTCAGGTCACACAGCAGATAAGTGGCCGAACTGGGATTAGAACCCAGATATTTTGGCTCCCAGGGTTCTTCCCACTAGGCCACGGTGCTTTTCTGTTTGTCTGCTCTATGACCATGAGCAGATCACTTCACTTCTCTCCATCTCTGGTTCCTCTTCTGTAAAATGGGGATTCAGTATATGTTCTCCCTCCTATCATCAATTGTATTTATTGAGCGCTTACTATGTGCAGAGCACTGTACTGTTTAGACGGTGAGCCCTGTGGGGGACAAGGACTGCACTTTACATGATGATTTTGCATCTACTACAGTACTTGGCCAATAAAATAATAAGGACAATAATAATAGTGTTTGTTAAGTGCTTACTATGTGTCAAGCACTCTTTTAAGCGCTGGAACTGTTCTACTTGCTGGCACTTTTCTAAGTGCTAATCATAATACTAATAATAGTTATTAGATAAGAATCCCAGCCCGCTCAAGCTTGTACCCTAATGATTTTATTTTTTATTTTGTGTATTTCTTCTTGACTTTTACATTTAGCATTTTATAGTTTCGTTGCTCCTGTTCCCAGTCCCCTCTCCCCACTTCAGAATCCTAGATTGTGAGCCCCTTGAGGGACAAGTCCCGTGTCTAATTTGTGGCTCAATGGAAAGAGCCCGGGCTTTGAAGTCAGAAGTCATGGGTTCAAATCCTGGGTCTGCCAATTGTCAGCTGTGTGACTTTGGGCAAGTCACTTCACTTCTCTGTGCCTCAGTTCCCTCATCTGTAAAATGGGGATGAAGACCGTGAGCCCCTCGTGGGAGAACCTGATTACCTTGTACCTACCCCAGCGCTTAGAACAGTGCTTTGCACATAGTAAGCGCTTAACAAATACCAACATTATTATTATTATTATTATTATTATTATTATTCTCTGTGCCTCAGTTGCCTCATCTGTAAAATGGGGGTTAAGACCGTGAGCCCCCTTTGGGACAACCTGATCACTCTGTAACCTTCCCAGCACTTAGAACAGTGCTTTGCACATAGTAAGCGCTTAATAAATGCCATTATTATTATTATTATTATTATTATTATTTCCCACCTCTGTACTCTCTACTAGTGTTTAGTACAGTGCTCTGCACACATTAGGCACTCAGTGAATACTGTAGAGAAGCAGCATGGCCTAGTGGAAAGATTACGGGCCCGGGAGTCAGAGGCCCTGGGTTCTCATCCCGGTTCTGCCACTTGTCTGCTGTGTGACCTTGGGTAAGTCACTTCACTTCTCTATGCCTCAGTTACCTCAGCTGTCAAATGGGGATTAAGACTGTGAGCCCCATATGGGGCAGGTACTGTATCTAACCTGATTATCATGTATCTACCCCAGTGCTTAGTGCTTGACACATCATAAGTCTTAACCAAGACCATTTTTATTATTGTTATTATTATTATAATTATTACTACTACTACCCAGGGCCCAGCCCCTCCTCTGCTGCTCCTCTCAGGGACAATCACTTTGTACGGATTTTTCTGCACTTCTCCCCACACCACAAAGGCAGGGGAAGAGGGGGTCAGGTGTTAGTCTCAGGAACCCTCCTCCCCCTTCCCCCTCCCGCCCCATGGGACCGTGGGCGGATCTGAGGCTGGATTGGGTCTCCCAGCTGAGGGGAAGGAAGAGGTTGACCGCAATCCCGATCGGCCCCTGTCCCTCACTCCCACTCCCAGCCCCCTTCTGCCGCTTCCCCAAAAGGGCTGTGGGACTCGGACATGGTTCCTGTTCCGGGCCTGCGACCTGAGAGAGGGGCTCGGGGCTGGAGGCCGGCAGTGGGGGCTACCCCTTGTCTGCTGTGTGACCTTGGGCAAGTTACTTCACTTCCCCATGCCTCAGTTACCTCATTTGTAAAATGGTGGGGAAGACTGGGAGCCAAATACTGTGTCCAATGTGATTAGCTTCTATCTACCCCAGTGCTTAGCACAATGCCTGGCACACAGTAAGTGCTTAATGAATACCATTTAAAGAAGGAGAGGTGTAGGCTGGGGCGGGGCAGGAAGCCTGGGGCCTTTAGAGTCCTTAAGACTGTAAGCTCATTGGGGGCAGGCAGTGGGTCGGTTTATTGTTATATTTCCTCTCCCAAGCGCTTAGTCCAGTGCTCTGCACACAGAGAGTGCTCAATAAATGTGATTGGATGAACCGTTGAATGAAGTCGTCTTTTTCCCAGGCTGCAGCTCCCCCGGTAGAGTAAATCAGCATGGCAGAGTGGGGTGGGGGGGTGAGGACCCCGGGTTCCACTCGACCCCCCACCCCCACCCCTGGATGAGCAGAGTCGAGGGTGACCCCAGCTCCCTGCCCAGGGATGGGCTGCTTTGCAGACTCTCGTTGGGTTTTTTATGGTGTTAATTAAGGGCTTAAATAATAATAATAATAATAATAATGGTATTTGTTAAGCGCTTACTATGTGCCAAGCACTGTTCTAAGCGCTGGGGTAGATACAAGGTTATCAGATTGTCCCACGCGGGGCTCGCAGCCTTAATCCTCATTTTGCCGATGAGGTAACAGGCACCGAGAAGTGCAGTGACTTGCCCAAAGTCACACAGCTGACAAGTGGCTGAGCTGGGATTAGAACCCATGACCCCTGACTCCCAAGCCCGGGCTCTGTCCACTAAGCCAGGAGGAGAGGGGAGGAAGGAGAGAGAGGGAGGGGGAAGGAAGGGAGGAAAAGGAGGTGAGAGGGAAGGGAGAGACAAGAGGAAGGGAAAAGAGGGAAAGATAGGAAAAGGGACGGGGAGGAGGGAGAGGGGTGATGTACTAAGCACTGAGGTCGATACAAGCTAATCAGGTTAGACACAGTCCCTATCACACAAGCGGTTTTCCGGGTGGGGTGGGGGGAGCTTCTCTTCCCCACAAACCTCCGCTAATCAACCAATCAGTGGTATTTATTGAGCACTCATTATGAACAGAGCACTGTGATAAGCGGTTGGGAGAGTCCAATACCGCAGAATTACTAGACATGTTCCCTGCCCATAACGTGCTTACCCTAAAACCGTCTCCCCGCCCAACCAGGGGATCGGAGGAGGCCTAGATCACAGCAGCCAACTTAATCCGAATTTCTTTATTATCTGCATTAGATTGCCACCTCAAACTCCCCTCTTCTCTCCATCCCCCATCATCGATCGTATTTATTGAGCGCTTACTGTGTGCAGAGCACTGTACTAAGCGCTTGGGAAGTACAAGTTGGTAACATATAGAGACAGTCCCTACCCAGCAGTGGGCTCACGGTCTGGAGCGCTCTGATTCCCCCCCGCCGCAGCCCCCCGGGTCCACCTGTCTACTTGTTTTGTTTTGTTGTCTTGTCTCCCCCTTCTAGAGTGTGAGCCCGTCGTCGGGTAGGGACCGTCTCCGTATGTTGCCGACTTGTCCTTCCCAAGCGCTTAGTACGGAGCTGTGCACACAGTGAGCGCTCAGTGAATACGATTGAATGAATGAATGGGACCCAGGCCTGCAGCCCCCTACCTTCCCCGGCCCCCGGCCCCCTGCCCCCCCGCAGCTTTCCTGTGTTCAGAGAACCCAGGCGTCCGGCCGCCCCACCCTAGCTCTGGGTAAGCAGGAAGCGGGGCAGCTTTGGGCGGAAAGCCCCAGACAGGTGGGGTGAAGAGGAGGGGGAGGAAGTGGGGGTGAAAGGGGTCCCAGCCCCGCCCCCCCCAAGGGGGCCATCCGGGGTATGAAAGTGCCTAACTCCCGGGGGGACCAGTTCAGAGCGGGATGGGGGTCCGGGGCGGGGAGCAGGGCCTCCCCCTGCTGGCCGTGGTGGGAGCCTCTGTGCTGGGGACCCTACTGGTGTGCGTCCCCCTCACCACCCTGGTCACCATGGCGCTGGGACCTCGGTCTTGGGGGCAGGTGAGAGGGGGTCACCAAGAAGGGACTGGCGCTGGCTCGGGCTGTCTCCACCTGCAGGGCTCAGCCGCTCGTTCGGGCTGCCCCTTCTCTGCCTCTGGTTTCTGGCTCCCTCCATCTCTTCTCCTTCTCGTATCCACGTCTGTCTCTCGGTTCTGTGTAGCCCTGCCTCCATCTCTTTTCCTTCTCGTATCCACGTCTGTCTGTCGGTTCTGTGTAGCCCTGCCTCCATCTCTTTTCCCTCTCGTATCCATGTCTGTTTCTCGGTTCTGTGTAGCCCTGCCTCCATCTCTTTTCCTTCTCGTATCCACGTCTGTCTGTTGGTTCTGTGTAGCCCTTCCTCCATCTCTTCTCCTATCCACGTCTGTCTCTCGGTTCTGTGTAGCCCTGCCTCCATCTCTTTTCCTTCTCGTATCCATGTCTGTCTCTCGGTTCTGTGTAGCCCTGCCTCCATCTCTTCTCCTTCTCATATCCACGTCTGTCTCTCGGTTCTGTGTAGCCCTGCCTCCATCTCTTCTCCTCGTATCCACGTCTGTCTCTCGGTTTCCGTCTCTGTGTAGCCCTTCCTCCATCTCTTCTTCTCGTATCCACGTCTGTCTCTCGGTTTCCGTCTCTGTGTAGCTCTGTCTCCATCTCTGCTCCTTCTTGTTTCCATGTTCGTCTCTCGGTTTCCGTCTCTGTGTAGCCCTGCCTCCATCTCTTCTCTCTCTCGTTTCCATGTCTGTCTCTCATTTTCCATTTCTGTGTAGCCCTTTCTCCATCTTTACTCTCTCTTGTTTCCATGTTTGTGTCTCGGTTTCCGTCTGTATGTAGCCCTGCCTTCATCTCTTTTTTCTCTCATTTCCATATCTATCACTCAGTTTCCATCTCTGTATAACCCTGCCTCCATTTCTACTCTCTCTCGTTTCCATGTTTGTTTCTCGGTTTCCACTCTGCGTAGCCCTGCCTCCATCTCTTTTCTCTCTCTTGTTTCTGTGTCTGTCTCTAATTTTCCATTTCTGTGTAGCCCTGTCTCCATCTCTGCTCTCTCAGTTCCATGTTTGTCTCGGTTTCCGCCTCTGTGTAGCCCTGCCTCCATCTCTTGTCTTTCCCATTTCCATGTCTTTCTCGTGGTTTCCATCTCTGTGTAGCCCGGCCTCCATCTCTTCTCTCTCTCTTGTTTCTGTGTCTGTCTAATTTTCCGTTTTTGTGTAGCCCTGTCTCCATTTCTACTCTCTCGTTTTCATGTTTGTCTCTCGGTTTCCGCCTCTGTGTAGCCCTGCCTCCAACTCTTCTCTCTCTCATTTCCATGTCTGTCTCTCGATTTCAGTTTCTATGTAGCCCTAAATCCATCTCTTTTCTTTCATTTCCATGTCTGACTCTCAGTTTCCACTTATCTTTTGGTTTCCATCTCTGTCTCTCAGTTCCATCACTTCTGCCTCTTGGTTTCACTCCGCCGAGTACTACGAGTGATAGTTACTAAGCATTTCCTGGGATAGTCCCACTTGGTTTCCCTTCTCTCCCTTTCTCTGGGTTGTGTATCCTGGGATCCCACCCACTGAATCTCTGAGGCTGTCCCTCTGTCCTCCCTCTTACTATTTATTGGGCACTCACTATGTAAACATAGATCTCTCTATCTCTGCCACTCTCAGTTTCTCTGCTTTTCCAGACTCTTTATTTCCTTTGGTCTCTGTCTCTCCGCCTCTGACTCTCTCCCTCTCTTTCTGTATATTTCTGTCTCTGTCTCTCTCGGTGTGTATCTGTCCCTATGTATCTCTCTGTCTTTCTGTTTCCATCTCACTCTCTGTATCTCTCTGTCTCTCTGTGCATCTCTGTCTTTCAGTCTCTGTCTCTCTGTGGGTCTTTCTGCCTCTCTGTGTATCTCTCTGCCTTTCTCCCTGTGTATCACTCCGACTTTCTGTTTCTCTTTCTCTCTGTATCTCTCTATCTCTCTGCCCACACAGCCCCAAGCCCGGCGGGCCACCAGGCCACTGGCCCACTGGGCCACCGGGCCACCCGACAAGGGAAACGGTCGCCACAGGGGCCTCAGGTGAGCGGCAGGAGGAGAAAGAGAGGAGAAAGAAAGAGAAGAAGGACCAGGAGGCCTTCCCAGACTGAGCCCCCTCCTTCCTCTCCCCCTTGTCCCCCACTCCATCCCCCTGTCTTACCTCCTTCCCTTCCCCACAGCACTTGTATATATGTATATATGTTTGTACAGATTTATTGCTCTATTTATTTATTTTACTTGTACATATCTATTCCGTTTATTTTATTTAGTTAATATGCTTGGTTTTGTTCTCTGTTTCCCCCTTCTAGACTGTGAGCCCACTGTTGGGTAGGGACCGTCACTAGATGTTGCCAACTTGTACTTCCCAAGCGCTTAGTACAGTGCTCTGCACACAGTAAGCGCTCAATAAATACAATTGATTGGTTGATCTCTTTCTCTGAGGGTCTGACTCAGCGCCCCTCTGTTTTGGTTTTGGTTCTTTTTTCCCCTTCAACCTCCTTCTCTGTTTCTCCTCAGGGCAAATGAAACTGGCTTTGGGAGTTCACAGGGTCTTCACTCCTTTCCCCGCCCCCGGCCTGTGGCCACTTCTTCTTTCACTTTAATCTCGGGATCAAACCACGAGTTTCACTCTCTCCCTCAGGAGAGGCTCTGGGAGGCCCTTCTCCTCCTTCTACCACAAATCTCCCAAATCGCTCTAGGACCCCCTCTACCCTTCCTCCAGCCCTCTCCTTCCCCCATCCCGGCTTCCACGCCCACCCGGATAGACCCCCTTCACCCCCAAACAGGCCCAGAGAGACGAGGTTAATTGACTGTTGCTGAGAGCTGTTCTGTCCACCTGCCCCAGGCCTGGTCTCTCCCACCTCAGAGCTTTACTTTCAGCCCCTTCCTTCCTCCTCCCCTCCTTCCTCAGCTCTCAATTTCACTTCCTCCCCTAAGCTGATGCCCAGCGATTTTTCTGTCTGCCCAGGTCTGCCTTTCTTTACAGCCTGGCTCAATCTCAGACAGTATCTCCTTTTCTGCTCACATCCCTCTGAAGCAGAAACTTGGAGGGACTTGTTTGTGTGTTTGTGCCCATAACTGTGTCTCTCTGGGTCCGGGCCTTGGTCTCTGTTATCCTGTCTCTGTCTCCCATTGCCACCTCTCCTCTCGGCGTCGGGGTCTCTGTTCCCTGTCTCTCTGTCTCTCCCTGTCGCCATCTCTGAGTCAGGGTCTCTGTCTCCCCACCTCCATCTCTCAGTCGTTTTCGGTCAGGGTCTCTGCTGCTCTGTCTCTTTCTCCCTGCTGCTGCCTGTTTCTCCGAGTCAGGGTATCTGTGTTCTCATTGCTGTCTCTCAGTCTGTCTGAATCAGGGTCTCTGTTATCCTGTCTTTGTCTCCCCATGGCCATCTCTCAGGGTCAGAGTCTCTGCTGCCCTGTCTCTGTCTCTCTGTTGCCCTCTCTCAGTCTCTGGGTCAGGTTCTCTGCTGTCCCATCTCTGTCTCCCTGTCACCATCTCTCAGTCTCCCTGGGTCTGTATCTCCCCGTGCCCGACTCGCTGCTATCTGTGGCCAGGTCTGCCTGGGCACATCTCTGGGCCTGGAAGTTTGAATTCTGTGTGAACCCCAGATCCCCGCCTCCCAACCCTGGGGTCGGTGGGGAAGGGAAGTGATCGAATGAAGGTGGGAAAGTGGGGGTCCCTTGGGGGAATGGATAAAAGCATGGCTGCCCCGGAGCGGGACCCAGTTCGGTTTCGGGCGGCGTGGGGGGCATCCCAGCCGCAGGGGAATGCCCGCAATGACCCAGGAGGCCACGGGGTCGAAGGCTGAGTGTTCGGGTCTGTCTCCTCCCCCCGTCCCACCCCCCAATCTCCCCAGGAAGCGGCCCCCGAGCCCCCAAGAGGGCAGAGGCAGCGGCAGTCGGGTGAAGAGCCTTTCCGGGACCCAGGAGTCCTGCCCCCGGGACCCGCTGAGGACTGGGGACTCGAGGAAGCCACCATCCGCAACCCGGCAGCCCACCTCATAGGTGAGGAGGGGACCACCCAGAGCGAGTCCAGATCTGGATCCCGAACTGGAAGGGTCGGGGACCTAGGCGCCATGGAGGGGTGGCAGCTCTGTGCAAAACCCGGATCGGACTGTATATATATATTTATAATTCATTATTTATAGAATATATTACATATATATATATTTTTTTCTTCTAATACAGTTCTCAAAGGCTGTAGCAAAACTCATACAGGAGGAACATTCATTTATTCGATTGTATTTATTGAGCATTTACTGTGTGCATTGTACTTAGCGCTTGGGAGAGTACAATATAACAATAAACAGACACATTCCCTGCCCACAACGAGCTTACAGTGTAGAGAGGGGGAGACAGACACTAATAGAAATAAATAAATTACAGATCTGTATATAAGCACTGTAGGGCTGCGAGTGGGGAAGAACAGCGTATTTATTACTTATTTATTTATTACATATTTATTATTTTTTTGTACGTATTTCTTACTCTATTTTATTTGTACGTATTTATTCTATTTATTTTATTTTGTTAGTATGTTTTGTTTTGGTGTCTGTCTCCCCCTTCTAGACTGTGAGCCCACTGTTGGGAAGGGACCGTGTCTATATAATAATAATAATGATAGCATTTATTAAGCGCTTACTATGTGCAAAGCACTGTTCTAAGCGCTGGGGAGATTACAAGGCAATCAGATTGTCCCATGGGGGGCTCACAGTCTTCATCCCCATTTTACAGATGAGGTCACTGAGGCACAGAAGAGTGAAGTGGCTTGCCCAAAGTCACACAGCTTATAATTGGCGGAGCTGGGATTTGAACCCATGACCTCTGACTCCAAAGCCCAGGCTCTTTTCCACTGAGCCACGCTGCTTCCAACTATATGTTGCCAACTTGTACTTCCCCAGCGCTTAGTACAGTGCTCTGCACACAGCACTCAAGAAACACGATCAAATGAATGAATTGAACGAACAAAGGGAGCAAGTCAGAAGGGAGTGGGAGAAGAGGAAAGGGGGTCTTAGTCAGGGAAGACCTCCTGGAGGAGATGTGCTTTCAATAAGACTTCGAAGGGGTTGGGGGAAGAGTAATTGTCTGTTGGATTTGAGGAGGGAGGGCTTTCTAGGCCAGAGGCAGGACTGGGCAGCAAGGCAGGCGAGGTCGAGCCGTAGTGAGAAGGTGGGCTCACAGTCTGAGTAGGAGGGAGAACAGGTATTGAATCTAAACTGTAGATTCTAGCCTCTAGACTGAAAGCTCATTGTGGGCAGGGAACGTGTCTAACATCTCTGATATACTGTAACTCTCCCAAGTGCTCTGGACACAGTTAATGTTTAATAAATATGATTAACTGATTGATTGATTGAATCCCCATTTTTCAGATGAGGGAGCTGAGGCACAGAGAAGTGAAGTGATTTGCCCAGGGTCCTCCAGCAGACAGGTGGATTGCAACCCAAGTCCTCAGGCTCCCGGGCCTGGGCTCTTTCCATGCGTCACACTGCTTCTATCCATGGCATTTCTTGAGCTCTTACTGTGTGCAGAGCACTAGACTGAGCGCTTAGGAAAGTACAGTACAACTACAGAGTTGATAGCCACGATCCTTGCCCACAATAATAATAGTAATAATAATTGTGGTATTTGTTAAGCGCTTACTGTGTGCTAAGCATTGGGGTGGATACAAGCAAATCGGGTTGGACACAGTCCCTGTCCCACGTGGGGCTCACAGTCTCAATCCCCATTTTACAGAAGAGGGAACTGAAGCCCAGAGAAGTGAAGTGACTTGCCCAGGGTCACACAGCAGAAAAGTGGTGGAGCCAGAGTTAGAACCCATGACCTTCTGACTCCCAGCCCCATGCTCTATCCACTAGGCTTCTCTCACGGTCTACAATGGGTGACAGACATTAAAATAAGTCGCAGGCAGGGGAAATAGTAGAATCTGAGGATTCGGACATAAATGCTGTGGGGCTGAAGGGAATATAATATTAATATTATCATTAATAGTAATAATGATGGCACTTGTTAAGCGCTTACTATGTGCGAAGCACTGTTCTAAGTGCTGTGGGGGGGATACAAGGTGATCAGGTTGTCCCACAGAAGGCTCACAGTCTTAATCCCCATTTTACAGATGAGGTAACTGAGGCACAGAGAAGTTAAGTGACTTGCCCAAAATCATACAGCTGACAAGTGGCGGAGCCGGGATTAGAACCCATGACCTTGTACTTCCCAAGCGCTTAGTGTACTTCCCAAGCGCTTAGTACAGTGCTGTGCACACAGTAAGCACTCAATAAATACGATTGATTGATAGATTGATTGATTGACCTCTGACTCCTAAGCCCGGGCTCTTTCCACTGAGCCACGCTGCTTCTCCATTATTACTATTATTATTAATAATAATGTATTAAGTGCTTACTATGTGCCAGGCACTGTACTAAGCACTGGGGGAGATACAAGCAAATCAGGTTGGACACAGTCCCTGCCCATTTTACAGATGAGGTAACCGAGGTGCAGAGAAGCCAAGTGGCTCACCCAAGGCCACAAGGCAGACAAGTGGCAGAGGTGGGATTAGAACCCATGACCTTCTGACTGTCATGGGTTTTGTTCACTCTGCCAGGCTGCCCTTCACGCCATGCTGCCCAAGGGGTACGTGGTCGGTTGCATAGTTGATGCAGAGGCGAGGGCAGATGGGGGAAATGAGGAATAACTTTAACCTTTCCCAGGGGCTTGGGGGCTTCCCCTTCTCCCTACTGGATTTCCCGGGGCTCCGATTCCCACCGGCACTCAGCCCGGATCCAGTTCAATCAGTCGATTAATGGAATTGAGCACTTACTTTGTACAGAACACTGGGCTAAGCACGCGGGAGGGTACAGTATAACAGAGTTGGAGTGAAGAGAAGCCAGGCCTGGGCGTCAGAGGATCTGAGTTCTAATCCCGGCTCCGCCACTGGCCTGCTGTGAGACCTTGGGCAAGTCACTTCATTTCTCTGGGCCTCAGTCCCCTCATCTGTGAAATGGGGATGAAGACTGTGAGCCCTGTGTGGAACAGGGACCGTGTCCAGCCCGATTTGCTTGTATCTACCCCAGTGCTCAGTGCCGTGCCTGGCCCTTAGTAAGCGCTTGACAAATACCACAAAAAAACCCAAAAGAGGTCACAGTCTAGTGGACTGCAAGCTCATTCTTAAAGGGCCAGGACGCCCCCCCCCCCCCTATCCCTAACGCTGCCCTTCTCTCTCCCCCTCCCTACATCTTGTCCTGTCCTCAGGTATCCAAGGCCACGGCCCGGGCCACGTCCTGCACTGGGTCACGGGCCACGAGGAAGCCTTTCTGAAGAGCGGGGCCCGACTGCTGGGCACCGCCAGGCTGGCACTGCCCCGGGAGGGCGTCTATTACCTGTACTGTCACGTGGGGTTCCGGGGCCGGGGGTCGGGGGGCCACCCGGGGGCCGGGATCACCGTCAGCAGCCGCCTCTACCGGGTCGGAGGGGGCTACGGGGCCGGGGAGGTGGAGCTGATGCTCCAGGGGGCCGAGACGGTGATCCCACCCCCCGGGGACGGCCCGGGGCCCGGGGGCCTGTGGCACACGAGCGTGGGGTTCGGGGGCCTGACCCGGCTCGGTGGCGACGAGAGGATCTTTGTGAATGTCAGTCACCCCAACATGGTGGACTACAGGAGGGGGAAGACTTACTTTGGGGCTGTGAGGGTGGGTTGAGGCTGGGGTCTCCGGAGGGGAGAGGGAGAGAGGAGGGGGCGCTGGGGCAGGAGTTGGGATGGTCTGGGGGTGGGGGTGGGCATTAGGGAGAATCAGGGGCAGAGAGAGGGGTGAAGGGGGTCAGGGATTGGGAGGGAACGGGGAAACCAGTGTTGCCTAGTGGAATGAATATGGGCACGGGAGGCAGGAACTAGCAATCGATCCTATTTATTGAGCACTTAACGCGGGCAGAGCACTGCACTACAATACAGAAGAGTCGGTAGAAACGTTCCCTGCCCACCAAGAGCTTACAGTCCGGAGGGGGAGACAGGCACAAAGAGAAATAAAGGAATGAAATTAAACCCAGGAGGCCTGGCTTCTCACCCCAGCCCCGCCACTTGTCTGCTGTATGACCTCGGGCAAGTCGCTGAACTCTGGGTCTCAGTTTCCTCATCTGCCGAATGGGCATTCAACACCAGTTCTCCCTCCCCTTGAGATTGAGTCCCCCACGGGCAGGAGGACTGATCTGCTTGCACATTGCTTGGCACCTAGGAAGCACTTAACGAATACCCAGGAGTTAAGCCTGGAGGGAGGGCTGAAAAGAGCCTGCCCTGGGGACTGGGCAGGGCCGGGGGCCGGGATTAGGGCATCCTCTCTTTAAAATAAAGGAACTTGATTGAAAACCAACTCCTCTGATATCTATCTTGTCTGTCTTTTGCTGCTTGGGAGGAGTCCACAAAAGCACCCCTCCTCAGCTCTCCGAGAATCCACCTCTCCCGGTCTTAGGAGATCAGGCCACCCTGTCCGATCCGCCGACCCCTCAACAACCACCTTCAAGAAGAATCAATCAGTCGATCCATCAGTGGTATTTACTGAGTGCTTCTTGGGTGCCGAGCACTGAACTGAGCCACTTGGAAGAGAACGACACAACAGAGTTGAAAGACATACCCTGCCCTTGAGGAGCTTAGAGTCTAGAGGGGGAGACAGACATTGATATAAATGCTTTACAGATAGGGACATAAGTGCTGTAGGGCTGAGGGTGGGGCGAATACCAAATGGCCAAAGTGCCCCATCTTCCTCATCATCAGTGGTATTTACTGAATGCTTACTCTGTGTGGAAAGCACTACACTAAGCGCTTGGGAGAGGACAGTGCAACAGAGGTGACAGACACAATCCCTCTTATCCTTCACCAGATAATAATAATAACTGTGGTATTTGTTAAGCGCTTGCTATGCGCCAGGCACTGTACTAAGCGCTGGGTCCCAGGGAGCTCTGTGATTTTGTACACGTTATTAGGTAAGAAGACCAAGTTTCCTTCCTGACCCAGCTTTGTGGTCTAATTGATCAGTTAATCGTATTGAGAGGTTACTATGTGCAGAGCACTGTACTGAGCGCTTGGAAGAGCAATACAACAGAATTAGCAGACACGTTTCCTGCCCATAATGAGCTTACAGTCTAGAGGGGGAGACAGACGTTAAAAGGAATAAGTAATTTGTAATATGTAATTGAAAGATTTGTACATAAGTGCTGTGGGGGTTGGGGTTGGGACGCGTAGCAAATGTCCAAAGGTCACGGATTAAAGTGCACAGATGACGCAGAAGCCTAGGAAGTTCTTTCTCATGTCTAACCTCAATCCGCATCACTGCCAGTAAAAATCCAATTCTTCTTGGTCTACAGCATATCTGGAAGAAGGCTGCCCCCCGCCCTAATAATAATAATAATAATAATAATAATAATTGCAGTATTTGTTAAGCGCTTACTGTGGTCAGGCACTGTACTAAGCACAGGGGTGGATACAGCAAATCGGGTTGGACACGGGCTCACTCTCAATCCCCATTTACAGATGAGATAACAGGCACAGAGAAGTGAAGTGACTTGCCCAAGGTCACACAGCAGACCAGTGGGACAAGCTGGGATTAGAATTCGCCCACCCCCAGTCCCCCCCGTCCTTCATCCGCACATCCACAGAAGAAGGAGCATGGCCTAGTGGAAAGAGCCCGGGCCCGGGAATCAGAGGACTTGGGCTCTGATCTCCGTTCGGCCACTTGCCTGCTGCATGAACTTGGGCAAGTTGCTTTACTTTTCTGTGCCTCATTTCAACTGTCAAATGGGGATTCAGTACCCCTTCTCCCTCCTACTAGACTGTGAGCCCCATGGGGGACAGGGATTGTGTCCAACCTGAATAACTTTTATCTACCTCAGTGCTTAGAACAGTGCTTGGCACGTAATAAGTGCTTAACAGCTACAATAATAATAATAGTAATAATAAGAATTCTCTGAAGACCTTAAGAAGAGAGAGTAGGGGGCGGGCTTTGGGGCCTAGGAAAGAGAGAGAGGCACATATTTGTTACTCTATTTATTTATTTTACTTGTACATATCTATTCTATTTATTTTATTTTGTTAGTACGTTTGGTTTTGTTCTCTGTCTCCCCCTTTTAGACTGTGAGCCCACTGTTGGGTAGGGACTGTCTCTATATGTTGCCAACTTGTACTTCCCAAGCGCTTAGTACGGTGCTCTGCACACAGTAAGCGCTCAATAAATACGATTGAGGATGATGATGATGAGGGAGGGAAGAAAGGCCTCGTGTCCTGGGAAAATGGTAGGGGGAGGGAAATGAGGGGTTGCGTGGGAGAAGGCTCTGGTCTCTTGGAGGAAGTGTATGAAGGGCAGAAAAAAGGGGGCAGCAGTGGAGAAGGCTCTCCTACCCACTGGAAAGTCCAGGTTGTTTTCGCTGCCTCGGGGCCCTGGTTCTGGGAAAAGTGGGCAGGGGGAAGGGGAGGTGAGAATTTCAATAGCGACGACAACCGCACCCGGAACCCTCCATCGACCCAGATACGGGCCAGCCCGCGGGGAGGAGGATTTTCGGGGGAGGACGGTCCCTTAATCTAGGTCACTCCTGTGGGGTGACGTCCCCGGTCCCTTCGCTCTGCACCAGCTTCAGCTGCCATCGCACTGTTTTTTCCCACTCGCATTTTGACAGGCAGGAAGGAAAACCCAACCTCAGGCCCCCGCTCTCTCTTTCTTGCTCTCTCTCCTCCCTCCCCTGGCTGCCTCACTCCAGTCCCAGCATCCTCTTGCTCTCTGAAGCTTGACTGGGGTCAGAGGTCACCAAGCCTCCCTCTCCCTCCTGGGCCCCAAAGCTTTTCCCCCTTCTGCCCCCGCTCTCCCGACGTGGAGGACACCATACCATACTGTACTAAGCGCTTGGGAGAGTCCAGTGCAACAGAATGGGTAGACTCATTCACTCCCCACAGTGAAGTGGAGGCAGACATTAATATGAATATATTACGGATATGGTCCTACGTGAGAACCAGCATGGTTTAGTGGAAAAAGCACAAGCCTGGAATTCAGAGGACCTGGACTCCAATCCTGGCGCTGTCAATTGTTCTGCCAATTGCTTGCTGTGTGACGGTGGGCAAGTGTTTTTGTGTTTTATGGTGTTTGCTAAGCACCTTCCAAGTGCCAGGCCCTGTTCTGAACACTGGGGTCGATACAAAATAATCAGGTCGGACACAGTCCATGTCCCACATGGAGCTCACATCACTTCTCTGTGCCTCAGTTTCCTCAACTGTAAAATGGGGACTAAATACCTGTTCTCCCTCTTACTTCAACTGTGAGTTCCATGCAGGACAGGGACTGTGTCTGACCTAATTAACTTTTACCTACCCTAGTGTTTAGAACGGTGTTTGACACGGGATAAGCACTTAACAAATGGCATAAAAAAAAAAGCCCAGTAAGGCTGAGGGTGGGGTGAATATGAAGTGCTTCAAAGAGACAGATCCAAGTGCCTGGGTGATGCAGAAGGGAGAGGGAATAGGGGAAATGAGAGGTTAGTCAGGGAAGGTCTCTTGGAGGAGATGGAATTTTAGGAGGGAGAGTGATCCTCTGTCGGCTATGAAGGTGGAGGGAGTTCCAGGCCAGAGGGAGGACCTGGGTGAGGGATCGGCAACGAGACCCCCCGAGCTATCTTTCTACAGAAACGTTCTGGACATGTCACTCCCCTCCTCAAAAATCACCAGTGGTTGCCTATCGACCTCCTTATCAAAGCAAAAACTCCTCACTATTGGCTTCAAAGCTCTCCATCACCTTGCTCCGTAATAATAATAATAATAATGATGGCATTTGTTACGGACTTACTATGCGCAAAGCGCTGTTTTAAGCGCTGGGGAGGTTACAAGGTGATCAGGTTGTCCCACGGGGGGGCTCACAGTTTTCATCCCCATTTTCCAGATGAGGTCACTGAGGCCCAGAGAAGTGAAGTGACTTGCCCAAAGTCACACAGCTGACAATTGGCGGAGCCGGGATTTGAACCCATGACCTCTGACTCCAAAGCCCGGGCTCTTTCCACTGAGCCATGCTGCTTCTCGTCTGTTCCCCGAGCCGGCCACTGGGCCTTCACGCCTCATTCATTCATTCAGTCGTATTTATTGAGCGCTTACTGTGTGCAGAGCACTGTACTAAGCGCTCGGGAAAGTACAGCAACAGAGAGAGACAATCCCTACCCGACGACGGGCTCGCAATCTAGAAGGGGGAGACTGATGACAAAACCAAACATTAACTCATCAACTACTGTGTGGATGGAATTGGTCTCTGGTTAATGGAGAGGTCCCCTCCATCTTACCTCACCTCCCTTCTCTCCTTCTACATCCCAGCCCACACACTCCGCCCCTCTGGTACTAACCTCACTGCCCCTCCTTCTCGCCTGTCCCGCCGTCAACCCACCTCCTACCTCTGGCCTGGAACGCCCTCCCTCCTCAAATCCGCCCAACAATCACACTTTCAGAGCCCTACTGAAAGCTCGCTTCCTCCAGGAGGCCTTCCCAGACTAAGCCCCCCTTTTCCTCAGTTCCCCCTCTCCTCCCCATTGCCCTGACTCCCTCCGTCTGCTCTACCCCCCTCCGCCCAACAGCACTTGTGTGTATATATACATATTTATAATTATAATTCAATTTATCTTTATTAATGATGCGTATATATCTATAATTCTGTTTATTTATAATGATGCTACTGATGCCTGTTTACTTGTTTTGATGTCTGCCTCCCCCCTTCTAGACTGTGAGCCCATTGTGGGTAGGGATTGTCTCTATTTGTCCTTCCCAAGCACTTAGTATAGTGCTCTGCACACAGAAAGCGCTCATTACATATGAATGAATGAATGAGAGCGTGAGCTCGTTGTGGGCAGGGAATGTGTCTGTCTGTTGTTAGATTTTCCTCTCCCAAGCACTTAGTACAGTGCTCTGCACACAGTAAGTGCTCAATAAATAGGATTGAATGAACAATCCTCTCTATTCCCCCATCTTACCTCCTTCCCTTCCCCACAGCACCTGTATATATATATGTTTGTACATATTTATTACTCTATTTATTTATTTACTTTAGTTGTACATATCTATTCTATTTATTTTATTTTGTTAGTATGTTTGGTTTTGTTCTCTGTCTCCCCCTTCTAGCCCGTGAGCCTGCTGTTGGGTAGGGACCATCTGTATATGTTGCCAATTTGTACTTCCCAAGCGCTTAGTACAGTGCTCTGCACATAGTAAGCGCTCAATAAATACGATTGATGATGATGATGATGATGATAGACAAGATGGAGGTTCATTCATTCATTCAGTCGTATTTATTGAGCGCTTACTGTGTGCAGAGCACTGTACTAAGCGCTTGGGAAGTACAAGTCGGTAGCATATATGGTATGACGAGTAGATGGGCAACCGAGGGGCGGAGTGTGCGGGCTGGGTGGAAGCGGATCCAGTGGAAAGAGCCCGGCTTTGGGAATCAGTAAGCTTGAGTCCTAGAGCGTTCTGCCCTCCGGGGCTGTGCCATCGGGGCTGATATTTTTTGACCAGAGAATTATGTTCGGGATCTGGCGAGGCGGACAGAACCACTGGAAATCCTGAAAACAGCTGGCTCACGGGGCAGCCGAGACCGAGACCGGGTCGTGATGCTTGAAGGCACCTCATCGGCCCCATGCGGAGGTCACTCTGGCCATAAATAGGCCTCGCCCCTGCCCGTCTTCTTGCCAGTGGCACCCTGGACTCCAGAGGCAACCGTGACCGGCAGGGAGGAGAGTGCGAATACCGCTTTTCCAGTCCCTAATGGTAGAATAGATCGCTTCCCCCCGGGCTCCCAGTCCCGAAGGCTCCCTCGTCCTCATAGGATGAGGCTGCTCCGGACTTCACAGGGACCCAACCCATTAGCCCAGTGTGGCCCCACTTCAGCTGTGAGAGGTCATACAGCAGACGAGTGGCGGGGCAGGATTAGAACCCAGGACCCCTGACTCCTAGGCCCTGCTCTTTCCGGCTTATTTAATGTCCTTCGCATTCAAAAGAGGCACCACTGGCTACAAGAGAAGCAGCGTGGCTCAGTGGAAAGAGCCCCAGCTTTGGAGTCAGAGGTCAAGGGTTCAAATCCCGGCTCCGCCAATTGTCAGCTGTGTGACTTTGGGCAAGTCACTTCACTTGCCCAAATGGGGATTAAAACTTTGAGCCCCCCGTGGGACAACCTGATCACCTTGTAACCTCCCCAGCGCTTAGAACAGTGCTTTGCACATAGTAAGAGCTTAATAAATGCCATCATTATTATTAGTGTAATTATCATTATTATTACAAGCACGTGTGTAACAGAAAAGGCCCACGGAGCCAGCCACTTTGGGCCCACAATTGCTGTGTTGTTATACTTCAAATTTTATAGCACCTGCTGCTGTTTTTTCTAATTGATGGATTGATTGATTGATCATGCTGATTGATTGTACCACAGAAGCTTGAGACACACTCCCTGCCCACAGGGAGCTTCCATTCTAACGGGGAGATGGAAATATTTGCAGGTTTGTGAAGCTCCTTTTTAATATCAAGGACTCTAAAAATATTGACTAAGACTTTACTCAGGACTGAGGCCCCTGGAAAGGGCCAGCTTGGGAGTCAGGGATGATGAGGGGTAAGAGGGGCAGGAAAGGGGGGCTTGGGGGAGGGCAGACAGAAAAGAGGGGCAGGGATTGTGGCTCTGGGGGAGATAGCGCGGGAGCAACGGGGCCTAATGGAGAGAGCACTGGGCCGGAAGTCTGAGGACCTCAGTTCTGATTCCCGCTCTGCTGATGGCTTGCTGTGTGACCTTGGGTGGGCCACTTAACTTCTCTAAGCCTCAGTTTTCTCCACTGTAAAATTTGGATTGTAAATAATGATGGTATTTGTCAAGCACTTACTATGTGCCAAGCACTGTTTAGACTACGAACCTCATGTAGGACAGGGACTGTGTTCAACCTGATTATCTCGTACCTACCCCAGTCCTTAGAACAGTGCTTGACACATAGTAAGCGCTGAACAAACACCATTCCAAAAAAAGAAATAGGGGCTCTGGGGGAAGGTGGGAGGGCTGACGGGGATTCCTAAGAAGAAGCCGCCCGGGGCTGGGGGGTTCTGTGTAATCTTGGGAATTTCCTCACCTGTGACTCAGAGGCAAGAAAACCAGCTTTTCCGCCCCACATCCCCTGGTTTCAGAGGCAGGAAACTCAACACCTGAAGGTTTTCCAGTGCCATTGGAATTGCCTAACTTCCGTCCTGGAAACTCCAAGCTCTGAGGGAGGGAGCACAATTCACCTCCGGCGGCGGGGCCCTGGCTCCAACTGTGTGGGAATCTTGGGCCTCTTCTAGGAGGCGTCTGAGGGGAGAGGAGACCTGGAAGGGAGCAGGGGATGGGAGGCAAGGAGGGAACGGGAGGGGAGAGCGAGGCTGGGAGGGGAGCGGGGGACATGGAGGGGAGTGGGGGTGATGGGAGGAGAACGGAGTGGGGGAAGGGAGGGGAGCAAGGAACAGGAAGGAGCTGCTGCGGTCACATTTCTGGGGCCCTGATGGTGGAGGTTTCATGGTGGGTGGTGAGGTCAGGGCAGAGCCCCGGGAGAAAAATCTACACTTCTTTTTTCAAACAACGTTTTTATTTCATCGCCCGGACAAACGGGCTTCTTCTATAATGATCTCCCCTGGGGAGCGGAGGTCTGCAAATGCCAAGCTGGCAGGATGAATCCAAAATCAGCACTATTCGAAACAAGCGGAGACAGGTTAGGGGGTGCGGGGGGAGTCTGAGGCTCTTCTGTTGGGGAACATTTTCACAGAAAATACCCACGAGCCCCAGAGGCGGGGTTGGGTGCGGTGGCGGGAGGTTCTCCCCGGCACCTCCATTCCCCCCTGCCCCGATCCTTTCCCCCAACCGCCTCCAGAATAAATATATTAGATATTAAATAAATAAATAAATAAATAGGTAATAAATAACATTATCAAATCATAAATAGCAGAGGTTGCCAGCGTGGGGAGGATGGGATGGTGTGAGGTGTGTTTGTGGGGAGTGGCGATCCTCCAAAAGATCCATAAATAAAACATCCAGGTGGGTGGGGAGAGGGGGTGTGAGTCCACCTCCCCTTAAATCTCAATCTGCGCCCGAAGTTCCCCTGTATCCCGGCCTTCAGTGGGGAGGGTCGGGGTCTTCGTGTGTTGGGGAGCGTCCTCTGGGCTCGTGTTCCGGATTCGTGTTTCAGTCCAAGCGGATGGTCTGGTGGTGGGGCGCCGTCTCCGGCCCTCGGAGGGTTTCTCCGGATGCCGTCCGGTCTGGGCTTCGAAGCCGGCCCAGACCCGTCCCTCCAGGCTTGGGCCGGGGGACGGTGGGGTGGGGGAGACGGAGAGGCCGGGGGGGTGGGTCCCTCCGACTGCCTCACAGGGCAATGATGCCAAAATATACTTGTCCTTCCATGGAAAAGTCCAGATATTCGGGGCTGTTGGTCTGGGAGCTGAGCCTGTCTCCCTGGTTCAGCCTGAAGATGCCCCCCTGGTAGATGGGCTCGTACCAGGTGCCCTTGGCCCCGCCCTGGCAGGGGGTCTTGATGGCCGAGAGGATGGAGACTTCGTGCTCGTAGGACTCGGAGAAGCGGGAGACGTTGTGAGTCAGGATGGGGGAGTCGTCGGGGTTGGCGGGGCAGCTGCTGTCCTTGAACAGGATCTGAGAGTAGACGAGGTAGAGGCCGGAGGCAGGAACCACCAGCTGGTTGTTGTTCAGGATCACACTGCCTTCCAGCAGGGCGTTGGCACGGCCGCCCACCCAGACCAGCTTCTTGTCTTCCTGGGAATTGGCTGATGGGGGAGAAGGAGGGGCAGAGAGGGGTGAGTTGGTGGATTCCTTCGGTCTCCCTGCTCCCCCGGACCGACGCTCGCCACCCCCCACAACGTCTGCCCTCAGCCATTTTTTCTGTCCCTCAGCTCCCGCCCCTGAGGGCTCTGTCCACCCCTCAGCCTGTCTTCCATGGGCTCTGCCCTCCCTGAACTCTGCCTCCCATTAGCTCTGACCTCCCCCGTCCTGTAATGATAATAATTGTGGTATTTGTTAAGCGCTTACTATGCACCAGGCACTGTATTAAACGCTGGGATGGATACAAGGAAACTGGGTTGGACACAATCTCTGTCCCACAAGGGGCTCACAGTCTTCATCCCCATTTTACAGATGAGGTCATTGAGGCCCAGAGAAATGAAGCGATTTGTCCAAGGTCCCACAACAGACAAGTGGCAGAGCCAGGATTAGAACCCGGGTCCTTCTCACTCCCAGGCCCGTATTCTATCCACTAGGCCGTGCCGCTTCTCATCTTGTCCCTCATGGGCCCTGTCCATCCTTCCATCCAGTCTCTTGCGGACCCAGCATCCTTCACATATTCAGTCCCCGGCCTGGTTCTTACCTACAACGTGGGCAGCGGGCTTCTCTGCTGAAGGCTGATAGGATTCTGAGAGAAGGAAAGAAGGGAAGTAGGTGAGACCCCCAGATCAGCCCAGGGCACCCGAGTCCCCAAGATCAGCTGGCCCAGCAGGGAGCCCCCCCCAGCGGTGCCCCCATGGCCACTCCTTGCCTCATCCCAACATCCCTGGCCCCGAGCTACCCTGAACTTAGGTACTTACTTAGCATCTGCGTGAGCGGGAGGAGGGGGCTGTCCTGCTGAGAGAGAAGGAGAGACACGGTCAGGGATGCGGGTTCACAGAGACAGATCCAGACACCCAGGAGCCCCTAACCCTCCCTGTTTCCCCCCTAAATCTAGCCCTATTCCCTGTCCCCTTCTGGCTTTAACCTCCACTCCTTCCTGCCGGTTGGTCTCCCTCGCTTTCCCTCCTCCTCCCTCATCCTCCTATCTCTTCCTGGGCCCATCCCCACCAATTCCCTCCCCCCATCTCCCTGGACCCAAACCGAGTGAGTGACTGAGTGAGTAAGAGAGAGAGAGAGAGTGTGTGTGTGTGTGTAAGCTAGAGAGAGAGAGAGAGAGAGAGAACTCCCTCACTTCTCAGTCCTGGGGTGGTGAGGCGAATCGGGGAGAGTGTGTGTGTGTGTGTGTGTGTGTGTGTGTGTGTGTGTGTGTGTGTGTGTGTGTGTCTGTGAGAGCTCCCTCACCCATGGGTCCAGGGGTTGTAGAGTCAATTAGGGTGTGTGGGGGGTATCTATTTGAGGTCCCTCACCTCTGTCCTGGGGTTGTAGGGTGAATAACGGGATGTGTGTGTGTCTGCGAGAGCTCCCTCACCTCTCAGTCCTGGAGGTGTGGGGTGATCGGGTTGTGTGTGAGTGTGTGTGTGTGCGTGTGTGTGTCTGCAAAAGCTCCCTTACCTCTCGGTCCTGAGGGCCAATGACCCCAAAATGAATCAGGCAGAAGAGCGTGGTGGCACCGGCCACGAGGAAGAAGGAAATGAGGCTGAGGCAGAGGCAGTGCCCGAACCTCCGGGCCCCAGCGGTCTTCCCCGCCGGCTCCCCGGCCAGTTCGATGTCCCTCAGCATGTTCTCCATGCTCATGGCTTGGGCGGTAGAGGGGTGGCGGACAGTCCCCCCGGCTGGGTCCGTGGAGGACGGCGGCGGTGGCGGGAGGGTCTGGTCGGCGCTGGGTCCCGTCCTGCAGGGAGCGGACAGGGTGTGGACCGGCTCCTCGGGGTTCCCGGAGGCTGGGCGGTGCTGAGTGGAGGGAGAGTTTGGTGGTGGTGGTCCTGGGATGATGGGTTGGGGCTGGTGGGGAGAGCAGTTTCTGAGTGCTGTTGGGGAGTTCCTGCTCTGACAGCTTCTGCTGCCTTTCTGGCTGAGCGAGGTGAATTTATACGCCTGGGGCCAGAGGAGGCGGAGGGCGGGTGGTGGGGACAAGGCTCTTGCACCCAGCCACGGAAAACTTCCCTGGTGGAGAAACCCATGACGTGCCCTTAGAGATGAGGAAGAGAGAGGAGGCTGCGGGTGCCTTCCTCTCTCGGTTTCTTGTGCCCATACGCTGAGAGCACGGGGAGCCGAGTGTGGGTTCAGGGATGGAAAATCAGGCTGCCCTGGACCTACCTCCGCATTTCCGGGGCTCCCCCGGCCACACAGCTCCAGGCCGCCTTCCCCGGGATCCGGGGATTCCTCCTCCCAGCTCTGTGGTATTTCCCATCCGTTCCCCTCCTGGACCCATGCTTTTTGGATCTCCTTCGGCCCGCCCACCCCCAAGGTCCTCTCATCCCTCTGGACCCAGGAGTTCTCTCGACCCCAGCCTCTTCCTCCGTCCTCCTTCTCCCACCGGCCTCCTCCCTGACTCATTAGCTCCATTTTCTCGTTTTCTTTTCTCCCGCTCTAGACTATGAGCCCACTGTTGGGTAGGGACTGTCTCTATATGTTGCCAACTTGTACCTCCCAAGCGCTTAGTATGGTGCTCTGCACACAGTAAGCGCTCAATAAATACGATTGAATGAATGAATGAATGAATGAATAGACTGTAAGTTCCCGGTGGGCAGGAGATGTATCTTCCAACAGTGTTGTATTGTCTCCTCCCAAGGGTTCAGTAAAGTGCTCTGCACGCAGTAAGCGCTCAATAAATGACATTGATTTTGTACATATCTATAATCTATGCTAATGTATGTCTCCTCCTGTAGACTGTCAGCTCCTTATAGGCAGGAAACATGTCTACCAACAGAAGCAGCATGGCTTAGTGGAAAGAACACGGGCTTGGGAGTCAGAGGTCATGGGTTCTAATCCCACCTCTGTCACTTGTCAGCTGGGTGACCTTGGGCAAGTCACTTCACTTCTCTGGGCCTCAGCTACCTCATCTGTAAAATGGGGATGAAGAAGACTGTTAACCCCACATGGGACAACCTGATTACCTTGTATCTACCCCAGCGCTTAGAACAGTGCTTGGCCCATAGTAAGCGCTTAACAAATATCAACATCATTATTATTATTACCAACGCTGCTGTATTGGACTTTCAGTACAGAGCTCTGCACGCAGTAATCGCTCGATACCATCGATGGATTGATTTTTGTGCATATTCATTCATTCATTCAATTGTATTTATTGAGCACTTACTGGGTGCCCTACTGAGAGCTCACCTCCTCCAGGAGGCCTTCCCAGACTGAGCCCCTTCCTTCCTCTCCCCCTCGTCCCCCTCTCCATCCCCCCATCTTACCTCCTTCCCTTCCCCACAGCACCTGTATATATGTATATATGTCTGTACATATTTATTACTCTATTTATCTATTTTACTTGTACATATCTATTCTATTTATTTTATTTTGTTATTATGTTTGGTTTTGTTCTCTGTCTCCCCCTTTTAGACTGTGAGCCCACTGTTGGGTAGGGACCGTCTCTATATGTTGCCAATTTTGTACTTCCCAAGCGCTTAGTACAGTGCTCTGCACACAGTAAGCGCTCAATAAATACGATTGATGATGATGATGATGATGTGCAGAGCACTGTATTAAGCGCTTGGGAAGTACAAGTTGGCAACATATAGAGACGGTCCCTACCCAACAGCGGGTTCACAGTCTAGAATGGGAGACAGACAACAAAACAAAACATATTAACAAAATAAAATAAATGGAATAAATATGTACAAATAAAATAAATAGAGTAATAAATACATACAAACATATATACATATATACAGGTGCTGTGGGGAGGGGAAGGAGGTAAGGCGGGGGGATGAGGAGGGGGAGAGGAAGGAGGGGACTCTCTCCCTGTAGACTCTGTGCTCCTTGTGGGTAGGGAAGGTGTCTACCAACTCTGTTGTATTGTACTCTCCCAAGTACTTAGTATAGTGCTCTGCTCACAGTAAGTGCTCAATAGATACCACCCTTTGATTGGTTGATTGTGGGAGAGGCGGGCACCGCTGAGTCTGATTTGGCTCCATCCACCCCAGTCTCAGACCTCAGGCTAGCTGGAAGCCAGGGACCGGGGCGCTGGGAAAGGGACGGATCTGGGAAGTCATGGGGGAAGGTTGGGAGCTTCAGCAGGGGAGGGCGCGTAGCCTTCTGTCCAGGACAGAGAATGTGCTTGAGAATGAAGGGGAGACAGGCCGTCTGGGTGCCGGGACTCCTGGCTTACTGGGAGGCGGGGGAGGCGGGTTCTAATCCTTAATCGGCCACTTGCCCGCTGTGTGCCTTTGGCCAAGTCAGTTAATAATAATTATAATAATAATAATGATGGCATCTGTTAAGTGCTTACTATGTGCCAAGCACCGTTCTAAGCACTGGAGGGGTACAAGGTAATCGGGTTGTCCCATGTGGGGCTCACACTTTTTGCTAACTACTCTGGGCCTCAGTTCCCTCATCTGTAAAATGGGGATTCAATACCTGTGCTCCCTTCCTACTTAAATTGCGAGCCCCATGTGGGACCTGACAGCCTTGTGTCTTTCCTGGAAGCAGTGTTGCCTAGTGGATAGAGCTTGGGCCTGAGAGTCAGAAGGACCTAGGTTCTACTCCTGGCTCTGCCACCTGTCTGGTGTGTGACCTTGGGCAAGTCGCTTCACTTCTCTTTGTCCCAGTTTCCTCATCTGGAAAACGGGGATTAAAGACTTGGCCCCATGTGGGACAGGGAGTGTGTCCAACCCGATCTCCTTGTATTTACCCCAGCACTTAGTACAATGCCTGGCCCATGGTAAGCACTTAACAAATACCGCAATTATTTTTATTATGATCAGGGCCGTAACGGAATCGGTGTGACCTTGGGCAACTCACTTCACTTCTCTTTGTCCCAGTTTCCTCATCTGGAAAACGGGGATTAAAGACTTGGCCCTATGTGGGACAGGGAGTGTGTCCAACCCGATCTCCTTGTATTTACCCCAGCGCTTAGTACAATGCCTGGCCCGTGGTAAGCACTTAACAAATATCACAATTATTTTTATTATGATCAGGGCCCTAACGGGATCGGTGTGACCTTGGGCTAGTCACGTGACTTCTCTGAGCCTCTTCTGAAACATGGGGATTAAGACTGTGAGCCCCATTTGGGACAAGGACTGTGTCTAACCTGATTACTTTTTGTCTGCCCCAGCACTTAGAACAGTGCCTGCCACATAGTAAGCACTTAACAAACACCACTGTTATTGGGTAGGCATGATCCTTGCCTTCAAGGAGCTTTCAGGCTAGAAGGGGACGAGGCCCTTGCTACCAAAAGTCCGGTGAGCAAACCCTTGTGTCCCAGGAAGAGAGAGGGAGGCAGCGGGCAGCTTTGGGGCAGCCCCCAGGACAAATGAAACCATTCTTGGGAATTCACAGGGACCCCAGGCTCCCTCCCCCACCCCCGGTCTCTGGTAGCTTCTCCTTTCACTTTAATCTCAGGATCTACTCATGGGTTTCACTCTCTCCCCCCCTCCCTGGATTCAAACAGGGCCGGACAAGCTGGGTTCTCTCCTCTTCCCTCTCCCCCCTGCCCCCGGCACCCCCCACCGCCCCAGCACCCCAGAGCCCCAGTGATACAGCCAGGGAGACGGACATCAGAGAGTAGAGATTTATTGAAGAGGATCCAAGGCACAGTTCCCACCCCGGTCCGAACCCCACCCTCCCCATCTCCTCCTCAAATCCCACCCCCCACCCCATCTCCCACCCCATTCCCATTCCTTCCGCTACCACCTGCCTCTGGAGCTCCCTTGACTGCGTGTCTGTCTCTCCTTCCCTTCTTCAACACCTCCATAAATAAATAAGTTAATCTTCCCCCATAAATAACTCCCCTGCACCCTGCCCCTCCTGAGTTCCTTCCTGCCGCTCTCCCACCTCCCTGCTCCGTGCCTCAGTCTCCCTCTCTACGAACGAGGGGACCGAGGATGCTCGAAACCATCTTTCTCCCAGGATTTCCTGAAATGCTCCGAGCCGTCCCGGCACCTGGGGCGTCTCCAGGAGGAGGAGTTCCCCCAAGGTTTCTAGAAACTGCCCTAGATTCCACAGGTGGAAACTCCCAGCGGGAAGGCGGGAGAGCCTCAAAACTGCAGCAGCAAGGGGAGGTGGCCGGGGGAGCCTTGAAACTGACTTTTCCTTTAAAAGAACAACAACAACAACAACAACAGATCTTTTTCTCTTTCCCCGCCTTTCCCCCCTCACACGGCAAAGGCGCCAAAGAATACACTGCCGGGGACCAGGAGCAGGTTGGAGACCCCCTCAGTGCGGGTGGAGAGCTGGTCCCCAGCCATCAGGGAAAATACGGCTCCCTGGTAGATGGATTTGATCCAAGGGCCCTTAGGCCCGGGGCACACGGACTTCTGGGCGCTGAGGAGGGGGACGTGGATGGGGTACTGGGTGGAGAACAGCAGGACCTCGTGGGAGAGGTAGTTGGGGGCCAGAGTCCCCTGCCCATCCTCTGTACACCCGGGGCCCGAGAACACCGTCTGGGTGTAGACGAAATACACCCCACTGGAAGGCACCAGCAGGGTGTTGTTTTGGAGCCGGAAGCCGTGGTGGAGGAACGCATGGTCCGAATTGTCCCTCCAGAGCAAGGAGCCTGGCCGGCTTGGGTCTCCTGGAGAAGAGAGGAGGAAGAGAGGAGGGTCCCGGGGGGTCCCGTCAGGGGAGATGGAGGCCACGGGCAGAACCCTTGGGGGAACTGGGGGTGGGTGGGATGCCTGGGTCTGGCGGGTTGCTTGGGTCCCAGGAGGGAGGCGGAGGTGGAGGTGGGGGGCGGGGGACTGGGGGGGTTGGTGGGGAGGCGGGGTACCAGGGAGGGGAGACCAGCCAATGGTTGGGGAGACAGTCAGGTGCCCGGTCCTTACCAATCAGGTGAGCGGCCGGTTTGGGAGCGTCCCTCAGGAGGCGTCGCCGGAGGTCCAGGTGAGCGGTCAGGTGGGGAGACCGGGGAACCCCAGGACCGCCGAGGTGCCCCTGAGAGGGTGGCAGGAGGGAGAGGGCCGAACCGAGTGGGCGGGGGTGGAAAGGAGGAGCGGCCAGAGCTTCCCCATCCCTGCCTCGCACCCCTCCCCAGACCTGGGTGCCCCCGGCCCCCTCACCTGGACCCCGAGCAGGAGGAGGCTGAGCCCTCCCAGGAGACAGAGGGCTCCAGCCAGGGAGGCCGGCTGTCTGGTCCTGCAGCGCAGTGGGGTCATGGGCAGGGCCTGGGAGAGGAGGAGAGGGAGGCATCGTTCGAAGTTCAGAAGGAAACCGGGGCAGAGAGGGAGGGAGGCTACAAGAGGCCTGGGTGCGACCCCCAAAGGTACAGACCCGGGGAGATGGCCGGAGCCCGAGGGAGGGAGGCCCTGGTGGGCGGGCTGGGGCCGGGGCCTCAGAGACCCCACCCGAGATCTCCAGAGACCTGCCCAGAGACAGAAGCGGAGACCCAGAGGTGCCACAGAAGCCACCAGAGGCAGGGGCGGGCGGAGGCCGAGAAGCAGAGGTGTCGCACGCACCGAGGGGCAGGGGCGGAAGGACTGAGGTGTGGACAGACGAGCACCCGGCGGGAGAGGAAGAGTGAGAGAGAGAGAGAGAGGCCGGGCGGCGGGCGGAGAGGCACCCGGAGAGGCACACGGGCTCGGGGTGGCACTTGGCACTGGAGAGGAGAGGCCGAGGGGGCAGGAGGCTCGGGTGGAGAGGGCCGCAGGGCGGGATCATTCGGCCCGGGGGGCCCCTACCTGCTGTGCGCTGGGCTTCCTGGGCCCGGACGTCTGAGTCCTTTATAGAGGAAGCAGCCGGGAGGGGCACGGGGGAAGCCCCTTGCAACTTAGAAGAAGACACTGGTGTTTCTGCCGAAAGCAGGAAAAGCTGAGGTGAGAGCATGAACCGCAGGTTTTTGTGGCTCCACTGCCTGGCTTCTGGGAAGGGATCCGGGCAAGGCACCTGGGTTCTGGGAGCAGGCCGGGGTCAGAGGTCAAGGGGGCGACGGCGCCTCTCGGAGATGGAGCTGAGATTGGAGGTCGGGCCGGGAGGCGGCTCTGGGAGGGGGAGAAGGAACTGGATGGAGGGTATGTCCCTGTTAATCCAGCCTTGCCTCCTGGGGACCACTCAGTCTCCCCAGCCCCCGAGACGTGCATTTTGCCCCCTCCCACCTCCCAGCTGGCTTTCCTCTAGGCTGGAGTTGCCTCTCACTCCCAGCCCCAACTCCCCTCCACTCCTTTCCCATCTCCCTTCCTCCTCCGCCTTCCAAGCTGTCCCCATTTACCATTATACCCCATGCAGAACATTTCTATGACATGCAGTGTCATGCCTATGTCTACGGAGAAACACATCCCTTCTCATTTTTGTGGCACGGAGCACGTGTGTGACATACCGTATACAGAAGCAGTGTGTCCTAGTGGATAAAGCACCGGTCTGGATGTCAGAAGAGGAACCGGGTTCTCAGCCTGGCTCCGCCACTTCTCTGCTGTGAGACCTTAGGCGAGTCACTTCACTTCTGTGGACCTCAACTGCCTCATCTGTAAAATGGGGATTACGACTGTGAGACCCATGGGGGACATGGGCCGTGTCCAACCTGATTGGCTCGTGTCTACCCCGGTGCTTAGAACAGTTCTAAGCACATAGTAAGCGCTGAACAAATATCATAAAAAAAATACACGTCACCTCCCAGAACTTTGCCTCTCATGGGGCATCTCCCAGGCAGTGGGTTACCTAGCATGCTTCACTCCCCCCAAGGTGGTCCACAAGGCAACTTTAAAGTACCTAATCAGCTTGCCTGTCTGTCTGTCTCACCCGCCTCACCCTCTAGCTCATTTTGGGCAGGGAAAGTGTCTACCGACTCTGTTGTATTGTACTCCCCGAAGCACACAGGACAGCGCTCTGCATACTTTAAGTACTTAATAAATGAAATTGATTGATTGATAGATAAGCCATCATTGCCTCAGGCTCCATGGTTTAGGACTTAGAAGAATTTTCCCAGGTAACAGCAGCAGCAGCGGACTAAAACAAGCCCACAGCATCCAAGGCACCAAACGAAGCCCTGGAGACCAACCCCAGAGAGCAAGAAAAACAGTCCCTACCTCCAGGTGCTGACAAATATTATTATTATTATATTTGTTGAGTACTTTCTATGTGTTAAGTACCATTCTAAGTTCTGCAGTAGATTTAAGTTAATCAGGATGGACCCAGTCGTGTCCCACAGGGAGCTCGCAGGCTAAGTAGGAGGGAGAACAGGTATTGAATGGTCATTTTACAGTTGGGGTTGCAGGTGCAGAGAAGTGACTTGCACAGGATCACGCAGCTGGTAAGGGGCAGAACAGGAATTAGAACCCAGGTCCTCTTGACTCCCAAGCCCTGGCTCTTTCTCTTAGGCCACGCTGCTCCATATAACACGTGCCTCCCTCCCTTGCTACTCCCCAGCTCCATCTCCCGAGCAACCTCCTGGTCCCGGCTCCTGGCTCTGAGGGGTGGGAGTGGGAAGGGAATTTCCCTCCCTGCACTGCTTCTTCCTCCCCTGGTGAGCATCACCTGCCTCCCTTCACTTCTCCCACTTCCTCATCCTATCATTTCTATCTGCCCTTTGGAGCTGGGCCACCCTGCTTTCCCTCTTCCCTGTGTCTCTCTCTGTGCCACTGGGGTCTCCGGGGACATGGGCAGAATGGGGGTGCCGTCTGGAAGCCCAGTCTTCACCCCCTTCCACCACTTCCTCCCCAACATAAGAGTTGTCCTCTGGATCAACCTCAGGGAGGGCTGAGGTGACAGACAATTACTCTCCCCACCTTCAAAGCCTTAATGAAAGCATATCTCCTCCGTGAGGCCTTCCCGGATTAAGCCCTCATTTCCTCTTTTCCCATTCCCTTCTGCCGTTGGTCACCCTGATTTGCTCCCTTTATTCATCCCCCTTCCCTCAGCCCCACAGTACTTATGTCCATATCTGTCATCTATATATTTATATTAATGTCTGTCTCCCCGTCTAGACTGTAAGCTCATTGTGGGCAAGGAATGTGTCTACCAACTCTGTTGTATTGTACTCCCCCAAGTGCTTAGTACAGTGCTCGGCACACAGTGAGCACTCTATAAATCAATCAATTGTATTTATTGAGTGCTCACTATGTGCAGAGCATTGCACTAAGTGCTCGGGAGAGCCAAATACAGCAGAATTAGCAGATACGTCCCCTGCCTGTAATGAGCTTACAGTCTAGAGGGGGAGACAGACATTAATATGAATAAGTGAGTAATATATAACATATAATTTAAAGATATGCACATAAGTGCTGTGGGGTTGGGGCAAATATCAAATGTCCAAAGGTCACAGATCGAAGTGCATAGATGATTGATTGATTGAGAAGGGGCCCGATGAGGGGAGAGGGGAGGTGGTGGGGGAAGAGGTGGGGGGGAGAGGGTCAGACAGTTGGACAGACCGTCAGGGGCAGGGCTGGCTGCCGACACCTCTCCGCTGGGGCTTGGCTCACTTTGGGTTTCGGTCCCAGTTTCACTAGGAGTGGAACCGGGCATTCTGAGTATACGGGGCTTCCTGGGGGAAGAGAAGAACCGTTGGTCCAGGCGGCATATCATCTCAGCCCCCTGGGGGGCTGGCGTGGCAGCCCACGGAGGGGATTCTTGGGACTCCCCAGTGCCTTGCTAGGGCGGGGAAGGGAGAAGCCCGTTCCCCTCGGTGGGGAGAGAGTCAGTGAGCTGTGGGGCTCAGCTCGCCCAACCCTAACCCTTTCTCCGACCACACGTCCCCATCGTGACACCTACCGAAACCCCAACGCTCATCTCTGACCCTGACTCTCACCCCTGGCCCCAACCCTCACCGCCCACCCTACCTTAACTCTGGAATGGGTGCAGAACTCGAACTGAATGGGACCTTAAACTCTAGAAGCCGCCCCTCTCGCCAACCTCTATCCCACCTTCATCCTGACCCCCTCCTCACCTCAAAATGGAACCTAAGCCTCCAGACCCCGGTGGTGCAGGTCCGAGCTGCTCCCCGGGCCCACTTCCCTAAACTGGGAGGCCGGTGACGGCAAGGCCGGACAACCGGATCCCGAGACGCCCATTGTGGGATGCCATTTTGTAGAAATTGACCCAAATCCGCTCAGCCTTCGAGTGTTTCTCTGGGGGATCCCCCACTGAGCACAGACACCCCCTCCCCAGTCCGGCTGAGCTGGGAAACTCGGTGGCTGGAGAAAAGGCGTCCAAACCCGTGTCCATGCCAGGTGGCTCGCTGAAAATGAAACTGTCTGGTTTAATGCTGGAATGTTGGCTTTTGGACGCTCCAACATAACGAAATCCCATCCCAATCCTGGCTTCTGCAGAGGCTCCGACGAGCCAACCAACCAATCAATCGATCGTATTAATTGAACACTCATTGTTGCAGAACATTGTATTGAGTGCTTGGGAGAGGACAATGCAACAGAGTTGGTAATAATAATAATAATAATGATGGCATTTATTAAGCATTTACTACGTGCAAAACACTGTTCTAAGTGCTGGGGAGGTGACAAGGTGATCAGGTTGTCCCTCGTGGGGCTCACTGTCTTAATCCCCATTTTACAGATGAGGTAACTGAGGCACAGAGAATAATAATAATAATAATGGCATTTGTTAAGCACTTACTATGTGCAAAGCACTGTTCTAAGCGCTGGGGGGATACAAGGTGATCAGGTTGTCCCGTGCGGGGCTCACAGTCATCATCCCCATTTTACTGATGAGGTAACTGAGGCTCTTAGAAGTGAAGTGACTTGCCCAAAGTCACACAGCTGACAATTAGCGGAGCTGGGATTTGAACCCATGACCTCTGACTCCAAAGCCCGGGCTCTTTCCTACTGAGCCACGCTGCTTCTCTTCTCTGGTAGACACGTTCCCGTGCCCACAGTGGGTTTACAGTCTAGAGGGGGAGACAGTTTAAGATAGATTACAGATACGGACCTGGGTGCTGTGGGGCTGAGGGGGCGGGTGAATAAAGGGAGCAAATCCAAGGGCCAGGGCGATGAAGAAGTGGGAGAAGAGGACATGAGAGCTTAGTTGGGGAAGGCTTCTTGGAGGAGATGGAGACAGAGATGAAAGAGACAGACACACACACGCACACACCTGTGCTAGGAGGCCACATGGCCCAGAAGGAAAGAGCCCGAGCCTGGGAATCAGGAGACCAGGGTTCTAGTCCCGGCTCTACCAATCGCCTGCTTTGTGACCTCGGGCAAGTCACTTCACTTTTCTGGGCCTCAGCGTCCTCATCCGTAAAATAAGAATAGACTCCCTGATCTCCCACCACCTCAGATGTGAGCCCTATATGAGACAGGGACTGTGTCCAATCCAGTGACCTTGCATCTCTCCAGGGGCTTAGCGCAAGGCTTGGCTCACAGTAAGCGTCTAATAAATACAGTCATTATCATCAAAGAGAGACCCAAAGAAAGACAGTCAGAGGCAGGGGAACCACAGGCCTCATTGCGGAGGCAGATAGAGACACCGAAAGTCCGACACAGCAGAAACAGATTCTCAAAAATAGAGAAAGAGGAAGGCAGCCCCCCCCCCCCCCCCCGACACCTCTATTGGGCCAGGTGGTCAGTGGCTACTTGGACAAGAGCCAAACTGGCCCCTGGGTTGGGAGGTGTCCTCTCCAGCTGCCTGGGAACCATCCGCATCTCGCTGATTGCGGTGTGTGTGTGTTGGGGGGGAGTTCCTGTCTCCCCCAGGGGCATGGAGCCACGAGGTACCAGTCTCCCCGGCCCCTTGGGGGCACTTTAGAGGAAGCCGAGGGGCCCCGAAAGGCTTAGTATTTTTATCCGTTTCGGAAGCGAGAGATACAGAACAGGAAAGTGTATGGTCAGAGAAAGTTACTTTCACAGCAGGGCTTGGGGGGTGGGGGGAAACCCCCTGGAGGCTGGGGGCCGGGGGCTGACTCCCCTGGGGGATGGGAGGGGGCACAGGGGGAGAGTCGGATGTTGAGGGGCAGGGCAGGAAGGGAGCAGAGGCTCTGAGGGCTGAACTGGTCCATGGGGATACTAGGAAAATTCAGGTGGGCTGGCCAAGAGACCCCAGGCCTGAACCCAAGGACCCGGAGACCAGCAAAGCCTAGTGGGTAGAGGCCGGTCCTGGAAATCAGAAGGACCTGGGTTCTAATCCCGGCTCCACCACTTGTCTGCTCGGTGACCTGGGGCAAGTCACTTCACTTCTCCGGCCCCTCTTCCGTACAATGGGGATTGAGACTGTGAGCCCCACGTGGGACAGGGAGTGTGTCCAAACCAATTTGCTTGTGTCCACCCCACCACTTAGCACCACACCCGGCACATAGTAAGCGCCCTGGTCTGAAAGGCTGGAGGAATCTGGGTTCTCATCCCAGTTCTGCCACTTGCCTGCTGTGTGACCAGGGACAAATGGCTTCACTTCTCTGTGCCTCCGTTTCCTCATCTGTAAAATGGGAATTCCTTACCTGTCCACCCTGAGTCCTGGGGGTGGACAGGGACTGTGTCTGACCAGCATATACTGTATCTCCCCCAACCCTTGGCCCATGGGAAGCACTTATCAAAACCCACAAGTGTGAATTTTAAGGACCTTTGAATCCAGGACCCAGACCGGCCCAGACTGGACCGCTTTTGTCCTCACACCTGCCGAGAAGGACTAATGAGCTTAGAGATCAGGAAACCCTCCTCCCCTGGGGGCAGTTGGGGTGGGGAAGCCTAGACCCCAGGCTTCCTGCCGCCCCCATAGCCACTAGGCCCTTTGCATGCAGCTTCCGAATCTCCCGACTGCGAAAGCGGACGTTTGAGTTCCGGCCGGCCTGGGGTCTCTTCTCCGCAAACGGCTTCACCTCAGCCGGGTGGTCCTGGGGGCTTTGGCCTCTGCCAGGGGGCTGGGGAGGCCTCTCCAAATCCCAGTGGTTTCCTCTCCTGAGGGTCACCACGTCACCCCCCGCCCCCTGGCCCCCACCACTCCCTCCCTGCAAACTCCCAAGGGTCCCTGAGCGCAGCTGGGGCCTAAAATCTTTGTCCCCCTGGCCACATCAGAGTGCAGACCTCCACTTAAATCAATCTGTGGTATTTACTGAGCACCTACTCTGGGCAAAGAGTCTCCTCGGTTACCAGGCTTCTAGCCTAGAAGAGACCCCTTCCTCCTGCGCCAGCTCAGAGAGGGCACCCTCACCAGCCTGTAGTCCCATCCCCCCCACGTCCACGCTCTTCCCTTACCACCCCCTCTCCCCCTGAACCTGGCCAGGGAATCCTTAATTTTTTTTTAATGGTATTTATTAAGCGCTTACTGTGTGCCAGGCACTATACTAAGCACTGGGGTAGATACAAGCTAACTGGGTTGGACACAGTCCCTGTCCCACATAGGGCTCACACTCTTAATCTCCACTTTACAGATGAGGGAACTGAGGCCCAGAGAAGTGAAGTGAGTTGCCCAAGGTCACCCAGCTGACAAGTGGAAGATCGGGATCAGAACCCTGGTCTTTCTTATTCCCAGGCCTGTGTGCTTTCCACTAGGCCTTGCGGCTTCTCTTAATCTAGGCTAGATCTCACTATCTACGATGCCATCTTGATTTCAAATAAATGGATCTCCCAGGGCGAGCCATATACCGCCAAGCACACAGTACATGGAGCCAGACAGTTACATGTGCGCTCGCTCTCTCCCCACTCCCCGGCCTTCCCCCCAGCCCCCCGAAACAATTAGGCGTTAGGGAGGGCCGCCTCCCTCGGGAGCCTGCCTTCCCGTAACCCCCTCCCCATTTCTGGGAAGCTAGAAGTAACGGTGGCACCAGGGAGAAGGGGGTGGGGGGTGTCGGCTGGGGAGGGTAGGCGGGATGGGAATCCCCTCCCCTCGCCCCACCACCTAGATCATTTCCCCTCCCCGTCCTCGTCTGTGGGCTCCCTTAGCCCCATTTCCCGGAAGAAGAGATGCTTATCTGAAAGGGAAAGTCTGAGGACTTTGTGAAGCAGTGTGGCCTAGAAGAAAGAGCCCCAGCGTGGGAGTCAGAGGACCCAAGTTCTAATCCCGGCTCTGCCACTTGCCTGTTGTGGGACCTTGGGGAAGTCACTTATTTCTCAGTGCTTCAGTTTCCTCATTTGTAAAATGGGGATCCAATGCTATTCCCTCCCTAGATGGCGAAGCCCCATGTGGGACAGGGACTGTGTCCAACCCTATCATCTCGAATCCACCTCAGTGCTTAGTGTAGTGCTTGAAAAGCAGTTGGCGTTTAATGAATACAATCATTTCTAGACTGTGAGCCCACTGTTGGGTAGGGACTGTCTCTATATGTTGCCAACTTGTACTTCCCAAGCGCTTAGTACAGTGCTGTGCACACAGTAAGCGCTCAATTAAATATGATTGATTGATTATTATAATTAGGACCCTCGGGCACTTGATTTCTGAGGGCTGGGGCTGTCGGCAGAGCCGATGGGAAGAGGTCTACATGTTTTGTTTCGTTGTCTGTCTCCCCCTTCTAGACTCTGAGCCCGTTGTTGGGTAGGGACCATCTCTATAGGTTGCCGACTTGTACTTTCCAAGCGCTTAGTACAGTGCTCTGCACACAGTAAGCGCTCAGTAAGTACGATTGAATGAATGAATGGAGAAGCAGCGTGGCTCAGTGGAAGGAGCCCGGGCTTTGGAGTCAGAGGTCACGGGTTCAAATCCCGGCTCCGCCAATTGACAGCTGTGTGACTTTGGGCAAGTCACTTCACTCCTCTGTGCCTCAGTTCCCTCATCTGTAAAATGGGGATTAAGACTGTGAGCCCCACATGGGACAACCTGATTACCTTGTTACCTCCCCAGTGCTTAGAACAGTGCTTTGCACATAGTAAGCGCTAAATAAATGCCATCATTATTACTATTATTATGAATGAATAAATGAATGAATGAGGTCAGTAGGGCTCCGTTCCTCCTTCATCAACTCTCATCCTACTGCCCCCTGCAACCATTCCATCCCTCCCACTTCATCCCAAAATGCCCTGTGTCCCCCCCCCCCCATCTTATTCCCCCAAATCTCCCCTGACCTGCTCAGCTTCTCCCACCCCTTCATCCTTCTCCCTCTAGACCAGAAGCTCCTTGTGGGCAGGGAACATACCTACCAACTCTGGACTCTCCCAAGCTCATAGTACAGTGCCCTGTGCACAGCAAGCACCCAATAAGTGCGACTGACAGAGATCTTCCTCCCTCCACCTTCAACACCCCCACACCCCGACGTCTCCCCTTTCCTAGAACCCTTTCCCCATCTCCCAATCAATCAATGGTATTTATTGAGTGCTTGCTATGTGCAGAGAGCTGTACTAAGCCCTTGGAAGAGATCGATAAAACAGAATTAGTAGACACGTCCCTTGCCCATAACGAGCTTACCATCTAGAGTGGGAAATAGCCGTTAACGTGAATGAATGAGTTGTAATATATGATTTAAAGCTGTGTTCATAACCCACTGGCCGAGCCGGCTCTCGCCCCATCTCCTCCCTCCTCCCACGCCTGGCCAACCTCGTTCATCGGATATGCGGATACGGCCGCCGCCTCCACTTCCTCTCCTCCAGCTCCCTCCGTGGCCCTAGAGCGCCCAGGTTCTTCCCCCTCTGCTCCACCAAGACCACCGCCTCCGAGCTCACCGATGGCCTCCTCCTTGCCCGATCCGATGGCCTGTACTCCATCCCGGCCCTCCTCGACTTCTCGGTTGCCTTCCACACCGTGGCCCACCCTCTTCTGGAAACGCTAGCTAATCTTGTTTTGTCAATCACAGTCCGTTCCTGTTCCCCTATCCATTCCCAGTTCCCTTCCTACCTCTCTGGCCAACACTTCTCAGTCTCTCCGACCCTCCCTCCACCTCCCGCTCAGAAACCGGATGTCCCCTTTTCCCAGTCCCCCTCCCTTGGGGAGCTGATCCACAGCCATGGCTTCAACTATCATCTCTCTGATCGGAAATTCCTTGAGGCCGGGGATCGGGTCTACCAACTCTATCGTACCGGACTCTCCCAAGCGCTTAGCACAGTGCTCTGCGTGAGGCAAGCGCTCGACACGTTTAATAATTAATTAGGGTGTTTGTTAAGTGCTTACTATGTGCCAAGCACCATTCTAAGCGCTGGAGTAGATACGGGTTAATCAGGTCAGGCACAGCCTCTGTCCCACATGGGGCTCCTGGCCCACGTAGGACTGTAAATACCATTATCACCATCAGTGGTATTTATTGAGCGCTTACTTTGTGCAGGGTACTGTACTAAGAGCTTGGGAGAATCCAAAATAACAATCGGCAGGCATGCTTCCTGCCCACAATGACTTTAGCATTGATTGATTGAGATGTGGCTGACTGCCAAATCCAACTTCTTAGCACTGAGTTCTTTCACCTGCAGTCTCCCATTTCCTCCCATCCCCAGGCTATCTAGCTCTACCTCACCGTGTCCAAAACAGAACTCATCTTCCCGCCCAAATCCTCTCCTCCACCAACTTTTGCATCACAGATGACGGTGTCCCCATCCTCCCCATGTCTCAAGCCGGTAACCTCGACATTTTGAGCAGCGTGACCTAGTGGAAGGAGCCTGGGCCTGGGAGTTAGAGGACCTAGCTTCTAATCCTGGCTCCGCCAATTACCTGTCATGTGACCTTGGGCAAGCCGCTTCAGTTCTCAGTGTCTTAGTTCCCTCATCTGCAGAATGGGGATTCGATACCCGCTCTCCCTCCTGCTTGAACTGTGAGCCTCCTGTGGGACTTGATCTTATATCTACCCCAGCGCTTAGTAAAGTGCTTGACACACAGTAAGCACTTAATAAATACCACAATTATTGTTATTATCCTTGACCTCTCGATTTCTTTTTCAACCTCCACATCCGGTCTTTGGCTAAATCCCACTAGATCTTCCAGAATCTGTCTCTTCCTCCCCATCCAAAGGACCATCATGCTAGTCCAGGCCCTTGTCATAGCTATTCCGTTTCGACGATAGCATCAGCCTCCTCGCTGACCTCCCTGCCTCTGGCCTTTCCCCCAGTCCAGTCATTGCTTCGCTCTGCTGCACGGTTCATTTCTCTTAAACACCGTTCTCCCCACTCCTCAAAAATCCCCCACGGTTGCTCAGACAGAACCTCCGGACCATCGGCTTTAAGTCAGTCAGCTCTCCCCATGTAACCTACCCACTCTCTTTTTCGACTACATCCCAGCTTCAACCTCAAAACCCTTCTGCCACCACACCTCACCACCACAAAAATGCCCAGGACACGTTTCCCTGCTCAAGAGAGTCCAGGAGTGGCCCATCCACCTCCACATCAAACAAAAACTCCTTGCCATTGGCTTTAAAGCACTCAATCCCCTTGCCCCCTTCTACTTCACCTCACTACGCTCCTACTACAACCCAGCCCTCACACCTCGCTTCTCTAATGCTAACCCTATCACTGTGCCTCGATCTCTCATCTTGCCGTCAACCCCTTGCCCACGTCCTGCCTCTGGCTTGGAATGCCCGCCCTCCACAAATGTGATAGACAATTACCCTTCCCATCCGCCCCACCAAGCTTTAATGAAGGCACATCTCCTCCAAGTGGCCTTCCCTAAGCCCTCCTTTCCTCTTCTCCCACTCCCTTCTGCGTCACCGACTCGTTCCCCTTATTCATCCCCGTCCCCACCCCCAACAGCACTGTCTGGATCTGTCATTTATTGATTTTCAATTCATGTCTGTGTCTCCATCTAGACTGTAAGCTCTTTACGGGCAGGGAATGGGTCTATTTATGGTCCTCTCCCAAGTTCTTCGTAGTGCTCTACACATGAAAAGTGCTCAATAAATGCAATTGAATGAAAGAATGAACCTTCCCCAGGAGACCTTCCCTGATTGACACCCCCCCCGCCACCCTATATCCTCCTGAACTGCTGTTTCAGCACTTTTATGCCCTCCTAAACACACCCCTTCCCCTGTGGCCATGCCAGAACACTGATGTATTTTTCTCCTCTCTTCCTTCCTCCGATGGGTCTTCCATTTTTTGGCATCCGCCGCCCCCCTGCTAGAATGTAAGCTCCCTGAGGGCAGGGGTTGTGCATACTACTGCTGTTCTCCCCCACACGCTTAGTACAGTGCTCCACGCAGCATAAGCGTCCGATACATACTATTGATTGTTAGGGAGTCGGGGGGGTCTTTGGCAGATGGGAACAGGGGGTTGGTGGTCTGGGCCTTGGAGAGGGGAATGGACTGGGTTGAGGGGGAACCTGAACCCTGAACCTTAAAGGGGATGGGTGGAAGCTGAACTGGAGCACGGGGCAGTAGAGGGAAGAACTGGCAGGGGGAGAAAGAGGGAAGGACCATCGTGGGGGAGAAAATGATGCTTTGGGGGCCGGAGCGTGGGTAGACGCTTTCTCAAGGGCCGCTGGCTAGGCCGGACTGACTCCGCCACCTCCTCTGCATTACATAATCTGGGCCCTTTCCTTCTGTCCCCACTGCTATTTTTAGCAAGCGAAATTCCACGCTCTCACAGGGCCGTTCTCGGCCTCCGCCCCCCCGCCCCCAACGCGTGTCCTCCATGCCTGCTGTGCCTCCCTCCTCCAACGCTGCCCCGGGCTCTCCAGAGTGACTCAGCATAGGGAAAGCCCTGAGGTGGGGTGAGGATGTGGTTAGGGTGGGGGAGACGGGGTGGGTGTGTGTTTGTGTGAGTGGTGGCGGAGGGGGGTTGACGGAGGGGCGCCAATGAGTGTTGGGGGACTCAGCTGCAGTTTCGATCCCTTTTTGTCTACCCGCACCACCTCCTTCATCCCAGCCACAGACCGCAGGGCCAGAGGAACCGGGGGCGTAGGGGCCTGGGGGACTGTGGGGAGCTCGCTGCCTCCGAGCTGGGATGACAGTGGTGGCGGGGGTCTCTCGGGTTCGAGGTGGCTTGAGGCCCGAGGAAGGCTGAGGCCCCGGGCTGGGGCAGCTGGGCAGTCGGTGGTGTGGCTCCACAGGGAGATGGGAGTGAGGCGAGGACCCGTGGGCTCCAGGTCTGAGGCCTTGAGGGGCTGCGGGCTCGGGCCGCTGTCACGGAAGAGGGAACCGCGGCGGAAAAGGCAGATCACACAGAGCCGTGAGGAAATCCCGTTCCTATTGGCAAATTCCTTCCCCTTTCCCTCCGGCCGGACATCCGCCCGCCCGCCCGCCCAATGATGGTCCAGTGGCCCGCTCACTCCCTCACTTGAGGCTTTCCGCCCGCCGGTTCAGGGCCTGGGACAGCGCCGTCACGGCCTCCAGGACCCGGGCCCGTTCGCGGGGGTCCAGTCGGCTCCCGAACCTCTGTAGGAAGCGGTCCGGGTGCCACAGGACCCGCTGAGCCCGCAGGAACTTTCGGAACGGCTCGGCTGGCTCAGTGGGGGGGCCCCCGGCCAGGAGGGCGGCCGCCATGGCCTCGGCGTCTCCCCCGCCGGGGCCGGGCCACGGGACGTCCTTGAAGCCCCAAAGCCGACGGCCGGGATCCCCCGCCCGTTCCTCGGCCCGTTCCCGTTCCTTCTCCCGCTCCCGCCGTGCCCGGCTCTCCTGTAGCTCCCGCTCCTTGGCCCGGGCCCGCTCCCGGTAGAGGCGCTGCTCCTCCCCTTCGTCCGGCCACCTCCGTCCATATGGCGTGGAGGGTGCCGGGTGCCGCGGACGCCGGGGTTCGTCCCGCTGGCGGCGGCGCTGGGCGTGTTCGCGTGCCAGCCGCTCGGTCCAGGCCGAGTACGTCTCAGGTTCCTCCTGGGGGTCGTCATCTGAGGGGGGAAGAGAAGTGGTCAGAAGGGCGTGAAATGGGGGTTCGAGGGAAGGAGCGGGACGATGGGATGGGAAGGCGGAGAGGAAAAATGGGGAGATGGAGAGGAGGCACAGGAGTTGATGAGGCACAGGTGTGCCCCGGCAGAGGCGGCCCACAGCAGGGCTTGCAGTGACAGAAGGGACGGGCAAGGAAGAAGAGGAGTGGGAAGGGATGACCCCACCCCGGTCCCTCACCTTCGAATCTCCCTAGGATTTCCTGCCATTCGTCCTGTAGCTCCTCGTACAGCTTCCATCTCCACTCAGCATCCTCGGCCTCTCCGGAGGGCTCCTCCTGGGGCGGGGGCGGCTCCGGGTGAGCCCCCCAGCCCAGCAGCTCTCCGGGAGTCTCCCCCGACTTGTTCCTCATCCCCATGGCAGCGGGACAGCGGCTCAGCAGGGGCAGGAAGAGGTCTTTGTAGGCTGCGGGAGAGGGAGTGGGGACGGCGGGGTCAGAGGTCGAGGGCCAACACCACAACTGCCGGGGCACCATCTTAGATTCAAGCGACGGCCACAACCTCAGTGTTGGAGTGGAGGGGAGGGGGATGGAGAACCCACTCCAGGCATTAACTAGACAGGAAGCTCGTTACGGGCAGGGAACGGGGCTGCTAATTCTACTGTACTGTCCTCTCCCGAGCACTTAGTGCAGTGCTCTGCACGTAGTAAGCACTCAGTCAATACCACTGGCTGACTGACCACAAGCCCCATAAGGTCGAGTCGATGCCAAAGGCGCCTAACCGTGGGACGGCGGCTTCCTTCCGGGCATCTGTCCTCCTGGTTCTGCCCGGCCCCCGGGGGTCCCCGATCTTCCCCTCCGATGCCTCACCGTCCGGGCCCTGGCGGGCGGCAGCGTGCAGGGCTGTGTCTCCATGCCGGTCCTGGCGGGCGGGGTCGGCTCCCCGGCGGAGCAGGAGGCGCAGGGCCGGGGGGTCCCGGCGGGCGCAGGCCCGATGGAGCGGCGGGGGCTGCCCGCTGTCAACGTCCAGCTCCGGGTGGCGGCGGAGGAGGGCCCGGGCTCGGCCCAGCCGCCCCGTGGACAGGTAGCGGCGGAAACGGTGTTCCCGGCGATGCCGGCGAGAGGAGGAGCCCATGGCGGACTCGGGCTGGGGAGCGGAGGAGAGAGAGAGAGACAGAGAGGTGGTCCAATGGGCAGAGGGGCTGTGGAAGCTGGATTGTCATCCCACCCACTTATGTCTGTCTGCGCTGGGGTGGGTGTGTCCATGGGGCTGGGGGTGAACAACGATGGCACGCCAAAAACCCAGACTCCAATGCAAACGTGATGACACGCACGTACGGTACGCCGGGTGACAGGATGTCACGTGGCCGCCACCTTGGGGAAGCCTGTCCAAAATGGCTGGAGGTCAGAGCGTTTCTCTGAGTGTGGAGCCACTGTACCTTCCTCCCTCCTACAGGTCCGTGTATCCTAGAACATCGCTTCTGAGCCATACAACTCGGGGGTGCGACGGTGGGGGCGGGTACTGGGCAGGAAATGAAAGCATAAAAGCATCTGGACAGGAAAAGGTCAGTTAAAAACTGGCCGAATGGCCACCCAATCTGTGGGTGTGTTGGAAAGCCACTCTTCCTTCCAATTGATGATGCTGTAATGATAATTGTGGTAAATTCTTACTATGAGCCAAACTCTGGACTGAGCACTTGGGTAGACCTAGGATAATCAGATTAGACACAGTTTCTATCCCACATGGGGCTCATATTCGGAGGGAAGGAAGAACAGGTAGTGAATCCCACTTTTACAGGTAAGGAGACAGAGGCCTGGAGAAATTAAGTGACCCGCACAAGGTCACACAGCAGACAGGTGGAGGAGCCGGGATCCCGAACACAGGTCTCTTGACACCCAAGTCCGGACTCTATTCCACTAGGCTGCCTTGTTTGAGGCAGTTGTAAATTGGTTTATAGGGGAAGCAGCAAAGCCTTATATGAGAAGCAGCATGGCTCAGTGGAAAGAGCCTGGGCTTTGGAGTCCGAGGTCATGGGTTCAAATCCCGGCTCCGCCACTTGTCAGCTGTGACTTTGGGCAAGTCACTTCACTTCTCTGGGCCTCAGTTCCCTCATCTGTAAAATGGGGATGAAGACTGTGAGCCCCACGTGGGACAACCTGATCACCTTGTATCTACCCCAGTGCTTACAACAGTGTTGGCACATAGCAAGCGCTTAACAAATACCAACATTATCATTATTATATGAACAGCGACTCTGTGCAACCTAATTATCCTACATCCACTATCTCAGCACTCAGTGCAGCGCTTGATCAGAGTAAGCGCTTAACAAGTACCGTAAAATTAAAAAAATTAGATTTGATTTAACACGGGATAATCAACTATTTGTCCCTGCGGATGTAAAACACAACTCACATCTCTGGGGGATGAGACTACGGGCTGGGGAATATTAGTCTTAAGAAAAATTGAGGTTTCTGAAGATGCGTAAAGGAATGTACAGCATTTGAGCGAAACTCTTTTTTTCCACTTCTTCGCGGGCCAGGAGGAAGAGGGAGAAGGGCGATGGTGTAAGCCTCAGCTCCAAACCCTCAAGAAGAAAAAAAAAAAATCTGGGTCAGGCCTCCCCCGCTCCCTGGGCCAAACGCCTCAGTTTGATGGCCTAGAAAAGAAGTCAGGGCGGAAGCAAGCCGGAAGTGGGCGACCTAAAAGGGCGGAAGTGACGTCACCCGTCGCGTGTTCGGAGCCGCCGTCGCTATGGTGGGGGCGGATGTGACGTCACGCGCGCGCTCGCGGTCCCTCGGCCGCTCTAGCCAGTGTGGCGGAAGAGCAGTGTAAGGGGAAAGCGTTCCCATAGAAACTGGCGCAAGAGAAAAGGGTTCCGCTGGAGAAACGCACGACTCATCATCATCAATCGTATTTATTGAGCGCTTACTGTGTGCAGAGCACTGTACTAAGCGCTTGGGAAGTATTTGGCAACATATAGAGACAGTCCCTACCCAATAGTGGGCTCACAGTCTAAAAGGGGGAGACAGAGAACAAAACCAAACATAGTAACAAAATAAAACAACGCCGCGGGGACGAAAACGGGGGGAAAAGCGACCAAAAATAGAAGCGCTGTCCGTCTCGTCCCCCCGCGACCTTCTTCTCTTTAATTACCGATCAACGAGTGGTATTATCAACCAGGGAAAAGGTGGTAATGGGGTTGGGACAGGAAAAGGATCCACAAAACAAGGAACCAATGGGGACAAGAAGGGACAGTTGATGGGAGCGGGAGGGGGAGGTCCCTAATGCATTCAATCGTATTTATTGAGCCGCTTACGGTGTGCAGAGCACTGTACTAACCGCTTGGGAAGGCCAAGTTGGCAACATACAGAGACGGTCCCTTCCCAACAGTGGGCTCACAGTCTAGAAGACTGATCCCCCAAGCACTGGAGAGGCCCGTGTTGGGCACCACGGAGCCGTCCAACCAAACCAACGATTGAATCAATCAATCAATCGTATTGAGCGCTTACTGTGTGCAGAGCACTGTACTAAGCGCTTGGAAAGTACAAGTTGGCAACATATAGAGACAGTCCCTACCCAACAGTGGGCTCACAGTCTAAAAGTCTAATTGATTGAATGAATCAATGATGGACCCCTCTAACCGCGGGCCTCCCCCAACCCCTCTCGCCTCGCGCAGACACAAACGCACTCACCTCCTCCCTCACCCCGCCTTTGGCTCCTCCTGATCCCAGGCCGGGATGGGGGTGAGAAAGCCGAGTTCGGTCCCGAGAAACGGGGATGGGGCCCCGGGATCCCTGCAGGGGAATGCGGGACGCTTGGGTCCCGGGAAGGGAGGCGGTCCTGGGCGAAACAGCTCTTCAGTCTCCGCTGCCCTCTAGTGGCCGCGGCTCGGCACTGCAGGCGCGGGGAATGGGAAGGGAAGCGGACCAAGCGCTTAGTACAGTGCTCTGCACCCAGTAAGCGCTCAATAAATACGATTGATTGATTGATTGATTGATCTCTTACTTAGGTCTCCACTGCCCCCTAGTGGCCTCAGGGCGGCATGGCAGGCCGAGGAATGGGACGGGAGACCAGGGTGACGCATCTCCTCAGTCACTGCCACCCCCTGGTGGTCGAAGATGGGTATCACAGGCGCAGAGAGTGCAAAAGGAGGCGATTCAGGGCGACGCATCTCCTCAGTCCCTATCGCCCCCTCGTGGCTGAATATGGGTATCACAGGCGCAGGGAGTGTGAAAAGGGGCGGTCCAGGGCGACGCATCACCAAATCCCGGCTCCACAAATTGTCAGCTGTGTGACTTTGGGCAAGTCACTTAACTTCTCTGGGCCTCAGTTACCTCATCTGTAAAATGGGGATTAAGACTGTGAGCCCCCTGAGGGACAACCTGATCCCCTTTGTAACTCCCCAGAGCTTAGAACAGTGCTTTGCACATAGTAAGCTCTTAATAAATGCCATTATTATTATTATTATCATTATCTCCTCGGTCCCTGTCGCCCCCTCCCTCCGCACATCCGCCAAGCTAGCTCTCTTCCTCCCTTCAAGGCCCTACTGAGAGCTCACCTCCTCCAGGAGGCCTTCCCAGACTGAGCCTGCTCCTTCCTCTCCCCCTCCTCCCCCTCCCCATCCCCCGCGCCTTACCTCCTTCCCCTCCCCACAACACCTGTATATATGTTTGTACGTATTTATTACTCTTGTTTGTACATGTTTATTCTATTTATTTTGTTAATATGTTTTGTTTTGTTCTCTGTCTCCCCCTTCTAGACTGTGAGCCCACTGTTGGGTAGGGACCGTCTCTCTGTGTTGCCAACTTGTACTTCCCAAGTGCTTAGTACAGTGCTCTGCACACGGTAAGCGCTCAATAAATACGATTGAAGGAATGAATGAATATTTTGTTGGTATTTGTTAAGCGTTTACTATGTGTAAAGCACTGTTCTAAGCGCTGGGGGGAATACAAGGAGATGAGGTTGTCCCACATGGGGCTCACAGTCTTAATCCCCATTTTCCAGATGAGGGAACTGAGGCCCAGAGAAGCGAAGTGACTTGCCCAAGGTCACACAGCAGACATGTGGGGGAGGTGGGATTCGAACCCGTGACCTCTGACTCCCAAGCCCGCGCTCTTTCCACTGAGCCACGCTATGAATCTGGGTGTCACAGGCGAAGGTAGTGGGAAAGGAGGCGGTCCAGGGCGACGCATCTCCTCGGTCCCTGTCTCCCCCTCGTGGCTGAATATGAGTATCACAGGCGCAGGGAGTGGGAAAGGAGGCGGTCCCAGGGTGACGCATCCCCTCGGTCCCTGTCGCCCCCTCGTGGCTGAATATGGGTATCACAGGCGCAGGCAGTGGGAAAGGAGGCGGTCCAGGGCGACGCATCTCCTCGGTCCCTGTCGCCCCCTGGTGGCTAAATATGGGTATCACAGGAGCAGGGAGTGGGAAAGGAGGCGGTCCAGGGCGACGCATCTCCTCGGTCCCTGTCGCCCCCTCGTGGCTAAATATGGGTATCACAGGCGCAGGGAGTGGGAAAGGAGGCGGTCCAGGGCGACGCATCTCCTCGGTCCCTGTCGCCCCCTCGTGGCTGAATATGGGTATTACAGGCGCAGGGAGTGGGCAAGGGGGAGCCGCTCAGCCTGGGAGAGCGGAGTGGGAGTAGGGGGAAAGGAGGAGGAGGAGGAGGTAGGACCAGCTGATCCCCTCGCAGCATCCATCGCAGCAGCATCCCCGACCCGCTGCAGAGAAGACGGGCGGAGAGGATGGCCAGCCAGTCGCAAGGCATCCAGCAACTGCTGCAGGCCGAGAAGCGGGCGGCCGAGAAGGTGGCTGATGCCCGCAAGCGTGAGTGATGGGAGCGCGGGCCTGGGGGAGGGGGAGATGCAGGAACGCCTGGGTCGCCCCCCGAGCCAAGTGGGGAAAGAGGAGGGTAGTGGGTGGGGGGGAACCCCGGGTGTCGGGAGACAGCCTCCGGCTGGATGCTGGAGGGCAAGATTGGGTGGGATCTCGCCGGCTGGGACCCTCCGACGTCAGGATGCCCCCCTTGTCCGCTCCCCATGTTCGTTCCCCATCCGCCCGGCAGGGAAGGCCCGGAGGCTGAAGCAGGCCAAGGAGGAGGCGCAGATGGAGGTGGAGCATTACCGCAGGGAGCGGGAGCAGGAGTTCCAGTCCAAGCAGCAAGCCGTGAGCATCCCCCGCCGGGCCCGAGGAGGAGGCCTGGAGGGCCACCGGGGGGAGGGGGGCGGCCTGGAGGGCTGGGCTGGTGGGCTGGAGGACTAGTGGCTGGGAAGGTAGCCGGGGGTGGGTGGGCGTTGGAGGGTGGAAAGAAGGGGAAGGTCCTTTGGGGGACCCCCGGGGGGAGGGGGGCCCTGTGATTCCTGCAGGGGTGGGCTCCAGGAGAGTGTGGCAGGGGTCTTTGCGGTGGTCCCAGCGTGGGTGTGCTTGGGAGCCTCGGCAGGGGGGTGAGCGGGGAGAGCCCCCCGCCCTGCTTTCTGTGGGGTCCCTGGAGGCCTGGGCCGCCTGAAGCGTTCAATAAATATGATTGATTGATTGGTCCACTGGACCAGTTGGAAGAGAGTGGGGGGCAAGGCCTTGCCACTCGCAGCATAGATCGGGGACCCGGGAGGGGGACGATGATTGTCCTGGGGAGTTCAGCAATAGCCGTGCAGTTCTCTGCGGATTCTCAGGGGTTGGGGGCTTCTGGAGAGGTGGTGGCTGGGTGGGGCTGTTGGAGAGGGTCTTTCGCTGTAGAATTCTTGGGCTGGTGTGGGTGAGTATGTGAGGTATGATGGGGGGGGTCGGTGATGTTATGGAGGGAGGTGAGATGGGCTACCCTGTATTGTCTCATTTAGCTTTACTAATGCTTGCTCTCTGTCTCTGTTTCTGTGTCTTTGTGTCTCTGTCTCTGCGTGTCTGTGTTTGTGACTTTGTCTCCGTGTGGGTTTGTCCGTACGTGTCTGTCTCTGTGTCTGTGACTGTGGGTTCGTGGGTCTGCGTCTGTGACTGTGTCTGTCAATTTGTGACTGTGGTCTGTGCCTCTGTGTCTGTCTCCATCTGTGTCTGTAACTGTGTAACTGTGTGTCTGTGTGTGTCTCTGTCACTGAATTTCTGACTACCTCCATCTGTGTCTGTGACCGTGTCTGTGTGTGTCTCTATCTCCTTGTCTCTTTGCCCGTGACTGTGTCTCTGTCTCTGCCTGTCTGTGTGTCTGTGACCACGGCTCCGTGTGTGTGTGCGGCCTGTCCGGGCTGGGGGCGCAGGCGATGGGGTCGCAGGGGAACGTGTCTGCGGAGGTGGAGCAGGGGACAAGGCGCCAGGTGCAGGACATGCAGAGCGCACAGCAGCGCAGCCGAGAGCGCGTCCTGGCTCGCCTCCTCACCCTCGTCTGCGACGTGAAGCCACAGATCCACCTCAACTACCGCATCACCGCCTAGACCACCGCCCTCCCACGCACACCGCCCCAGTCCCCGGCCCCCCACGGGGTCCCCACAGCTCCCGGACCCCCATCCGTTCGCCCATCCATCCATCCATCCGTCCATCCATTCATCCATCCATCCAACAATCAGTCAATTATTGAGCTCTCACAGTGGGCAGAGCACTGGGCTAGTCAGTCAGCCAACAAGTCAGTCGTATTTATTGAGCACAAACTGGGTGCAGAGCACTACACTAAGCGCTTGGGAGATGACAATAGAACAGTAGATACATACCCTGCCCACAACGAGCTTACGGTCTAGAGTGGGAGACGGACGTTCGGAGAAATACATAAATGATGGAGATGGACATAAGTGCTATGGGGCTGGGAGAGGGGATGAATAAATGGGGCAAGTCAGGGCGACACAGAAGGGAGAAGAAAGGAGGGTTTAGGCAGGACACTGGACTGAGCCCTTGGGAGAGGATGATACTACAGAATTGGTAGACGCAATATCTGCCTACAGTGAGCTTCCAGACTAGAGACCCCTTGACCCTAGAGCACTCCTTTGCCCACTGATCCCCTAGCTGCCCCTTTCCATCCTTTCCAATCCTCCAATAGCCAATCAATCAGTAAATTCAGTGCTATGTGCTGAGCTCTGGACTAAGCGCTTGGAAGAGGACGATTTAAGAGTTGGTAGACACCATCCCTGTCCACAATGAGCTTCCAGTCTAGGCAGGGGGACAGACATGTACATATCTATTCTATTTATTTTATTTTGTTAGTATGTTTGGTTTTGTTCTCTGTCTCCCCCTTTTAGACTGTGAGCCCACTGTTGGGTAGGGACTGTCTCTATATGTTGCCAATTTGTACTTCCCAAGCGCTTAGTACAGTGCTCTGCACATAGTAAGCGCTCAATAAATACGATTGATGATGATTACAGATGGGGGAGCAGTATGTGAACATAAAAGTGCCAGGAGGCCTGTGAGGGGGCGTATCAAACTGAGTTTAAAGGTATGTACATAAGAATTCAGGCGCTCAATACAGCTCTCTGCTCACTGTCTAAGGAGGAGGAGAAGAGACAGATATCCCTCCCACCCCCCGCCATTTTACAGATGAGGAGGCTGAGGTCCAAAGAGGTTAAATGACTTGCCCAAGGTCACACAAACAGACTAGAACTAGAATTAGAGTCCAGATCTCTCTCCTTCTAGTCCTCTGCTCTTTCCACTAGGTCATGCTGCCTTGCGTTTTGAAGGAGAGCGGGAGATTAAGTTTGGCGAAGAGGAGGAGTTGGGGAGGGGCATTGCAGCTTGTCTGGGAGGCCCGGGGAGGGGTCTATCATGTTGTCCCTGGCTTGGGTGAAAGGGAGGTTTATATGGAATACGGTGAGCAAGGTTGCTTGGCTGGAAGGGATGAGGGAATGAGGAGAGAGTGAGGAGGAAGTGGGCAGGGTAAATCCTAGCCTTCCTCTTTATGACTCTCACCCTCCCCAGATTCAACAATAATACCAGCCAGACCTGCTAAACTTCCTAACTGAACTTGGGTATCAATCAATCAGTAGTATTTATTGAGTGCCCATTGCGTGCAGAGCACTTGGGGGAGTCCAACAGAGTTGGTAGGTAGACACATTCCCTGCCCTCAAGGAGTTTACAGTCTCCCCCAATCCTATCTACCAACTCTGTTATATTGTCTCCTCCCAAGGACTTAATGCAGTGTTCTTGCTCATAGTAAGTCCTCTATAAATCTCATTGATTGATTGATCAGAACCAGAATTCAGATCTTCCTCCAGGGCCCAAGTGCCCCTGGGATCCTAAGGATTTCTTTGACTCCCTTTCCTTTCCCTGATTGCCCCCCCAACCTTGGGGTCCCCAGAGTCCCTCCAGTTATCAATCTAACCATTCTCATTAACTTGCAGTAGCCTCCTCCCCAATCCTTTCCCCCATCCCCTAAAGACCTCCTTCCCCTTCCCAGCTATTAATGCTGCCCCTTTCCCTTCTCCCCAAAATTGGTTTGGAAGAGCCTGCCCCACGACATGCCATGGGCCATGTAGATGATGGGGTGCTGTCGCCTCCTCCCAGGGTGAGCTTGGACCCCGTGTACCCCGCTTTCTCTTCCTTGTGTCCCATATTCTAGCCATCTGTGTCAAGACCCAATTCGTGTATCAATAAAATCAAAACTGATTAACCCAGATCCCGAAACTCCTTTTCTTGCCTCCAGGTCCCCACACCCCAAGGCCCTGACCCCCATAAATTACTCCCAATCCCGGGGTTCCCCAATCTCCCATGAGCTCCCAGAACTCCGGTAGGTAACTTCCCATCCTGCCTTCCCACTTTCTTCATCAGCATCATCCAAGGTATTTGTGGAGCGCTTTCTGTGTGCAGAGCACTGTATTAAGCACTTGGGAGAGGATGGTACAAGGGCATCGGTAGACACGTTCCCTGCCCACATCCAGCTTACAGTCTAGAGTTTGGAGTCTATGGACTGTCTTCCCTTGAATTCATGCAGCCCTTCTACATTTCTAGTATACTTTTGTGTTAATAATCTTATTTTATCCTTTCGGCAAGGCTGTTGGGAAACAGGCATTATTACTCCCATTTTACAGATGAGGAGACTGAGGCCCAGCGAGGCGAAGCACCATCTGTGGAGATCACACAGTTGGACGGTGACAGATTTGGTGCTAAAAACCAAGCCTCATGGCTCCCAGGCCCTCTGAATAATAATAATTATTATTATAATAATGATGATTGTGGTGTTTGTTAAGCACTTACTACGTTCCAGGCACTGAACCAAGCGTTAGGGTGGATAATTTATTTTATTTTATTTGTACATATTTATTTTATCTATTTTATTTTGTTAATATGTTTTGTTTTGTTGTCTGTCTCCCCCTTCTAGACTGTGAGCCCGCTGTTAGGTAGGGACGTCTCTATATGTTGCCAACTTGTACTTCCCAAGCACTTAGTACAGTGCTCTGCACACAGTAAGCCCTCAATAAATACGATTGAATGAATGAATGAATACAACCAAATCGGGTTGGACACAGTCCCCGTCCCCGAGGGGCTTAAAGCCTCAATTCCCATTTTACAGATGAGGTAACTAGGGCACAGATAAGTGAAGTGACTTGCTCAAAGTCACACAGAAGACAAGTGGCAGAATTGACATGAGAAGCAGCGTGGCTCAGTGGAAAGAGCCCGGGCTTTGGAGTCAGAGGTCATGGGTTCAAATCCTGGCTCTGCCAATTGTCAGCTGTGTGACTTTGGGCAAGTCACTTGACTTCTCTGGGCCTCAGTTACCTCCTCTGTAAACTGGGGATGAAGACTGTGAGCCCCCCGTGGGACAACCTGATCCCCTTGTAACCTCCCCAGCGCTTAGAACAGTGCTTTGCACATTGTAAGCGCTTAATAAATGCCATTATTATTAACCCAGGACCTCTGACTTTCAGGCTTGGGCTTGATAGATTTGATTGATTGTTTGAAGGAAGACAGCAAAATCTACTTAGAAAGAGCACTTGTCCTCAGCCTCTCCCAACTTCAGCCTATAATCCATCAACTCATCCAAAGCAGTGTACCTGGTGGAAAGAACCCAGGCCTAAATCAGAGGACCTAGGCTCTAAACCCGGCTTTGCCGCTTGCCTGTTTTGTGACCTTGGGCAATTCACTTCACTTCTCTGTGCCTCGGTTCCCTCATCTGAAAAATTAGTATTCATTTGTACATATTTATTACTCTATTTATCTATTTATTTTACTTGTACATATCTATTTATTTTATTTTGTTAGTATGTTTGGTTTTGTTCTCTGTCTCCCCCTTTTAGACTGTGAGCTCACTGTTGGGTAGGGACTGTCTCTATATGTTGCCAATTTGTACTTCCCAAGTGCTTAGTACAGTGCTCTGCACATAGTAAGCGCTCAATAAATACGATTGATGGTGATGATGATGATGAGTATTCAGTACCTGTTTGCCCTCCCACTTAGATTGTGAAGGCCAAGTGGGACTTGACTACCCCAGCACTTAGATCAGTACCTGGCACCTAGTAAGTGCTTAACAAATGACATTAAGAAAACAAAACAAAAAACTTAACTCCTCTGTCCACTTAACAAGTTCTATTGTTATTACTATTATCACCCCTTAAGAGCCTTCCTTCTCCCCTGATTTACCAGACAAGGTGATACTCAGGTGAGAACATGCTAACCCCACCCACATGAAATTCACCCCACCCTCAGCCCCACAGCATTTACGTGAATATCTATACATTAGATAATATAGAAACATACGCTACCTATTTATATTGATGTCTGTCTCCCCCTCTAGACTGTAAGCTCGTTGTGTGCAGGGAATGTATTTCTTTTGGATATTCATTAAGTGCTTACTATGTGCCAGGCAATGTACTAAGCGCTGGGATAGATGCAACCTAATCTATTTGGAGGTAGTCCGTGTCCCACGTGGGGCTCACAGTCTTAATGCCCATTTTACAGGTGAGGAAACTGAGGCCCAGAGACGTGAAGTGATTTGCGTCAAGAGAAGCAGCGTGGCTCAGTGGAAAGAGCCCGGGCTTTGGAGTCAGAGGTCATGGCTCTGCCAACTGTCAGCTGTGTGACTTTGGGCAAGTCACTTCACTTCTCTGTGCCTCAGTTCCCTCATCTGGAAAATGGGGATTAAGACTGTGAGCCCCCCATGGGACAACGTGATCACCTTGTCATAATAATAATAATAATGGTATTTGTTAAGCGCTTACTCTGTGCAAAGCACTGTTCTAAGCGCTGGGGGATACAAGGTGATCAGATTGTCCCACGGGGGGCTCACAGTCTTAATCCCCATTCTACAAATGAGGTAACTGAGGCTCAGAGAAGTTAAGTGACTTGCCCAAGGTCATACAGCAGACATGTGGTGGAGCAGGATTCGAACCCATGACCTCTGACTCCAAAGTCCATGCTCTTTCCACTGAGCCATGCTGCTTCTCTAACTTCTTGTAACTTCTTCCTGTAACTTTCCCAGCGCTTAGAACGGTGCTTTGCACATAGTAAGCGCTTAGTAAAATGTCATCATTATTATTATTACTATTATTTGCCTCAGGTCACACAGCAGACAAGTGGCAGAGCCGGGATTTTGAACCCAGGTCCCAGGCCCGGGCTCTATCCACTAGGACACGCTGCTTCTCTGCCAACTCTGTTGTAATGGACTCTCCTAAGAGCTTAATACTGAGCTGATTGATTGATCAGCTTGAGAAGCAGCGTGGCCCAGGGGAAAGAGCCCGGGCTTTGGAGTCAGAGGTCATGGGTTCAAACCCCGGCTCCACCAATTGTCAGCTGTGTGACTTTGGGCGAGTCACTTCACTTCTCTGTGCCTCAGTTACCTCATCTGTAAAATGGGGATTGAGACTGTGAGCCCCACGTGGGACCACCTGATCACCTTGTAACCTCCCCGGCGTTTAGAACAGTGCTTTGCACATAGTAAGCGCTTAATAAATGCCATCATCATTATTTATTTATTTATTTTACTTGTACATATTTATTTTATTTTGTTAATATGTTTTGTTGTCCGTCTCCCCTTTATTCTATTTATTTTATTTTGTTGATATGTTTGGTTTTGTTCTCTGTCTACCCCTTCTAGACTGTGAGCCCGTTGTTGGGTAAGGACCATCTCTAGATGTTGCCAACTTGGACTTCCCAAGCGCTTAGTACAGTGCTCTGCACACAGTAAGCGCTCAATAAATACGATTGAATGAATGAATGATCCAAGAGGGGAGGGGGGCCTGACTAGATGTCTGATTTTTTTTTAAAAAAAAGGCCTGAGCGGAAGAAAACTGAAAGTCCACCCAGAGTGGGTGAACAGGTGATGGCTCAAAAATAAGGGTGCCTTTGGGATCGCCCCGATTTTTAGCCGACGGCTTTGGTCCTGTCAGGCGATGGCCTACGGCAGCCCTGGAGCAAGTGGGGCGGTGGACCCCTTTGTTGGGTAGGGACCGTCTCTATATGTTGCCAACTTGTACTTTCTAAGCGCTCAGTACAGTGCTCTGCACACAGTAAGCGCTCAATAAATACTAATAGAGAAGCAGCGTGGCTCAGTGGAAAGGGCACGGGCTTTGAAGTCAGAGGTCATGGGTTCAAATCCCGGCTCTGCCAGTTGTCAGCTGTGTGACTTTGGGCAAGTCACTTCACTTCTCTGGGCCTCAGTGACCTCATCTGGAAAATGGGGATGAAGACTGTGAGCCCCACCCCGTGGGACAACCTGATCACCTTGCCACCTCCCCAGCGCTTAGGACAGTGCTTTGCACATAGTAAGCGCTTAATTAAGCCCCCTTTTAGACTGTGAGCCCACTGTTGGTTAGGGACTGTCTCTATACGTTGCCAACTTGTGCTTCCCAAGTGCTTAGTACAGTGCTCAGCACACAGTAAGCGCTCAATAAATACTAATAGAGAAGCAGCGTGACTCAGTGGAAAGGGCACGGGCTTTGAAGTCAGAGGTCATGGGTTCAAATCCCGGCTCCGCCACTTGTCAGCTGGGTGACTTGGAGCAAGTCACTTCACTTCTCTGGGCCTCAGGGGGATGAAGACTGTGCGCCCCACCCCCCGCGGGACAACCTGATCACCTTGTAACCTCCCCAGCGCTTAGGACAGTGCTTTGCACATAGTAAGCGCTTAATAAATACTATCATTATTATTATCATTATTAATAAATATGATTGATTGATCGTGGCCTGGCGCGCATGCGCGCCCGCCCCCTTCCGCCCGCGAATGAAGCGGACGGGGTGGGGAGGGCTGTTGCCTGGCGCGCATGCGCGCCCTCCCACTTCCGCCCGTGAATGAAGCCGACGGGGGGGGGGGGACCTGAGAACCGGAAGTGGAGGCCGCTTCCTTAGGCCTGCGCCACTACTGCCGCCGCCGCCGCCGCCGGACGCGCCTGTCCCGCGCAGGTGAGCCCCAACCGTCACCATCCACCGCCATCCGCCGTCCCCCGCGGCCATCGGCCCCCAGCGAGTAGCCATCCCCACCGAGGGCGGTGCGGCCCTGCCCGCCGGACCCTCCGGGGGCCGCTCTTTCCCCCCGCTTGCCCGCCCGGGCGGGAAGGGCCGTCGGGGCGTCGGGGAGGTGAGGACGGGGGGCGGGGGAGAAGGGCATCCAAAATGGCGGGATACGGCGCCATTGTGTCCGCGCCCGCCCCGATCCCCCGGAGCCGCCGTTTGGCCCCCGTTATTCATCTCCCTCCTCGGCCCTTCGAAGGCCTCAGCCCCCTTTGCGGCCGCCCCTGACCCTCGTCTTATTCCGACCGAGGATATTTATTGAGCGCCTCCACTGGACTGAGCCCCGGGGAGAGTCCGGTGCGGTAGAGTCATTATCAATCGTATTTATTGAGCGCTTACTAAGGTGCAGAGCACTGTACTAAGCGCTTGGGGAGTACAAATTGGCAACATATAGAGACAGTCCCTACCCAACAGTGGGCTCACAGTCTAAAAGGGGGAGACGGAGAACAAAACCAAACATACTAACAAAATAAAATAGAGTAAATCCTCACGGAGCTTACAGTCCAGGGGTGCTGGTACTGCATTCGTTGCTCGTTGGATTGGGGGGAGTTGACTTCTACCCCAACCCCCGCCCCCCCAAAAATTGTCTAAAGCTTGGGTATTTAGAAGACGAAACACCTCCCCGTTCATTGTCTAGCTTTTAGGGTGTTTCTTGGACTCTCAGAGCAGTGATCGGGAATGGGGAGGAAGATAAAGGGGGCTGGGGAAAGAGTTGGGGGGACGACACCCCAGATGATGTTTTTTTATCGAGCCAGAGCGCCCTGTGCGGAGATGACCTCGATCCATCACCCTTGACTGATGGTGGCCTTTGTGGGGGAGAGTGTATTGGACCCAGTCAGTCGATGGCGTTTATTGGACGCTTTCTGCCTGCAGAGCACTGTACTAAGCGCTTGGGAAGTACAAGTGGGCAACATATAGGCGTATGTACTACATATAGGCGCCTGTACTAGGCGTTTGGTAGCGTCCAGTCCGGGCAGGGTTGGTTGAGCCCTGCTTGCCCACCTAAGGTTTTGCGAGTGTGGAGGTGCTTGAATCAGGTCCTTAAAGACCTCAGCGATTCCTTCTTTGTATAGGAGAGCCGTCCCACCGTCTTCCAGCGAGGGTCTGTTCCACACTGGTGAGACATTTAACCCCCCCCACAACCTCTCTCCGGCTTAGGGTGCGTCTTTGTTTTCTAGACTATTGGGTTTCTGGCGCTTTAGTCTTACAACACTTTTGTCAACCAGTCTTCTCTCATCCTCCGAGTTTTGCCGAAACAAGGGAAAGGGTTTTGAGGGAGGGAGTGGAGCTGTTGGACGGTCGTTAGTAGTAGTAATAACAGTAGTTGTGGTCCTTGTTAAAGCGTTTAGTATGTGCCAAGCACCGTTCTCAGCAGAGGGGTGGATACAAGGTAATCAGGTTGGACACAGTCCTTGGCCCTCACAAGATTTGCAGTCTTGGTCCCCAGTTTATAAATGAGGTGACTTGAGGCACAGAGAGGTGAAGTGACTTGCCCAAGGTCACACAGCAGATATGTGGCAGAACCAGGATTAGAACCCACGATCTCTGAGTCCCGGGTCCATGCTCTTTCCACTAGACCATGCTTCTTCTCTAGTTGAAGTGCCACGTTACCGTAATCTCCCTGTGGGCAGGGATCTTGCCTTCCAGGCATGTTGTGCTCTCCTGAATACTGAGCCCAGTGTGTGGCCCACAGTAAGCACTCACTAAGTAGCAGGGAATGGTTCCGGCTTGGGCCCCAGAGCCCCGTTTCTCCCGCCTGTCTAGGTTTCCTCCCCGAGGCCAACGCCTTCCCACCGCCGCTTCCCCAGCCCCGCTTGGGTCCCGCTCGCTCCCCGGCCAACCTCGCTTGCCCGACCATGGCGGAAAACGACGTGGATAACGAGCTGCTGGACTACGAGGACGATGAGGTGGAGACAGCCGCCGGGGGGGATGGGGCGGAGGCCCCCGCCAAGAAGGACGTGAAGGGCTCCTACGTCTCCATCCACAGCTCTGGCTTCCGTGACTTCCTGCTCAAACCAGAGCTGCTCCGCGCCATCGTGGACTGCGGCTTCGAGCATCCCTCTGAAGGTGAGCAGCCGCCCCGCCGGCCTCGGGCAGGGCCCCGGAGGGGAGGGGAGCCTGGCTGGGCATGCCATAACTCCCCTCTCTTGCCCTGCAGTGCAACACGAGTGCATCCCTCAGGCCATCCTTGGCATGGACGTGCTGTGCCAGGCCAAGTCGGGCATGGGCAAGACGGCCGTGTTTGTGCTGGCCACCCTGCAGCAGCTGGAACCAGTCACCGGCCAGGTAAGGACCCGGAGAGGGTCCCAGCTGGGGAGCCTGTATATGGGGAGGCAGTCCCCGGCCACATGATGCAGTAGTTTGAGACGGGAGCGCCACGTGCCAAGACGACCTCCATCTATCACCCTTGACTGATGGCTGGGGGACCGGAGAGGGGCTGGGAGGGTGACACGGGCTCCAGTGTTGGGGGTTGTGGTTGAGCCCACCGTCTCTGCATCGTCCCCTGCCTCAGGTGTCCGTGCTGGTGATGTGTCACACCCGGGAGTTGGCCTTCCAGATCAGCAAAGAGTACGAGCGCTTCTCCAAGTACATGCCCAACGTCAAGGTGAGGGGCGGCGGGAGTCGGGAGGGGGAGGGATGGTGGTGTTGGCTGTGGGAGGAGGGCAGGGGGCAGCCCCGGGGTCACCAAAGGGAGGTTGCAGACGCTGGCAGGGTGCGTGAGGAGACTAGACCCACCCAGGTGGGGATCCGGAAGCGCTGGGCTTGGAATTCTCTCTGGGGCCGGAAAGAATTAACCAACAGACAGTTGGGTGTCTTTACGAGCCGTTATACTGTTGGTGACCTGATTGCCGGCTTTTGGCGTTTGGGCTCCCCAGGGCCTTCTGTCTGTCCTTCCTCTCTCCTGGCCATCCCCACCTCGTGTTTCTCCGATCTCTCTCGGGCTCTGGGGAAGGACCAGGCTGGGAAAACAGCAGGCACAACTGAGCCACTGGAGGCTTCCAAGGGAGTCCCAGGGTGGGTGGGTAATCCCCCCGCCCCCCATCTCAGATTGGGGACAGAGGAGCCCCGCCAGCCCTCAGAGGCTTGGGCCCTCATTCCTGGGGTGCATCACACGACGTATGTGCTGGCACCGCAGGTCCCAACAGCCCGGGGACGCAACTTGTCTGGCTCAGCCAGGGCCCTTGCTCCCTCTGACCAAATAATTAGTCAGGGTAGATTGGGGCAGAGTAGAAGCCTCTGGCCAAAACGTGGCTTTGTCAGTTAGCTGGGGAGTCCTATGACCAAAGGACTTCCCTTGAGGCATGCACTCATCCTCCCCACCCCCCCCACGATCTCCAGTATGGAGAATTGTTCTCCCACAAGGCCTCACTCCCTTCTCCTTCCAAGTGCCTTCTAAGCACATGAGCCCTGAGTGGAACAAGTGGGGAAGCAGAGAGATTTTAGCACAGTTTCTTCCACCAAGAGGCAGTTCGGGGGGCAGGGTGTGCCAATCTTGTTGACCCTTGGCCTACCCTGGCAGGTGGCGGTGTTCTTCGGGGGCCTGTCGATCAAGAAGGATGAGGAGGTGCTGAAGAAGAACTGTCCCCACATCGTGGTGGGCACCCCAGGTCGCATCCTGGCCCTGGCCCGCAACAAGAGCCTCAACCTGAAGCACATTAAACACTTCATCCTGGACGAGTGTGACAAGATGCTTGAACAGCTCGGTGAGCCAGCCTCTCAATTTGACCGGTGGCCCCCGGGGCAGTGGTGGAGAGGCCCGGGTTTGGGCTCTGGCCAGTCCCCCCCTGATCTCCTCCCCCGCCCCCTCGTATTTGCAGACATGCGTCGGGACGTCCAGGAGATTTTCCGCATGACCCCCCACGAGAAGCAGGTCATGATGTTCAGTGCCACCCTGAGCAAAGAAATCCGGCCCGTCTGCCGCAAGTTCATGCAAGATGTAAATACCCTTCCGCCTTCTCTTCCTGCGCCCCCTCCCTCCCCTGTCCACCTCATCCTCAGCCTCCTGTCGCCACTGCCCTCCTGCCCCCTGGCCCGACTCCCTCGGCCGGAGCCGGGGGGCTGGGGCCGGGGCCACCGCCACACCACCCACGCCAGGGACAGGGCCAGACAGACAAGGTCTGCGCGGGATGTAGGGAAAATCCGGAAGACTCGATCGGGTTAAATACGAGAGCGGGTAGAATGATTTAAAAAAACCCTCCCTGACCCCTTCTTGGGGGGGGGGGGCAGGAGACCCTGCCCCCGATCCCTCCTCCCCCCTCCGGCCCTGGGCGGCTCTGAGATCACCACCGGGGCCGCCCGACGGCCCCCCCAGCTCCCGCCCCCCTCTGTGCCCCCCACATCCCGGCAGGAGAGAGAGCGAGGGATAGAGCAGCGGCAGGGCCCTCACTGCAGTACACCATACCGGAAGAGCTGGCAGAGACGGGCCGCCCCCACCTTGGGGGAGGCATTGCTCAGCACACCTGCAGATGCCAGACCCTCTCCCTGTCCCCACCTCCCTCCCCACCCCCCCTTCCCCTACCCCCACAACCACCCGGACGCTCCGGAGACTCGAGCCCGGCGGGCGGGCGGCCGGCGAGCCAGCCAGCGCGGCGGACGGCGGACGGCAGATGGTGGCGGCAGTGGCAGCGAAGGCCACGGGGACCTCGCCCGGGAGCTGCGGATCAGCCTTTTGTTCCGTGTCCAAACCTAATACTACCACGTCCACCGCGAACCGGGGCCATGCGGCGCGGGGGGTTTTGCTGCGGTTTTTAGTTTTCTTTTTACCTTAACACCCCTGGGGGTCGGGGCGGGAGGGGGGCGTGGACAAGTGAGACCTTGGCTTCCTGCTGGAAGACCGGGAAGGGAAGGGAAGGGCCGGGGAGGACGGGCCTCTCGGCTCCTTTCTCTTCCCTTGCCCTGTCCTGTAACCTGAAGTGGGATCCGATTCCTCCCCTATTCCCCCACCTCCAAGACCCTGCAAGGAGATCTCCCCCTCCCTCCAGCTCCATAAGGGAGGACTAGCAGGGAGGCCCAGGGGCTGCTGGGAAAGTCCAACACATAATTAATTAAAGGTGTTTGAGTGCCTAGTGTGTGCAAAGCACTGTGCTAAGCACACACTTGGGAAAAGTACAATACAGTAGAGTCGGTAGATGTGATCCCTGCCCCCAAGGAACTGTCTCCAGAGGGAGGTAGATGTTAATATTTGTATTGGGTGGGGTGGGTGACTGAGATTAAGAGGTGCCACAGCCATAGTGTGCAGAAGGGAGGTTTGAATAAGAGCAGAAATGAGAGGTCAGTCAGTGAAGACCTCTTGGAGGAGATGGGGTTTTAGGAGGGTTTTGGTGCCAAGGGATTGGTAGTGGGATCGGTGAGATGGAGGTACAGTGAGTAGGTTGGCGTTAGGATTGGGTGTGTAGTGTAGCAAGATTAGGAAGGAGAGGGCGTAAAGCTGATGTCAACCACTGGAAGTTCTTGAGAGGGGAGATAAGGATTGATGGTTTTGTAGAAAACCGATTCGAGCAGCAGGTAGGTGCTTGGATCAAAGTGGTAGCAGTTTGGGTGGTGAGGAAAGGGCGGATTTTAATGACAAGGTAGGAACCGACATAATTTGGTGACAGTATGTGGTGAAAGAGATGAGGCATGGATATCACCAAGGCTGCAGGCTCATGAGACAGGGAGGGTGGTGGTGTTGTCTACAGTAATGGGAAAGGGGAGAACAGGGCTTGGTGGGGAAGATGAGTTCTGTTTTGGACATGTTCAGTTTGAGATGTTGGCAGGACATCCAAGTAGCAGTGACCTGAGGCAGGAGGAAATTTGAGGCTGCAGAGGAGAAAAATCAGGCTGGACATCTAGATTTGGGAGTAGTGGTGGTAGTTGAAGCCATGGGGGCGAATCAGTTCTCTAAGGGAGTAGCTGGAGAATAGAACTGAGCTGACTCAGAACTGAACCTCGAGGGACTCCCACAGTTAGGGGGTTGGAAGGCAGAGGAGGAGCCCGTGAAAGAGAATGAGGGGAACCAGGAGAGTCGGTGTCAGTCAGCTAAGCCAAGGTCAGCAGAAGATGGTGGTCCATGGAAGGACACCCGTCCCAATTCTGGGGCTCAGCTTTCCACATTCTGGAGTCTGAGCAGGAACTTCCTCCTAGGATGTTTTTCTCCTTTGAGGTGAATCTTTAATCCCCCCCTCCTCAATAAAGGTGGTCTAGATCATCTTCAGGAGAAATTTCCCTCCCTGCTCCCCGCTGGAGTGGTTTGGGGTGTGGGAGGGTGGTCACCATTTTCCCCCGACCCCATTTGTGTCAGGGTTCAACCCTCTGGCCAGGCTGATCTCCCCAATTTCTACTGCCGGCTAACTGCACCCCTCTCACTCTGTGTCCCACACAAACCCTTCCCAACCTTGGGTTATGAGATGCATCCCCTGGCTAATGTGCCAGAGTATTGGGGTGAACAGAGAGGGACACCATGTGGTGGAGTCCTGTGGCTCCTTCCTCTGCGGTGTCTTGGGGGGTGACTTTCTCCACTGCCCTCCCACGGGGTTTAACTGGCCCTGCGCCCTCTTGCTTCCCCCTGCTCGCCCACCCGCCCGCCCACCCTCCCCACAGCCCATGGAGATCTTTGTGGACGACGAGACGAAGCTGACCCTGCACGGGCTGCAGCAGTATTATGTCAAGCTGAAGGACAACGAGAAGAACCGCAAGCTCTTCGACCTTCTGGACGTCCTCGAGTTCAACCAGGTCAGGGAGCCAGAGGATGGGGGCGGTTCCGGGGAGAGGAGGGGAGTGGCTGGGGCCACGGGGCCCATGAGAGAACCTGCGTCCCCCCTTGCAGGTGGTGATCTTTGTGAAGTCAGTGCAGCGCTGCATCGCCCTGGCGCAACTCCTGGTGGAGCAGAACTTCCCCGCCATTGCCATTCACCGCGGCATGCCCCAGGAGGAGCGGTGAGCCCAGAGGGGACGGAGGGTGGGTGGTACGGGGGACCCCGCCGGCAGGGCCCACCCCTGCCTGCTGCTGACACCACCAGCTCCCCACCAGGCTCTCCCGGTATCAGCAGTTTAAGGATTTCCAGCGGCGGATCCTGGTGGCCACCAACCTCTTCGGCCGAGGGATGGACATCGAGCGGGTCAACATCGCCTTTAACTACGACATGCCTGAGGACTCGGACACCTACCTGCATCGGGTGAGAGGAGCCAACCCTGTTCCTCGGCCCCCTCCCAAGGGTTCCTCCCTCCCAGCTGTCACCCCAGTCCCCTCCGCACCCCCGCAAATTCCCTCCCCAGGAGCCCCCATCACTGACTCCTCCTCCCCCTAGGTGGCCCGGGCCGGCCGGTTCGGCACAAAAGGTCTGGCCATTACGTTCGTGTCGGACGAGAACGACGCCAAGATCCTCAATGACGTGCAGGATCGCTTCGAGGTCAACATCAGCGAGCTGCCTGACGAGATCGACATCTCCTCCTACAGTGAGAGCCGCCCCGCCCCCCCCCCCCCCCCCCTGCCCTGTGTCTCGTGTCCCGTGTCCCCAGCCTGCCTCTTTCCCCCAGATCCGGTAACTTCCCTGGGCTGGCTCTGTGACGCTGCTCGACTGATTCGGCCTCTGACCTAGTGTGTGTTTGTGTGTGTGTCTCTCTACAGTTGAACAGACCCGATAGAGATCTCTCCGACCCCCAGCCCGTGACCCCCAAGGAGCTGAGCCCTGGCATGGGGGTGGAGGAGACACTACGGCCACAGCTCCCGTACATCATTTCCCTCCCACCCCCAGGTTGCCCCGGCCCCCACATTGTGCTCGTCGCCCCCCTTTTTCTCTTCCACTGCCTCCCTTTCATGATTCATGTTGTCAGATTTTCTTTTTTTAACAAAAAACTAAAAACCCAAAAATAAGGGTCTGGCTTGTTGGGCTTTCCTCTTTATTTGGGGGGTGGGGCAGGAAGCCTTGAGAGGGAGCGGGGTTATAAGAGCAGGTCGGGGGAGTGGGAGCTGTGGAGGGAAGGAGGGGCAGCATTGTATCCCGCTTCTCCCACCGTGTCCCACAGCTTCCTCCCACAGGCCTGTCTGTCACCAGAGCCGTGCGGGAGAGCACGTGAACCCATCTCGGGCCCTGGGACAGATCTCCAGCTGCCCTATAGCCCCTCTCCCCGCCCCCGCCCAGGATGGGGCTGCGCTGGAGGGGCGTTGGGTGGGCGGCAGGGAGGAGAAGGGCTCTCCTGCCCCCACGTCAGATGGTGTCCCTCTCTCCTGGACCCTCTCGGTGACGCCTCATTTGCTCCTTGAGCTTCTGGACCTTGAGGACCAAGGCCTGAGCCTCCCAGGCTCCATCCTGGCCTTCCAGCAGAGCCTGGTACAGCTCCAGCTGCTGCTCCAACAGCTGCTCCACCTGCGCCAGCTCTGCCCCGCGACCGCCCGGGAACCCGCACTGCCGCTCCTCCTGCCTCTGCCGACACTGCCGCCGCCGCCGCCGGAGGAATTGGAGGGGTCAGCGGCGGCGGGAAACCGCTGAGGAATAATTAACTCGGGAACCAGTGGAAAAAACCCAGCTCAAGGACATCGTGACCCTCTCATGGGGGAGGAGGGGGGTGGGGGCCTTGCGGGGAGGGGAGATGCTGGGGCTGGGTTGGGGGACGGGGGTCCCTCCTGGGCGACGGGGACTCTTTGCCACCTCACCTTGGTTGAGTGGGTCTCTCCTGCGTGGGTGTCCTCTGGGGGTGGACGGTTGTCCTCTGAGAAGCCTCGGCCCATGGCCGGCGGGGCCCTAAGCAGGGGCAGGAGCCGGGAGCAACGAGAGAGCCAGGAGAGCGGTGGGCCCATGGTGGGAGCTGGAGGGAGTCGGGGGGGGTACGGGGGGGGGACCCGGCAGAGCTGTGTCCGATCCCGTTGCCTGCTGCCCGGATCTGGCCTCCACCAGTCCGATCTCACTCTGCTGCTCAGGTCTGCCCCGCCCCGCCCCGCCGCCCTCTGCCCACCCCCAGGGTCCCTGCTGGCTGGCTTCCCTTTTTCTGGCCCGCCTGGGCCCCAGCTGGTTGTGGCTGGGAGGAGTTTCTTGCCGAGCACTTAGCACAGTGCCTGACTGACAGAAAACTTAATGCGACGGTAGTTGCCGCCCCTCATGCCTTGTCCTCCCAGTCCTCCTTGCCCCCCTTCCAAAATCTAAATGTTGGTCCACCCTCCTTGCGGGCAGGACTATAAGCTCCTTGTGGGCAGGAACGTGTCTACCAACTTGTGGAATTGCCCTCTCAAGTGCTAAGTGTAGTGATCTGCACACTTTGTCTCCTATCTCCCTTCCCTGTCTCTAACGCACCCTCTACCTCCCTCCTCTATTGGTCTCCCATCTCTATCTCTGTCTACCCTCTCCCCCCGACCCCCACGACCAGTGTTTCTCCCTAAAGCTGAGGATCATGGAAGCAGCAGGGCCTTGGGGTGAGCTTTGGGCTTGCTATATTTCATCCTGAGAGGCAGAGAAGACCTGCTCCTGCATCAGTTAACCCCCATTCTATCAGGAGAGGGGACTAGCAGAGGCAGAATTGGTAGATCTGTTCCCCTCCCACAAGGAGCTTAGAGTCTAGAGCAGGAAGCAGAATATGAATAAATTATAGATATGGACATAAGTGCTGTGGGGCTGAGGGAGGGGTGAATAAAGGGTGCTAAACGTAGTTTAGAGGGAGAAGAAAGGGGCTCTTGCACTTGGATTTTCTCCCTCTATTCTCCCCTTGCTCAACCCCACACATTTGTTGTCATTTATTAACTACCTCGTTAAATCGAAGCACTTTTCCTATTCTGTCTTGATTACTGCACCAGTCTCCTTGCTGACCTCCCTACCTCCTGTCTCTTCCCACTTCGGTCCACACTTCACTCTGCTGCCCCAATCATTTTTCTACAAAAGCGTTCAATCCATGGTTCTCCACTCCCAAGTACCTCCAGTGGTTGCCCCTCCACCTCCGCATCAAACAGAAACTCCTCACCATCAACTTTAAACACCTCAATCCCCTTGCCCCCTCCTACTTCACCTCATTACTTTTCTACTACAACCCAGCTGGCACACTTCACTCGTCTAATGCCAACCTTCTCTCTGTACCTCGGTCTCTATCTCGCGGCTGACCTCTTGTCCGGGTCCTGTCACTGCCCTTGGAGGCCCTCCCTCTTCATATCTGACAGATGATTACTCTCCACTTTCAAGGACATATTGATGGCACATCTCCAAGAGGCCTTCCCTGACTAAGCCCTTGTCTTCTATTCTGTGTCGCTCTGATTTGCTCCCTTTATTCACCCCTTCACTCAGCCCTGCAGCACTCATGTGCTTATCTGCATCTTGTTTATATCAGGGTCTGTCCCCCCCATCTAGACTGAACTCATTGTGGGCAGGGAATGTGACTGCCCACTCAGTTACATTGTTATATTGTATCGGTGTAAGCGCTTAGTACATGGAAACAGCGCTCAATAAATACGATTGATTTACTGGAGGGGGAGAAGAGGAAATGAGGGTCTAGTTGGGAAGGCCTCTTGGAGATTTACTTTTAATAAGGATTTGAAGGTGAAGAGTATTGCCTCCACGTGTCCCCTTCCTCCATTTCTTGTCTCCCAGCCCGTCCCCTCTCCTCACTGGGCACCTGCTTGTTGCGGAATGCGTTAAGTGGTTAGTATGATGTTTTGTCCACAGTAAGTGCTCAATAAATACGATTGAATGTATGAGTGAACACCTTGCCACACTTCCCCCTGCGCAGAAGTTTCCCCAGTCTCTCCCGAGCTGCCGTTCTGTGGGGGCAGAAGGGCACCTTCAGCTCACTTTTTCTTCCCTCGCAGCGAATAGCAAAGGGCGGGCCCTGCTTCATTGGTATTTATCGAGTGCTTACAGTGTGCACAGCACTGAACTGAGTGCTTGGGAGAGGTCAGTACTACAGAGTTGGTAGATATATTTCCTGCCCACAAGGAGTTTACAGTCTAGAGGGGGAGATATTAAATTAGGGCTATGGGCATGTGTTGTGGGGCTGAGGCTGGGGGTACAGTAAGGGGGCAGATCCACGTGCAACGGTGACGCAGAAGAGAGAGGGAGTAGAGGAAATGACGTAGTCGGGGAAGGCCTCTTGGAGGAGATGGGACTTTTAATAAGGCTTTGAAGGTGGGGAGAGTGGTGGTCTGTCCAATATGGAGGGGGAGGGGGAGAAGGGTACAGCTCAAAGGTGACCAGGGAGGAGCAAAGAGTTAGCTGGGTTGAAGCTGGTGGAGAGATCGGGGATAGAAGTTGGGGCAGGGGAGGGCTTGAAGCCAGTGGTGAAGAGATTGTGTTCTTTGTGGAGGAAAGTGGGCAGTTACTGGCCATTTTTTCAGGAGTGGAAAGATAGCAAGTGTTACTTCAGGAAGGTCACCTGGGCAGCAGCGTATAGTATAAACTGAAGGGAGCAGGGTTAGACTGTAGACCTGATCAGGAGACAAATACAGTAGTTTAGCAATGATAGTGGTATTTGTTAAGCACAAATTATGTGCCAAGAATTGTTCTAAGCACTGGGGAAGAGATAAGATAATCAGGCTGGACACAGTCCCTCTCCATCAGGGACTGCCCAGTGAGAGGAGGAGAACGAGGAGAGGATAGTGTCAGTGAAGTTGAGGTTGGATAGTGTTTACAGAAGGGAGTGGTCCACGGTGCCAAAGGCTGCTGAGAGGTCAAGGAGGATTAAGATGGAGTAGAGGCTGTTGGATTTGGCAAGAAGATTACTGGTGGCCTTTGAGAGGGTGGTTCCTGTGGAGTGAAGGGAACAGAAGCCAGCTTGGAGGGGGTCAAGGAGAGAATTGGAGGAGAGGAATTTGAGACAGTGGGTGTAGACAGTTCGCTCAAGGAAACTGGAGAGGAGTGGTAGGAGGGAGATGGGGCGATAACTGGAGGGAGCCATGGGGTCAAGGGAGGGTTTTTTTAGGATAGGGGAGACGTGGGCACGTTTGAGAGCAGTGGGGAAGAAGCCATTGGAGAGCGAAGGGCTGAAAACGAGTCAGATGAAAGAAGGAGGGGAAAAGTGCCTTGATAAGATGTGACGGGATATGGGGCCTTATGTCCAGGTGGAGGGAGTTGATTTTGAGAGAAGGCAGAAGATTTCCTCTTGAATTACTGCTGGGAAAGATGGGAGAGTTAAAAAAGGGGCAGGAGGAGGGAGGGACTGGAGAGGAGCAGGGGAGATTTTAGGGAGATCACATCTGATGGTTTCAGTTTCCTCAATGGATTAGTTGGCCAGGTCACTAAGGGGCAATTGATGGGGAGGAGTGGGGGGCAGGGGGTTTGAGGAAGGATTTAAACACCTGGAACAACTGGTGAGGGCAATGGGCATGGGTATCAATATGGATGGAGAAATAATTTTGCTGGGCTGAGGAGGAGACAGAGTTAAAGCACGTGAAGATGAACTTGAAATGGATGAGGTAAGCCCAATACCTAGATTTCTGCCATCAGCACTCTGCAGCTCGGACACAGGAACGAAGGAAGCAGACTGGGGAGGTGATCCAAGTCTGTTAGATGGATCAAATTGAAGATTAGGGGAGCGAGTGAGTTGAGCTGTGATCCCACTGCTGGGTAGGGACCGTCTCTATATATCTCTATATGTTGCCAACTTGTACTTCCCAAGCACTTAGTACAGTGCTCTGCACACAGTAACTACTCAATAAATATGATTGATTGATTGATTGATTGATTGATTGAGTTCAGTAGGAAGGGTGGTGTTGAGGGTGTCAATTTGGTTGTCCAAGGAAGATAGTTTGGGTATGGAGACTAAATAGGGCATGATGACTTGAGAAAATTGTATAAGGTCAAAAGATTTGAGGTCTCTGGGGGAACAAGGACAGATTTGCAGGGAGGAGGTGTATGGGGGAGATGGCAGGTGAGGAGGTTGTGGTCAGATCAAGCAAAAACTCACTATTGGCTTCAAAGCTCTCCACCCCCATGCCCCCTCCTACCTCACCTCCCTTCTCTCCTTCTACATCCCAGCCCGCACTCTCTGCTTCTCTGGTGCTAACCTTCTCCCTCTGCTTCGTTCTCGCCGGTCCCACCGTCGACCCCTGGCCCACATCCTACCTCTGGCCTGGAATGCCCTCCCTCCTCAAATCCGCCACACTAGCACACTTCCCTTCAAAGCCCTAGTGAAAGCTCACCTCCTCCAGGAGGCCTTCCCAGACTAAGCCCCCCTTTTCCTCTGCTCCCCTCCCCATCTCCCCAACTCGCTCCCTTTGCTCAATCCCCCTTCCCACTTCACAGCACTTGTAAATATATGTACATACTTATAATTCTATTTATTAATGGTGTGTTTATGTAATTCTATTTACAATGACCCCACTGATGCCTGTTTACTTGTTTTGATATTTCTCTCCCCGCCTTCTAGACTGAGCCCATTGTGGGCAGGGATTGTCTCTATTTGTTGCTGAATTGTACTTCCCAAGTGCTTAGTAGAGTGCTCTGCACACAGTAAGCGCTTTAATAAATACGATTGAATGAATGAATATTCAGGTCCCTATGGATCAATGTGGGGATGGAAAAACAGAGAAAGAATGTGAGAAAGGGATAAAAATCTTTCAGAAAGTTGGAGGTGAGGCCTGAGAGAGGTGGTAGGTGATGGTTACTAGTACCAGGAGTGTGTGCAAACTAGGACCATTTTGGGGGCTTCCTCTCTGGACAAAGTGCTGATCCAGGATGCACAGCTACAGAGAACAGCCAGGCTGCCCTTTTCCCTAGGCCAGAAGCCAGTCCTGGTCTGGTGGGTTCAGGCTCTCTGCCTGGGGTCGATTGGCACCATTGGGGAAGAGTGGCCACAGAGAAAGACGGGACCTGCCTTGTCCTGGGGCAAATCAAACATCTCCTTCAGGGAATAGAAGGGAGAGCCCTCTGCTCGGGGGTCGGGGCAGGAAGAGCAGGGAAAGTGTGAAACCCCAGGGATCAGACAGGAACTGAGAGAGCTGGAGGGGGGTGATCCTGGGCATGGTGAGAGACAAGGGAAGCTGCACAGGTCGAGTCCCGCTCTTCCTCCCCAAAGGCCCAGGTTTCTGGGAGAGATCCCAGGGCCGATCACGGGCAGGATCATCAGCAGCCTCATCTCCCACAAGCCCTTCTCCCTGGGGCTGGGGTTGGCGGTCACAGGAGTCCTAGACCAGTTTCTGCTCCAGCGCTGTCGGACTGCAGGGAGGAGACAGTAGGGGGGAAGGGACAAGAGCGTGTGATGGGGTGGGAATGGGTCAAAGGAGGGACAAAGGAAAAGCCCAGGACCAATGGTTCTTCTACATCCCCCCCCCCCCCAAGCACCCCAACCCTGAGCCCTGGCTCCCCCACCCTACAGGAGCCCACCAGGGAACTACCAGCCTAGTTCCTTCATGAGAGGAGTAGCCCACTTTCCTCCTAGACCTCTCCCCTCACCCTCTTCTGGAGGGAGGGACGCAGTCCTGTGCCCCTCCCCAGATGGTGATCTCGTTCTCGCCTGTCCTGCCAAGTCGACCCCCGGCCCACGTCCTCCCCCTGGCCTGGAATGCCCTCCCTCCGCACATCTGCCAAGCTAGCTCTCGTCCTCCCTTCAAAGCCCTACTGAGAGCTCACCTCCTCCAGGAGGCCTTCCCACACTGAGCCCCCTCCTTCCTCTCCCCCTACTCGCCCTCCCCATCCCCCCGCCTTACCTCCTTCCCCTCCCCACAGCACCTGTATATATGTATATATGTTTGTACATATTTATTACTCCATTTTACTAGTACATATTTATTCTATTTATTTTATATGTTTATATGCCAAGCCCTTTCCCACATTCTCCCCTAGCCTAGAACTCCCTCCCCTCCCTAAATGCTAGACCACCACTCTCCCTACCTTCAAACATTAAGGTCAAATGTTCTCCAAAAGGACTTTCCTGATTAAGCCCATTTTTCTCCAGCTTGCCCTCCCTTCTGTGTCACCTGTGCACTTTGATTTGTGACTTCTGGGCATTTGATATTTGCCCCACCCCCAATCCCACGGCACTTATTTTTGAATTACAGATTAAAAATTACTTATTTCTATTAATGTCAGTCTCCCCCTCTAGGCTGCAAGTTCTTTACGGATAGGGAACACGCCTGCTAATTCTATTTAATTCTCCCAAGGGCTTAGTACAGTGGTCAACACATAGTAAGGGCTCATTAAATTCCACTGCTTGATTGATTGACACCCCCCACCCCAGAAGAGAGGGGGAAGGGATTGGTGTCCTGGTCCAGGCTGATCCCATTCCCACCCCACACTCACCCGTACGGGTTCCGTGCTGCTTCATTAAGCCTGCCAGGACCACAGGGAATTCTTTTTCCAGATCCTGAAGATACTTGGTCTCGCTGTCCCAGTCCTTGGCCCGGTTCGGGCCACTACCCTCCTCTGCCCACGGGCCCTGGGGTTCCATGGTGAAGTCATAGCGCAGATGGTGACACCCTGATAGACAGAAAGAGAGGCTCCGGGGTCACGGCTGGGGCCCCACCCCGAGATCGAGGGAGGAAGCTGAGGTTTCCCGTTTCTCTACAAGGCTGGGATTTCATGGATGGAGGGAACCACGGGGAGGGGGAGATAGGAGGAGGAGGAAGAAACACCTGGGAATCTGGGGCTCCCCCACCCCATTTCTAGGACTCCAGATAGACGACCCCCAGTTAAGTCCCCTCATCATCCCAGGCCCCGGCTCACGTGGCCTGTGTCATTTTCCTCAAGAGTCGGTCTCATCCCATCTCTCCCCTACTCTGACTCCAACATTCATTCATTCATTCAATCGCATTTAATAATAATGATAATAATAGCATTTATTAAGCGCTTACAATGTGCAAAGCACTGTTCTATGCGCTGGGGAGGTTACAAGGTAATCAGGTTGTCCCACGGGAGGTTCACAGTCTTTTACAGGTGAGGTAACTGAGGCCCAGAGACGTGAAGTGACTTACCCAAAGTCACACGGCTGGCAAGCGGCGGAGCCGGGATTAGAACCCATGACCCCTGACTCCAAAGCCCGGGTTTTTTTCCACGGAGCCACGTTGCTTCTCTCTGTCCTCCAGCCCCCGTCCAGACCCCCGTGGCAACCCCCGGCCGGCGCGTTGCTCCAAGTTTGGGGGCTCGGGGGCCAGGACAGGAGTTGAAGCTGACATCGGTACTTTCTACATGTCCTAACTTTCCTTTAGGTCCGGAGGTGTTGCCCAGCTCGGTTCGCAGGCTGCCCACCCGGGCACCGTGCCCACCCCGTCTCACAGGCGGTCCTGGAGCAGAGAGGCAGCGGTGGGAGGAGGAGGAGGAGAAGAAGGAGGAGGAGGAGGAGGTTCCCAGCATGGATCTGGGAACCGCCCGGCCCGCCACACTCGATGCCACCTTGCCACCCCGCAGCTCCTCTTCCAGTTCTGCAGCTCCTCCAGATGCCCAGTGACAGCCGTCGTTCACGCACAAGCAGGTGGGCACAGCTGGTCCAGCCTGCCACCCCGGATCTCTCCCAGAGTCTAAACCAGTGCCCGCCGCATGGAGGAACTTTAATCCAATGGGGAGGCAAAATTGAGAATTAGGGGAGGTGACGTTTCTCTCGTGACTCGGGGGTAGGGGGAGGAGGAGGAGGAGGAGAGGAGGAGAAGAGAAGGAGGAGGAGGAGGAGGAGGAGGAGGAGGAGGAGGAGGAGGAAGAGGAGGAGGAGGAGAAGAGGAAGAGGAGGAAGAGGAGGAGGAGGTCTCCTCTTCCCGCTGTCGCTGTGCCTGGCCCTGGCAAAATTGAGAATTAGGGGAGGTGAAGTTTCTCTCGTGACTCATTGTCATCAATTGTATTTATTGAGCGCTTACTGTGTGCAGAGCACTGTACTAAGAGCTTGGGAAGTACAAGTTGGCAACATATAGAAACAGTCCCTACCCAACAGTGGGCTCACAGTCTAAAGGGGGGAGACAGAGAACAAAACCAAACATACTAACAAAATAAAGTAAATAGAATAGATATGTACAAGTAAAATAAATAAATAAATAGAGTAACAAATACGTACAAACATATATACATATATACAGGTGCAGTGGGGAAGGGAAGGAGGTAAGATGGGGGGATGGAGAAGGAGGAGGAGATGGAGGAGGAGGAAGAAGAGGAGAAGAGGAGAAGAGAAGGAGAAGGAGGAGGAGGAGGAGGAGGAGGAGGAGGAGGAGGAGAAGAGAAGAGGGAGGAGGGAGAGGAGGAGGAGGAGGAGGAGGAGGAGGTCTCTTCCCGCTGTCGCTGTGCCTGGCCCTGGCCCGGGCCTCCCTCCCTCCCAAGGGAATCGGACTGCTGCCCCCTTTCCTGCCAGTCCCCAATTCATTCAATCGTATTTATTGAGCGCTTCATTCATTCATTCAATCGTATTTATTCATTCATTCAATCGTATTTACTGAGCCCTTACTGTGTGCAGAGCACTGGACTAAGCGCTTGGGAAGTCCAAGTTGGCAACATGTAGAGACAGTCTCTACCCAACAGCGCGGGCTCACAGTCTAGAAGGGGGAGACAGACAACAGAACAAAGCATATTAACAAAATAAAATAAATAGAATAAATATGTACAAATAAAATAAATAGAGTAATAAGTACGTACAAACATATATAATGTATTTGTGGTATTTGTTAAGCACTTACTATGTGTCAGGCACTCTGCTAAGCACCGGGGTAGATAGAAGAGAAGCAGTATGGCTTGGTGGAAAGAGCACAGGCTTGGGAGTCAGAGGATGTGGGTTCTAATTTCAGCTCTGCCATTTGTCTGCTGTTTGGCCTTGGGCAAACCACTTAACTTCTCTGTGCCTCAGTTAACCTCGTCTATCAAATGGGGATTAAGAATGTGAGCTCCACATGGAACAACTGGGCATTAATGAATAATAATAATAATAATAATAATAATGGTATTAAGTGCTTACCATGTGCTCAGCACTGTTCTAAACGCTGGGGTAATCAGATTGTCCCATGTGGGGCCCACAGTCTTCATCCCAGACTGAGCCCTCCCTCCCAGACTGAGCCCCCTCCTTCCTCTCCCCCTCCCCATCCCCCCACCCTACCTCCTTCCCCTCCCCACAGCACCTGTTTATATGTTTGTACAGATTTATTACTCTATTTTACTTGTACATATTTACTATTCTATTTATTTTATTTTGTTAATATGTTTAGTTTTGTTGTCTGTCTCCTCCTAGACTGTGAGCCTGCTATTGGGTAGGGACTGTCTCTATATGTTGCCAACTTGTACTTCCCAAGTGCTTAGTACAGTGCTCTGCACACAGTAAGCTCTCAGTAAATACGATTGAGTGAATGAACAACCTGAGTATCTATCCCAGCCCTTAGACAGTGCTTGGCACATATTTACCTTTTGTCTACCCCAGGTCTTAGAACAGTGCTTGGCACATAGTAAGTGCTTAACAAATATTATTATATTATTACATAATATAATTATACAAACTAATCAGGTTGGACGCAATTCCCGTCCCACATGGGGATCACAGTCTTAATCTCCATTTCGAGCATGAGGGAGCCAAGGTACAGGGAAGTTAGGTGACTTGACAAAGGTCACACAGCAGACAAGTGGCAGAGCTGGGATTAGAACCAGGTCCTCTGACACCGAGGCCCAGGCTCTTTACACTAAGTCATGCTTCCACAACAAGATTACAGTCTAGAAGGGGGAGACAGATGTTAATTTAAATAAATAAATGACAAATATGGACGTACGTGCTGTGGGGCTGAGGGTGGGGTGAATAAAGGGAGGAAATCCAAGTTTTAGGGCAATGCAGAAGGGAGAGGGAGTCAGGGGAAAAGGGCTTAATTGGGGAAGGCCTCTTGGAGGACCTGTGATCTTAATTCATTTGCATCTCTCAGCTTCTCTTCCCCGAGCTGAACAGTCACTCAGTGGAATTTTTTTGAGCGTTTACTGGGTACAGAGCACTGTACTAAACACTTGGGAGAGGACAGTAGAGTTGGCAGTGGTGATCCCTGCCCTCGAGGAGCTTACAGTCTAGCAGGGGCGACAGACGAAAAAATAAATTACAGGAAGGGAAGGTAACCAAATATCAGGATGTGACATAAGTGCTGTGTGGGTGGGATGAACATCTAAGTGGTTAGGGTATACAGACCCGAGGGTTTAAGTGACCCAGAAGGGAGGGAAAATAGGGTGGAAAGATGAGAGGTAGTCAGGGAAGGCTTTCTGGAGGAGATGTGATTTTAGTGACCTTTGGGCATTTGGTATTTGCCACACCCTCGGCCCCACAGCACTTATGTACATGCCTATAAAGTATATTTTATAAAGTATTTATTTGTATGATTGTCTGTCTCCCCCTCTAGATTGTAAACGCCTTGTGGGCAGGGGAACATGTCAGCTAACTCTCCCAAACGCTTAGTACAGTGCTCTGCACACAGCAAGCGCTCAATAAATACCATTGATCATGTTGATGATAGTAGGGCTTTAAAGTCTGCCAATTGTCAGCTTTGTGATTTTGGGCAAGTCACTTAATAATAATAATAATAATGGCATTTGTTAAGCACTTACTATGTGCAAAGCACTGTTCTAAGCACTGGGGGGATATAAGGTGATCAGATTGTCCCACGTAGGACTCACAGTCTTAATCCCCATTTTACAGATGAGGTAACTGAGGCTCAGAGAAGTTAAGTGACTTGCCCAAGGTCACACAGCAGACATGTGGCGGAGCTGGGATTCAAACCCATGAGCTCTGACTCCAAAGCCCGTGCTGTTTCCACTGAGCCATGCTGCTCCCCGTCACTTAACTTAGCCACTTAACTTCCCTGTGCCTCAGTTCCCTCATCTGTAAAATGGGGATTAAGACTGTGAGCCCCCTGTGGGACAACCTGATCACATAGTAAGAGCTTAATAAAGGCCATCATTATCCAGAGCTTAGAACAGTGCTTTGCACTTAGTAAGCACTTAACAAAGCCCACTGTTGGGTAGGGACTGTCTCTTTTTGTTGCCAATTTGTACTTCCCAAGCGCTTAGTACAGTGCTCTGCACATAGTAAGCGCTCAATAAATACGATTGATGATGATGATTATTATTATGGGGAGAGTGGTTGTCTGGCAGATGTGAAAGGGTGCTGCATCCCTCACACCGGACGGGGTCAGGGTCTCACATGCTGCAGGCCTCACTCGGCTGTGAGGTCCAGGAGGACGGCGGCCCCTCGGCGTTCTGGAGGTTTGGCTATGACGGAAAGGATTTCCTGACCTTTGAACCGAAGATGCTCAGCTGGACCGCGGCCGACCCCGGGGCCTGGGGCCTCAAGGAGAAGTGGGAGGCGGATCTGAAGCGAGGGGACCGGGACCGGGCCTTCTTGGAGGGGACCTGCACACACATGCTCCGGAAATACTTAGCATCCGGGGGGAAGACTCTGGAGAGGGCAGGTAAGCCTCGAATGCCCCAGACCTGGCCCTGACCCCCACCGATCTGGCCTTGGTCCACCTCCAGAACTGGCCCTCTTTCCCTGCCTTCACCCCTGGTCCCCTCCAGTCCCACCCGTGGCCTTTTGGACCCACCCTTGGCCTCCCAGGACCCACCCCTGGACCCACAGACTACCACTGAACCCCACCCCAGCCCTGCCCCTCACCCCTCTCCCTCCCCAGTGCCCCCAACGGTGCAGCTGACCAGCCACCTGGGCCCCGGCAGGGAGACCATTCATTCATTCAATCGTATTTATTGAGCACTTACAGTGTGCAGAGCACTGTACTAAGCGCTTGGGAAGTACAAGTTGGCAACATATAGAGATGGTCCCTACCCAACAACGGGCTCACAGTCTAGAAGGGGGAGACAGACAACAAAACAGAACATGGAGACAGGTGTCAGAATCGTCAGAACAAATAGAATTATAGCTATATGCACATCATTGACAAAATAAATAGAATAGTAAATATGTACAAGTAAAATAAATAGAGTAATCGATCTGCCCAAACATATATACAGGTGCTGTGGGGAGGGGAAGGAGGTAGGGCAGGGGGGAGGAGGAGAGGAAAAGGGGGCTCAGTCTGGGAAGGCTTCCTGGAGGAGGTGAGCTCTCAGTAGGGCTTTAAAAGAAGAAAGAGAGCTAGCTTGGTGGATGTGCGGAGGGAGGGCGTTCCAGGCCAAGGGGAGGACGTGGGCCGGGGGTCGACGGTGGAACAGGTGAGAATGAGGTACAGTGAGGAGGTTAGCGGAAGAGGAGTGGAGGGTGCAGGTTGGGCTATAGAAGGAGAGAAGGGAGGTGAGGTAGGAGAGGGCAAGGTGATGGAGAGCTTTAAAGCCAAGAGTGAGGAGTTTTTGCTTGATGCATAGGTTGACTGGCAGCCACTGGAGATTTTTGAGGAGGGGAGTAACACGCCCAGAGTGTTTCTGCACAAAGCTGATCCGGGCAGCAGCGTGAAGTATAGACTGAAGTGGGGAGAGACAGGAGGATGGGAGATCAGAGAGGAGGCTGATGCAGTAATCCAGTCGGGATAGAATGAGAGATTGAGCCAGCAAGGTGGCGGTTTGGATGGAGAGGAAACGGCAGATCTTGACGATGTTGCGGAGGTGAGACCGACAGGTTTTGGTGACAGATTGGATGTGAGGGGTGAACGAGAGAGCGGAGTCGAGGATGACACCAAGGTTGCAGGCTTGTGAGACGGGAAGGATGGTAGTGCCGTCTACAGTGACCATCCTGAAGTGCCGGGCTCTCGGCTTCTCCCCTCAGAACATCTCCCTTAACTGGCTGCGGGACGGAGAAAAGCTGCCCCAGAGGACCCTGGAGCCCAAGGCCGGCCTGCCCAGTGGGGACAGGACCTACTAGAGCTGTGGGGTTGGGCGGGTTCCCCCTGGAGTGGGGCAGATTCACCTGCCACTTGGGCCATCGGGCCTGGCCCAGCCCCTCACCCTGGCTTGGGGTGAGCAGTGGGTTCGGAATTGGGGTAGGGAGCCTGCAGAGCATGGCAGAGGGTGGCAGGGTAGAAGGGACAGGGTGGGGGGGCTGCAGGACCCAGAAGAGGGGGCTAAGGGAGTCAGCCCCAAAGGGATCAGCTCCCTCAGCTCTCAATCAATCAACCACTAATAATGATGATGACGATGATGGCATTCATTAAGTGTTTCCTATGTGCCGGGCCCGGGAACAAGATGGGACTCACAATCTGTCCATTTTTCACAATCTTACCCTCTCAGGAATCTATTTTAATGTCTGTCTCCTCTGGACTGTAAGCTCCTTGTGTCCAGAGCACTGTGCCAAGCGCTTGGGTAGCTACAGTACAATAACTGATCCATCAATGGTATTTATTGAGCACTTACTACATGCAGAGCACTGTCCTAAGTGCTTGGATGAGTACAGTACAACAGAATTGTTAGACAGGATCCCTGCCTCCAGGGAGATTGTAGCTGTGAGAACATGACAACACAACAGTCAAGTCAACCATGGGGCAGCCTCTTTGTGTACATACCTTGGCTGGATCTGTGGATTCCATATCGGCCTTTTCAGCCCACATACATTCATAGGTGAATTTTGCCATCTGACTGCTTCCTGTCTCTCCACACCCCAGTCCCTACTGTACTCTGCTCCTTGGATCATTTTTCTACAAAAACATTCAGTGCACATTTCTCCACTCCTCAAGACCCTCCAGTGGTTGCCCTACATCAAACGGAATCTCCTCACCATTGGCTTTAAGGCACTCAATCAGCTTGCCCCTCCCTACCTCACTTATACAACCCAGCCTGCACATTTCGCTCCTCTACCATCAACCTACTCACTATGCCTTGATTTTTTCTATCTTGCAGCTGACCCCTCACTCACATCCTCCTTCAGGCCTGGAACACCCTCCCCCTCCATATCTAACAGACCACCGCTTTCCCCATCTTCAAAGCCTTTATAAAATCCCATCTCCTCCAAGAGGCCTTCCTCGACTAAGCCTTCTTTTCCTCTACTCCCTCTCCCTTCTGTGTCACCCTTGGACATAGATTTGCACCCTTTATTCACACCCCCTCAGTCCCACTGCACTTATATAAATATCTGTAATTTAATTTATATTAATGTCTGTCTCCCCTTCTAGCCTGTAAGCTTCTTATGGGCAAGAAATGTGTCTACCAACTCTGTAGTATTGTACTCTTCCAAATGCTTAGTACAGTGTCCTGCACACAGTAACAGCTCAATTCATACTATTGATTGATGGGGCTTTTCTTCCAATTCCAAGGACAACTCTTTGTTTCTTTCATTGTCCTTGGTATTGGAGAGAGAGAGAGAGAGTGAGAGAGAGAGAGAGAGAGAGAGAGAGAGAGCATGTACAGTGCTCTCCTACACTAGGTTCTCAGTAAATAGTTTTGACTGATTAATATTAAGCACTTGGAGAGAGCAATTAAGAGAATGGTCCCTGCCTTCAAGGAGTTTACAGTGATAAACACAGGCCATGCAGCTGCTGATAGCAAGGAAAGGGGGGATAAATAAGATAAATAAATTCCTAGAGGTTAAGAAGATGCTTAAATACAGAGAAGCAGTGTGGCCTAGTGGAAAGAATCCAGGCCTGGGAGTCCAAGGACCTGGGTTCTAATCCTGACTCAGCCCCACTTCTCTGCTGTATAACCATGAGCAATTCACTTCTCTGTGCCGCAGTTTCTTCATCTGGAAAATGGGGGTTCAATCCCTATTCTCCCTCCTACTTAGATTGTGAGCCCAGTGTGGGACCTGATGTTCTTACATCTACCCCAGTTCTCGGTAAAGTGCTTGGCACATAGTAAGTGCTTAACGAATACTACAGTATTCGTAGAATACGAATAGAGAATAGAGAAGTAGCGTGGCTCAGTGGAAAGAGCACAGGCTTTGGAGTCAGAGGTCATGGGTTCAAATCCCACCTCTGCCACTTGTCACCTGTGTGACTTTGGGCAAGTCACTTAACTTCTTTGGGCCTCAGTTCCTTCATCTGTAAAATGGGGATTAAGACTGTGAGCCCCATGTGGGACAACCTGATCACCTTGTAACCTCCCCAGCGCTTAGAACAGTGCTTTGCACATAGTAAGCACTCAATAAATGTCATTATTATTACAGTGATGATGATTAAAGGATAGGTGAATTTTTTTTAAATGGTAATTGTTAAGTGCTTACTATATATCAAGCATTGTACTAAGCACTGGAGTAAATGCAAGCTAGTCAGGTTCAGGTTGTACCCAGTCCATGTCCCACATGGGGCTCACAGTCTTATCCTCATTTTACAGATGAGAGAACTGAGGCCGAGAGAAGTGAAGTAACTTGCCCGAGGTCACACAGCAGACAAGTGTCAGACTCAGAATTAGAACCCAGATCCTCCTGACACCCAGGCCCAGGCTCTGTTGGGTGGACAGGACTTGAAAGGGCAGGCAGAGCAGAGGGCAGAATACCCAGGGAAGCCCTCCTGGCAGAGGAGGCATTTCAAAGAGGGCAGGGCTGAAGGATCAGAGGGGGTGGGGGTTGCAGTCAGAGGCAGGGTGGGAGTGAAGGGTTGGAGACAGGAGAGTCTAGAACTCACGGCAAAGACCACGGCAGGTGGGGAGAGGGGGGTGCAGGGAGGGGGAGGTGAGGGGCAGGTCGGGGAGAGGGAGGAGATGGAGGTGAGAGAAGAGATGGGGTGAGGGAGGGAATGAGGGAGAGGGAGGAGATGGAGGTGAGAGAAGAGATGGGGTGAGGGAAGGAATGAGGGAGAGGGAGGAGATGGAGGTGAGAGGGGAGGGAGAAGAGGGAAGAGATGGGGAGAGGAAGAGGTGGGTGAGAGAGGGAATGAAGGAGAGGGGATGGGGCGGAGGAAAGAGATGGGGAAGAGGGAGAGGGAGGGATTGGGGGTGAGGGAGGAGAGGAGGAGGGTGAGCTAGGCAATGGGGGTAAGGCATTGAGGGACGGGGTATAACAGGGTGGTGGGGTGCAGGGAAGGTTTAGAGGAGGGAGAGGTCTTTGAGAGGGGGTGGGAAGGATGGGGGGAACCCCTCCCATCTGAGGCCCCCTCCCTCACAGCTGAGTGCCGTGGAGAGGCACCTGCTCTCTGGGGTCTTGTGACCGTCATGGGGAGTCTGGGGTGTCTCCCTGGGATGGGCCGATGAAATCAACAAGGAGACCTCAAGAGAGGAATAGGGTGTAGTGGGAGGGTTTGTGACCCTTCCCCTTCTCTCCCTACCCCTGGCCCCTGCATGTCTGTGCCTTCTTTTCCTATTGCAGAAAATAGAGGAGAGGTCTTCACAGCACCCATCCTAGGTGAGTGCAGGGGGAGGCAGGCAGGCAGGGGGATCAGGACAAGATTCCTCCCCTGTTGCCCCCCACTCCCCACCCCCGACTCTGTCTCCGACCCCCCCTTCCCCTCTCCCCAAGCCCTTCCCCTCAACAGGCCATAATCAGAGGGTAGACCTCCCTCCCCACTGCCCCTACTCTTTCTCCCACCACTCCTTCCCCTCTCCCTCACCTTTTCCCTTCAGTAGACCGTGATCAGAGGGTAGACCCTCCCGCTGCCCCCAACTCTTTCTCCAACCACCCCTTCTCCTCTCTCCCACCCACCCTCTCTTCTCAGCAGACTACGATCAGAGGGCAGGCTCTTCTGTATGAGGTGAGAGAGGGCTGAGCGGGGGACCCCACCAAGCCACAGAGACAGGGGTGGGGGGATAGAGCTGGGAGGGCAGTTGGGGGGGGATCAGGGGCCCCAGCTGCTGTTGAGTGGGGAGCGCCAACTTTCCATATAGGAGGCTGGGGATCTGACCGGGCAGAGAAGGAGGAGGAAGCTGGAAATGGAAATCTCTCCTTCCTTCCTTCCCTCCACCTCCTCCCTCATCCCATCCTTTCCCTCATCCCCCCACTCCCTCCCTCATCCTCCCCTTCTTCCCCTCTCATCCCCCCATCTTTGCACAGTGCTTTGCACATAGTAAGTGCTTAATAAATGTCATTATTATTATTACCTTTCCCCTCTCCCGGGTTCCCCCTTTCTTTCTTTTCTTCTGCACAGAAGATGATGGGGTTTGGCCAAAGCCAAGGGGACCCCCCTCGGCGCCCTGACCCCAGCCCCCTTCCTGCCTGCCCACCTCCTGGACCCCCTGGATTCTTACTCCTGGTCTCAGCAGCTGGACCCTGCCCTGTTTAAACCCCCCTGCCCCTCCCCAGAGCCCCCCTGCCTCCTCACCCAGACACCTCTGTCCCCACACCCTGGCCCGGAGGGTGTGTCCGCCCTCACTCCCACCTCCACCCCTCCTTCACCCCCCACCCCCACCGGGCTGTGTGTCCCCCTTCCCTAGAGACAGGCTGAGCTCAGAAAGCCTGCAGGGCTCAGGGGTCTGGGCTTTTGTTACCCCAGAAGCGAGCTGTGTGTCAGCAACTTTGCACTTTAATAAAGACCCCGGAATCGGGATGTCTGGGAATGGGCTTGATTGGGGGGAGGGGAGCAGGGAGTGAGAGGGGTTGGGGAGGGGAGCAGGGAACATGGTGGGGGGGTGGAGGGAGAGGGGAGAAAGTGTGGAGGGGGCAGGAGGAATGAGTGATAATGCACCCGGGCTCCTCAACTCCCCCCCAGATCCTAATCCATAATCAGGGCCTCCACAGCTGGACTTGAACCCCCAACTTTGGGGAGATCAATCAGTAGGGTTTTTGCTGAGTGCTTATTTTGTGCAGGGCACAGTACTAAGCACTTGGGAGAGTACAATACAATCCCTGTCACTCAATCAGTGGTATTTATTGAGCACTTACTGTGTGGAAAGCACTGTATTAAGCACTTGGAAGAGTACAGAATTCAGGGGGTCCAGAAGTGGACACTACACTGTTATAGTGTACTTTCCCAAGCACAGAGTATGGTGCTCTGCACACAGGAAGTGTTCAATAAATACCCCTGATTGATTGCTTGGTTGATTGATTGATTGATTGAGAAAAAGACCGAAAAGCAGCATGGTCTAATGGAGAGACTCTGGGCCTAAGAGACAGAGGACCATTTTTTTAATGGTATTTGTTAGGCGCTGACTATGTGCCAGGCCCTGAACTAAGTGCTGGGATTGATACAAACTAATCAGGTTGGTCACAATAATAATAGTAATAATAATAATAATAACAATAATGGTATTTGTTAAGCGCTTACTATATGCAAAGCACTGTTCTAAGCGCAGTGGGGATACAAGGTGATCAGGTTGTCCCACGGGGGGCTCACAGTCTTCATCCCCATTTTACAGATGAGGGAACTGAGGCACAGAGAAATTAAGTGACTTGCCCAAAGTCACACAGCTGACAATTGGCAGAGCCGGAATTTTGAACCCATGACCTCTGTACTTGTACATATTTACTGTTCTATTTATTTTGTTAATGATGTGCATCTAGCTTTACTTCTATTTATTCTGATGACACCCGTTCGCACATTTCGTCTTGCTGTGTCTCCCCCTTCTAGACTGTGAGCCCGTTGTTGTGTAGGGACCGTCTCTATATGTTGCCAACTTGTACTTCCCAAGCGCTTAGTACAGTGCTGTGCACACAGTAAGCGCTCAATAAATACGATTGAATGAATGAATGAATGAATGAATGAATGAAATGACTCCAAAGCCCGTGCTCTTTCCACTGAGCCATGCTGCTTCTCAATCCCCGTCCCACGGGGGTGCCCACAGTTTTTTAACCCCCACTTTACGGATGAGGGAACTGAGGCATCGAGAAGGGAAGTGACTTGCCCAGGATCACACAGAGGACAAGTGGTGGAGTCGGGATGAGAAGCCGCGCAGCTTCTACATGCAATCTCACTGGAGGCCTGCAGAGGACGCCCGCACCCCCCCAATCTCCTTTTTCAGTTCCAGGACAGGGGACCGGCCCGGCCCCGAAGGGGACACCTGTCCTGGGGGGGACACCTGTCCTCGGGGGGGGGACACCTGTCCTGGGGGGGGGACACCTGTCCTGGGGGGGGACACCTGTCGTCGGGGCACTCGGGGTGGTCCAGGAACGGGGTGCTGCTGAAGAAACAAGGCGGGGTCGTCCCAGCCCAGGGCCCTGACTCTATATATCTTTATATTTATATTATTATATAGTATCTTTTAGAGTAAATGTATAATTTACTCTAACTTGTACATATTTACTATTCCATTTCATTCATTCGTTCAATCGTATTTATTGAGCGCTTACTGTGTGCGGAGCACTGTACTAAGCGCTTGGGAACAACTAAAAGCATATTAACTGTCTCTATATGTTGCCAATTTGTACTTCCCAAGCGCTTAGTACAGGGCTCTGCACATGGTAAGCGCTCAATAAATACGATTGATGATGATATTAACAAAATAAAATAAATAGAATAAATATGTACAAATAAAATAAATAAATAAATAAATAGAGTAGTAAATACGTACTAACATATATACAAATCTATTCTATTTATTTTATTTTGTTAGTATGTTTGGTTTTGTTCTCTGTCTCCCCCTTTTAGACTGTGAGCCCACTGTTGGGTAGGGACTATCTCTATATGTACTTGTACTTCCCAAGCGCTTAGTACAGTGCTCTGCACACAGTAAGCGCTCAATAAATACGATTGATGATGATGATGATGATATACGGGTATATCCATATATACAGGTATATTTATTTTATTTTGTTAATATGTCTTGTTTTGTTGTCTGTCTCCCCCTTCGAGACTGTGAGCCCGCTGTTGGATAGGGACCGTCTCTATATGTTGCCAACTTGTACTTCCAGAGTGCTCAGCACACAATAAGGGCGCAATAAATACGATTGAATGAATGAATGAATGACTCCGGGATTCCTCGGGGGAAGAGATAATAATTATGGCATTTCTTAAGCGCTTACTATGTGCCAGGCACTGTGGTAGATCCAAGATAAGCTGGTTGGACATAGTCCCTGTCCCAGCTAGGGCTCACAGTCTTCATCCCCATTTTACAGATGAGGGAACTAAGGCCCAGAGAAGTGAAGTCTCCTCACCGTACCTCGTTCTCACCTGTCCCGCCATCGACCCCCGGCCCACGTCATCCCCCGGGCCTGGAATGCCCTCCCTCTGCCCATCCGCCAAGCTAGCTCTCTTCCTCCCTTCAAGGCCCTGCTGAGAGCTCACCTCCTCCAGGAGGCCTTCCCAGACTGAGCCCCTTCCTTCCTCTCCCCCTCGTCCCCCTCTCCATCCCCCATCTTACCTCCTTCCCTTCCCCACAGCACCTGTATACATGTATATATGTTTGTACATATTTATTACTCTATGTATTTATTTTACTTGTACATAGCTATTCTATTTATTTTATTTTGTTAGTATGTTTGGTTTTGTTCTCTGTCTCCCCCTTTTAGACTGTGAGCCCACTGTTGGGTAGGGACTGTCTCTATATGTTGCCAATTTGTACTTCCCAAGAGCTTAGTACAGTGCTCTGCACATAGTAAGCGCTCAATAAATACGATTGATGATGATGATGATGGTAGATCCAAGATAAGCTGGTTGGACGTAGTCCCTGTCCCACCTAGGGCTCACAGTCTTCATCCCCATTTTGCAGATGAGGGAACTAAGGCCCAGAGAAGTGAAGTGACTTGCCTAAAGTCGCACGGCAGACAAGTGGCAGAGCTGGGGCTAGAACCCAAGTCCTTCGGACTAGCAGGCCCGGGCTCAATCCACTAAACCATGGGGTTAGGGACACCCTAATTTTCTGCTAGGGGGTCCGGATAAAAGGGGAAACTGAGGCACGACAATATCCCCTCTACCCTCGCCCATCCTTCCCACGTTTCAGGCGTCCCCCCTGTCCTGGTTGTCTCTCTCCCCTCCCCTAAATTCCTGTTCTCTCCCATGGGACCTCCCCCACTCCAGGTGCCCTGCTCACTCCCAGGTGCCTGGGCCTTCGCCCCCGCCCCCCGAACCCAGAAGGCCAATTTACTGTGCCACTGCAAATTGCCCCGGGGAGACCCTTCAGCTTTGGAGGGGCAGGCTGAAGGTTTGGGGTGAGGTGGGGGTCCGGGAGAGGGAATAGCCTTGGATGATCTCCCCCCCCACCCCCCCAATCTCCCCGGTCGGGTCGCCCCCTCCCCTCTCTCTGGGCAGGGAGCAGAGCAGACAGAAGGACAAACGCATAACAAAGGAGCTGCGATGGCGGGGCAATGTCCGTCCGTTCCCCCCCTCCCCCTGCCCTCTCCCCGCCCCCTCCGGAACCCCGTCTCCCCTTTTCTCTCCGGTAAGGGGGAGTGTCGGGAGGAGGGGGGAATTCACCGTCGAGAGTGCCCCCCGCCTCTGCCCCAGGAGCTCCCCAAGCCCCCTGACCCGGGGGAAGGGATTTTGTTTACGGCCGCCTCTCTCCCCGCCCCTCAAATAAAGGGAGACCTGCAGACACCGTGAAAGATAATTGGGGGGGTGGGTTCACACCCCGGGCAGAGAGCATGCAGACTGAAGCCAAACATTGGGAGGCAGGGACCCCGCGGGCCCGGGAGTCAGAGGATCTGAGTTCTAATGCCGACTCTGCCATTTGTCCGCTGTGTGACTTCGGGCACTTCTCTGGGTCTTAGTTTTCTCATCTGAAAATGGGAATTCAACACTTTGTCTCCCTCTTATCTGGACTGTGAGCCTCGCGTGCATCCGACCTGATTATCTTGACTCTACCCTAGCGCTTGGTACAGTGCTTGACCCAAAGTGAGCACTTAACAGATACCACAGTTAGTATTAACACGCGCAGGACACCCACGCCATCCATACTGGCACGAAAGAGGGCAGAGACCACAGGCTCGAAATGCCCATACTTACCTATTCAAAGGACAACAACACACCTTCGGGCAGCCACAAGACTACACACAAGCAGAAAGTCAACACAACTGACACTGATACAGTAGATTGGGTAGCTGGAGACGCCCGGAACTGCACAAGCTAGAGAGACAGCAGGGCGCAGGTACGCGCACACATCCCCACTCCCTCTTGCTCTATGTCTCTGTTTCTGTCTCTGTCTCTCTATCTCTCTTCCCCCCCCCAGCCCCACGCAGATCCACCCAAAGATATTCCCAAACTTTGGCAGTGACAGAGACTCGCAGGCATCTGCAGGCAAAGAGCAACATCCCCCCATTGGAGTAAACGGGAGCAACCTGAGAGACAATGAGACATTTAGAGACAGCCACACACAGCTCAGATAAGAAGCACACTTGAGTCAAAGAGAGGCCTTCGGACAAACAAGAAAGGAAATTGTGTCAGACACCCAAAGAGGGGAGACACACACCCGCCTGCCCCCCCACAACCGGCACCCCAGGGAGACAAATAGAATCAGAGGGGTGTCCTCTGGGGGTCAGACAGGTAGATGTGAAGGACTGACTGAAAACCTCCGTCTCTCATGTATAGTAGTGGTAGCAGCAGCAGCAGTAGCCGTAATAGTAGCAGTAATGGTCGTAGTTGTCAGTCAGTCAATTGTAGCTACTGAGCTCTTACTGTGTACAGAGCACTGTATTCACTTGGGACAATATAACAACTTTTTCAGACACATTCCCTGCCCACAACCAATTTACAGTCAAAGTAATAGTAGCAGTAACTGTAGTGGTAGTATTATTAGCGCTAGAAGTAATAGTAGTTTATTAGCAGTAGAAGTAGCGTGGCTCAGTGGAAAGAGCACGGGCATTGGAGTCAGAGGTCATGGGTTCAAATCCCGGCCCTGCCACTTGTCAGCTGTGTGACTTTGGGCAAGTCACTTCACTTCTCTGGGCCTCAGTTCCCTCATCTGTAAAATGACGATTAAGACTGTGAGCCCCCCGTGGGACAACCTGATCATCTTGTAACCTCCCCAGCTCTTAGAACAGTGCTTTGCACTAAGTGCTTAATAAATGCCATTATTAGTATTAACAGTAGCAGTAACAGAGAAGTAGCCGCGGCCGGCAATATACCCTAGAGCCCCGCCCCCGACCTTCCTCCCAGCTCCTGCCAATCAATCATCATCATCAATCATCATCAATCGTATTTATTGAGCGCTTACTATGTGCAGAGCACTGTACTAAGCGCTTGGGAAGTACGAATTGGCAACGTAATCAGTGGTATTTATCCAGTGCTTACTCTGTGCAGAGCACTGTAATAAGCCCTTGGGAGAGGACAGTACAACAGAGTCAGTAGTCACAGTCCCCTGCCCACAGCTAGCTTGCAATTTAGCGGGGAAGATGGGCGTTAATCTAAGTCATTTTTAATATACCGGAGAAGGGAAGGGGACCCAAGCTAGCTCTCTTCCTCCCTTCAAGGCCCTGCTGAGAGCTCACCTCCTCCAGGAGGCCTTCCCAGACTGAGCCCCTTCCTTCCTCTCCCCCGCATCCCCCTCTCCATCACCCCATCTTACCTCCTTCCCTTCCCCACAGCACCTGTATATATGTATATATGTTTGTACATATTTTTTACTCTATTTTATTTGTACATATCTATTCTATTTATTTTATTTTGTTGGTATGTTTGGTTTTGTTCTCTGTCTCCCCCTTTTAGACTGTGAGCCCACTGTTGGGTAGGGACCGTCTCTATGTGTTGCCAATTTGTACTTCCCAAGCGCTTAGTCCAGTGCTCTGCACATAGTAAGCGCTCAATAAATACGATTGATGATGATGATGATGACCCTGAAAGACAGAACTGGAGCAGGGGCAGCTAGTGGAAGGGGGCTTTCCCAAGCGTTTAGTACAGTGCATTGTGCCCAGTGGGTAGTCGGTAAATACCGACTATTGAGAAGCAGCCTGGCTCAGTGGGAAAGAGCATGGGCTTTGGAGTCAGAGGTCGTGGGTTCAAATCCCAGCTCTGCCAATTAGCTGTGTGACTTTGGGCAAGTCACTTCACTTCTCTGGGCCTCAGTTACCTCATCTGTAAAATGGGGATGAAGACTGTGAGACCCCCAGTGAGACAACCTGATCACCTTGTAACCTCTCCAGCGCTTAGAACAGTGCTTTGCGCATAGTAAGCGCTTAATAAATGCCATTAAAAAAAAAATACCAGTGCTACCACAGAAGTTGGCGTGGTGGAAGGGCGGGCTCCTGCAAGAGAATTCTGAGGGAACAGTAGAGGTAGGGGAGAAGGGGCAACCAGGGTTGAGGCGGGGGGGAGTTGGGGGGCAGAGGAATTCTAGGGAAAGAGCAGGGAGCCAGCGTGGAGGAGCTGGGGGGGCTGGGGAGCAGGAAGCCGGGCCCCAGGGGAGCCATCAGGGCCCATTGAAAGCCTGAGCACTTGTTTAGGGGCCGATCGGCCGGCCCCCTCAGGGGACGGGGATTGTCCTGCCGGGCCCATTGTCCTCCCCCCGCCTCCTCCCCCCGCTCCTGCTTTGAACCTGACACTGAGACCTCCCCCCCCCACCCTCCTCCTCCTCCTCTTCCTCCCCGTCCCCTTCCCCCTTCTCCCCAGCCCGGGCCCGGGATGCCCGTCCCGGGGCGGGGAAGGAGATGAGGGGCTGAGGGGGCGGGGTACGCGGGTTCCGAGTGGGGACGGAGGGGGGAAATTGGGTGGGGGGGTGGACCACGAGGCGGGTTGGGATTGGGAGCGAGGACCGGGGCTGGGAAAGACGGTCAGGACGCCTGGGTCCCGTGGGGAAACAGGGCGGGGGCGGGGTCCCGAGCATCCACCGACGGGGCGGGGGGTCCGGGGGAGCTAGGCCGAGGGGAGCCTGGGGTTCTTCATTTCTTTTCTTTTCTTTTCCTTTCGAAGGGGGCTCCGCCCCCGCGGGTCCCGGCCTCAGTTTCTCCCTCCCCCAGGGCGGGGTCGGCCGGGGCGGGAGGGAGGGGCCTGAGGTCCGGCGCGGCCCCCCCCCTCCCTCCCCCGTGGGCCGGTCCCCCCGCTTAGGGGTCGCTGGGTCCCGGCGGCAGTCGGACGCGGCAGGCTGGGGCCCTCCCGATGGCCGGACACCTGGGGCCCGACTTCGCCTTCTCGCCGCCGCCCGGGGGCGGGGAGCCGTGGGGGGACCCCCGAGGCTGGTACGGGTACCCGGCGCCCCCCGGCGCGGCGGGGGCGGGGGCGGGGGCGGGGGCCGGGCCGGGGGGCGAGCCCTGGGGGGGCCCCTTCCTCCCGCCCCCCGCCGGGCCCCTCTACGAGGGCGGGGGCTGGGGCGGCTGCTTCGTGCCGCAGCTCGGCGTGGGGCTGGCCCCGCCGCCCCCGGACCCGTCGGGGCCCGACGGGGAGGGCGGGGGCGCCGCCGGGACCCCCCCCCCAGGGCGGCTCCCCCGAACCGGGGGGCTCCGGCCCCGTCCTGAAGCTCGAGCCGGCCGAGAGCGGAGACGAGGTGAGCCCCGGCCGGACCGTCGGGCGCGGGGCGGCGGCGGCGGGGCACGGGAGGGGAGAGGCAATCAATCATCATCATCATCATCAATCGGATTTATTGAGCGCTTACTGTGTACAGAGCACTGTACTGAGCGCGAGTCGGGGGCCGTTCATGTCTTCACCCCCGGAGCCGACGCCTGTTGGCGCGTGTCTGCGCCTGTATCTGCGTGGGTCTCGGGTCTGGGTGCGTAGAATAATAATAAAATAATGGCATTTATTAAGCGCTTACTATGCGCAAAGCACTGTTCTAAGCGCAGGGGAGGTTACAAGGTGATCAGGCTGCCCCTCGAGGGGGGCTCACAGTCTTCATCCCCATTTTACAGATGAGGGAACTGAGGGCCCGAGAAGTGAAGTGACTTGCCCAAAGTCACCCAGCTGACAATTGGCAGAGCCGGGATTTGAACCCAGGACCTCTGACTCCAAAGCCCGGGCTCTTTTCCAAAGCCCGTGCTCTTTTCCACTGAGCCACGCCGCTTCTCCTATCCGGTATCCGGGACCGTTTGGGGCTGCCCGTGCGGGGATGCGGCTGGGGAGTGTGCGGTGATTTGTGCGTTACGGATCATCATCATCATCAATCGTATTTATTGAGCGCTTACTATGTGCAGAGCACTGGACTAAGCGCTTGGGAAGTACAAATTGGCAACATATAGAGACGGTCCCTACCCAACAGTGGGCTCACAGTCTAAGAGGGGGAGACAGAGAACAAAACCAAACATACCAACAAAATAAAATAAATAGAATAGATATGTACAAATAAAATAAATAAATAAATGAATAGAGTAAAAAATATGTACAAACATATATACATCATCAATCATCATCAATCATATTTATTGAGCGCTTACTGTGTGCAGAGCACTGGACTAAGCGCTTGGGAAGTACAAATTGGCAACATATAGAGACAGTCTCTACCCAACAGTGGGCTCACAGTCTAAGAGGGGGAGACAGAGAACAAAACCAAACATACTAACAAAATAAAATAAATAGAATAGATATGTACAAATAAAATAAATAAATAAATGGAGTAAAAAATATGTACAAACATATATGCAGGTGCTGTGATGCGGCGTGTGTGTGCGGTGCATAGGGGGCAACATCGGTGGGGTGCTCCGCACACAGTAAGCGCTCAATAAATACGATTGATTGGTGTGTGCGGGAGCCGGGGGGTGGTAGCTGTGCTTCCCAAGCGCTTCGTACAGTGCTCTGCACACAGTAGGCGCTCAATAAATGATTGAATCAAGGGTAGATGCGAGGATGGAGAGTGTGTGTGTGTGTGTGTGTGTGTGTGTGCCCGTCGGTGTCCGTCGGGTGCGAGGCCCGGGCGGGGGCAGGGGGCGGGCGGTGTATCCGGGTTATGGCCCCGGGGTTAAGACCTCCTTATCTCTCCGGCGCTGATAGAGGGTCCATTCGCGTGGTGATTGTTCCCCAGCCAGCGCTGGGCGGGACCGGTTTCGGCTTTGGGTGGAGACCCCAGCGCTCCCCTCCGGGCAAGGGAGACGCCCGCGGGGGGCGGGGGGAGGCGGGGGGAGGGCAAGGCCCCGGGAGCCCCGAGGGGCCTGGCGCCCCCATCCCCAAGCTGCTGGACGCCTGCGAGCAATCAACCGGCCGCTGACTGTGTGCGGAGCCGCTTTGGGAGGGGGGGAGTCCAGTACGACGGAGTTGGTACCCCGCATCACCGCCGCCCGTGCCCCCCGCTCCCGGGGCACGTGGGAGCCTTCCCCCCTGCCCACCGGAGCCCATCCTGGCCCCTAGAACTCTGCCCTTTCCTCTGGCTGGCACCCTCATCGATTCCCATGCCCATTGCCCTCGCCCGCGGTTTCAGCCTTTTAACTCCTTCCCCGAACCCCCTGTGGTATTCCTTAAGCATCAGCATCATCAATCGTATTTATTGAGCGCTTACCGTGTGCAGAGCACTGGACTAAGCGCTTGGGAAGTACAAGTTGGCAACATATAGAGTCAGTCCCTACCCAACAGTGGGCTCACAGTCTAAAAGGGGGAAAGCGTTTATTCCGGGTCAAGTGCACCTCACCATTGGCTTCAAAGCAGTCCATCACCTTGCCCCGTCTCACTTCACCTCGCTACTCTCCTACTACAACCCAGCCGGCACGCTTCGCTTCTCCAGTGCTAACCTTCCCACTCTACCTCCATCTCGCCTATCTCGCCGCCGACCCCAAGTCCACGTCCTGCCTCTGGCCTGGGACACTCTCCCTCCTCAGATCCGACAATTACATTTCGCCCCCATCCTCCCCTTCAAAGCCTCACTGAAGGCCCGTCTCCTCCCAAATAATAATAATAATGATCACATTTATTAAGCCCTTACTATGTGCAAAGCACTGTTCTAAGCGCTGGGGAGGTTACAAGGTGATCAGGTTGTCCCTCAGGGGGCTCACAGTCTTAATCCCCATTTTACAGATGAGGTAACTGAACCCAAAGGCCTCCCCTCACTAAACCCTCCTTTCCCCTTCTCCCTCTCCCTTCTACGAAGCCCTGACTCGTTCCCTTGGTTCTTCCCCCGTCCCAGCCCCACAGCACTTGTGTACATATCTGTAACTTATTTATTTGCATTGATATCCGACTCCATCGCTCTGAACCGTAAGCTCCTTGTTGGCAGGGATTGTGTCTGTTATTGTTGTATTGTACTCTCCCGAGTGCTTAGTCCAGTGCTCTGCACACAGTAAGCGCTCAATAAATAAGATTGAATGAGTGAATGAATGAATGAATAAGCAGTGGGGGCAGACATCGGGTCACCAGGTCCCACATAGGGCTCCCAGTCTAAGTAGGAGGGAGGTCAGGTATGAAATCCTCATTTTACAGTTGAGGGAATGGAGACCCAAAAAGTGAAATACCTTGCCCAAGGTCACGAGGCAAAGTGGATTAGAACCCGGGTCCTCTGCCTCCCAGCTCAGGCTCTTTCCACTAGGCCACGCTGCCCCATCAATCAATCGTATTGAGTGCCCACTGAGTGCAGAGCACTGTACTAAGCACTTGGGAGAACACAACAGAACAGAGTTGGTTAGACGTGTCCCCTGTCCACATACCACTGATTGATTGGGATGCTACTAGAGGCCTCTGCTCCCCCCTTTCCGGGCTTTGGGAGCACGGTCCCTCACCCCCAACGCCCAGGAAGCCCCCAGCCTCACCCCCGCGGCCCTGCCCTCAGCAGGAGACCCCATCAAGGGAGGAGCTTGAACAGTTTGCCAAGGAGCTGAAGAGGAAGCGGATCACGCTGGGATACACACAGGCCGACGTGGGGGTCACTCTGGGCGCTCTCTTCGGTGGGTATCCCTTGCCCCACCCATCGGGAAGGGGCCTGCAGGGAGGGGGAGAGGAGAGGGAGGCGAGTGGGGGAGGCAGTTGTGACCCTTCCTTCACCCCCAGGGAAGGTGTTTAGCCAGACCACCATCTGCCGTTTCGAGGCCCAGCAGCTGAGCTTCAAGAACATGTGCAAGCTGAGGCCGCTCCTGCAGAGGTGGCTGGAGGCGGCCGACGACAACGACAGACTGCAGGAGGTGGGTGTGGGCGCGGCGGGGGAAGGAAGATGGTGGGAGTCTGCAGGGAGCCAGACGAGGGCCAAATGGGCATGTCATGAGAGGGAGGGATGTCAGGCTGGGCTGGGTGGGAGTGAGAGATGGCCGGGATTCGGGGGTGGGGGGGCTGGGGGAAACTGGCTGGGTGGGTGGGGGACGCAGGCTGGGGTAGTGAGGGGGCAATAATAATAATTATTATTATTATCAAGCGCTTAGTACAGTGCTCTGCGCACAGTAAGCGCTCAATAAATACGATTGATGATGATGATGATTGTGGTATTTGTTAAGCACTTACTAGGTGCCGAGCACCAGACTAAGTCCTGGGGTAGATACAAACTAATCAGTCCCACCTGGGGCTCACAGTCTAAGTAGGAGGGAGAACAAGGATTGAATCCCCATTTTACAGATGAGGGAACTGAGGCTCAGAGAAGTGAAGTGGCACCCCCTCAATGTCACAGACCAGGCAAATGGCCGGGCTGGGATGAGAACCCGGATGCTCTGACCGCCAGGCCCGGGTTATTCCCACTAGGCCACGCTGGGTGAGGGGTACTGCTGGGTAGGAGATGGGCAGGGTCGAGGTAGTTGCTGGAAAGGGGGAGGATGGAGGATGCCTTTGGGTGGGTGATGTGGGCTGGGATGCAGGGGGCGGGGGTACTGGGGGGGACCCAAGAGGGCTGGCGAGTGGGGGAGGTGGGCCGGGAAGGTGGACGGGGTAGGGTAAGACATGGGTAGAAAGGCAGGGTGGGATGGTGGGTGGATGTTATTGGGTAGGAGGAGACACGGGATGAGTTGGGAGATGCCAGGGGTGGGCAGGAGTAGGCCTGTGAAAAGGAGAAATGGGCTGAAGGTGAGGGGAGGTGTCAAAGTCATGGACTGGATGGGGTGAGACGTGGGCACAGGAGGTAGGGTAAGAAACACAGATTGGGTGGGAGAGTGTTGGGGTGGTGGGCATTCCGTGAGTGGGAGATGTGGCTGGGGGGAGTGTCAAAGTCTTGGACCTAGTGGGGTGAGACATGGGCACGGGTGATTGGTTAGGAGACACAGATTGGGTGGTAAGGCAGTGGGTGTTTGGTGAGTGGGAGGCCTGGCTGGAGGGGGTCAGGGTGTCGAAGTCATGGACCGGGTGAAGCAAGACATGGCACAGGTGGCTGGGTGGGAGCCTTGGTGGGGGGCGGGCATCAGAACCACCCACCCATGCGTTTGGGAGAGGTGGAGGGCCACCCTGACCCCTGGGCCGGTGCCCCCGCCCCCCGTGCCAGATGTGCAATGCGGAGACGGTGCTGCAGCAGGCCCGGAAGCGGAAGCGCACGAGCATCGAGAACAAGGTGCGGGGCAACCTGGAGACCATGTTCCTGCAGTGCCCCAAGCCCAACCTACAGCAGATCAGCAGCATCGCCGAGGAGCTCGGGCTCGAGAAGGACGTGAGTCGCCCCGGACCACCGCCGCCCCTCCAGCCCCCACCCACTCCCCATCCTCCACCTCACGACCTCTTCCCCCTGACCCCCCCCACCCCAACCGCCCCGTTGCAGGTGGTCCGCGTCTGGTTCTGTAACCGCCGGCAGAAAGGCAAGCGAGGAAGCGGCTGCTCTTCAAGGGAGGATTTCGAGACGGCCGGGCCCTTCCCCGGCGGTGGCCCCGTGCACCTCCCCCTGCCTCCCGGCCCCTCCCTCGGCCCCCCGGGCTACGGTGGTCCCCCTTTCGCCACCCTCTACTCCCCCGCCCCCTTCCACGACGGAGACGCTTTCGCCCCGGTTCCCATCGCCCCTCTGGGCCCCCCCACGCACTCGAGCTGAATGGGCCGGGGAGACGGGGCGGCTGGCTCAGGGGAGGGGGGAGCGAGGCAGAGCCCTCGTAGAGGGGAGACAGAGGGGCGAGGGGAGAGAAAGCAGGAGGGGTGGGAAAGAGGAATGGGGGTTGGGGTGGGGAGACCCAAGGCGACAGGCCCCCTGGGGGTGCCGGGGAGGAGGCTGGAGCAGGATTCAAGTTTTTTTTTTGAGGGGGGTGGGCGGAGGGCTGGGAGTTCTGGGGTTGATTGTTTATTTTTTTTTTTTCCCCACACACCTGATTGCTCTTCTCAATAAAGAGGCCCTGAGCTGGGATTCAGCCATCATGATATGAAACTGGTATTTGTTAAACACTTACTACTACCTGCCGCGTGCTGCGCTAAACGCTGGGGTAGAGACAAGGTGATCCGGTTGGACACCGTTCCCAGTTCGATCTAACGAGGTAGTGGGGAGAATGGGTATTGAAATCTCATTTAATAGATAAGGAAACTGAGGCCTAGAAAAGTGAAGTGAGGGCTACCGGGGCAATCAATCGATCACCACTGAGTGCTTCCTGCATGCAGAGCACTGTTACTAAGTGGCAGTAGGAAGGTCCCGGAGTCTCCCTGAAAAGTCACAACTGAGCAGACGGAGTGTCCCTGAAAAGTCACAACTGAGCGGACGTGTCAGCAGCTGGTCTTTATTTGGAAACAAGCGATTTGCAGGGAGGGGATGAGGGGCTGCAAATTGGAATTTTGGGGGGTCAGGATGGAATACCCTGGGTGGTGGTGTGAGGGGGAAGAGTGATAAATCTCTCCTCAGCATCCCTACCCACATCCCCTCACCTGTGTCCTGAGGCTTCCCAAAATCCTCCAGGGGACTTGGCCGAAGGTGGAGCCGGAGCCGCAGGTTGGTCCCGGAGTGAGCGGGCTCCCCTGGACTGGCCCTTGGTACTAGCGGCTCCAGCGCGTGGGTCCCAATGGGGTCCGTGAGAGCCACTTGGGGTAGGGGGAGGCCCATCAATGTCCGCCCCTCCCCCTCGTCCCCACCACCTCTGTGGCTGTGGTCTTCTTCACGGGGCCGCTCCAGGCCCTGGTCCTCCCCTGAGGTCGCCCCGGCCGCGGGTCCTCAGGCCCGGCATGTTGGGCAGCGGAAGTCGGCCTCTTGGGCAGCCCGGTAGCTGCAGCCAGCGCAGGCCACGTGGAACCAGGCATCGCAGTGGTCACACTGGACCCAGGTCACCGTCTCGTCCTGCGGCAGCCGGCAACGGGGAGCGGCGCAGGGGTCTCCCCCGGGTACTGGGGCTATGGGGTACTTCCGGGGCCGCCCACGACGTTTCCTAGAGAGACGGAAGAATGTGTGTGTGTGGTGGGAGGAGGGCAGTGACGGTGGGACATTTGAAACCATTACTGAGGGGAGATGGTGACATTACTTCACCACCCCAAACCCCTAAGGAGCTGAGGGGGTGGGTGGTGAGGGTGGCACCACTGGGGGGAAACGGCAGCCCACTGCCCCTTGGGTTTGCTGCCACCCTGGCTCTCCCCTGCCCTTCCTTCCCCTTTAGACGTCTCCCTGATCAGGCTCCCCTCTCTCACTAGGTTATGGCCAGAGGCCCCCCCACACCAGCAAGGGGAACAGGACCAATAGCTGCCCAACCAACTGCTCTCCTACCCCCCTCCTCTTGGCATCTACCACCGTGCCCCACCATTCCCACTTAGCTCCTCCTCTACCCCACTTAGCTCCTCCTCTAGACTGGAAACTCCTTCGGGGACGATGATGATGACGATAATGACGATTTTACGGGTGCTTCCTGCCTCTATTATTAAGGTATTTGTTAAGCCCTTGCTATATGCCCAGCACTGTTCTAAGCCTTAGGGTAGCTAAAAGATCATCAGGTCTGACACAGTCCCTCTCCCCACACAGGACTCCCATCATAATACTCCCATCACAGGACTCTCCCCCTTTTAGACTGTGAGCCCACTGTTGGGTAGGGACTGTCTCTATATATTGCCAATTTGTACTTCCCAAGCGCTTAGTACAGTGCTCTGCACATAGTAAGCGCTCAATAAATACGACTGATGATGATGATGATGATAGTAACTGGTATCTTGTTAAGCCATGTGCCAAGCACTGCTGAGTGGAAAGAGCATGGGCTTTGGAGCCGGAGGTCATGGGTTCAAATCCCAGCTCTGCCAATTGTCAGCTGTGTGACTTTGGGCAAATCACTTCACTTCTCTGTGTCTCCGTTCCCTCATCTGTAAAATGGGGATGAAGACTGTGAGCCGCCCGTGGGACAACCTGATCACCTTGTAACCTCCCCAGCACTTAGAACAGTGCTTTGCACATAGTAAGTGCTTACTAAATGTCATTATTATTATCATACAAGCTAATCAGGCCCCACACAGTCTTAGGTAGGAAGGAGAACAGGTGTTGAATCCTCGACACCTACAGATGAGGGAACTGAGGCCCAGAGAAGGAGGTGACTTGTCCACGGTCACCCGGCAGGAAAGTGGGGGAGAACCCTGGTCCTCCTGGCTCCCAAGCCCGCCCCCGCCCATGCTCACCCGCTGGGGGTGACGGGCGTCTTCTCCATCCGCGGCTTCTTGCGGGGGCCGGGTCGAGCGGCCGGAGGGCTCTCCCCGGGCACCCCCTCATCCTCCAACTCGGCCAGCACCCTGTGGGCCGACTTCCGCCGATTGCGGGGGGCCGGGGGAATGTCCGGGGCCCCCTGTCCTCCAACAGCGGGGGCGGGGGCCGGCGCCTCGACGGGCCCTCCGCCCCGGGAGAAGGTGAGGGGCTGAGGCCGCAGTTTGCTGAGGCTCCCGATGGAGCTGAGAATCAGGGTGGCCTTGGGCGAGGGGGACGGGGCGCTCAGGGGCCGCTGGGGAGCCCCCCGGGAGGGCAGCATGGGCCGGAAGCCGCCCCCGACCCCCGTGGCCCGGGGCACGGTGATGGCGGCGAAGTCCTGGGGCCGGACGCGGACGCGCTGGAACATGAAGCAGAACTCGGGGGGCTCGGTGCCGGGGCCCCCCTCGGAGCCAAAGGTCAGGAGGTCGCCGTCATCCAGCTCCACCCGACGACCCCGTGGGAGCCGGACGTTGTTCACAGAGGTGCCTGGGGGAAGGTGGCAGGACACGGAGACTAAGGTGGGGGGCTTCCGAGGGGAGACCCGACCACACGTTCACCCCCCAGGGAGAGAGTCAGGGTGCCACACTCACAGAGAGAAGCAGACACACACACTCACTCTTCTAGACTGTGAGTAGGGACCGTCTCTATATGTTGCCAACTTGTACTTCCCAAGCGCTTAGTACAGTGCTCTGCACACAGTAAGCGCTCAATACGATTGAGTGATTGATTGGGTTGGACCTGGCCCCCGTGCAATTGTGGCATTTTTGCAGTGCTTGCTCTGCTGAGTCTAGAGTAATTATTAATAACAGTAATTGTACTTGTTAAGGGCTTACTATGCGCTAGGCACTATACTAAGTACTGGGGCAAATACAAGGTCTTCAGGTCCCCCATGGGGCTCCCGCTCTAAGTAGGAGGGAGAACAGGGAAGCAGCGAAGCTTAGAGGAAAGAGCCCGGGCTTGGGAGTCAAGGTCATGGGTTCTAATGCCGGCTCCGCCACTTGTCAGCCGTGTGACTTTGGGCAAGTCACTTAACTTCTCTGTGCCTCAGTTCCCTCATCTGGAAAATGGGGGTGAACACTGTGAGCCTCATGCGGGACAACCTGATTCCCTTGTATCCCCCCAGCGCTTAGAACAGTGGTGGCACATAGTAAGCGCTTAAGAAATGCCAATCGTTATTATTATTAACAGGGGTTGAATGCTCATTTTGCCGACGAGGGAACCGAGGCTCGGACAAGTGATAATGATAATAATGATGGCATTTATTAAGCGCTTACTATGTGCAAAGCGCTGGGGAGGTACAAGGTGATCAGGTTGTCCCACGTGGGGCTCACAATCGTAATCCCCATTTTACAGATGGGGTAGCTGAGGCCCAGAGAAGTGAAGTGACTTGCCCAAAGTCACACAGCTGACAATTGGCGGGGCCGGGATTTGAACCCACGACCTCCGACTCCAAAACCCGGGCTTTTTCCACCGAGCCACGTTGCTTCTCGGCCCTGGGTCACAGGGCAGACAGACGAGTGGCAGAGTCGGGGATTAGAAGCCGGTTCCCTCCGACACCCAGGCCGGGGCTCTGTCGTTTAGGCCACGCTGCTTCTGGACGCTTGGGGTCCCGGGGGAGGGCCGGGGCTTTCGGGGGGCCCCCCCGGGGCCCCGCTCACCGTGGCTGCTGCAGTCCAGCAGGCTGACCCTCCAGTCTCCGTCCCGCTGGGCGTCCCGCTCGGCGTGCAGCTCGGCGTGCACCCGGGACACCAGGCCGGGCTCCCGCTCCGGGCGGAGGGGCACGTCGCACAGGTCCGCCCGCCGGCCCAGCCGGTAGGTGCAGCCGGTCCCCGCCGGCCGGAACGTGTACAGGTCCCCGCCCCCGCCCCCCCCCATGCGCAGCAGCTGGAAGCAGGGCAGCATCGGGGGGCGCCGCCTACAGCCCCCCCCCCCCGACCCCCGGCGGCGGCTCAGGCTCGGGGCCCCATCGGGGGAGCCCCTCCCTCTTTGCAAAGTCGGGGTGCGGGGGTGGGCCCGGGGACCGGACAACTTTAGGCCATTCGCTCAAAGCTGGGCACGCCCCGTGCCAGTCGGGGCCCCCCGCTTTCCCGGCCGGGGCGAGCCCGGGCCCCCCCCAGATTGCATAGCAGTTGCAACCGCGGAGCCTCCGTCCCCGGGGGGGGATGCTACGTTAGCCCCTTCGCTCCCGCAGGCCGAGGGGGCGGGGGGCCTTCGGCCTCCCCACTTCCGGTGCCAAGGGAACCCGGGGAGCCCCGTCTCCTAAGGTGCCAAATGGGGATCGCCCCTTAGCCGTGCAATGCAAACCGGGGATCGGCCCGCCGCCGCCGCCGCCGCCACTCTTCCGTTGGCGCCCCGGGCGATGCAATGTCGGGGAGCCCGAGCGAGGCAGACCCCGGCTCCGGGTGGGGCGCCGGTCCGCAGCCCCGCAGCCCCGACAGGTCCGGCCGCCGTTTGACAGGGACCGGGGCCGGGCCGGGGCCGGGGCCGGGCCGGGGCGGGGCGGGGCGGGGCTACCGTTGCTGGCGGGCAAGCGCCCGGCCCCGCCTGCGGCCACCGGGGGACCAAACGCGCGCGCGCGCCCCGCCCTGACCACGCCCCCCCCGCCGCTCCTGATTGGTCGGAGCCGCCCCGGCCGCCCCGAGCCCATTGGTCAATTCGTCGGCGCGCGCCGAAAGAGCGAAGGCGGGCTCCCGCGCGGGCGCCGCCCTCGCCTCCTCATTGGCCGATGGATTTTCCCGGGTTTCGCCGGCGGGGGCGGGGCCGGGGGAAATCCACCGCCCCGGGCCGCCGCGCTCTCTGATTGGCCCGCCCTCCGAGCCGCCACTGCGGCTGCGCCCGGCTCCCCGCGGGCGGCCCCTCCCGCCGGGCGGCCCGCGTCGCGCAGGCGCAGAGCGGGGTTGGGGGGGCGTCTGAGGCGAAGGGGGTGTCTGAGGCGAAGGAGGCGGGACCCGCTCGACGGAGGGGAGATCGGTGCGGGGAGGCGGGACGGGGACGGGGACCGGGACGGGGACGGGAGCGGGCCTGACCACAGGAAAAGTCGGAGGGAAGGCCCGTGGAGACTCGGGGGGGTTTGAAGGCCTGAACCCGCACAGCACGGCGAAGGGAGGCAGGGCCTTTCGATAATGGAGGAGGAGAGGAAGCCGGGAGGGAAGGAGCCACGAGGGACGGCGACACAGATAATAATAATCACCATGGCAATTATGACGCGATTACTATGAAGCAGCGTGGCTCAGTGGAAAGAGCCCGGGCTTTGGAGTCAGAGGTCATGGGTTTTTTGTGTGTGTGTCTGTTTTTTTTTAATGGCATTTATTAAGCGCTTACTCTGTGCAGAGCACTGTTCTAAGCGCTGGGGAATTTACAAGGTGATCGGGTTGTCCCCCGTGGGGCTCACAGTGTTGATCCCCATTTTACAGATGAGGTAACTGAGGCCCAGTGAAGTGACTTGCCCAAAGTCACCCAGCTGACGAGTGGCGGAGGCGGGATTCGAACCCATGACCTCTGGTTCCAAAGCCCAGGCTCTTTCCACTGAGCCACGCTGCTTCTCTGCTGCTTCTCTGGGTTCATATCCCAGCTCCGTCAGTTGTCAGCTGGGTGACTTTGGGCGAGTCACTTCACTTCTCTGGGCCTCAGTTCCCTCGTCTGGAAAATGGGGATGAAGACTGGGAGCCCCCCGTGGGACAACCTGATCACCTTGTAACCTCCCCAGGGCTTAGAACAGTGCTTTGCACATAGTAAGCGCTTAACAAATACCATTATTATTATTATGAAGCGCTTTCTAGACTGTGAGCCCACTGTTGGGTAGGGACTGTCTCTATATGTTGCCAACTTGGACTTCCCAAGCGCTTAGCACAGTGCTCTGCACACAGTAAGTGCTCAATAAATATGAGTGAATGAATGAATTTAGTTTATGCAGATGTTTAGTCTATTTTATTTTGTTAGTATGTTTTGTTTTGTTGTCTGTCTCCCCCTTCTAGACTGTGAGCCCGCTGTTGGGTAGGGACTGTCGCTATGTGTTGCCAACTTGTACTTCCCAAGCGCCTAGTACAGTGCTCTGCACACAGTAAGCGCTCAATAAATACGATTGAATGAATGAATGAACTTGTACTTCCCAAGCGCTTAGTACAGTGCTCTGCACACTAAGCGCTCAATCAATACGATTGAATGAATGAATGTGCAAAGCACTGGGGAGGTTACAAGGTGATCAGGTTGTCCCACGGGGGGTTCACAGTCTTCATCCCCCATTTTACAGATGAGGTAACTGACACACAGATAAGTGAAGTGACTTGCCCAAAGTCGGGATTGGAGCCGGGATTAGAACCCATGACTCTGACTCCAAAGCTGGGCTCTTTCCACTGAGCCATGCTGCTTGGAGTGAGGGTATAGGGGGAGAGGCGGGGCCGGGGCCTCGGGGACAAACGGATTTCATCGGGATTGGGATCCTGATTCTTCCTCCCCCCGCCCCCGCCCTTCAGGATCTGGCCTCAGTGGAGACCGGACAAGCAGAGTCGTTGTAGTAATAATAGTGATGATGACATTTGTTAAGCGCTTAATATGTGCCAAGGTCAAGTCAATCCCAGAACTTGTACTTGCCTCCCGTGTGTCCGCTTTTCCTGGCTTCAGTTTCCTCATCTGTAAGATGGGGATTCAATATGTGTTCTTCCCTCCCACTTAGACGGAGAGCCCCTCGTGGGATAGGAACTGGATCGGATCTGATTGTTTTGTATCTCTCAGTGACATGTTCCCTGCCCTCAGAGATTTTTCACTCTTAAGGGGAGGGAAACTGAGGCCCAGCTTGAGTGGGGAAGGGTGTGATCGAGGCCATATGCATACAGTAAGTCAGGAGGCAAAACAGAATCTCAGTCCTTCGGTTCAGCGGGTGACCCCCGAGGGGAGGCTCTGGGGTTATTTTCATTTAGTAGATGGGGAAACAACTGGGCCCTTCCCGTTTTTGAGTCCTGTCTCTTCCCCCCGCACCCCTCCCCTCCCAGCTCGTCCCCACAGGACTCCCCCTGCCTTCCCCCTTAAATTCCTGTCCATCCCTGGTTTGTTATTATAGGGTTTCTATCAGGAGCCGGGCAGGACAGACTTGATCTCCCAATGGCTTTATTGTAAGGTCCTTGGGAACTGGGGGAGAAGGAGATGTCAGAGCTGGGTGGGACTGGCTGTTATCTTAGGAGCTGGGTGGGTTTGTTGTTGCAGGGTCTTCAAGAAGGGTGGAGTGGGGGGCAGGGAGGGAGGGAGAGAAGGCGGTCAGGAGGCCCGAGAGCCAATGGGAGTTGGAATTGTTTTTCTTCTTGCCCAGGGGGAGCATGGCGAGTCGAAGATGGAATCTAGACCCCCCAGCTGCCTTTGCCATGCCCCAGGCCGCAGGTATTGAAATATGGTACTTGTCAGGTGCTTACTGTGTGCCAAGCCCTGTTCTGAGCACTGGGGTAGATACAAGTTCATCAGGTTGGACACAGTCCCCGTCCCACCTGGGACTTTCAATCTTAATCCCCATTTTACTGACGAGGTAGCTGAGGCGCAGAGAAGTGAAGTGACTTGCCCAAGGTCACACAACAGACAAGTGGCAAAGCCAGGATTAGAACCCAGGTCCTCTGACTCCCGGGCCTGTCCTCAATCCACTAAGCCATGCTGCTGTATTGGTGGGGGGCTCAGCTTGGTTCCAGGAGAAGGCCTTGATGCTTCTTCTCTTTTGTAGCCTGTCCTCTCCAGGCCCTCTGGGCTCCCACTGCCACTCTGAGCCCTCCATCCATCCCCGTCTCATCATCATCTTCTCCATCTCCCTCCCGCCAGGTTCCAGGGAGCTGGTTCCACCATCTCACTTCCAGGCCCGGCCCGCCGCAGCTCCTTCCTGGGCCCTGGCTGGGGCCCAGCTGGAAGTGCTGGAGCTGAGACGGGAGAACCAGCAGCTCCGGGCCGCGATGTTGGGGTGGAGCGGGGGACGCGACGCCTCGGAGGAGCCGGGGCGCGGGGCCAGGTAAGGGTGCAGCCTCCCCAGCTCCCTCCCCATCCCTGGATGAGGGAACAGAGGAACCCCACCTCCCTCGATCCCCAGGTCCCTCCGGGATTGGGACTTTCAGCCCCTCTAGACTGTAAACTCCTCGTGGGCCGGGAATGTGTTTTATTGTACTCTCCCAAGTGCTTAATACAGTGCTTTGCACACAGTAAGCAGTCAGTGAATACAACTGAATTGAATGAATGAAAGCTAGAGAAGCGCCTTCCCGTGCCCACCTCGAGTTCTTTGTGCCCCCTAGAGCAGTGTGAGAGACCCTACCTCAGAAGCTCCTGGGTAGAGCCTACAAACCCTGTCAATCAATCAATGTTATGAATTGAGCGCTTACTGTGTGCAGAGCATTGTACTAAGCGCTTGGGAGAGGACAGTATGACAGAGTTGGTAGACACATTCCCTGCCCACAACGAGGATACAGTCTAGAGGAGGGCAGGGCCCCGGCCCCCTTCCTCCTCCCCCAGTAGAGGTCTGCCAGAGACACCCATCTCACCTCAAGCCCCTGTTCCTTGCTTGTTTACGGTATTTGTTAAGCATTTACTATGTGCCAAGCACTGTACCAAGTGTTGGGGTAGATACAAGCTAGTCAAGTTGGACACAGTCCCTGTCCCACATGGGGCTCACAGCTTTACCCCCCATTTTACAGATGAGGTAACTGAGGCCCAGAAAAGTTGAATGACTTGCCAAAGGTCACACAGCAACCAGGTAGCGGAACCAGGATTGGAACCCAGGCTCGTGCCCCCTTTGCATCGGGCCACACTGCATCCTCCTCCTCTCCACAGGTTCCGGGACCAGGAACGGCCCCAAGGTCTGAGCCAGCAGGCCCAGCTGGTCCCTCCGCAGCAGCAGGAGCTGCCCAGGCTGGAGGCGGAGGCCCGGCAGGGGGCTAAGCCGGAGGTCCAGGCTGAAGAACTGGAGGCTCTGAGGCAGGCGGGACGGGCAGAGGCAGAGGAGCTGCGCGCCAGCCTGGCCCGGGCCGAGGAGGCCCGGCTGAGGCTGGAAGAGGGAGGCCGACAGGAGCTGGAGGCCGCACGGAGGCAGCACGAGGAGGAGGTGAGCGGAGGATAGAGGCCCGGCCGGGGCGGGGAGGGACCGTGGGGTTTGGCGTGGAGGTTGGTGAGCACGATCCGGGCCTCCCACTGGTGAAAATCCAGGGAACGTAGCTACCAAGCAGTGTGACCTAGTGGATAGAGCCCGGGCCTGGGGGCCAGAAGGACCTGGGTTCTAATCCTGGCTCCAACCATTTGTCTGCTGGGTGACCTTGGGAAAGTCACTTCACTTCTTTGGGCTTTAGTGTCCAATCTGATTACTTTGTTTCTACCCCAGAGCTTAGAATAGTGCCGGCACACAGTAAGAGCTTAGCAAATGCCAAAAAACCTCTGTTGTATCATCCTCTCTTAAGCACTTAGTACAGTGCTTTGCCCACAGTCAATGCTCAGTAATTACCATTGGTTGAATAATTGCTTGATTTGGAGCAAGAAGATTGGAAGCTGAGAGGTCTCCTTCCCTGTGTGCTCGCTCTTGTTTATGTATCTGCCCCATTACGCTGGGGTGCTCCCAGAACGTCTGTGGGGAAAGAGTGTAGAAAGAGTACAGGCTTGGGAGTTCTCATCACAGCTCCGCTAATTTCTTGCTGTGAATTTGGGGCTGGATGGATTAAATCCACCAAGCTAGCTCTCTTCCTCCTTTCAAAGCCCTACTGAGAGCTCATCTCCTCCAGGAGGCCTTCCCAGACTGAGCCCCCTCCTTCCTCCTCCCCTCCCCCCATCCCCGCCTTACCTCCTTCCCCTCCCCACAGCACCTGTATATATGTATGTACGTATTTATCACTCTATTTTATTTGTACATATTTATTCTATTTATTTTATTTTGTTAATATGTTTTGTTCTCTGTCTCCCCCTTCTAGACTGTGAGCCCACTGTTGGGTAGGGACCATCTCTATCTGTTGCCAACTTGTACTTCCCAAGCGCTTAGTACAGTGCTCTGAACACAGTAAGCACTCAATACATACGATTGAATGAATGGATGAAATGCGCCATTTGTTAGGCACTGACACTGTACAAAGCGTACAAAGCGCTGAGGTAGATCCAAGATAATCAGGTCATCCCCAGTCTGTCCCACATAATAATAATGATGGCATTTATTAAGCGCTTACTATGTGCAAAGCACTGTTCTAAGCGCTGGGGGGGATACAAGGTGATCAAGTTGTCCCACGTGGGGCTCACAGTCTTAATCCCCATTTTACAGATGAGGCAACTGAGGCTCAGAGAAGTTAAGTGACTTGCCCAAGGTCACACAACAGACATGTGGTGGAGCTGGGATTTGAACCCATGACCTCTGACTCCAAAGCCCGTGCTCTTTCCACTGAGCCACGCTGCTTCTACATGGGGCTCCCAACCTCAGGGGCACGGGGTGGGTGGGTATGGGAGAGAATTTTTATCCCCATTTTACAGATAAGGCTACTGAGGCCCAGAGAAGCTAAGTGATTTGCCCCAGGTCATACAGCAGGCAGAATTAGGCAGTTCATTCATTCATTCAATCGTATTTATTGAGCACTTACTGTGTGCAGAGCACTGTACTAAGCGCTTGGGGAGTACAAGTTGGCAACATATATACGGTCCCTACCCAACAGCGGGCTCACAGTCTAGAAGGGGGAGACAGACAACAAAATAAAACATGTTAACAAAATAAAATGTGCGGAGGGAGGGCATTCCAGGGCAGGGGGAGGACGTGAGACTTCCTGACTCCCAGTTCTGTGTCATCTGCTCTTCATTTTTCATCTTTGCATTACTTGTGACCTGTTTCAACTGCAGTTGGGAGCCTCCTGCCAAGCCAGATTAAAGCTCCTTGTGGGCAGGAATTGAGGGGCTCTCAACAAACCCCGCTCCTCAGAGTAGCATGGCCTCTGCCATTCTTCCGCCCCCACACTCCGCAGGTAGCCCACCTCACCCAAGCCCACCTGGAAGCCCTCTCCACCCTCCGAGGCCAAGTCCAAGAGCTGCACAAGACCGTCCAGGACCTGGAGGCCAGGGGTGGGCAGGAGGCTGCGGCCCTGGCCGCCGCCCAGGCAGAGGCGGACACCCTGCAGGAACAGCTCAAGTGAGGCCGGGAGGTTGTGGAGGTACCGGGTGCGGGCAGGGGAGCCGAGGGCACCCCACCCTGGGAAGGCAGAGGTCTGAGGCTGAGGAGGCCCACCGATCTTCCAGAAAGAGCCGGGAGGAGCTGGAGGCCCGAGACTCACTCGTCCGGCAGCTGAGGAAGCAAGTGGCGGAGCAGGGAATGGCTCAGACCAGGTGCCAGGCTTGGGAGCAGGAGAGGGGCGAGCTGCAGCAGGCCGTGAAGGTGAGACGGCGAGCGGGCCCCGGGAGGAGAAGGGGGAGCCAGTGCCGGGTGGGATGGGGGAGCAGGTGCTGGGCAGAGAGGGGGAAATGGGTGAGAGTGGAGAGTGGGCCCCAGGCAGGGAGTTGGGGGGCTTAGGGATCCACTCCACAGCAGGCGGGCAGGGGAGCGGGAACAGTTCCAGTGGGGCCAAAGCGGTGGTCGGCGCCGGTGACCCTTGGTGTCCATTGGTGGGCAGAGGCTACAGGAGGAGCGGGTGGCTCTTAGCAGCACTTCGGAGCTGCTGCAGGTCCGCGTCCAGAGCCTCACGGACATCCTCACCCTGCAGGAGCGAGAGCTGGCTCAGAAGGTCGGGCCCCCGTCCCCTTTCGGTCCCCACCCTCTTCCTAGCCATACCCCCTTTCTGGCCCCTGGCAGCTCCAGATCCCCCTCCCCGGTTTCCCCCCAGCGCCCCACCCCAGAATCAGCTGGTGGGTTGTTGTGGGTTTTTTTTTTTTAATGATATTTGTTAATCGCTTACTATGTGCCAAGCACTGAACTTAAGATACGTAGGATGTTCCCTCCCTTCAGCTCCCCCATCCCCCCCCCCCCCCCCCACGCAGCCGTGACTCCCTCATTCCATCCCTCCCAGGTCCCGAATGTGAACATCCTGGAGCCAGAGACGGACCGCAAGGCCAGGGCCCTGCTGAGCCGTTGGCGGGAGAAGGTATTCAGCTTGATGGTGCAGCTGAGGGCCCAGGAGCTGAGCCACACCAAACAGACCTGCCAGCTGCAGACGGAGGTAACCCCCTCCCACCCCCGAGGAGGGCAGATGGAGCCCGTAGCGGAGCCAGGAGGGAAGATGGTGGCAGGGAGAAGGATTGGGGAGAGGTGGTTAGCTGGGCATGTGGTTGCCATCCTCCCCATCTTGCCTGCCCAGTGCTCCCATCTCCCCATATCTTCCTTTGGGACATAGGTGCCCTGCTCACCCTTGCTGCCCTCCACTCCCCCTCCCACCTCTCACCTCACGCCCCGACAGGTGGCCGAGCTGAAAAAAGAGGTGGCGTCCCAGAGGCAGCAGGAGGCCCTCCTGCTCCACTCCCTGAAGGGCAAGGAGGCTGAGGTACAGATGGAGCAGATCAACAGCAAGGTGAGTCACGGAGGTGGGCAGAAGACCCACAGGGTACGCAGGCATGCACCCCTCCATCCTCTCTGTCAGTCAGTCCACCAGCGGGATATACTGAGCACCTACCCCGTGCAGAGTGGGAAATCAGTTGGATTTATTGCAAGTTTACTGTGTGCCGAGCACTGTACTGAATGCTTGGGAGAGGACAGTACAACAGAGTTGGTAGGCATTCTCCCTGCCCACCACAAGCTTACAACCTAGAAGACCTTATTGAGTGCCTGAGGGAGGGTGATAGATGTGGTCCCTGAAAAATGATAATAATAATGAGGGGTATTTGCTAAGCGCTTACTGTGTGCAAAGCACTGGGGATAGATACAGCACCATCGGATCGGGCACGGTCCCTGTCCTCTCTCTAGAGCTCTCAGTCTTACGGGGAGAGAGAACAGGTATCGAATCCCCATTTTACAGGAGAGGAAAACAGGCCCAGAGAAGTGAAGTAACTTGCCTGAGGTCACACGGCAGGCAAGGGGTGGATCCGGGAGTAGAACCCGGGTCCTATGACTCTTAGGCCTAGGTCCTATCCATTAGGCACTCTTACTTCTCTGCCCTCAAGGAGCTTACAGTCTAGTTGGGGGAAGACACAGTAAGTGCTCATTAAATACTATTGATAATAGGGCAAGCACTTAGAACAGTGATCTCTCCACACAGTAAATGCTCAATAAGTACCACTGATTGATTGAAGAAAGTGCTTGGCTCTGGGGAGGTGAGCAGGGCTAGGGATTGTTGGGGGTGGAAGGGGGGGGTCCCCTTCTCTGACTCCATCCTCTCTTCCCCCCGACCCAGGTTCTGCAGGGGGAGCTGTCTCGCTCCCAGGACTCCAGGCAGCAACTACAAGACCAGGTGCAGGCTGCTGAGGGACAGATGCAGCTGCTCTCTGAATCTGTGCGCAGGTAAAAGGGGGTGGGAACTGTACCCAAAGCACTGGGGAGAGTCTCAGGGGGTGGGCTGGGCTTGAGGGGCCGGGGGGACAGGGACGACAGAGGGGCCAATTGAGCCATCAGCCAATAACAGTGAATAACTGTGGTAGATGTTAAGCTCTTACTTTGTGTCGAGCACTGAATTGAGCTCTGGGTTAGATACAAGGTCATCAGGTCAGTCCCAATCACTGCCTGATCTAAGAGGGAGAAGAACAGGTAGTAATAATAACAACAACTGTGGTATTTAAACCAAGTACCGTACTGAGGTCTGGGGTACTTACAAGATCATCAAGTCTCACAGTCTAAGTAGGAGGGAGAACGGGGATTGAATGCCCATTTTACAGAGGAGGAAACTGAGGCACTGAGAAGTGAAGTGACTCCCCCAAGGTCACGCAGCAAGCAAGTGGCAGAGCCAGGATTAGAACCCAGGTCTGCGCTCTTTCCCTTAGGCCACGGCGCTTCCCCATCGGTGGTATATATTGAGCCTAGATGGGAAGCTCGTTGTGGGCAGGGAATATATCTACCAACTCTGCTGTATTGTCCTGTCCCGAGCGCTCAGTGCAGCGCTCCACACACATTGATTAAGTGCTCAATCAATACCGTTGACGATGAGCTGGTGCCTCCTGCCCTTCCTGCCCTCAGTTCCCAGCAGGGACTCCTGGCCCGCATGGCGAAGGTGGAGGTGGCCCTGGCCCAGCTGCCCGGCCTCAGCACCAGGCTCAGTTACGCTGTCCGCCAGGTCCGGATCCTGCAAGGTGGGAGCGGTCCCTGACTCCACACCCCATTCCCCTGCTCCCCTTCCTCCAGCTCCCCTCCCCAGCTGCTCCCCGGTTTCTCTCCCCGCCCCATTTCTTCTTCTCTCCACTGTCTCGAATCTCGATGAGCCGGCTCTCTCTGCGTCTCGTTCCTCCGCAGGGCTGGTAGCTCGGAAAGTAGCCCTGGCCCAGATACGCCAGGAGGAGAGGTAAAGGATCGGTCTGGGGGGAGGTCTGAAAACCTGGGGTGGTGTCGCTGGGGAGAGGTCTGGAATTTGGGGCGACTGGGAATGCCAGGAATTGGGAGGAGCTGGACGCCACCCCGGTGCCCCTGCCCCCCGCAGCGTCCCCGCCGAGGCCGAGGCCCTGAACTCAGAACTGCAGCAGCTGCGGGAGGAGCGAAGCCGCCAGGATGCCGAGCTGCGCTTCAGTGCCCGGCTCCTCCAGCAAGAGGTGGCCCGGGCCCGGGATCAAGGTACCCAGCCCACCCGCCTCCGGGTGACCCTGAGCAGGGGCTGCCCGAGGCCTTCTCCAGCCACCTTAGAAACCACCGGTCCCCAGCGGTCCTGCTTAAGGCGGGCACGTTCAGTTGCTGGTCTTTGACCAAGTGCAGGGGGCTGCCCCAAGATTAGGGAGGACAAGACGATGGCAGAGGGAGCCAGAGTGAGAGGGACACATGCATCATGCCTCCCTCCTCCCCGCAACACACACATACACTGTCTAGACTGTGAGCCCACTGTTGGGTAGGGACCGTCTCTATATGTTGCCAACTTGTACTTCCCAAGTGCTTAGTACAGTGCTCTGCACACAGTAAGCGCTCAATAAATACAATTGAATACACACGCAAGCACACAATTTGTCTCTGTCTTCCTCATACAGTCCCGCCACCCAGGGGGCTGCAGAGCTCACACTCCCCCATCAGCTGGCTTTTTTGCCCTCCTCTAGATTGTGGGGGAGAAGGGCCCTCGGCTCCCAGCTCCCACCATTCCTTCAATCGTAGTTATTGAGCGCTTACTGTGTGCAGAGCACTGTACTAAGAGCTTGGGAAGTACAATTTGGCAACATATAGAGACAGTCCCTACCCAACAGTGGGCTCACAGTCTGGAAGGGCTCACCACCCTGCACCAGAACCCTGGAGAGCAGCTTTTGGCAGTGGTGTGTGCAGCTAATTCAAACCCAAGCTGGGGCAGATCTTGCTGGAGAGAGCGAAAGAGAGAGACAGAGACAGCCGAGAGAGAGAGAGAGAGAGAGAGAGAGAGAGAGAGAGTGTATTTGTGTGTGGTGGGAGGCAGGGCCTTCAGACTGCAGGCTTTGTCCCCAGGGCAGGCGGAGCGGCAGCGCCTGGCCGAAGCCTCGCAGAGTCTGGAGCGGGAGCTGCGGGAGACCCGGGAGGCGCTGGGCAAGACGGAGACCCGGCTGGAGGCGGCCCTGGCCGGGCAGCGCGACAGCCAGGACCAAGTGGACTCCCTGAGGCATGAGCTGGGCCAGCAGCAGGAGGCTTACGGGAAAGGTAGGGGCGAGGGGAGGGCTGCTGAAGGGCTGCCTAGACCCCCGGGAGCACGGGGGGCTCCATGCTCTGCCTCCCATGTTCCCCAGGCTTGATCTAGGGTAGAGTGGGCTCGTGCTCAGCTCTCCTGCCCCATGTCCTGTGTCCCCCACTTGTCAGCCCTCCCGCGGATCCCAGTCCTGATGTGGGGCAAAGTGAGCACATCCTCAGCCCTCCTGCCCCGTAGCCCCTAGCCCTGACTCGGGAGCATAGCAGGCACGTGCTCAGCCCTCCCGTGTCCCACGGTCCCAGCCCTTACCCAGGGGTCCCAGCGGACCCGTGCTCAGCTCTCCCCCCGGTGCCCCCTGCCCCAGTCCTGCAGGAGAAGGTGTCGGAAGTGGAGGCCCAGCTGCGGGAGCCGCTGGCAGCCCTGGAGAAAGAGCTGAGCGCAGCCCGGAGGGAGCACAGCAAAGCCGGTGAGGCAGGGGAGGGGGCCCGGGTCGGGGACGAGGGGCGCCTTCTGGGTTCCGCCTGGGCCTCCTGGTGACCCCGCGGTGCCGGCCCCCCCCCGGGGGAAGTGGTGTCCCTGCGGCAGGCACAGCGCCAGGCTGCCCGGGATCGGGAACGGAATCTGGAGCTGAGGCGGCTCCATGAGGAGGCCCGCCAGGAGGAGGAGGCCCGGACCAGCCGGCGGCTGCAACAGCTGGAGCGGGACAAGTGCCTGCTGCTGGTGAGAATCCTCCCCTCATCTCCCTCCTCCCCTCCCCACCCCCGGCTCCCTCCCCCTCCTTTCCCTTGCTGAGCTGGAAGCTACACCCCACCCCCACCAAGGGCATGTGAGGAGCAGCCCCAAGGGCTGGCAGGGGGTAGCCTGGGCCACAGAGGGGCGGGTGGGGGAGATAAGGGGCAGGGGTAGGCTGCTGAGGGTGATGTTGAACCATTTCTTCACCAGAACACCCTGCGCCAGGAGGGACTCCTCTCCCACTACAAGCAGCAGCGCCTGACTTTCCTCCCCAGGCTCCTGCCAGCCTCGGGGGACCCCACGGATCCCAGCGTGGGGCCTCGCCCCAGGACCCCCACAAAAGGTAGATGTTGGAGCGCCAGAGACCCTCCTCCCCATACCCTTCTTCGACCCCCACCTCCTCCCAGGGCTGTCCCTGGATGCCAGCCTGAGAAGCCCTGAGTTCTTCCTAGAGGCAGAGGGGTGGGTTCAGGGAAGCAGCGCTCCGTACTGGAAATCAATCAATCGTACGTATTGAGCGCTTACTGTGTGCAGAGCACTGTACTAAGCGCTTGGGAAGTACAAGTTGGCAACATATAGAGACGGTCCCTACCCAACCCGGGCCTGGGTGTTAGAGCACTTGGTTCTCATCCTGGCTCCGCCACCTGCCTGCTGAGTGACCTTGGGACACTGGCAGTTCCCTCATCTGCAAACTGGGGATTCAGAACCTGTGCTCCCCTCCTACTTAGACTGTGAGCCCCGCGAGGAACCTGATGATCCACCCCAGCGCTTAGTACAGTGCTTGGCACGTAGTAAGTGCTTAACAAATACTCCAGTTGTTATTCTTTCTCGTCCACAGAATCCTTGGTGGCTGTTCTGGATGGTCTGCAGAGCCTGAGCACAGCTATCACCCAGGAGGAGGAGGAGGAGGAAGTGGAAGGGGAAAGGGGGGACTCCAAGGCGAGTGGATAGAGGTTGCCCAGGCCCACCTCTACCTGCCCTCCCCATAGGGGGTAAGAGCTGGGGGTTGGATACTCTCTTGAGGCAGGGGTTGGTTGCACCAGGAGTGTGCTTTCCTGCAGCAAGTAAAATGCTTTTGTGGAATCGGGCAGCGAGGGTAATCTTCTCTCCCGCTTCCGGGGGGCCCCTGCCACCCAGGGTCTAGCTGGTCAGCCCCTGGGGTCTGGTATTTTTCTGTGTGGGCTGATCCACCTGCAGCCGTGTTTCCAGCGGACAGGGAGGGCAAAGTTGTGGCTTGGTGGGGGCGGGGGGAGGACGTCGGGAGGTCACATCTTGAAGGAGGGCGGGGGCCACCCCCAGCTACGCACCTCTGCAAAATGGCATCGGTGACATCGTGTGATGCAGCACAACCTGTGTGATGTCACACATCTCCGGGTCCGAGGCCACCCCGCCATGACGTAAGACCTTCTCCTCTGCAGCCCCGGCCCTTCTCTCCCTCAGGGAATGTCCCAGCGGCCGCCCGCCAACTGACCATCCTGGCTGAGCCGGCCAAAGGGCCCGAGGCGGGAGAAGTTTCTTCCGTTCTCTTCCTGCTTTTGACTCACGGTCCCGAGGCTGCCCAGGCTCCTCCTATTGCTGGGTACCGGTCCAGTTTCTACTGAGTCAGAGCCGAGGCCCCCAACTTCCGTAATCTGCTTGGGAGCAGGATGAGGGTGGTGGTGGGGAAACATGCAGGGGAGAGCCGGTGGCAAAGACAAGGAAAAGTGGAAAGTAGCAGGGGCTTTGCCGGCTATGTGACCTTGATCAAGTCACTTCGCTTCTTCGGGCTACAGTTTCCTCATCTGTAAAACAGGGATTCAAAACCGTGACTCCCTCCCGATTAGACTGGGAGCCCCTTGGGCGTCAGCGACAGTGTCCAGCCTCGTTAGCTCGTATCTACCACAGCTCTCAGAGCAGTGTTTAGCACAGGGTAAATGCTTAACAAATACCATCATCAGCATGGGGAGGTCTTGCAGGGAAGCGTCCCGGCTCCAGCCCCTCCATGCGTGGCACTTCTGGACCCTCCCCGGGCCGGGCTGGGCACCTGGCCCCTTGGCCCTGTAATTAAGCTGCTTCCCCACGCAGTTCGGTCCGGAGCCCTGGCCCACGACCAGCCCCTTTGAGGGGTCGAAGTCAGAGGCCTCAGACGGGCGGAGCAGGGGGCCACCAGGACTCTGCAGGACAGCGGGGGCTCGTGTGGGAGAGCTGGGGCCCAGGGGGGAGTCAGATGCCTGGGTCCAGGGAGGGGAAAGAAGGGTCCCAGGCACAAGAGTGGCAGATAATGGCATCTGGATCTTGAAACCAGGAACTTGAACTTGATGATGCCACTGGATGGAGCGTGGAAACTCCTTGGCTTCTCCCTGTACCGGTCCAACCAGTCACATCCGGGGGCCGGTACCAGTTGAGTCACTGGGGGCCTTCCTTGCACCCCCTCCCCTCCCCAGTCGACACAGCTCCATCCCGCCCTTCCTCCGGCCCCTATAAAGCTGGTCAGGGCTCCCAAGGCCCCAGTCCCATCCCTCCCCCCGGATGGCCCGGGAACAAGAGATGGGCAGGATGCTGCACTTGAAGTTACTGGGAATACTGGTTCTATGTCTCCACGCTGGGGGTGAGCTGGGGCGAGAGTAAGGGAGATGGGGGTGGGATGTCTTGTGGGGTGGCCTGGAGGGGGGGAGCATTTGCAGGTCGGTTGGGAGACCCGGGAGATGGAACTTAGGGTGCAGGGGAGGTGGAGAATGAGGGGCTCTGAGGAAGGGGACTTGAGGGCTTCCCTGAAGGTCCCTGAGTTGGGGAGTGGCTCGTCTTGGGGCCCGGATGACCCGGGAGGTGAATGGTCAGAAGGGGGCTTTGGGGCAGGGGGGCTTGGGAGCTTGGGGGGGGGGCGGTGGAGCGGTTTAGGGTCTGGGACAATTTAGAGGGTTGAGCTTGGGGTCGAGGGTGTTTGGGGGCACTTGGAAGACCTATGGGCTTGGGCAGTTCTGGGTGTCGGGTGAGGCAGCCGCCCGCTTTTGGGGTTTGGGTCAGCTAGGGAGTCTGGCTGGGTTTGGGGTTTGGATGAGCTGCGGGAGCGTTTCACCCCCCCTTCTCTGTCCCCCCCAGGCATCACGGGCATTGGGGACCCCCCGCCCCAGCCACCGGCCGACACCCCCGCCTGGCCCCAGGGCCCCCCGATCCCCGGCGACCCTTGGCCCGGTGTGCCCCCCATCTTTGAGGACCCCCCGCCCCCGGGCCCCGGCCGCAGAGGCCTGCCCGACCCCGGCGTCTGGCCCCCCAACCCCGGGCGGCCCAGCGCCCCCCAGCCTCTGCGTCCTGACGACCCCTGGCCCGCAGGACCCCAACCACCCGAGAACCCCTGGCCCCTGGGCCCCGAGATGGATGCTGCCCCCCGCAACGAGCCAGACTTCGACCCTCCTCGAGAAGAATACCGATGATGGGGACCCCCTGACCTCCCCCGAAGTCCCTCAACTTAGGGACCAACCCGAGCCTTCTCCTAGCCCCCCACCCTCAGATCCCCTGAGCACTCCCGCTCCTCTCTGACACCTTCAATCCCTCCAGGCCCCCCCAGTTCCACCCGCATACAGCGGCCCGAAAGACCCAGCCTGGGCTGGAGCCCTCGATTCCTCCCCGAACCTCGGGACTTCTCTCCTCCCTCCCTGACACCCCAATCTTTCTCCGGCACCCCACTCTCCGCCTCCATCCTCTGTAGCCTTTCCAAAGGCCCCGTTTTCTCCCCCCCGCCCGCCCTTCACCTCGCTTCTCCCCGGGATCCCCCCGAGCCGGGAGGGGCTGAGACCCCTGCCGCCATTTGGCAGCCTCCTTGGGAGCCGCAGGCGGGAGGTGTGGGGGTCTCGTCCACCGGAACAAGACGAAAAATAAAAATCAATAAACTTCGACTTTTTCTCTCCCAGTCCCCGCCCTCCGGAGATCTCCAAACGTTTCGTAGCCCTGATCACAGCCCCTCCCCTCTGAAAGGTTAGGGGTCCTTTCCACTCCCCCCCACCCCACTTCGGGCAGGAGGGAAGGGGGGAGAATAATAATAATAACAATGATGGTATTTGTTGAGCGCTTACCCTGTGCCAAGCACTGTTCTAAGAGACTTACTCTCTGGTGACTCAGAAACCAGACGGCCTGACAACCCCATCCCACAGACATTCATTCATTCAATCGTATTTATTGAGCGCTTACTGTACTAAGCGCTTGGGAAGTACAAGTTGGCCTCCCCTCGGGACCTCCAGACCTCAGCCCTCACTCTCAGCATTCATCCAGCTTCTCCCTGGTGAAACATTCCCCACTGCCCAGAAATCTATGGAGTGACAGCCAAAGCTGAGCTGGGCTGGGGTGACCACAGGCCAGAGCCTTAAACCTCAAGCCTCAAGTCTGGCCAGGGATTCTGAAAAAGTGTTAAGAGTGTGCAGAATGGGGAGGAAGCTGAGGGGAGAGAAGTGGAGGATGGGGGATGGGGGTTGGGGGGAGAGGGGGAGAACCAGGAGGGAAGGGAAGGAGGAAGAAGAGGGGCCCAGGGGCCCAGTGTCTACCAACTCAGTTACATTGGACTCCCCCAAGGGCTTAATACAGTGGTCTGTACAAAGTAAGTGCATAAATATGAATGATTGATTAATTGAGGGGGAAGATCAGGAAGGGAAAGGGGGGGAGGAAGAGGAGGGGAGGGGAGAGAGGGGGAGGAAACAGGAGAGATGGGAGGGTGAGGAAGGGGGCGGACAAGGAGGAGTGAGAAAGGAGGAGGGGGAAGAGGGAGGAAGGTGAGGGGGGAGAGGGACAGCATGAGGAGGGGAGAGAGGGGGAGAGTTGAGAGGCAGCTAGGGGAAGGCTGATCACAGTCAGGATCATCCAGGCCTAATAATAACAACAATAATAATAACAGCAACAATAATATTTGTTAAGTGCTTACTATGTGCCAAACCCTGTGATAAGAACTGGGGCAGATACAAGATAATCAAGGCAGACACAGCTCCGGTCCCATGTGGGTCTCAGTCTAAAGGGGAGAGAGATCTCTGATCACCAGGCTCATCTGTTGATTCTAAGCTCCTTTTATTTCTATGTGCCAGGTACTGTACTAAGCACTGGGGTACATACAAGCTAATTCATTCGTTTATTCAATCGTATTTATTGAGCGCTTTCTGTGTGCAGTGCACTGTACTAAGCGCTTGGGAAGTACAAGTCGGCTAAGGTTAGACACAGTCCATGTCCCATCTGGGGCTTCCAGGCTTAGTCCCCATTTTACAGATGAGGTAAATGAGGCCAAGAGAAGTCAAGTGGCTCGCCCAAGGTCACACAGCAGACAAGTGGCAGAGTAGGGATTAGAACCAAAGTCTTGACTTCCAGGACTGGGCTCTTTCCATTAGGCCACACTGCTTCTCCTTGAGATTTGCCTCAAGGAGATGTGGGGGGTGCTGAGGAGAGAGGGAGCCCCCAGTTAGGTCCGGTCGGGAGGGTGGCGGGGGGCTTATTCATTCTGTCCGGGTTTTGGAGCCTGGTTCTATAACCAGACACATCTAGTGTCTACCAGATTTCATTTCACTTCCCTAGAAAAGGAATCCTGCAGAATCCTGCAAACCGGAAGATTCCGGATACAAGATGAGGTCAGAGCTGCCTCTCCTGGCTCATAAACCGGATTAAGCGATGCATGGCCCAGGACGCACGTTTTTGTACGTCACAAGGAATTTAATCCAGGTTTGCTCATTAAATTGTTTTACACACCACACATAAAATGTTTACATAGCTGACCAGCTGGTTTTGCGGCTGTTGGATTCCACGCGACCAAGCACGGGAAAAGAAAAATAAATTGGCATTATTTGGGGGAACAGAGCTTGAACCAGAGGCTGAGTTCTAAACTGTGGGGGGACCAGGAAGGGTTGAAGATGGGAAAACTGGCTGGGGAATCAATCAATGAATCACATTTACTGAATGTTTACTGTGGGCAGAGCACTGTACTAAGCTCTTGGGAGAGTACAACACAATAATATAACACATTCCCTGCCCACAACGACCTTGCAGCCCCGAGGGAAGAGACTGGGAGGAGAAGTGGAAAGGGAAGGAGAGAAAAACAAGTTCCCTTTACCTTTAAAACTTCTCAGCCCTAGCCACAATAATCCATCAATGATATTTATTGAGGGCTTCCAGTGCGCAGAGCACCGTACTAAATGCTTGGGAGAGTATAATATAACAGTTGGTAAACACATTATCTGCCCACATGCAACTTACAGTCTAAAGAGAGTACTCAATCAATTGATATTTATTGAATGATTACAATGTGCAGAACACTTTATTAGACACTTGGGAGAGTATCTTGCCACTTAATCTTCTACAATGGAGCCCAAACACTTCGTTCCTCTAGTGCTAATCTTCTCACTCTTCCTCACTCTCTCGTCTATCTCCTGCCAACTCCTGGGCCACATCCTGCCTCTAGCCTGAAACATCCTCCCTCCTCAAACCCAACAGACAATGACTCTCCCCACTTTCAAAGCCTTATTGAGGCACATCTCCTCCAAAAGACCTTCCCAAACTAAGTCCCCCCCTTTTCCTCTTCTACCACTTCCTTATACCAACATTATTATTATTATTATTGCTCTGCACACAGTAAGCGCTCAATAAATACAATTGAATGAATGAAAGAACTATGGCATAGTGGATAGAGCCTGGGCCTGGAGTCAAAAGGACCTGGGTTCTAATCCCAGCTCTGACACTTTTCTGCTGTATGACCTTGGGCAAGTCACTTCACTTCTCTGGGCCTTAGTTACCTCATCTGGAAAATGGGGATTAAGACCGTGAACTGTCCGTGGGACGGATTGTATCTAACGTCATTAGCTTGAATCTACCCATTGCTTAGTACAGTGCCTGATACGCAGTATCATTAAAAAAATCTTTTTTTTTTTATTGACAGCTCACTGGGATCTCACTGAAGGCTCACTGGCCACTCACTGGAAGCTTTCTGGCCTGAGGCTAGAGGCTCAATTGGTCTTGGCCCACCCTCTCCTTGAAGTAGCCAGACAGGATCAAGGGCAATGTCATCTGGGAACAATGCCAATCTCCAAGCCCTTGAAGCTTCGTTCACCTCAGTGCTGCTGCCCTGGGCAGGACACTGATCAATCAATGGAATTTATTGAGCACTTACTGGGTGCTGAGCTCTGTGCTAAAGGCTTGGGAGAGTACACAAGAACAGAATTGGTAGACATGCCCACAACGTGTTTTACAACCTAGAGGGGGTGACAGACATTAAAATAAATGATGTGGACAGAATCAATCAATCGTATTTATTGAGCACTTACTGTGTGCAGAGCACTGTACTAAGCGCTTGGGAAGTACAAGTTGGCAACATATAGAGACAGTCCCTACCCAACAGTGGGCTCACAGTCTAAAAGGGGGAGAAATGTGGCAGGGCTGAGGTTGGGGTGAATAAAGGGCGCAGACCCAAGAGTAAGGGCGATGCAGAAGGGACTGGGAGAAGAGGAAATGAAGGCTTAGTCGGGAAGGCCTCTTGGAGGAGATGGGATTTTAATACAGCTTTGAGGTTGGGGAGAACGATGATCTGCCTGCTCTGAAGAGGGAGGACGTTCCAGGGCCAGAGGGAGGTTGTGGGCAAGGGGTTGGAGGTGAGAGAGATGAGTTGGAGGTACGGTGAGTTGGTTGGCGTTGGAGGAGCGGAGCGAAGGGGACATGGGAATGGAAGGGACCTCAGCAGGGTATCCCAACAGCTGCCCAGTGGTGAGCCAAGATGGGGTGACTGGAAACAATGAGTTAAGCATGCAAAAAAAAGCATCTTTCTCCCCCAGGCACCGCAGGCAACAAACCCAGCAGCTCAATAAGGGACATTGTGTGGTCCAAGTACTCAGTTAATCAGTGGTATGTATTGAGCAATTACTGTGTGCAGAGCACTGTCAGCAAGCTTTTGTGAGAGCCCAATACAGTAAGTCTCACAATCGCTGCCCTCAAGGAATTTATGTCCTCTAGACTGTAAGCTTGCTATGGGCGGGGAATGTGTCCGCTAATTCTGTCGTGTTGTACTCTCCCAAGTTTCTGAGTACTGTGCTCTGAGCCCAGAAATATGATAGGATGAATGCTCTGTATATAGTAAGTGCTTAATAAATACCATTAATAGATTGATTGATTACAGTGATCAGGGAACTTCCCTTTAGGCAGTTTCATGTTTGAGAAGCACAATGGCCTGGTGAAGACAGCCCAGGCCTGGGACTCAGAGGACCTAGGTTGTATTCCCAGCTCTTACCCTTGTTTGCAGTGTGACCTTGGGCAACTTACTTTGCTTCTCTAGGCCTCAGTTACCTCATCTGTAAAATGGGGGTTTAGATTGTGAGCCCCATGTAGGACATGGATTGAGTCTTACCAGTTATCTTTCACTTACCCCAGGGCTTAGTACAGTGCCTGGCACATAGTAAATGCTTAACAGATACCGTTAAAAAAATTATTATTACTGGGAGAGTGCAATAGAGTTAGTAGACCTGATTCCTGTCATTAGTATCTTTTGATCCCACTAGTCTGTGAGCTCTTGGTGGGCAGAGATCATATCTACCAACTCTGTTGTGTAGTGTTCTCCCAAGAGCTTATTACAGGAGAAGTAGCATGGTATAGTGGATAGGGATGGGTTCTAATCCCAGCTCCTCCACGTGTCGGCTGTGTGACTTTGGGCAAGTCATTTCACTTCTTTGTACCTGAGTTACCTCATTTGTAAAATGGGGATTTAGATTGTGAACCCCTCATGGGACAGGGACTGTGTCCATCTCGATTTGCTTGTATCCACTCCAGTGACTAGTACAGAGCCTGGCACATAGTATGTGCTTCACAAATACCGTTATTATGATGATTGTTACAGTGCTCTACGTGCAGTAAGTGTTCAATGAATACCATTCATTAAGACCCCCTTTTCCCAGACTAAGCTCCCCCTTTCCTCAGCTCCCCCTCCCCTCTGTGTCACTCCAACTCACTCCCTTTGCTTCACCTCCCTCTCCCTGTCCCACAGCACTTGTGTATAGAACAGTGCTTTGCACATAGTAAGCGCTTAATAAATGCCATTATTATTATTATTATATCAATAATTCTATTTATTTATATTAATGCCTGTTTACTTGTTTTGATGTCTGTCTCCCCCCTTCTAGACTGTAAGCCCGGTGTGCGCAGGGATTGTCTCTCTTTATTGCTGAATTGTACTTTGCAAGGGCTTAGTACAGTGCTCTGCACACAGTAAGCGCTCAATAAATATGATTGAATGAATGAATGAATTGACTGTAAGCTTCTTGAGGTCTGGGAACACGTCTACCGCATCTCTCCGCTTGCCATCTCTCATCTCTTCTCTCATCTTTCACCTGTCTCTCACCTCTTCATCTCTTCCCCCTCCATCTTTCCTCTCTCTCTCCTCTCTTCTGTTTCATCTCTCTTCCCGCTTTGTCTCTCTCCATCTCTCTGCTCTCTATCTGTCATCTCTCTACTCTCATCTTTCACCTCTCTCTCACCTCTTTATCCCAGACTGAGCCCCCTCCTTCCTCTCCCCCTCCTCATCTTCCCCACCTTACCTCCTTCCCCTCCCCACCGCACCTGTATATATGGATATGTTTGTACATATTTATTACTGTATTTATTTTACTTGTACATATTTATTCTATTTATTTTATTAATATGTTTTGTTGTCTGTCTCCCCCTTCTAGACTGTGAGCCAGCTGTTGGGTAGGGACCGTCTCTATATGTTGCCAACTTGTACTTCCCTTAGAACAGTGCTCTGCACACAGTAAGTGCTCAATAAATACAATTGAATGAATGAATGACTCTATTACATTGTACTTCCCCCAAGTGTTTGTACAGTACTCTGCACACAGTAAGTGCTCACAAGTACAATTGATTTTTTTAATGATATTTGTTAAGTACTTACTATGTGCCGGGCACTGTACTAAGTGCTGGGGTAGAGACAAGCTAATCAGGTTGAACACAGTCCAGGTCCCACATGGCGATCACCGTCTTAATCTCCATTTTACAGATGAGGGAACTGAAGACAAATGAGTCACTTCTAGTGAAGGTCACAGAGGGATCAGAACCCCAGTCCTTCTGACTCCAGGCCAGGCTCTATCCACTAGACCACACTGCTTCATTGGTTGATGAATTGAGCTCCAAGTGTGCAGAGGCATGTCTACCAACTCTATTATATCGTATTCTCCCAAGAGTTTAGTGCAGTGCTTTGCACGCAGTAAGTGCTCAAAAATACTTTTGAATGCAAGCGCTAAATACGGTCTGCACACGGTAAGCGCTCAATAAATACGATTGAATGAATGAATGAATGAAGGTTTATTGTGAGCTGGGGCGCCTTTAAGCTGCAGTGCTCCATTACTGCCGGCAGAGGGCGCCACGAGACGCGCGCATCCGGAGGTCTCCGACGGGCTCGATTATCCGGCAGCGACGTCCATTCATTCATTCAATGGTATTTAAGAGAAGCAGCGTGGCTCAGTGGAAAGAGGCCGGGCTCTGGAGTCGGGGGTCATGGGTTCAAATCCCGACTCCGCCAATTGCCAGCTGTGTGACTTTGGGCAAGTCACTTCACTTCTCTGGGTCTCAGTTACCTCATCTGGAAAATGGGGATGAAGACTGTGAGCCCCCCGTGGGACAACCTGATCACCTTGTAACCTCCCCAGCGCTTAGAACAGTGCTTTGCATAGTAAGCGCTTAATAAATACCATCATCATTATTATTATTATTGGGTGCAGAGCACTGTACTAAGCGCTTGGAAAGTACGATTCAGCAACAACTAGAAACAACCCCTACCCAACAACGGGCTTACTGTCTAGACCACCGCACCCATTGGCAGTGCCAGCAGCAGGAGGAATGGAGGTTAGATTTCGGGAAGGCCCACCCGCAGGGTACCGGATTGAATTGAGGTCTAGGACGTCCTGAAGGCCAGCATGGAGAGCAAGAGAGGCCAGGAGGGAGCCCTGTCGATGCAGGAGTCATCATCATCACCATCATTATCAATGGAATTTATTGGGCACTTATTGTTCTAAGAGCTTGGGAGAGTACAGTCTAACAAGAGTTGGTAGACATCAACTCTGCCCACAACCAATTCGCAGTCTAGAGGTTGAGCTAGAATTCCCTGTTGTCCAGATCTGGGGGACTGGGGATGTGAACGTTTCTGTTTATTGTTGTATTGTATTATCCCAAGCTCTTAGTACAGTGCTCTGCACACAATAGACAATAAATACGACCGACTGACTGAAGGTATCCAGTCCAGAGGCAGGGAGAGAGACGGGATGATTTCATTCTTAATTTCTTTTAGGCTTTCTGTCTTCCCTTTGCAGACTCCCAGACTGTAAGCTCGTTGTGCACCGGGAGTTTGTCTGTTATATTGTTCTCTCCAAGAGCTTAGTAAAGTGCTCTGCACACAGTAAGCACTCAATAAATATAATCGATTGTGGGCAGGAGCGTGCCTGCCAATTCTGTTGCATTGTACATTGCCAAGCGCTTAGCCCAGTGCTCAGTAAGTGCTCAGTAGATATGGTTGATGAGGATCCTGTCTATTCCCTCTCTTGTCCTCTCCCAAGTGCTTAGCCCAGTGCTCTGCACCAGTAAGCAGTCATCAATAAATACCTTTGATTGACTGATCCTTGAGAGCGACGTTCATGCCTATTACTTCTACGGTACTCTCCCAAGCGCTTTGTGTAGTGATCTGAACCAGTAAGGGCTCAATTATTACAACTCGTTGATTGATCCGGGAGATGCTGAGATCTCGGTTAAGTAGGGCAGAAGCTGGGCAGGGGGGAGTCTTCCCTCGCCCTACCCCCTAATGATATTTCCACCAATCCATGGAAGGTACCCTAAATAAGTCCCGCTCCCCCCCCCCCCCCCACTTTCTTTTTTTAAAAAAATTGCTATTTGGTGAGCACTCACAATGTGCCAAGCACTGTACCAAGCGCCGAGGTTGATAGACGCTAACCGGGTTGGACTCAGTCCATGTCCCACTTGGGGCTCACGCTCCTAAGCCCCATTTCACAGATGAAGTAATTGAGGCACATAGAAGTCGAATGACTGGCCCAGGGTGACACGGGCAGACAAGTGACAGAGCCAGGAAGAGAATCTCTGAACTCTTCCCCCGCCCCCGCACCCCATTTTCCCCGGAGAGGGGGGAGGGAGAGGCCCGCGTACCTCTGACTGAGCGTGAATAATAATAAAGTAATAATGACAACAATAGGAGTGTTGATCTCTTCCTAATTACCCTGACTGCCAAACCCGAAGCTGTCTCGGGTGGCCCAGGCGGATGGGGAGAAAATATTATTCTTCCTTTTAAATCTAATTGCCGGCTCTGGATTTAACCCCTCACGAGACCGATGCGAGTCCGAGGCCTGGTCAGACGTGAGCCGCGGCCGGAAAAGACGGACCGGTTTTCATTTGACACGCCCCTTCTCCCCCTGGACCCAGGCATCCTGCTCCTCCGGCCTGCCCCCACCTCTTCTCCCTAATAATAATAATAGTAAGAGCTGTGGTATTTGTTAAGTGTGTACTCTGTGCCAAGTCCCGTACTACACGCTGGGAGAGATACCGGAAAATCAAGCCAGGCGCACGTGGAGCTCGCAGTCGATGATTTCGCCCCTCCCCTTTTACAGATGAGGAAACTGAGGCCCGGAGAAGTGAAGCGATTTGCCCAAGGTCACACCCCAGGCCGGTGGCGGAGCCGGGATGAGAAACTAAGACCTCAACTTCCAGGCCCGGGTGCCGTCCCCTCAATACCTGCCCCAAGGCTGAGGACTGTCTGCCTGGCCCAGGAGAGAGTCCGGTTATGGGCCCAGTCTCCTGTCCTCGTCCGAGGGCTGCCTGCCCAGCTCAGGAGAGGATTGGGGCATCAACCCGGCCTCCCGGCCTCTGCCAAGGGCTGCCTGACCGGCCCAGGAGAAGGTCCGGTCATCGTTCCGGTCTCCCGTCCTTGTCCAAGGGCCGTCCGGGCCAGGAGAGGATCGAGGCACCGTTCCAGTCTTCCATCCTCGGTGCTCTAGGAGTGCCAGGGATCCACACAAAACCACAAGCTCTTGGGGACCTTTCCTACAGGAGAGCGTGACATGAGCGGGGCGGAGATCCCAGCTCACCCTGGGACTGGAAGAGCCAGCGGGCAGCCTTCCTCCCCATCCCCCTCCTTGCCCCTCCCCGGATGAGACAAGGAACTAGAGAGACTCTGTTGGAGCCCATTCCACACCTTCTAATGATAATAGTAATAATAACAATAATGATCATTGCTGGTATTTGTTAAGTGCTCGGGGTAGATACAGATAACCAGATCATTCATTCATTCAATCATATTTATTGAGCGCTTACTGTGTGCAGTGCACTGTACTAAGCGCTTGGGAAGTACAAGTTGGCAACATATACAGACACAGATCAGACACAGACCCTGTCCCGCATGGTGTTCACAGTTTAAGTAGGAGGGAGAACAGGCACTGAATCCCCATTTTACAGTGAGGCAATGGAGGCACAGAGAAGCAAAGCGATTTGCCCAAGGTCACACAGCAGGTAATTGGCAGAACAGAAATAAGAATCCAGGTCTCCAGACTCCCTATTCTGGGCTCTTTCAGGCAGGCCATGCCACTTCCCCACTGGGTCCTCCATCTCTTTCAGTTCTTCGGGCCTCTCTTCATCTCTTTCTTTCTCGCCCCCTTCCCTGTCTGTCTCTCCCTTTCTCTCTTCCTCTCCCTCTTCATCTCTCTCCACTTCTCCTTCTCTGTCTCCCTCACCTTCTCTGCCTCTCTCGCCCTTAGTGTGCCCCTCCCTCTTCCTCTCTGTGCCTTTCTGCCCCTCCCTCTCTCTGTCTCGATCTCTCTCTATCTCTCTCCCTCCCCGGGAGTCTCCACAGTCCCTTCTCAGTCATTCAGCCCCAGGGAGATTTGCTCATTCATTCATTCAATCGTATTTATTGAGCGCTTACTGTGTGCAGAGCACTGTACTAAGCGCTTGGGAAGTACAAGTTCATTCATTCAATCGTATTTAGTGAGCACTTACTGTGTGCGGAGCACTGTACTAAGCACTTGGGAAGGCCAAGTTGGCAACATATAGAGACAGTCCCTACCCAACAGCGGGCTCACAGTCTAGAAGGCGGAGAGAGAGAACAAAACCAAACATACTAATAAAATAAAATAAATAGAATATGTACAAATAAAATAGAGTACTCAGCTCACCTCTCCCAGCCTGGCCACCTGGGTTTGTGCTGGACTCTTGGGGAGCAACTGGTCTCCTTGTTATTTCCTACAACCCCCTCGTCACACCAAGCCCCCCACCCGGGGATGCGGATCCCCAAGATTGCTCCTGTCAGGCCTCCAGCTCCGGGGTCCTTACCTCAGCCCCCGGGGGAACTCCACATCCACCAAACGGCGCCTGGAGCTCGCTCTTCCAAGCGCTTAGTACAACGCTCTGCACACGCTAGGTGCTCAGTAAATGCCTCTGAAGACAGAGGAAATCCACAAAGGCCGGGCCCTAGAGCTAAACAGAGATTAAGTCAGAGGGCCCGACAAATGATTAACAGCTGAAGCCAGCCAGATGACACCACAGGCAGCTGTAGAACACGTGTGGAATTAGCAAGAGGAGGGGGGATTTCAAGGGCTTGCTTCCTCCTCCACCACAGCCCTACGGATGAAGCCGGGTGCCTGCAGGGAAGGGGGGGGAACCCCCATGAACTGGGCCACCATGTCACTCTCCCATGACTCCTTCCACTGCCGATTCTCCACTCCTGTGTAATGGAAGCTTTTCCCCCTCCATATCTGACAGATCACTGCTCTCCCCACCTACAAATCCCTCCTAAAATCCCATCTCCTCCAAGAGGCCTTCACCGTCTAAACCCTCATCTCCCCTACTCCCTCTCCCTACTGCATCAACTTTACATTTGGATTTGTACCCTTTATTCATCCCACCCTGAGCCCCACAACACTTATGTCAATCAATCAATCAATCATTTTGAGCGCTTACTGTGTGCAGAGCACTGTACTAAGCGCTTCGGAAGTACAAGTTGGCAACATATAGAGACAGTCCCTACCCAACAGTGGGCTCACAGTCTAAAAGGGGGAGACAGAGAACAAAGCCAAACATACTAACAAAATGAAATAGAATAGATATGTACAAGTAAAATAAATAAACAAATAGAGTAATAAATATGTACAAACATATATACATATATACAGGTGCTGTGGGGAAGGGAAGGAGGTAAGATGGGGGGATGGAGACTGGGACGAGGGGGAGAGGAAGGAAGGGGCTCAGTCTGGGAAAGCCTCCTGGAGGAGGTGAGCTCTCAGTAGGGCCTTGAAGGGAGGAAGAGAGCTAGCTTGGCGGATGGGTAGAGGGAGGGCATTCCAGGCCCGGGGGATGACGTGGGCCGGGGGTCGATGGCGGGACAGGCGAGAACGAGGTACGGTGAGGAGATTAGCGGCGGAGGAGCGGAGGGTGTGGGGTGGGCTGGAGAAGGAGAGAAGGGAGGTGAGGTAGGAGGGGGCGAGGTGATGGACAGCCTTGAAGCTCAGGGTGAGGAGTTTCTGCCTGATGCGCAGATTGATTGGTAGCCACTGGAGATTTTTGAGGAGGGGAGTAACATGCCCAGAGCGTTTCTGGACAAAGACAATCCGGGCAGCAGCATGAAGTATGGATTGAAGTGGGGAGAGACACGAGGATGGGAGATCAGAGAGAAGGCTGATGCAGTAGTCCAGATCCATCATTTGTTTTACTACCAGTCTCCCGCTGTAGACTGTAAGCTCTTTGTGGGCAGGGAACATGTCTACCCCCTCTGGTATATGGTACTCTCCCAAGCGCTTAGTGTGGTGCTTTGTACACAGTAAGTGCTCAATAAGTACCATTGATTGATTCCCATATCCTGGAATGGGAACTTGGGTTCCTGAGGGGTGTGAGTAATTATTCAGTTAATCAATCAATCATTGGTCTTTTTTGAGTGCTTACTGTATACAGAGAACTGTACTAAGTACTTGAGAGAGTATGACATAGCAGAGCGAAAGACACCATCCCTGAATGAATCAATCAATGGTATTTATTGAGCACTTACTGTGTGCCGAGCCCTAGACTGAGCGCTTGGGAGAGAACATTACAACAGAGTCGGTAGACATGGAACTTGCTCTCGAGGAGCTGACTGTTTAGAGGAGTAGGGAGGGGGAGTGGGGGCTGGGAGGGGAGAGCCAGGTGGCAGAGAGACTGAAAATCCAGGTCCCTAGGGGAGGAGCCCCAGGCTCCTGGGTCCCAGGGAGAGAGTTGGCCTAGAAAGGGCAGGGAAGGCGGCTGCGGGCCTTGACGGTGAGGTCCTCCTGGGAGGGGCCCTGCTGTTCCTCAGTTACTCACCTGTCCCTGTCCCCATCCCTGCAGCCCCTCCTGTTGTGTGGCCCTGGGACCGAGCTGTGAGCAAGAGGCTAATGAGGCTAATTAGGGAAGGTGGGGCATTGCCCAGCCGAGCAGCCAATTACTGCTCACCGTGGCCGGCAGGCCCTGTGGATGGGAGCGGAAATCCGGGCCAGGCCTGGCAGGGGAACTGGGCGAGGGGACCCTGGCCGGAGAGAAACAGGGCTGGAGGAGGGGGCTGAGTTCCCCCCAGTCCTGGAAGGGTCTATGCCGGTAGTGACCCTCTTGGGATGGGGCTCCCGCGAGGCCCCGCTCTGTGCCTCAGTTTCCCCCCTACCTTCCCGGGCCACAGTGAGAGGCTTGGAGCCGGGTCAGCTCTATGGGGAGGCTGGGTGGAAGAGACTGGAAATGGACCCATCCCAAACTGGAAAGGGAGATGGAACAGTGACTGGGACTCAGGCACCCTGCTGGTCCCAGCTCCCACTCTCCCCCATGGGTCCCCCATTCTCCCAGGGGCCACGCCTGGGGGCACAGGGCACAGGGCACAATCAATCAATCAATCAATCAATCAATCATATTTATTGAGCGCTTACTGTGTGCAGAGCACTGTACTAAGCGCTTGGGAAGTACAAGTCGGCAACACATAGAGACAGTCCCTACCCAACAGCGGGCTCACAGTCTAGAAGGGGGAAACAGAGAACAAAACCAAACATACTAACAGAATAAAATAAATAGAATAGATATGTACAAGTAAAATAAATAGAGTAATAAATATACACAAACATATATACATATATACAGGTGCTGTGGGAAAGGGAAGGAGGTAAGATGGGGCAGATGGAGAGGGGGACGAGGGGGAGAGGAAGGAAGAGGCTCAGTCTGGAAAGGCCTCCTGGAGGAGGTAAGCTCTCAGTAGGGCCTTGAAGGGAGGAAGAGAGCTAGCTTGGCGGATGGGCAGAGGGAGGGCATTCCAGGCCAGGGGGATGACGTGGGCCGGGGGTCGAAGGCGGGACAGGCGAGAACGAGGCCTAACGGTGAGGAGATTAGCGGCGGAGGAGCGGAGGGAGCGAGGTAGGCTGTAGAAGGAGAGAAGGGAGGTGAGGTAGGAGGGGGTGAGGTGATGGAGAGCCTTGAAGCTGAGGGTGAGGAGTTTCTGCCTGATGCGCAGATTGACTGGTAGCCACTGGAGATTTTTGAGGAGGGGAGTAACATGCCCAGAGTGTTTCTGGACAAAGACAATCCGGGCAGCAGCGTGAAGTATGGATTGAAGTGGGGAGAGACACGAGGATGGGAGATCAGAGAGAAGGCTGATGCAGTAGTCCAGACGGGATAGGGTGAGAGCTTGAACGAGCAGTGGTGGAAGGGCCTGAGATGGAGCAGTGGGATGGAGCAGTGGCCCGGTGTTGTTGGTGGGAACGAACAGAGAGCACCCAGGCCCGGGAGTCACGGGATCTGGGTTCTAATCCCGGCTCCACCATTTGCTTTGCTGCAAGACCTCGGGCAAGTCATTTCACTTCCCGGAGCCTCTGTTCTCCCATCTGAAAATGGGAGACAAAGCCCCGGTTCTCCTTTCCCCTCAGCCGGTGAGCCCCGTGTGGGCACAGGGACTGGTTCAGATCTGCTGGGGTTGACGGTACATTCCCCAGCACTTAGCACAGGGCTCCGCACAAAGGGAGCTCTTAGCAAACACTAGCGGGACACCCGGCTGTAGGGGAGAGTGACGGGTTGGGAGGCTGGCGGGAGGGCCAGGGGTTGCGGGAAGGAGTGGGGGCCCGGGAATCCCGGCCGGGTCCAGATTGGGCAACTCTGGGTGCCAGGGGCAGGAGAGTCAGTCTGGAGGAATTGTTTGGGGCCAGTCCGGCTCTGGCCATCCCGGCCCGCCCGCCCCCCTCCACCTCCCGCTGAGCTGGCAGATGTACATGGGCGATTAGCCTGGCCTGGCCCGGCCCAGCCTGCCCCGCCAAACCCCCGCCGGGCCCCGGGCCCCGGCCCCGGTCCGGGCCTGGCCCGGTCCCGGCCCGCCCCCTCGGCTGACTCGTGCCCGGGGAATGTCCCGGGCCCGCTCATAAAGGGCCCCGAACACCCCGAGTCTCAGTCCAGACGCCCGCTTCCAGCCCCATTGTCCAAGATGGGCCGGGCACGGGGACCCCGGGGCGGGCTTGTCGGGGGGCACACCGTCCTCCTGTTGCTGGTGATTGATCTCCTGCTGCCAGGTACCCGGGGGTCGGGAGGCTCGGAGAGCCCCTGGAAGGGCCGGAGAGGATGGAGGGTGGAGGGACGGAGGGCAACCGGATTGGCTCAGAGGGACCCCAGCTGGGAGGCTAGAGTGGACCCTGGGGGGGCTCAAGAGAAAGGGGCCAGAGTGGCCACTCTGCAGAGACTCAGAGACAGATGCTGGGGCCCCGCCCTCTTGGATTCTGGGAGGATGGAGAGGCTGGGAGCTCAGCACACAGGAGCGCTCAACGAATACCACTGATCCGGGAGGCCAAGGCCTACTCCCTGAGAGAGGAAGAGAAAGAGAACTGGGGTCCCTCAGGTGGCTGGGTGGGCAGCGGAAGGGGGAGAGGGAGCAACTCAGAGGGGAGGGGCATTCGGTGGGGGGCAAAATAAGGTAGGAGGAGAAGGGAGAGCCTGGGGAGAGGAAAGAGGTTGGGCTTGGGAGAGTGATTTGGGGCATCATGGGAGCTGGAGAGGGGGAATCAAGCAATCAGTTAAGCAATTAATGGTATTTATTGAGCACTTATTGTATGCAGAGCCCTAGGCACTTGGGCAAGTACCATACAACAGAATTCATAGACATGATCCCTACCCTTAAGGAGCTTCCAGTCTACTGGGGATTAGGGGTTGGGGGAGTTGAGTGATAGGGGCCATGGGGCACCGACCAGTTGGGGGTGTCTTTGACACCCCAAGTTGAGGGAAAGAGATATCTGTGGGGGTGGGGAGAATTAGGGAGCCTGTGGCGGAGTTAGAAGGAACCCCCCCAAGAGGAGGGAAAATAGAGGAAAATGGAGAAACTGAGAGAGGGACGGGGTCTGGGGGCCTGGGACAACCAAGAGGCAGTGTCATGGAGTTGTGGGGGCCAGATGGTTGCTACAGAGAAAGAGGTTCTCGGTAGAGGGGGAGCCTAGAGAGGGAGCTGGCCACCTGTTATGGGGAGAAGTCAGAACCAGGGAGCAACCAAGGAAAGAGCAGGAGATGGCAGGGAGAGGCCAAGTCTGGGGCTCAGAAGAGGAGGGGCTTGTGGGAGGGAGGGTTACACTGGGGACACGGGGAAGGAGAGGGGTGGATTCCTAGGTTCTGGGAGGGAAGAGTTGGGACCTAGAGAACAGGTTGTTTAAGTTCAGGGAGAGGAGAGGGACCCAGAGGAGGGAGAGTTGAGTCTGGGGAGGCGGGAGAGCTGGCTATGGGGAGGAGGGAGAGCAGGATGTGGAGAGAGGAGTTGAGTGTGAGAAGGCGGGAGAGCTGCAGGTGGCGAGGAAGGAGAGCTAGGTGTGAGGAGGGAACACTGGGCATGGGGAGGACTGGGTGTGGGGAGGAGGAAGAGCTGGGTGTGGGGAGGAGAGAGAACTGCATGTGGGGAGGAAGGAGAGCTGGGTGGGTGGGAGGAGAGTTGGGTGGGAGGACAGGAGAAAGAGGATTGTGAGGCAGAAGGAGAGCTGGGTGTGGGGAGGAGAGAGAACTGGGCACAGGGAGGAGGGAAAGCTGGGTATGGGGAGGAGGGAGAGCTTGGTGCTGGGTCCTGGGTGGAGAGCAGTAGGATGTCAGTGGCGGGGGAGGGAACTTTACCAGGCTGAGGGGGAGGTTTCGGGGTGTGAGAGTCGGGGTGACCGAGGGAGGAGTGCCTGGCCCAGCTGGTTCCGGCAGGTTCTGAAGCAATAGCCAGACACCCCCGTCCCCGTCCTGGGCTCTGTCCCCTGGGCGGCCCCCGCAGGATCCGGGCCCCGTCTCCATCTCAGGGGAAGCAGGCCTGGGATGGGAGCAGGCCTGGGATGGGAGGTGGGGAGAACTTCCTGGAGGGACAAGGAAGGGTTCAGGGGCTGAGAGATGGCCCCTATTTGGGTTTCATCCTGCCTTCATCCGAACCCTGACTCATCTGCTTGACCCAGATTCCCGACTCTCTCCAGCCCTCTCTGGACCTCTTTCTCCTGGTCTCTTCCCATTTTTATTCCTTGCTTTCGCTCCCTTTCTGTCTCCCTGAGCAAGGACCACTGCGCACGCACACACACACACAACTTTCTCACTCACACCTCCTCCCACATTCCCATTCACATTTAACATTCTCTCTCACGCACACAGGTACATGCATAAACACAAACACTTTTCTCACCCATACCTCCTCCCACACACAAACACAGACACGTTTTTTCTCTCTCACACACACACATTCCCTCATGCACACAAACATACACACTCTCTCTCTCTCACATGCACACGCACATGTTTTCTCACCCACACCTCTTCTCACACCCCTCCCGCACATACACTGACATATTCTCTCCTCTCTCACAAACACTGTCTCTCCCACACCCCCACTTACACATTCATTCATCCATTCAATCGTATCTCAGAGCACTGTCCTAAGCGCTTGGAAAGTACAATTCAGCGAGAAAAACATTCTCTCTCACCCACATAACTCAGGGCCCGCGCGGTTCTCGGAAAACTAGGGGAGAGGCTAGTTGGGATAGGAGATTGATGGGACGTGAAAAGCCCCCGGGATCCAACTCACCTCTCTGTCCTTTTTCAGGAATTCTGTGTAAGAGCCTCGGTTCCGACTTGGACCCTTGCAAAGATCCCTCTCGCATCTCCTCACCCGCCCTTGCTGCCCTCTGCACGCCGAGGACTGGCGGCTCCAGTGGTTCCAGCGGATCCAGTGGTTCCAGCGGATCCAGTGGTTCCAGCGGGTCCAGTGGTTCCAGCGGATCCAGCGGCTCCAGCGGCTCCAGTGGTTCTAGCGGATCCAGCGGATCCAGCGGTTCCAGCGGGTCCGGAAAGGGGTGGTCTTCTCCATCTGAAATCAGCTGGTCTTCTCAGTCCGGAACGGGCACCGACCAGTCCGGGCCCGGGTGGTCCCTCCAGTCGGGCGGCCTCTCCTCCTCCAACGCCGGGGGCTCGGGCAGCTCCCAGACCGTCTGGTTGTCCTCCTCTTCCTCCTCCTCCTCCTCCTCGTCCTCCTCGTCCTCGTCCGGGGCCGGGTCCCAGGGGGTCGCCCAGTTCGGGCCCTGCAGCTCGGGCTCGGGGGCGTCCTCGGTGCCCTGCAAGACGCCCTCCTCCTACCTGCCCGAGTCCCACCGGGTGGCGGGCGACCAGCGGCCGGTGGTGGTGGTGGAGACGCACGCCGCCCCGTGCTTGACGGGCCGGCCCTGCCCGCCCATCACCTCCCTGGAGCCCGGCCCGGGGCGGGTGGGCTACCAGGTGGTGGGCGGCTCGGCCCGCGATTACCTGGTCCCGGGCATGACCTACGACAAGGGCAAGATCTACCCCGTGGGCTACTTCACCAAGGAGCGCGGCCCCAAGGGGGCCGCCGGCCGGCCCGTCTTCGCCGCGGGGGCCCCGGTGCCCGAGGGCGTCTACTTCTCCAGCAACGCCCACTCGTCTCAGTACAGCGCGGGCGCGCCGCCCGACCCGGCCGGCTCGGGGCTCTTCTCCCGGACGGGCGGCGCCCTCATCTCCTTCCGGACCCCCGGCTGCGGGGACGGGGCCCGCGGGGGGCCCTGCGCCCCGTCCTCCTCCTCCTCCTCCTCCTCGGCCTCGGTGGCCCTGCAGCCCTGCGGGGCCCGGGGGTCCCGGGGGCCCGGGGTCGGCTGCCTTCCGGCCGGCTCCCGGGGCTCGCCGGGGGGGCCGGTCATCGTGGCGCGGCCCTGCGTGGGCGGGAGTGGGCTGGGGGGCTCCCCGGGCCGCCCGTGCGGCTCCTCCCCGGCCGGCCCCAGCGGGGGGCCCGACGGCTCCCCGCTGCCGGACCCCGCGGCCGGGGCCAAGCCGTGCGGCTCCGGGGCCCGGGGCTCCGGCGGCCTCCCGTGCCGCTCCATTCGGGACATCTGGGCCCAGGTCAAGCCCCTGGGGCCGCAGCTGGCGGAGCCCGCCGCCTTCCTGCCCCAGGGGGACCCCCTCCGGGACCCCTAAACCCCTCCCCGCCCACCGGCCACCGGCCAGCCCCCGCACAAGCCAGCCCACGAGGGACTGGCCCTACATGTTGCCAACTTGGACTTCCCAAGCGCTCTGCACACAGTAAGCGCTCAATAAATACGATTGATGGTGATGATGATGATGATGATGAGCGCCGGGACCCACCGGGAGAGCGCCCGACCAATAAAGCCTGTCAACCCCAGCCCGGCTCACAGACTCCTTCTGCCGCCGGACCCCCGGGCCTCCTCCATCTCCCTGCCCCGGCCCGGGATGGGCCTCTGACCCCTCTGGGCCCCGGCCGCCGCTGAGGGAGAGAATTGGGGCGCACTCACGGGGGGCGGGAGGGGACGGGCACAATGCGGCTGCCAACGGGGAACCCTGCGGAACACCCTCATTCACCACCAAGGGAGAGGGAAACTCGGGGGAGCCGACAGGGACCCCAGCACAGACCCTCTAGGGACTTCCCTGGTTCTTCCTAAGGCCTGGAAGAACAGTGCTCGGCGCTCAAAGCGGTGCTCGGTCCATAGAAAGCGCTTAACAAGTACCATGAGTATAAAGGCCGCTTGCTTAGAACAGTGCTTTGCCCACGGGGTAGATCTTGCCCTTGTTGTAGGTCACGCCCGGGACCAGGTAATCGCGGGCCAAGCCGCCCACCACCTGGTAGCCGACCTGTAAGCGCTTAATAAATGCCATTATAAAATAATAATAATTATGACGGTATTTGTTAAGCACTTACTATGTACTAAGCCCTGGGGAAGATACAAGGTAATCGGGTTGGCCCACCTGGGACTCACAGGCTTAATCCCCATTTCACAGGTAACCGAGGCACAGAGAAGCTAAATGACTTGCCCAAAGTCACACAGCTGATAAGTGGCGGAGCCCGGATTAGAATCCACGACTTCTGACTCCCAAGCCCGTGCTGTTTCCACTAAGCCACGCCGCTTCTCTGCCCCAGCCGCTGGCCCATCGAGAATCGGACAACTCTGGTCTCAGATGCAACTATTTTTTAATTTTAATAGTGTTTGGCCCTTTCTATGTGGCAAACACTGTACTAAGCACTAGTGTAGATAGAAGATAATCAGGTTGGATGCAGTCCCTGTCCCACAAGGGGCTCAGAGTCTAAATAGGAGGGAGTAGGATTTAATCCCCATTTTACAGGTAAGGTAACTGAGGCACAGAGTGACTTGCCCGAGGTCACACAGAAGCAGCGTAGCCTAGTGGATGGAGCACAGGCCTGAGAGTCAGAAGGACCTGGATTCTAACCCCAGCTCCACCATTTGATGATGATGATAGCATTTATTAAGCGCTTACTATGTGCCAAGCACTGTTCTAAGCACTGGGGGATACAAGGTGATCAGTTTGTCCCAGTCTTAATCCCCATTTTACAGATGAGGGAACTGAGGCCCAGAGAAGTTAAGTGACTTGCCCAAAGTCACCCAGCTGACAGTTGGCAGACCCGGGATTTGAACCCATGACCTCTGACTCCAAAGCCCGGGCTCTTTCCATTGAGCCACGCTACTTTGTTGGCCGCGTGATCTTGGGCAAGTCACTTCACTTCCCTTTGCCTCAGTTACCTCATCAGTAAAATGGGGGTTAAGACTAGGAGCCTTATGTGGGACAGGGACTGTGTGCAACCTGATTACCCTGTATCTACTCCAATGCTTGGAACTGTGCCTGGCACGCAGTAAGTACTTAACACACACCATTAATAACAACCATTAACCACAGCCATAAACAACAAAAAAAGGTGGAGCCAGAAGTAGAACCCAGGTCCTTCTGACTCTCAAACCTGGGCTCTTTTCACGAGGCCACTCGCACTCGCCCACTGGCCTGCTTGGTCTTCACTTCTCTGGACCTCAGTTTCCCCAGCTGGAAGCTGGAGAGGAAAATATTTGCCTTTCCCAGCCTCTTAGGAAGGCTGCGAAGTCAAAAAGGAGCATGAAATAATAATAATATTGGTATTTGTTAAGTGCTTACTCTGTGCCAGGCACTGTACTGAGTGCTCTGCAAATTTAAGGTACTTTGGATCATATTGCTGGTGTTTACTAAGCACGTACTAAAAGCCAAAGACCGCAAGATAATCAGTTCAGACGCGGTCCCTTGATTCAAAGTAGGAGGGGGAAAAGTATCGAATCCCTATTTTACAATTGAGGAAACTGAGGCTCAAAGAAGTGGAGTGACTTATACGTGGTCTCACAGAGGACAAGTGGCGGAGCCGGGAGGAGAACCCAGGTCCTCTGATTCCCAGGCCCGGGATCTTTCCAACGAGTCTGTGCCACTTCTCATAGGAGAAAATCAGACCAGACGCAGCCCCTAACCCACGTGGTGCTCACGGTGTAAGGGGGAAGGAGAACAGATGCTTCATACTCATTTCACAGATGAGGAAACTGAGGGAGGGAGGGCAGATATTTTATCATCATGAGGGGGCGAATCGTCAGAAATGCCCGGTCACGTCCACCCGCACTGACCTCTGGCGTGACCCGGGAGCCGTCCTCGTGGAACGGGTTTGGGCGCTGCTCCTGCTCCCAGTATCATCGAGAACTGATGAAGGTGGGGCTGGGGACACAGCACAAATCGGGCTCTCCGCCCAGCAACTGGACAAGAGGAAGTACGCCCCCCCATCACACCCCCCAGGGCAGCCCGGTGGGAGAGGAGGATCCAGCTTATGCAATAACTAGTACTTATTGAGTGCTTACCATGTGCAAAGCTCTGTACTGGAAGCACCGTGGCTCGGTGGAAAGAACACGGGCTTTGGAGTCAGAGATCATGGGTTCAAATCCTGGCTCTGCCAATTGCCAGCTGTGTGACTTTGGGCAAGTCACTTCTCTGTGCCTCAGTTACCTCATCTGTAAAATGGGGATTAAGACTGCGAGCCCCACGTGGGACAACCTGATCACCTTGTAACCTCCCCAGTGTTTAGAACAGTGCTTTGCACATAGTAAGCGCTTAATAAATGCCATCATTATTATTATTATTATTACTAAGTGCTTGGGAAAGTACATCACAAAGTACAAAAAGACTATCAACCAATCAATCAATGCTATTTATTGAGCACCTGTTGTGAGCAGAGCACTGTACCCTTGGGAAAATACAGTGCAAAATATAAAAAGATGATCAAACAGTCAATCAATCAATGGTATTTACTGATTGCCTACTGTGTGTAGAGTGCTGTATTAAGTGCTTGTGAAAGTCCAATGCAAAGTACAAAAAGATTATCAATCAGTGTTATTTTTTTGAGCATCTACTGTGAGCAAAATGCAGTACTAAGCACTCCACCAGGATGATTTTCCCTACTGCACACAAGTAGAAGATCTAATAAGAATGGTGGCATTGGTTGAGTGCTTACTGGGTGCCAAGCATTGTGCTAAGCACTGGGCAAGGTACAAGAAAATCATCAGGTCAGATACAGCCCCTGCCCCTCCTGGGGCTCACAGGGTAAGTTTGTTGTGGGCAGGGAATATATCTACCGACTGTTGTACCGATTAATACAGACCTTTACACACAGTAAGCACTCAGTAAATACCGTTGATTGAGTGATTGGAGCATCGAGTTTCTGGGAGAGGTAAAAATAATAATTATAATAACATTAATTGTGGTATTTTCTAAGCGCTTACTTGGTGTCAAAAACTGATGGGATGGATACAAGATAATAAGGTCGGACATAGTCCCTGTTCCACACGGGGCTCACAGTGGGAGGGAGAACAGGCACTGAAACTCCATTTTACAGTTGAAGAACTTTAGAGAAGTTAAGTGACCAGCCCAAGGTCACACAGAAGACAAGTGGCTGGAGCTGGGATTAGAATCCAGTCCTCGGCCTGTTCCGCTGGGGCAGAAACGCTGGTTGCATTTCTGTAATGGACCAGGACGATGCAGATTTCAAACAACAAATGGCGGAGCGCTGGAAACTATTGACTTTGTCGAGCTTGTGCCACCCTCGGCTGGTCAGGGCACCCTGCCCCATTTACCAGCACCCCTTAGTGAAAAGACATACAGGATCATCAGGTTGGACCCAGTCCCTGTCCCAGTCTTAATTTCCATTTTACAGATGAGGTAACTGAGGCTTAAGAGTCAGAGGCCCTGGGCTCTAATCCTGGCTCTGCCGCTTGTCCGCTGTGTGACCTTGGGGAAGTCACTTCACTCCTCTGGACCTCAGTTGCTGCATCTGCAGAAGGTGGATTCAATACCTGTTCTCTCTCCTATTTAGACTGGGAGCCTCCGTGGGACCTGATCAATCAATCAATCTCATTTATTGAGCGCTTACTGTGTTCAGAACACTGTACTAAGCGCTTGGGAGGGTAGAATATAACTGAGGTGGTAGACGGGTTCCCTGCTCACAATGAGCTTCCAGTCTAGATGGTGAGACAGACGTAAATATAAATAAATACATGATGGACATAAGTGGACGTAAGTGCAGTGGGGCTGAGGGAGGGGTGAAGAAAAGGGAGCCAATCCAAGTGTAAGGGCAAGGCGGAAGGGAGAGGGAGAAGAGGAAATGAGGGCTTAGTCAGGGATTGAGCGGCGATATTCCATCCGTCAATGTACCTACCTCAGTGCTTAGTAGCATGCTTACTGTTCTAGGCGTTTGGAAAGTACATTTTGGCAACAGATAGAGACAATCCCTACCCAAAAACAGGTTCAATATGTGTTCTCCCTCCTACTTGGTCTGTGAGCTTCATGCAGAGAAGCAGCATGGCTCAGTGGAAAGAGCCAGGGCTTTGGAGTCAGAGGTCACGGGTTCAAATCCCAGCTCCGCCACTCGTCAGCTGTGTGACTTTGGGCAAGTCACTTAACTTCTCTGTGCCTCGGTTGCCTCATCTGTAAAGTGGGGATTGGGACTGTGAGCCCCCCGTGGAACAACCTGATCACCTTGTGCCCTCCCCAGCGCTTAGAACAGTGCTTTGCACATAGTAAGCGCTTAATAAATGCCATTATTATAATTATTACACATAGCAAGTGCTTAACAAACACCACAACTCGTTGATTTATTGTCTTCAATGTGACCTTGAGCAAGTTACGGAACTTCTCTGTGCCTCAGTTCCCTCATCTGCAGAAAAAGGGGATTCAGTAGCTGTTACGTAGGGGACTGGGACCCCCAAATGGGACCTGATTAGCTTGTATCTACCTCGGCGCTTAGTATAGTTCTTGGTGCATAGTAAGCGCTTAACAAATATCACAATTATTATTATTATCAATATAATGTCCTCATGGCTCGGACGCCAACGCACACCTGGTGGTCACATCGTGTCGCGGCGGCCGATGCCCACGAGAGGGCGCACCGACCTAAAATAATAATAATGATGATGGCATTTGTTAAGCGCTTACTATGTGCCCGGCACTGTCCTAAACGCTGAAGAAACCCGGCCACCGGACGGGCTTGGGGGACCACAACCAAATCAATCATCAATCATCAATCGTATTTATTGAGCGCTTACTATGTGCAGAGCACTGTACTAAGCGCTTGGGAAGTACAAATTGGCAACATATAGAGACAGTCCCTACCCAACAGTGGGCTCACAGTCTAAAAGGGGGAGACAGAGAACAAAACCAAACATACTAACAAAACAAAATAAATAGAATAGATATGTACAAGTAAAATAAATAAATAAATAGAGTAATAAATATGTACAAACATACATACATATATATTGATTGAGCGCTTACTGTGTGCTGAGCACCGTACTAAGTGCTCGGGAGAGCCCATCACAGCAGAATTGGTAGACGCATTCCCTGACCACAAGGAGCCTGCAGTCTAGAAGGGGAGGCAGACATTAAAATAAACTATGGATATTGTCAGGGACTGTGTCCATCTTCTAGACTGGAAGCCCACTGTTGGGTAGGGACTGTCTCTATATGTTGCCAATTTGTACTTCCCAAGAGCTTAGTACAGTGCTCTGCACACAGTAAGTGCTCAATAAATACGATTGATTGATTGATTGATTGATTAACTTCAATCTACCCCAGCGCTTAGAAAAGTGCTTGGCACATAGTAAGAACTTAACAAATATAATGATAATGATAATGATACATAAATGCTGTGGGGCCGAGGGTGGGGTGAATATCAAGTGCTTAAAGGGGACAGATCCAAGTGCAAATCCAAAAATTCAATAATTATTTTTATATTTGTTAAGGTCTTTCTAGGTGCCAAGCCCTAGGGGTAGATACAGTACAATCACAGCAGACCCAATTCCTGCCCCACCGAGGGCTTGCAGTATAAGGGGGAGGGACAACAGGTATTTAATCCCCATTGTACAGGTGGGGAAGCAGAGGCACAGAGAAGTGAAGTGATTTACCTAAAGTCACGCAGCAGGTAAACGGCAGAGCCTGGATTGGACACCAGGGCCTCTGATTCCCAGACTTGCACTGTTTCCACTAGGTCTGGGAGTTAGAAGGACCTGGGTTCTAATCTCAGCACTGCCACTTGCCTGCTCTGTGACCTTGGGCAGGTCACTTCACTTCTCTGTGCCTTAGGTACATCATTTGTAAAATGGGGATTAAGACTGTGAGCCCTATGTGGGACAGGACTGTGTCCAACCTGATTACTTTGTATCAGTTCCATGCTCTGCACACAGTAAGTGCTCAATAAATAACACTGATTAATATTATTTATCAATAATAATAATAATGGTACTTGTTAAGTGCTTACTATGCATCAAGCACTGCTCTAAGTGCTACAGTAGATACAAATTAATCAGATTGGATATGGTCTCTCTCCCACATTGGGGTTCGCACTCTTAATCTGCATTTTACAGAAGAGGTAATTGAGGCACAGAGAAGTGAAGTGACTTACCCGAGGCCACACAGCAGACATGTTTAGAAACCAGGACCTTCTGACTCTCAGGCCCAGGATCTATCCACTAAGCCACGTACTTGTAGCCCCTTGTGGGATCTGGTATGGGACAAATATTTAATCAATCAATCAGTGGTATTTATTGAGTGCCTATTGTGTGCAGAGCACCTTACTGGATGCTTGGGGGAGTACATTACAAGTTGTTCCCTGCCTACAGTGAGTTTATACTCTAGAAGTCCAGCTCCCTGGTGCTTCAATCATGTTATAGCCCAATTGTGTAATGGAAACACGTGTTCTAGCAGGACGGGGTGAGTCCCTCCCATTTTCTCCTGGACATGATCACGCTTTACCTTTTAATTCTCTCCCAACGTCTCTCACTCCTTCGTGTTGTTTGCTTTGTTGGCAGTAGCTTTTACAGTGACATTTCCCACCACCTTCCGTATCCTCTCTTCTGCCTAATCTAGCACTTATGAACTTCATTACGTCCTCCTTAGTCCTCGTGTGTGTGTGTGTGTGTGTCCCCACACACTTTATTTTTGTATTTGGTAAAAGTTCTCTATGAGCCAAACACTGTACTAAGAGCTGGGGTATTTACAAGACAATCAGATCCCACACGGGACACCAACCTGATTATCTTGTGTCCTCCCCAGTGCTTAGAATGATGCTTGACACATAGTACGCACTTAACAAATACAATAATAATAATAGCAACTGCACATAAATGACCCACCTGCACTTTAATTCAGCGTATCCCATCTGCAACTTATTTTGTTGTCTGTCTGCCCCTCTACACTGTCTGCTCCTTGTGGGCAGGGATCATGTCCCTGCCCACATCTTCTAGACTGTGAGCCCACTGTTGGGTAGGGACCGTCTCTATATGTTGCCAACTTGTACTTCCCAAGCGCTTAGTACAGTGCTCCGCACACAGTAAGCGCTCAATAAATATGATTGGATGAATGAATGAATGTCTACCAACTCTGTTGCATCATAGTCTCCCAAGCGCTCAGTACAGTGTTCTGCACACAGGAAGTGCTCATGAATACTGTTGATTGATCAGCTAAAATTGAACTCGTCTCAATCTTCCAGATTTTCCCATCACAGCCAACCCCATAACTATCGTTTCCATCCTGGTAGTTCACCATCTTGGCTCCTTTCGGGACTCCTCTCTATCTTTCACCTCTTATGTTCAGTCTGTTGCTCAGTCCAGCTGGCTTTTCCTCTCAAATATTTCCTGCATGAGCCCTCTTCACTCTCCATCTACGGCTTCAATCTCTCATCACCTCCCGAAGAGAAGACTGCATCCGCCTCCTTTCAGGTCCTGTGGCTTCAACCTCTCCCTTCTTCAGCCAGCTGCTCGAGTCATCTTTCGAAAGGATCGTGCTGAACTCGGTCACTCTACAATGATAATAATTATGGTATTTGTTAAGTGTCGACTATGGGTCAAGCGCTGTTCTAACTTCTGGGAAAGATACAAGATAATCGGGTCAGACCCAGTCCCTGTCCCACACAGGGCCCACAGTCTAAGTAGGAGGGGCAGCAGGGATCGAATCACTATTTTGCAGATGAGGGAACTGAGGCACAGAGAAGTGAAGCGACTTGCCCAAGGTCAGCCAGCAGACAAGTGGCAGAGCTGGGATAAGAACCCAAGTCCTCCAACTCCCAGGCCTGGGCTCTTTCCATTAGGCAATGCTGTTTCTCCTTCTAATTGGAGAGCTGGTTCTAATCCCACCTCTGCCACTTGTCTGCTGGGTGACCTTGGTCAAGTCACTTAACTTCTCTGTGCTTTGGTTTCCTCATCTGTAAAATGGAGATTAAGACTGTGAGCCCCAGTCTGTCCAACCTGATTGGCCTGTATCCTGTGCTCAATACAGTGCTTGGCACATAGTAAGCTTTTAACATCTTATTCAGTATTCATTCAATCGTATTTATTGAGCGCTTACTGTGTGCAGAGCACTGAACTAAGCACTTGAGAGAGTGTGATATAGCAATAAAACAGACACATTCCCTGCCTAGAAGTTTAACATCTAAAGACTGTCTCCCCCACTAGACTTCAAGCTCCTTATGGGCAGGGAACTTGTCTACTAACTCTGTTGTAATGACCTCTCCCAAGTGCTTAGTACAGAACTCTGCATACAGTAAACGCTCAGCGTAGTGGTTAGAGCACAGGTCTGGCAATCAGAGGATCTTGAGTTCTAACCCCAGCTCCACCGCTTGTCTGCTGCGTGATCTTGGGCAAGACACTTCACTTCTCTGGGCCTCAGTTCCCTCATCTGTAAAATGGGGATTGGGACTGGTGAGCCCCAGCTGGGAGAGGGGCTGTGTCCAACCTGATTTGCTTGTCTCCACCCTAGCACTTTAGTACAGTGCCTGACACATAGTAAACACTTAATAAATGCCATAATAATAATTATTAATAAATACTACTGTTGGATTGATGAATACAAAGAGAGAATACGAGAGACTTCCTGAAGTCAGACTGAGAACCAAAGAAACAGACAGAGAGAGAATGAGAGAGACAGAGAGAGAACCAGAGTGAGATAGACCTCCTTAACAGACAGAGAGACTTCCTGAAGTCAGACTGAGAACCAAAGAAACAGACAGAGAGAGAGAAAGAGAGAGACAGAGAGAGAACCAGAGTGAGATAGACCTCCTTAACAGGCAGAGAGGGAACACAAGAGAGGCAAACTGCCTTCCTGAAGTCAGACAGAGAATCAGAGGGAGACAAACAGAAGACCTTAAGACAGAGAGAGAACCAAAGAGAGATAGCATCCTGAAGACAGAGACAGAGAGAGAACTAGAGACAGACTGACAGATGTTCTGAAGATGGAGACAGAGAGAAAACCAGAGACAGACATCCTGAAGACAGAGAGAGAACGAGAGACAGACTGACAGAAGTCCTGAAGACAGAGAGAGACAGATAGAAGCAATCAAAGGCAGAAGGAGATGGAGGGGTGGCTGGTTGGCACAGACCACCTTAATGTTCCCTCTAGCCCCACCCCATCCCCGGCCTCAGTACCACCTCTTCATTTCAGAGTTTTTCAGCCCCCACCTTCGACCTCTCCCTTTGCTGGGGTAACCCAGAGCTGCCACGCCCCACCCACCCCTGGCCACAGGCAGCCACTGTCAATCAAATCCACTACTGAGCCAACGAGGAGAGACCCATGCCCGCACCCAAAATTCCCCTCTGCATCAACTCCATTTCGGGCCTTTCTGTCCTCCCCAGGGCGGGGTTGCGACAAGCTAACTAGGTTTGGGCTATTAAACGACTTGTGGAGGCAGTAGAATGATTGCCACCTCTTCCTGGGTTGGCCCCGCCAGTGTTCTCATCTGCAAGGACACTCTCCTCCTCCTCCTCTTCCAGGAATTCCCTTCCTTCTTCTCCTTCTCATCCTACACCTCTTCCAGAAATCCCTCTCCCTTCTCCTCCTCCTCTAGGAATCCCCCTCCATCCTTCTCCTTCCCCTTTGGGAATCCCCCTCCTTCCTCCTCCTTCTCTTCTAAGAATCCCTCTCCTTCCTCCTCTTCCCACCCACCCTGGGCTCTAGGATCTCCCAGCCATCGTGGGCCTCAGAAACTTCCAGTGCAAGGGTCCCCAGGTCTTCCTTTAACAGAGTCTCCAAGAGTGACAACTCCCACTCACCTCCTGCTCTGAAATAGTGGGTCAGGTAACTGAGGCACAGAGAAGTTAAATGATTTACCCAAGGTCACACAGGAAGCAAGTGATGGAGCCAGGATTAAAACCCAGATCCTCCAACTCCCTGGCCCAGGCTTGTTTCCACCAGGCCATGCTTCTCCTCCCACAATGTCCCTATGTCCAGATCCACAATTTTTTTGATGTCTGTCTCCCCCTCTAGACTGTAAGCTCGTTGTGGGCAGGGAACATATCTATCAACTCTGTTATACTCCGCAAGTACTTAGTGCAGTGTTCTGGACATAGTAGGTGCTTAGAAGCATGGCCTAGTGCTAAAGAACCTGGGCCTGGGAATCAGGAGATGCCGGTTCTAATCCCAGCTCCACCACCTGTCTGCTGTGTGAGCTTGGGCAAGTCACTTCACTGCTCTGTGCCTCAGTTACCTTATCAGCAAAATGGGGATTCAATCTCTGTTCTCCCTCCTCCTTTGACTGCGAGCCTCATGTGGAACCTGGCGATCTTGTATCTACCCCAGCGCTTAATACAGAGCTCGGGCACATAGTAAGTGCTTCACAAATCCCACACATTACTATTATCCTTCTGAGCCCCAGGTCCTGGGTGGTTAGATCCGGGTTGGAGCACCAAGCAGCCACCAGGCCAGATTCCTCTGGCCTGATTCGGTGGCTTGGGCAATGTTACCGGCACAGGAGATGAAGGAGGGCGGGTAGGTGGGAGGGAGCCGGGCTGGCCACTGCAGGCTAGCCAAGCCCCTACTAAATGGCGTGACTCACTTGGGCAATAGGACGCTCCACTGGCCTGGGGACTCTTGCTTCTGTGGGAGAACAGAGTGGCCCACCCCCAAGTCCCCCTCCACCCGCCCCTCTCGCCCCACCGGGACGGGGGCAGCGGAGGAGAAGGCTATCCTGCTGCCGGTGGTGGGAAAGGACAGGTGGTGAGGGAGAGCCTTGGGTTCTGGGCAGAGAGAACTGCACCAGGGAGCGGACCGGTCCTGGGAGAAACTGAGGGGCTCAGCAGGGAGGGAGCTGCAGAAGAGAAGACTCTCCCAGCTCCTGGGAAGTGGGGAGGGGAAGAGACCCTCACGGAATAATGAAAAGAGCTTGGGCCTGAGAGTCAAAGGATTGGGTTTCTAATCCCAGCTCAGCCACTTACCTATTGTGTGACCTTGGACAAGTCCCTTCACTTCTCTGGGCCTCAGTTCCCTCATCTACAAAATGGGGATTCAGTCCCTGTTCTCCCTCCTACTTAGACTGAGCCCTATGTGGGACCTGATGACCTTGTATCTACCCCATTGTTTAGTAGCAGCGATAAGCAGTGTGGCTTAGAGATTGTGGGTTTGAATCCTGGCTCTGCCACTTGTCAGCTGTGTGACTTGGGGCAAGTCACTTCACTTCTCTGTGCCTCAGTTACCTCATCTGTAAAATGGGGACTATGAATGTGAACCTCATGTGGGACAACCTGATTACCTTGTATCTACCCCTGTGCTTAGAACAGTGCTTGGAACATAGCAAGCGCTCAACAATACCACTATTAGTAGTAGTAGTAGTAGTACATTGCTTGGCACATAATAAGCGCTTAACAAATTCCACAATTATTAGTATTATTATTCTTGGGAGAAGGAACTGCCAAGGAGAAGGCTCTCCTAGCAGCTGGGAAGCGGGGGAGTGGGGAAGAAACCCTCAGTTCTGGGGAGAGGGAGCTGCCGAGGAGAAGGCTGTCCTGGCTGCTGGGAATTGGGGGAGAGGGGAAGAGGCCCTCGGTTCTGGGGAGAAGGAGCTGCCGAGGAGAAGGCTGTACTGGCTGCCGGGAATTGGGGGAGAGGGGAAGAGGCCCTCGGTTCTGGGCAGAAGGAGCTGCCGAGGAGAAGGCTGTCCCGGCTGCTGGGAAGCGGAGGAGTGGGGAAGAAACCCTCGGTTCTGAGGAGAAGGAGCTGCCGAGGAGAAGGCTGTCCTGGCTGCTGGGAATTGGGGGAGAGGGGAAGAGGCCCTCGGTCCTGGGGAGAAGGAGCTGCCGAGGAGAAGGCTGTCCCGGCTGCTGGGAATTGGGGGAGAGGGGAAGAGGCCCTCGGTTCTGGGGAGAAGGAGCTGCCGAGGAGAAGGCTGTCCCGGCTGCTGGGAAGCTGGGGAGAGGGGAAGAAGCTGTCGGTTCTGAGGAGAGGGAGCTGCTGAGGAGAAGGATCTCCCGGTTGCTGGGAAGCTGGGGAGAGGGAGCTGCTGAGGAGAAGGCTCTCCTAGCAGTTGGGAATAAGGGGAGAGGGGAATCAGGGGAGAGGGGAATCAGGGGAGAGGGGACGAGGCCCTGGGTTGTGCGGGGAGAGCGCTGCGGCGGAGGAGGCTCTCCGCTGGCGGGCCGGCGGGGGTTGTGGGTGCTGCCCCCTGGTGGCGTCCGGCCGCGCCCCCGGCCTGGGCAGCGGAGCGGCTGTCGAGGGAGGCCTCGATGCGCCTCGATGCCCCGATGCCCCGATGCCCCGATGCCCCGGGGCCCCGGGGACAAGGATTAGGCGCCCGGCCGGGAATTCGCCAGCCCCCAAACGACCCGCCCGTCCAGTTCGGTGCGCCCTCCCCTCCTCAGGAGAGGATAAAGGGCCCGGCCGGGCCGCGGGCCCCGGGGACACGGGCATGAGGGGCCCGAGCGGAAAGCCGGCGCCCGGGGCCGGGCCCTGGGCGCTCCTGGGCCTGCAGGTGGCTTTCCTGCTCCTCTCAGGTACGGCCGCCGCGGCGGGCACGGAGGGTGGGGGGGGCGCCGGGGCCGGGGCGGGGGGCAACCGCGGGCGAGGGGGCGACGCCTCGTGACCCCCCCCTCGGGTTCTAACGCCGCCTTGGCCCCCGTCCCGTCCCCCGCGGGGCCTCAGGGACCTGGTGTCGGAGCCTCCGGTGGCCCCCCGAGCCGCCCCCGTCCGGCCCGCCGCTACCCGGGCCCTCGGTGCCTCCGGTCCCGCCGCCCGCGGCCGCCCCGCCGGACTCCGGCTCCGGAGCCCTGGCCCCCGCGAGGACCCCCGGCCCTCCCTCCGCCCGTCCTCCGCCCGACGGTCCCGCGGCCGAGGGCCCCCGGCTCCCCGGGCCCCCGGCCCCCAGTCGCCCGGCCCTCGGCCCCCCATCAGTTCCCGGCCTCGGGCTTTCCAGCTCTTCGGAGGAAGCGGACGGGGCGACTCCCTCTGCGTCCCGCAGCCCGGACGAGCCCGAGGGGAGCGAGGGCCCCCCCCAGAGATGGCCCTCCTCCTCCCGCCGGGCCCCCCGACTCCTCCGGACGCCGGCCGGAGCCGTCCCCGTCGGCTCCGGGGTCCCCGCCCCAGCCCGCCCCGGCCGACGGGGCTCCCCCGAGGGGGACCCCCGGGACCCCCGAGCCTCCGGGGTCCCGGGCGGAGGAACCGCTCGCCATTCAGCAGGCCCCGTCCCGGGACCCGCCCTGGTCCCTCATCCACCGGCTGAGGAAGCTGCCGCTGCCGCCCCCGGGGACCTCCTGGGGGGGCGTCGACCCCAGGCCCGCCGGCTCCTGGGGGAGCCTGGGCTGGGGGGCGGGGCGGCCTCCCCTCCCCCTCCCCGCGGGACCCCACCTTGGGGGGGGCTGCCCCCCTCCGGGGCTGGGCTGGGGAGCCCCCCGCCCCCCACTGGGGCCCAGCTGGGGGGGGACACCCATTCCGGGGGGTTCCCCCTGGGTGGTGGGGGGCCGGCCCCCCGGGGTGGGCTGCGGGGTCCCTAGCCAGTACCCCGGGAACGCCTGGGGGGCCCAGAATCAGCTCCCGGGTGGCCAATTGGGGCTGGGCAGGCCAGGACCCCTCCGGCCCCCGCAGCCCGGAGCCCCCGGGGGCATCGGCTACCGCCCTCCCAGCCAGGCCTGGGGGCTTGGGCAACGCGAACCTGGGGTCCAGTGGGGCTAAGGAGACGCCACTCTGCCCACAGAGACGCGGACATAGAAAAGAGGTGGCAGAGACGGAGGCAGAAAGACACGGGACTGACAAGAAACCGAAAGACAGAGAGAAAAGGGACAGAGGCAGAAAGGCAGAAAAACAGTGGCAGAGACGGAGGCAGAAAGACAGAGGAGTGACAAGAAACCGAAAGACAGACAGAAAGGCAGGAAAAGCATGGCAGAGACGGAGGCAGGAAGACGGAGTGACAGAGACGGAAAGACAGAGAGAAAAGGGACAGAAAGACGGAGCGAAACAGAGGCAAAGACAGAAAAACAGAAGGGATAATGACAGAGACTGGTAGCAGCAGGGACAGAAAGACAGAAAAAGAATGTCAGCGACAGAAAGACAGAAGTGACGGCGACAGAAAGAAGTGACAGCGACAGAAAGAAAATGGCAGAGACGGAAAGACAAGAGAGTGACAGAGACAGACACGGATAGAGGCAGACAGCGAGGTTGGGAGGGGTGGGAGATCCCTCCTGGAGTCCCCTGTCCCCTCCCCCCGGCCCCCTGCCCCTCAGGGACACAGCTGCCGACCCCAGACCTCACCTCTCTCCGCCTCCCCAGCCCCACATCCTCTTCTCACACGTTGAAAATCTCAATAAAAGGTCTAAAAACAAGAAAAACTCAAACGGTGAGTTGTCCTAAATGCACGAGGGAAGCGGCCCCTCCCCGTTTCCCCCGGGGCTCGGGGTGTCACCCCGTCGCGCCGGGACGGGTTCGAGGATCGGCGCGGCGAGAGGGAAAAACCGGGATGAAAAAGGCTGAGCCGAGAGAAATTTCTTCTGCGGGTCCAATCGAACTTCCCTTTCGGGAGATACACACTTAACGCGTGGCGTAGCATCCAGCCCCCGCCAACGAACCCCTCCCACTCGGGTGGAATTCACTTATATACGTTAGTCGCCTTTGGCAAAGCATCTAGCTCCCACCCACGAACTCTTCCCACTCGGGAGGAATTCTGGAACCCACGAACGCTTCCCACTCGGGAGGAATCCACTTCCATGTTACACGCCCTTGGCAAAGCACCCTAGCTTCCAGCCCCACACGCGCCCCGTGGGACACGGACCTGTCCCACGGCTCCTCACTGGGTACAGACAGAGCGGGCATCCAATCCTTTGGGAAGGGGCCACCCACGACCGGCTTCTGAAAGTTTAGATCCACTTCCCAGAAGGTCGGAAGCAGCAGATATTGATCACCTGTCCATCCATCTGGGAAGATCGGGCTTCTGGTTTCTGCTCGCCCAATCTCCCCTCCCTTCACCCCTCCAAACCTGATTTGGTTGGCACCTGATTTTGTTCAAGGGGCGAGGGACATCTTTCTTCTGTATCCCCGGCCTGAGCTGTCTGTCTAGCGGTTTTGGTTGCCCGGGCGGTATTCCGCCCACTCTTCCGAGTTCCGCTTTGTTGGCTCAGGCAGTCACGAGATAATAATAATAACTCTGGTGTTCGTTAAGCGCTTACTATGTGCCAAGTACTGTTCAAAGCGCTGGGGTAGTTACAAGGTGATCAGGTTGTCCCACGTGGAGCTCACAGTCTCAATCCCCATTTTCCAGGTGAGGTAACTGAGACACAGAGAAGTTAAGAAACTTGCTCAAGGTCACACAGCAGACAAGTGGCGGAGCCAGAATTCGAACCCAAGACCTCTGACTCTCAAGCCTGTGCTCTCCACTGAGCCACGCTGCTTCTCTAGCGTTTGACTTTGAGATGGTGGGTGACCCGGTTCACCTTGGGACGGGGGGAGGTCTGTCCCCTCACTGCCCCCCACCTCCAGCCCAAGCCGAGACCCCGGGAGTGTGCCCCGGGTCCATCTGGGTGTGGCTCTGCCTACTCATGGAGCCTCCTGGGCCCCAGAACTGGACAGATGGTTCTGGGCTCACTCTCCTGGAGTTGGGAAAGAAGGGAGGGGAGGGGGAGAACGAAGTAGAGGAGAGAGGAAGGAAAAGGGGTAGGGGAGAAGGAAGGAGGAGGGAGGGAAGGAGAAGGAAGGGAAAGGGGGAAAAGAAGGAGGAGGGCAAGAAGAAAGGGAAGGGAAGAAAAGGAGGGGAGGAAGAGAAGGAAGGGGAAGAGAGGAAGGAATGGGGAGAGGGAAGTAGAGGAGGGAGGGAACGGAAAGGAAGGGGAAAGAGGAAGAAGGAGGGAAGGAAGGGAAAGGGAGGGAAAATGGAGGGAAGGAGGAGAAGGAAGGAGGAGGGGAGACGGAAGGAGAAGGGAGGGAAGGAAGGACACAGGAGAGAAAGAAGGAGGGAAGGAGGAGAGGAAATGGGGGAGAGAACATCAAAAGCACCCTGGCACTGGCAGCCTGCCTGAACTAAGCCTCACCCGCAGGCCACAGAATTTGGAAAGAGCATGGACTGGGAGTCCAGGGACCTGGGTTCTAATTCTGACTCTTTCACGCGTGCTTTGAGACCTGGGGCAAGTCACTTCTCTTCTCTGTGTTTGTGTCACACAGAGAAGGCCATATTAAGCTCTTCACAAATACAGTGATGATGATGATGGTGATTTCATCAATGTGGGGCTGACCATGAGGACGGGGTGAAATATCTGTTCCCCCTCCCCCTTAGACCATGAGGCCCATGTGGGACAAGGACTTTGTCCAACCTGATTGTTGTTGCATCTACCCCAGTGTTTGGTACAGTGCTTGGTACATAGTAAGTGCAAAACCAAATATCACAGTTCTTTTTTTTTATTCACTCAGGAAGGTTCTTTGAATTATTCATATAAAGCATTTAGTGGCAAGACCAGAATCTGATCATCTGGTTAGGGTAGGAGCAGGGAAGAGAGACTTCGAGAGAAGCAGCATGGCCTAGTGGAAAGAGCCAAGGGCTGGGAGTCAGGGGACCCGAGTTCTCACCCAGGCTTTGTCACTTGTCTGCCATGTGACCTTGGACAAATCATTTCAGTTCTCTGGACCCCAGTTCCCTCATCTGTAAAACAGGGATTCAATCCCTGTTCTTTCTCCTACTTAGACTGTGAGCCCCATGTGGGACAGGGACTGCAATCAACCTTATTGGGCCATATCTACTCCGGGACTTAGCACAGTGCTTGGTGCATAGAAAGTGCTTAACAGATAGCAATATTATCATTAGCATTAGAGGGACAGGAATCATCTTCATCTACGAAACCTGGTAGGGAGGTGGAGACAGAGAACAGCAGAGTTGGAGAGAGGCTCAGGGAGATCCAGAAAAACGAAGGCAGAGACCCTCACCCCAACGGAAAGGCAGTGCTCCTTGTAGTCTGGATCCAGTTCCAAACAGATTCTCTTTTTATTAGCTTGCAGGATCGATCATTCTGCCTCTGCCCCCAACTCCCTTCCCCTCTCCTGGGGGAGCCCCGTTGTCCTTTGGTCCCAGAAGAGGGGAGTGAGGAATGAGGCAGAGGTTGGGGAGAGCTGGGGCGGGCGGGGGGGGGGGCAGTTTGGTACCAGGAGGTGCTGGGGAGGAGGCGGAGGTGGGAGGGAGGGGGGCCTGGGGAGGAGGTAAAAGGTCCAGGGGAGGTCCTAGGCTTCCATCATCTCCATCCCAGTTTGCGGGGGTGCTCGTCTCCAGAACCACCTGGGCTCAGATGCATGTCTGCTTCCTTCTCCGGGTTTTGGCCAGTCACCATTTCTGGGTCCGGTTCCATGTCCTGTTCCGTGTCCCGCTCCGGGACCCATTCCATGTCCCATTCCAGGACCCATTCCATGCCCGACTCCGTGACCCACTCCGGGATCCATTCCGTGTCCCATTCCGGGACCCATTCCATGTCCCACTCCGTGTCCCAGTCCAGGACCCATTCCGGGTCTCAGGCCAGGCCCAGCTCCGTGGATCACCCCATGAGGGCGATACCACGAGACGTTGAAAGCGTTCCACAGGGGCCGGGGGCTGTTCATCTGCAAGGCAAGGAGGCAGGTTGGTGGACTCCATCACACTCCCATCTCCCACCTGGTCAAGCTCCATCACACTCCTGCCTCCCACTTGGTCAGGCTCCAGCATACTCCCACCTGGGCCTTCCTTTCTCCTCACTCACTCCTGCATGACTAATTGCCCACATTTACCACTCACCATTGTCCCTATTTCTGGGCAGCCACGTTATCCAACCATCCAATCACCTCCCTCTAGAATGGCAGCTTGTTGTGGGAAGGAAAACTGTCTCTCAACTCTGTCATATTGGGTTCTCCCAAGTGCTTAGTAGAGTGCTCTGAACACAGAAAGTGCTCAATAAATAATGATTGATTGATTGACTGATTGACCCTTATTCCTCTTTTCCCTTCCGCGTTCTCCTGGCCCTCTTGTTGGCCGATCTCTCTGTTCCAGCATGCACCCTCTATTTAAGTTTGCCTCTCCCAGACTCGAGCCTCTTCTGTTTCCTGACCTACCTGAGGATCCAGATCTCAGATCCTTTCACTTTCTCCCTCCCCTTGAAACATTCACCATCACTCCATTTCTTTAGGGAGTCAATCTTTCCACTGGACACTATTTTCCCAGGACTTGGCCTCCCCCTCCATGAACTGGCCTGATAGCTGAGCCGGCCCAAGTGTCCAGCCCACCTCCATCTTGACCCCTGCCATTGGTGAGGGCAGACCTGGGGGAGGCCGAGGGAGTGGGGGTGGGGAACACTCACCAGCCAGAAGCTGAGACCGATGCAGAGCCCAACAACGAGGACGGTGCAGGCCAGGGACACGAGGATGATAGCATAGGGCTGGAGGTATCCAACGGGTTTGAGCCACACAGTCGGAGACGTGGAAGTGCCGCCCGTAGTGGGGCTAGTGAGAGAGGTTGGAGCTGGGCTGGTGCGGGGGGTGCTGAAGGATAGGGTCTCAGGGGTAGACGAACCAGCGGGGGATGAACCTGCAGGGGATGAGCCTGTGGGGGGTGAACTGGAGGAGGGTGAGCTGCTGGGGAAGGAGCCGGTGGTAGTTGAACTGGTGGAGGGTGAACCAGTGGGGAATGAGCCAGTGGGGGATGAGTCTGTGGGGGATGATGAGACGATAGGGGATGAGACAGGGGCAGATGAACTAGGGGGGGATGAGCCTGCGGGGGATGATGAGACGATGGAGGATGAGGCAGTGGCAGGTGAGCTGGTGGGGGATGAGCCAGAGGAGGATGAACTGGTGATGGTTGTACCTGTGAGGAATGAACCAGTGGGGGATGAAGAGATGGGGGGGGTTGAACCTGTGGTGGATGAGACGGTGGGAGATGAGATGGTGGGGGGGTGTACCGGTGGCAGAAGAGACAGTGGGAGGTGAACCTGAGGGGGATGAACTCAGGGTGGATGAGACAATGGGGAATGAGCTGGTGGGGAATGAGTCGGTGGAGGGGCTAGAGCCAGTGAAGGATGAGACAGTGGGGAATGAGCCAGTGGGGGGTGAACCAGTGATGGTTGTACTACTGAGGGATGAAACAGTGAGGGATGAACTGGTGGGGGATGAACTAATAGGGAATGAGCCAGTGGGGGATGAGCCAGTGGTGGATGAGCCAGTGGGGGATGAACCAGGGGGGGATGAGCCAGTTGGGGATGAACCAATGGGGAATGAACTGGTGGGAGATGAACTGGTGGGGGATGAACCAGTGGTGGATGAATCAATGGAGGATGAACCAGTTGGGGTTGAACTGGTGAGGAATGAGCTGGTGAGAGATGGACCAGTGTGGGGTGAAACAGTGGGGGATGAGCCGGCGGTGGAAGAACTAGTGATGGATGAAAGAGTGGGAGATGAGCCAGTGGGGGATGAACCGGTGAAGGATGAGCCAGTGGGGGATGAGCCAGTGGGGGATGAACCAGTGGGAGATGAACCAGAGGCAGATGAGCCTGTGGGGAATGAGCTAGTGGGAGATGAACTGGTAGTGAATGAGCCAGTGGTAGATAAATCGGTAGTGGTTGTGCCACCTGGGGATGAACTGGTTGGGGATGTAATAGTAGTGGATGAGCTACTGGGGAATGACTCAGTGGGAGATGAACTGTTGGTGAATGAACCAGTGGTGGATGAACCAGTGGTGGTTGTACCCATGTGGGATGAACCGGTTGGGGACGAAGCAGTGGTGGGTGAACTGGTGAGAGATGAACTGGTGGGGGGTGAGCTAGTGGGGGATGAGCTGGTGGGGGATGAACTGGTAGGGGATGAGACAGCAGGGGATGAAACGGTGATGGATGATCCACTAGGGGATGAACTGGTGGGAGACAAACCAGTAGGGATAGATGACAGGGTAGTCCCAGGGGAGGTACTGGGTGCCTGGCTGGTGGTTGAAGTGGGGGCCGATGACAGGGTAGTACCAGGGGAGGTACTGGTTGCCTGGCTGGTGGTTGGGGTGGGGGCCGATGACAGGGTAGTACCAGGGGAGGTACTGGTTGCCTGGCTGGTGGTTGGGGTGGGGGCCGATGACAGGGTAGTACCAGGGGAGGTGCTGGTTGCCTGGCTGGTGGATGAAGTGGGGGTCGATGACAGGGTAGTACCAGGGGAGGTACTGGTTGCCTGGCTAGTGGTTGAAGTAGGGGTTAATGACTGGGTAGTCCCAGGGGAGGTACTGGTTGCCTGGCTAGTGGTTGAAGTGGGGGCCGATGACAGGGTAATCCCAGGGGAGGTACTGGATGCCTGGCTAGCGGTTGAAGTGGGGGTCGACGTTAGGGTAGTCCCAGGGGAGGTACTGGTTGCCTGGCTGGTGGTTTGGGTGGGGGCCGATGACAGGGTAGTACCAGGGGAGGTACTGGTCGCCTGGCTGGTGGTTGGGGTGGGGGCCGATGACAGGGTAGTATCAGGGGAGGTACTGGTTGCCTGGCTAGTGGTTGGGGTGGGGGCCGATGACAGGGTAGTACCAGGGGAGGTGCTGGTTGCCTGGCTGGTGGTTGAAGTGGGGGTCGATGACAGGACAGTACCAGGGGAGGTACTGGTTGCCTGGCTAGTGGTTGAAATAGGGGTCAATGACAGGGTAGTCCCAGGGCTGGTACTGGTTGCCTGGCTAGTGGTTGAAGTGGGGGCCGATGACAGGGTAGTCCCAGGGGAGGTACTGGTTGCCTGGCTGGTGGTTGAAGTGGGGGCCGATGAGAGGGTAGTATCCGGGGAGGTACTGGTTGCCTGGCTGGTGGTTGAAGTGGGGGCCAATGACAGGGTAGTCCCAGGGAAGGTGCTGGTTGCCTGGCTGGTGGTTGGGGTCGGGGCCGATGACAGGGTAGTACCAGGGGAGGTGCTGGTTGTCTGGCTGGTGGTTGGGGTGGGGGTCGATGACAGGGTAGTCCCAGGGGAGGTACTGGTTGCCTGGCTGGTGGTTGGGGTGGGGGTCGATGACAGGGTAGTCCCAGGGGAGGTACTGGTTGCCTGGCTGGTGGTTGAAATCGGGGTCAATGACAGGGTAGTACCAGGGGAGGTACTGGTTGCCTGGCTAGTGGTTGAAGTGGGGGTCGATGACAGGGTAGTCCCAGAGCTGGTACTGGTTGCCTGGCTAGTGGCTGAAGTGGGGGCCAATGACAGGGTTGTCCCAGGGCTGGTACTGGTTGCCTGGCTAGTGGTTGAAGTGGGGGTCGAAGTCAGGGTAGTCCCAGGGGAGGTACTGGTTGCCTGGCTGGTGGTTGAAGTGGGGGCCGATGACAGGGTAGTATCAGGGGATGTACTGGTTGCCTGGCTGGTGGTTGAAGTGGGGGCCGATGACAGGGTAGTCCCAGGGGAGGTACTGGTTGCCTGGCTGGTGGTTGAAGTGGGGGCCAATGACAGGGTAGTCCCAGGGGAGGTACTGGTTGTCTGGCTGGTGATTGGGGTCAGGGCCGATGACGGGGTAGTACCAGGGGAGGTGCTGGTTATCTGGCTGGTGGTTGGGGTGGGGGTCGATGACAGGGTAGTCCCAGGGGAGGTACTGGTTGCCTGGCTGGTGGATGAAGTGGGGGTCGATGACAGAGTAGTACCAGGGGAGGTACTGGTTGCCTGGCTGGTGGTTGGGGTGGGGGTCGATGACAGGGTAGTCCCAGGGGAGGTACTGGTTGCCTGGCTGATGGTTGAAATCGGGGTCGATGACAGAGTAGTACCAGGGGAGGTACTGGTTGCCTGGCTAGCAGTTGAAGTGGGGGCCGATGACAGGGTTGTCCCAGGGCTGGTACTGGTTGCCTGGCTAGTGGTTGAAGTGGGGGTCGATGACAGGGTAGTATCCGGGGAGGTGTTGGTTGACTGGGTGGTGCTTGAGATCCGAGCAGTGCTGGTTGCCTGGCTGGTGGTTGAGGCTGTGACCGATGATTGGCTGTTGACTGAAGTGGTGTAGAGTGACTGATTAGTAGCTGAAGTCATGCTAGGTGTCTGGCTGACAGTATCTGGGTACATACAAGATTATCAGATTGGTTGCAGTCCCTGTGCCATAAGGGGCTCACAACCTAAGGGGTAGGGAGAACAGGTATTGAGACCCCATTTTACAGACGAGGAAATGAAGGCACATAGAAGTCTCATGGCTTGCCTCAGATCACACAGCAGACAAGTGGCGGAGTTGGGATTAGAACCTGGGTTTCCCAGCTCAAAGTCCTGATCCAGGTGGAGGTCTGGGGAGTTGCAGCCCTTTGGGGTGGGAGAGGCCTGGGGCAAGGATATCCCAACAACGAGACTTCAGCCTGGAATACAGTCCATTTTAGAACACTGGCTCGAAACAGATTTTCCCAGGTCTCCGATATATCCTGTGTCTCTGAAAGCACCAGTGACAGGACACGGGGACACACACACACACACACACACACACACACACACACACACACACACACACACACACACACACACACACACACACACACACACACACACACACACACACACACACACACACACACACACACACACACACACACACACACACACACACACACACACCCCTCCCGTAGAATTGAGGAGGAGCATGGCCTAAAGGAAAGAGAGGACCTGAGTTCTAATTCCGGCTCCTCCACTTGTCTGCTGAGTGACCTTGGGCAAGTCACCTCACTTCTTAGTGATTCAGTGTCCACACCTGTAGAATGGGGATTGAACTCTACTCCCTCCTACTCAGTCTGTGAGGCCCATGTGGGAGAATTTAGGGTTAGAGTTTTTGGGGGCCATGGGGGTCAAGGAACAGCTTGGACAACCATAAACTTGCCAACCTCAACCTTTGGCCTGTCACGTTCCAGGCGGCCACCCACATTCTCGCCCAGGCTCTGCGGCCCATCATTCACATCTAGGCTAAGGAGAGGTTTAAATTCTAGGCTAAGGAGAGGTTTAAATTCAAAATTGCAGACGCTTCCCTCTACTCCCGGAGGTGAGACGTAGGTAGGAGTGATTCCAGGCCAGACATGAGTCCCGGGATCCCCTGCCTCCCTGCGGCCCCCAGTGCTCAGAGGAGCCGGGGAGAATGGAGGGGCTCCTGGGGCAGTTGGAGAAAGTGGGGTGGGTGTGGAGGGAAAGAGCCACCTGACTGAAACCATTCTTCAGCCTCCTCCTTCACCCCGGCCCCTCAGAAAAACTGGCCTCTTTTCTCCCCGTTGCCACTCCCTAATCCGCTGACCCTACCTACTCTTCCCACTTTAGGACCCCAGGCACCCCGTCCTTCAGACCCAGCCTGGGGTTGAAGGTGGGGGCTCAAGAACTTGTGGGCAATGGCCTGGTCCCTGGATTGGATATTTATTGAATGTCCTGTTAGTGAAGTCCACTGGTGGTGAAGAAGGAGCGTGGCTTAGTGGATAAAGCCCAGGCCCAGGAGTCAGAAGGACTTCAGTTTTAATCCCAGCTCCGCCACTTGTCTGCTGTTTGACCTTGATCAAGTCACTTCACTTCTGGGGCCTCAGTTGCCTCATCTGTGAAATTGGGATTAACACTGTGAGCCCTATGTGGGGCAGGGACTGTGTCCGACTCAATTACCTTGCATTCACCCCAACGCTAAGAACAGTGTCTGGCATATAGTAAGCATTTATCAAATAGCATTAAAAAAACAAAAAGTGTACTGGGCCGTTGGGAAGTAGAGAACAACTGAGTGATACATTCCCTGATCACAAAGAGCTTCCATTCTAATAGGGGACACTGACATAAAGCACTGTGAGCCCCATGTGGGAGAGGGACTGTGTCCCACCTGATTACCTTGTATCTACCCCAGTGCTTAGAACAGTGCCTGGCACATAGTAAGCGCTTAACAAATACCATAATAATAATAGTTATTATTATTCTCCCTGCCGCCACCTCTCCAGGGGTTCGGGGTAATATCTCCCGGCCCTTTCCAAGTTTCTAGATCCTCCCCCCAGCCACCCGGGATCCTGCTCCAGACCCCAAGTACTCACTTGATCCACTGAGCAGAAATCCCATCACCAGCCAGGGGACCACGAAAACTTTTGTCCTCTTCATTGGGAAATAATCCAGGGGAAGCCCCAAAACCTGGGGTCCGGGGCCAGAAAAGGCTGTGCCACAGTGGTGGAGGGCTTTGGGGGGCGTTAGGGGGAGTGGATCTTGGCGGAGAGCTGGGCGCTTGGGTTTTTGGGGTGGGGAGCGGTCGTGTCCGTGGAAGGGTGGGGGTCGGGATCCGGGCACCCCTGGGTGGCTTCTGTTCTTTATCCTCCTCTTCCTCCCTGGGGCCACAGGGGGATTTATAGCCGAGGTCCGGCTGGGAAGGCTGGGTCAGCCCTACCCCGGGGAGGGACAGAGCAGAGCCCCAGGTTAATCCAGGGCTGGGGAGGCCGGGCTGGGGGGTGTGGGGGGTGTGGGGCCCAAGAGTTTGGGGAAGGGAAGATGACAGATCTGGAGAGGGTGCTGAGGGGCGGCTGGGGAGGTGGGGTGGGTGAATGACCCAAAGGTGTGAAGCAGAACTCTGCCTCTGGGGAGGAGCAGGGAGGAGAACTGGAATGAGGGGATCAAACTTGTCAGGTGAATGGGGACCCACCCTGGAAGAACCAAAGCCTGAACAGAAACCAGTTTCCCTCTGAAGTGAAGTGGTATCATTTCCCAGGAGGCCCCGATGCTTGCTCTGGACAGCGAGGAGGGAGAAAGGAGGCCAGAGGTCTGGGGGCCAGGGTGCTTGGGCAGCCTGGGGCTGGGGATGCGGGGGGGCCCTGGGATGGAGGAGGGGCCTGCTGAGGAAGGTGGGGGGAAGACTGGGAGCCAGGATGCCTAGATGACAAACTCATCATTTGTGTTGTCCTCTGCCAGGTTCTCAATACAGTGCTCTGCACACAGTAAGTGCTCAATAAATACCATTGATTGAACGGTGGTCCTACCTACACCCCTCCCTAGGATCTTGTCCTGCGGGGAACCTCAGTTTACCTCCTCTTCAGGGTGATGGTGGGGGTACTCATCGACGTTTCATGCACACAGTAAGTGCTCAGTAAATACCGTCGATTGATTGATTGAAACCTGGGTCCTGGAGAGTGGGGAGGAGAGTAAGGGTGGAAGTGGGGGTCCTGAATTATATTCCCCCTCTATACTGAAAGTTTGTTGTGAGTCTGTCAAACTCAGTTGTAATGTCCCCTCCCAAGCGCTCAGTACAGTGTTCTGCACATAGTAAGGGCTCAATAAACACCCTTGATTGACGATGGTTCCGAACGGAACCAGGACAGCTCCAGCGGCGCATTCTCATTCATTCAGTCGGTCAGTCAGTCGTATTTATTGAGCGCTTACTGTGTGCAGAGCACTGTACTGAGCGCTTGGGAAGTACAATTCAGCAATAGAGACAATCCCTGCGCACACCGGGCTGGACTTGGCCCCCGTTCCCGCATCCGGACGGGGCCGGGCCCATCCGGGGAGAGGAGGGTCCGGGGGTCGCGGTGTCCGCTCCGGCCACTGCAGAATCAACGCCTCGGGCCTGGCCGCGGTTTAACGAGGGACCGTGAGGCCGCCTCCAGTGAGCTGGCCCGAAGGCCGGGCCATTAGTTAATTAATGATCTAATGGATTATCCGATGAAAGTAATAGCCCTCGAGGGGACGCGTGAAACAACGGCGAGTTCCCACCGCCCTGGGGAGCGGGTAAATTGAGGCACCCGGTAAACCGAGGCACGCAGTCTGTCGGCTGCTAATTAGCGGTCTGGGCTGGTCGGGCCGCCCCTCCTCCGGTCCCACCGGCCCCGCCGGCCCTCGCCCTCGGTAGGAACGTGTCTTTTCCCCGATTTGGGTCAAGCTGCCGTCCCGCCTATGGGCCCTCCGGCCTGCAGCCCCCTCCCCAGCCCCGGGGAGTCGGGGGGGTCGCCGTCCTTTCCCGGCCCGGCCCCCGGGGTGACTCAGCGGGGTCGCGGAGAGAGGCCCGCTTCGCCGTTTCACCTCCCATGCAGACAGACACCCCCTGGACCCCAAGTCCCACCTCAGAGAATGCAGATTCATTCATTCCATCGTACTTATCGAGCGCTTACTGTGTGCAGAGCACTGTACTAAGCGCTTGGGAAGTACAAGTTGGCAACATATAGAGGACGGTCCCTCCCCAAAAGCGGACTCACGGTCTAGAAGACAGTGAAGACTTGTAGATCAATCAATCATCAATCAATCAATCGTATTTATTGAGCGCTTACTGTGTGCAGAGCACTGTACTAAGCGCTTGGGAAGTACAAGTTGGCAACGTATAGAGACGGTCCCTCCCCAAAAGCGGACTCACAGTCTAGAAGACTTGCAGATCAATCAATCAATCAATCGTATTTATTGAGTGCTCACTGTGTGCAGAGCACTGTACTAAGCGCTCGGGAAGTACAAGTTGGCAACATATAGAGACAGTCCCTACCCAACAGTGGGCTCACAGTCTAGAAGATCAATCGTATTTATTGAGCACTTACTGTGTGCGGAGCACTCTACTAAGCGCTTGGGAAGTACAAGCTGGCAACATATAGAGACAGTCCTTACCCAACAGTGGGCTCACAGTCTACAAGGGGGAGACAGAGAACAAAACCAAACATACTAACAAAATAAAATAAATAGAATAGATAGGTACAAGTAAAATAAAAAAAATAGAGTAATAAATCTGTACAAACATATATACATATATACAGGTGCTGTGGGGAAGGGAAGGAGGTAAGATGCAGGGGATGGAGAGGGGGACGAGGGGGAGAGGAAGGAAGGGGCTCAGTCTGGGAAGGCCTCCTGGAGGAGATGAGCTAGAAGATGCACGTGAGACAAGCCTCAGACATCCCCTCACCACCTAGATCATTATCCAGCTGCCTCGTATCCTCCTTCCCACCCCCGAGAGAGACCCTCTTACTCCTATTTCATGATTGAATGCTTGGCTCCATCAGCGGTGTTTATTGAGTGCTCGCAGTGGGCAGAGCACCGGACTAAGCACTTGGGAAAGGATGATACCATTCATTCATTCATTCATTCATTCAATCGTATGTATTGAGCGCTTACTGTGTGCAGAGCACTGTACTAAGCGCTTGGGAAGTACAAGTTGGCAACATATAGAGGTGGTCCCTACCCAACAACGGGCTCACAGTCTAGAAGGGGGAGACAGAGAACAAAACAAAACATATTAACAAAATAAAATAAGGAGAATAAATATGTACAAGTAAAATAAATAAATAAATAGGGTAATAAATACGTACAAACATATATACATATATGCAGGTGCTGTGGGGAGGGGAAGGAGGTTAGGCGGGGTGGAGGGATGGAGAGGGGGAGGAGGGGGAAATCTTTCCTCCCCATCCATACTGCTACCCTGTTAATCCAGGCACTTAATCTATCCTGCCTTGATTACTGTATCCACCTCCCTGCTGATCTCCTTACTTCCTGTCTCTTCTCCACTCCAGTCCATACTTCACTCCACTGCCTGGATCATTTTCCTACAAAAATGCACAGTCCATGTTTACCCGCTCCTCAAGAACCTCCAGTGGTTCTCTTCTGCCACCCCCTTCTGCGTGGCCCGGATTTGCTCCCTTTATTCACCCCACCTTCAACCCCACTGTACTTATGTACATATCTGCAATTTATTTATATTAATATCTGTCTCCCCCTTTAAACTCAAGCTTTTTGTGGGTAGGGAATACTACAGAGTTGGCAGTCACATTCCCCCTCACAACGAGCTTACAGTCTTGACTGTTTTATTTTACAAAATCAAATGGAAAAGAAAGCAGTGTGGTCTAGTGGATAGTGACCGGGCCTAGGGTTCAGGGTTCTAGCCCCAGCTCCGCCACGTGTCTGGGCAAGTCACGTCATTTCTTTGTCCTCAGTTAATTCGTCTGTCCAATGGGGATTAAGACTGTGAGCCCCATGAGGAGCATGGCCTGTGTCCCATCCAACTAGCTTCTGTCCACCCACCCCTGCATTTGGTGCAGTGCCTGGCACATAGCAAGAGCTGAACCGGTATCATCAAAAAGAAAGCCATCCATCTCTCATGACACCCACCCTACCCACACCCCTCTCCCAACCATCTGGTGTGAGCCCACTGTTAGGTAGGGACTGTCTCTATATGTTGCCAACTTGTACTTCCCAAGTGCTTAGTCCAGTGCTCTGCACACAGTAAGTGCTCAATAAATACGATTGAATGAATGAATGAATCTGGTGCCCAGCTCGCACCCTCCACTCCTCTGCCTCTAACCTCCTCATTGTGCTTCATTCTCACCTGTCCCGCCATCGACCCCCGGCCCATGTCCTTCCCCTGCCCTGGAATGCCCTCCCTCCACACATTCGCCAAGCTAGCTCTCGTCCTCCCTTCAAAGCCCTACTGAGAGCTCGCCTCCTCCAGGAGGCCTTCCCAGACTGAGCCCCCTTTTTCCTCTCCCCCTCCTCATCCCCCCCGCCCTACCTCCTTCCCCTCCCCACAGCATCTGTATATATGTTTGTACAGATTTATTACTGTATTTATTTTACTTGTACATATATACTTTTCTATTTGTTTTAATGATGTGCATCTAGTTTTACTTCTATTTATTCTGATGACTTGACACCTGTCCACATGTTTTGTTTTGTTGTCTGTCTCCCCCTTCTAGACTGTGAGCCCGTTGTTGGGTAGGGACCATCTCTATATGTTGCCAACTTGTACTCCCAAGTGCTTAGTGCAGTGCTCTGCACACAGTAAGCACTCAATAAATATGATTGAATGAATGAATGAATCTGGATGGGTGAGATTTGGGGAAAGAGGGAAAGACCTGAGAAGGGGGGACCCCCAAATCCTTGCCTCATCCCAAGCCCTCAGGATGATGATGCCCAGTCATACCCAGACCCACCTGGTGCTGCAAAGGGGGATGGGAATGGGGCACAGAGGGAGGGGTGTCCTGTGAGGGGCATGAGAAGAGGAGAATAAAAGAGAAATGATGAAACAGGAAAGCTCCTGGAAAAAGACCAGTGATCTGATACTCACTTCCCCTCTTCTCAACTCCCTAGGCCTCTACAGAGACACTGAGTCTTGTTGGAAGATCTGAACACCAACTCTTGATCGTCTATAACTCTCTTGTTCTCTCCCAACTGGACTGGACTGGACAGGAGTGGGGAGAGACAGGAGGCAGAGACGTCAGTGAGGAGGCCGATGCAGTCATCAAGGCAGGATAGATTTAACGCTTGAATCAGCAGGGCAGTAGTTTGGATGGATAGGAAAGGGTGGATTTTAGCAATGGTTCTGAAGATTGAGCCAAAAGGATTTGGTGACAGATTGAATGTGTAGGTTGAATGAGAAAGATGAGTTGAGGATCACACCGAGGTTATGGGCTCATGAGACGGAAGATAGTGGTGCTTTCTACTGTAATAGTAAAGACGGGGAGGATAGGGTTTGGGTGGGAAGATGTGGAGTTCTGTTTTAGACATGTGGAGTTCTGTTTTGGATATGGCAAGTTTGAGGTGTCGGAGGGACATTCAAGTAGAGATGCACTGAAGGCATAAATTCTGCAGAGAAGGAGAGTGAAAGGGGCTGGAGATGTAGATTTGGGAATCATCCAAATAGAGGTGGTAATTGAAGCCATGGGAGTGAATGAGTTCTTCAAGGGAGTTGGTGTAGATGGAGAATAGAGGGGGACCCAGAACTGAGCCTTGAGGGACTCCCACAGTTAGAGGGAGGAAGACAGAGAAGGAGCCTGCAAAAAAGACTGAGAAGGAGTGGTCAAAGGGATAGGAGGAGAACCAGGAGAGAATAGGGTTTCCCCCTCCTTCCTCTCCCCTTCCTCCCCCTCCCCATCACCCCCGCCTTACCTTCTTTCCCTCCCCACAGCACCTATATATATGTATATATGTTTGTACATATTTATTACTCTATTTTACTTGTACATATTTATTCTATTTAATATGTTTTGTTTTGTTGTCTGTCTCCCCCTTCTAGACTGTGAGCCCGCTGTTTGTTAGGGACCGTCTCTATATGTTGCCAGCTTGTACTTCCCAAGCGCTTAGTACAGTGCTCTGCACACAGTAAGCACTCAATAAATACGATCGAATGAATAAATGAATGGAGTTGGTGAAACTGCGGTTGGTTAAGGTTTCCATGAGAAGGGGGTGGTCAACAGTATTGAAGGCAGCTGAGAGGTCGAGGAGGATTAGGATGGAGTAAGGGCCAATGGATTTGGCAAGAAGGAGATCACTGATGACCTGCAAGAGGGCAGTTTCCAAGGATTGAAGGGGACAGAATCCAGATTGAAGGGGATCGAGGAGGGAATTGGAGGAGAGGAAATGGAGGTAGCCAATGCAGGCAACTCGCTTGTGGAGTTTGAAGATGAATGGAAGGAGGAAAATGGGATCATAACTGGAGGGAGCAATGAGCCAAAAGGAGGATTTTTTCAGATAGGGGAGACATGAGCATTTTTTTAAATGGTATTTGTTAAGCGCTTACTATTTTCCGGGCACTGTACTAAGAGCTAGGATAGATGTCTCACATGGGGTTCACAGTCTTAATCCCCATTTTACAGCTGAGGTAACTGAGTCACAGAGAAATGAAGTGATGTGCCCAAGGACACCCAGCAGACAAGTGCTGGGATCAGAGCCGGGAGCCGGGATCAGACCCCCAGGCCCAAGCTCTATCCACTAGGCTATGCTGTTTTTCTTTATTCTGTAGTTCTTCAGCGCCTAGTGCAGTGCTCAGTGGGTGCTCTAGTGGGTGCTCAGTAAATATGACCACTGTGGCCCCAGGGAGTGCTCAATAAAAACTACTGATTGATTGATTGATTGATTGGGGCTGGATGGGCTGACTGAGCCAGCCGTGTTAATTGTTCCAAAAGATTCTTCGGGGGTGGAAGGGGGCCCCCTTCTCCCCCTCCCCATCCCCTTGCTTTACCTCCTTCCCTTCCCCACAGCACCTGTATATATGTATATATGTTTGTACGTATTTATTACTTTATTTTATTTGTACATATTTATTCTATTTATTTTATTTTGTTAATATGTTTTGTTTTGTTGTCTGTCTCCCCTTCTAGACTGTGAGCCCGCTGTTGGGTAGGGACCATCTCTATATGTTGCCAACTTGTACGTCCCAAGTGCTTAGTACAGTGCTCTGCACACAGTAAGCGCTCAATAAATACGATTGAATGAATTCAGAGCAGGAAAGGTGACCAGGAGGGAGAGCAGGGCTTGGGAGGTCAGGGATCCCAGTGGATGGTGGAAAAGAAGTGGCTAGGCCAGGGCTAGGAGAAGGATGCCTAGGTCTAGGAGGGGTTTGGCCCGTGGTTAAGGATAGGGAGGGTGGCTTGGGGGTGGGGAGGGGAGAAAGGGAAACACCATGAGCACAGTAGGTGGGGACAGGGTCAGATACCCAACTTAATCTAGAAAGTGAATGCAGGGTGAGAGCGGTGAGATCAGAGAGAGAGACCTCTCTGCCCTCTGTGGGAGAGATAGCCAAGGGGCCGGCTGAGATAAGTCGGGCTTCAAGAGCCTGTTGGTACAAGGCAACTGCGACTGGGATCTGGGGCTCTCTCCAAGACTGGGAAAAACAAACACAGATTCTGTGTGGGGCTGGGGGGCCCCAGGTTAGGGGAGAGGAAGTAAGGTGGGGGTGAAGGGACTCCTGCCTCCCCCTGGGAAGAGGGAGAGCCTAGAGGGAGTAGGGGAAGCCACCGAGAGTTTGAAGGGAGTGGGGGGGATCAGGAATGGAGAGATATTATGTTGGGGCTGGGGGCCTGGGGCCTGGGGCCTGGAAGGAAGAGGGGACCACTGGGTGTGAGGAAAAGGGGAAGGCACCAGAAGGGAGAGCCAGCTCAATGCAAAGACAGCATGTCCCGCTGTGTGACCTTGAGCAAGTCACTTAGCCTCTCAGGGCCTCAGTGTCTTCATCCGTATAATGGGGAGAAGCTAACGCCTCTCCCTCCCTCTTAGACAATGAGCCTAGCTAGTTATTAAACTAAATAAGTTATTAAATAAGACCCAAGCCTTATTAAAATCTCATCTCCTCCAAGAGGCCTTCCCCGTCTATGCTCTCATCTCCCCTCCTCCCTCTTCCTTTGAGTCACCCTTACATTTGAATATGCACCCTTTACTCACCCCTCCCTCAGCCCCACAGCACTTAATGTCCATATCTGTCATGTATTTTAATGTCTGTCTCCCCCTCTACAATCTAAGTTCATTGTGGGCAGGGAACATATCTACCAACTTGGTTGTAAAGAATGTGTCCTCCAACTTTGTTGTATTGGACTCTCCCCAGCATTTAGTCTAGTGCTCTGCATACAGTTAGGGCTCAATAAATAACGCTGATTGATTGAGTTCTTCAGGAAAGAGAGGGGGTAGAATCTCACCATCTTCAGTCTTATCCCAGAATTTGCCTCTCAGTAATGCTTAATAATTGGGGTGATTATTATCATTGACTGTAATGTTGAAATACTCCCTTCTTGGGCAGATAAAATCTAACACGCAGGATTAGCGGAAATTAGGCAAAGCCAAGCACCGTTGGTAATCGGCCTCCAGGACAGCTGTCAGAGCCTGGCTGTCCACAATAAAGCAGCGTGGCCTAATGGAAAGAACCTGGACCTGGGGTAAATACAAGTGAATTAGGTGAACAGCGCTTAACCAGTAGCACTGAAAAAAAAAGAAAGAGAAGGCTGAGGGGGTGACAGAGACACAGCACATCCGCACAGCACTTCCATCCATATCTGTAATTTTATCTATTTCTATTCATGTCTGTTTCCCCCTCTAGTCTGTAAGCTCGTCGTGGGCAGGAAAAGGTTCTGTTGACTATTATATTATCCTCTCCCAAGTGCTAAGTACAGTGCCCTGCACACGGTAAGTGTTTAGTAAATATGACCGATCGACACAGATTTGAGTCCTTTGAAGGGCCCTGCCCATGGGGAAGAGACTCCCTGTGTCTCCCCACTCTAGGGGGACAGGCAGGAGGTTGGGGTGGGGACCTGGGTGAAACGGCAGCAGCAGGGCTTAGCTTAGACGCCGGGAGGGAGACTGTGACTGCCAGACTGGAGCAGACCAGGCCTGGGACTGGGGCCATGGCAGGCAGTGGAGCACGGTGCTGTTTCCCAGAATGATGATGATGATGATGATAATGGCATTTATTAAGCACTTACGATGCGCAAAGCACTGTTCTAAGCGCTGGGGAGTTTACAAGGTAATCAGGTTGTCCCACTGGGGGCTCACAGTCTTAATCCCCATTTTACAGATGAGGGAACTGAGGCTTAGAGAAGTTAAGTGACTTGCCCAAAGTCGCAGAGCTGACAGTTGGCGGAGCTGGGATTTGAACCCATGATCTCTGACTCCAAAGCCCGGGCTCTTTCCACTGAGCCACGCTGACTTGCTGAGCCTCCAGTCTGGGGTTGACCCATTCTTCCCCAAATTTGCCTCCCTTCCCTCCAACCCCCGACCCGAGGAGGGTCCAGCCCTGCCTGCTAAGGGATAAAAGAAGCCGTCTCTGCAGCCGACTAAAACCCCACCCTCTCCAGGAAGCTGTCCCTGAATAATCCACAGGTTCCTAATGCTGTCAATCCAACAGATTTAAGTGTTTCATTCAGTCCTTAGGCACGTGAAAATATTTCACTCTATATTTAATTATGGCTCACCCATCATTCTTGACAGAAAGCCCCATCCTGTGCAGTTGTTTATTCAGGCATTTTGTCCTGTCATAATTGCTCACCACTTCCTGCTGGATTCTTGTTTCTGATTCCTGTTGGCGACATAAATAATTTCTATCAGCCTACTCCATTAGGTTGTAAGTTCCCGCTTCAATCTATCAATTGTACTTATTGAGTGCTTACTGTGTGAAGAGTACTGTACTAAGCGCTTGGATGAGTATGATACAACAGAGTTGGTAGACACATTCCCTGCCCACAGTTAGCTGACAGATCAAGTGGGGGAGACAGGTGTTATGCATTATGGATATAGACATAAGTGCTGTGGGGCTGGGGATTGGGGGTGAATAAAGGGAGAAAATCAGGATGATGAAGAAGGGAGTGGGAAATGAGAGCTTAGTCAAGCCCTCTTAATGGAGATGTGTTCTCAATAAGGCTCTAAAAGAGGGGACAGTAACTGTCTGTTGGATTTGAGGAGGGAGGACGTTCCAGGACAAAGGCAGGAAGTGGACGAGGGGTCGGCAGAAAGATTGATGAGATGGAGGTACGGTGAGTAGGTTGGCATTAGAGGTTGTAGTGGGAGAGCAGCGAGGGGCTTTTTTTGTACTTTCCCAAGTACTTAATACAGAAGCAGTGTAGTTTAATGGAAAGAGCCCAGGCCTTGGAGTCAAAGGACCTGGGTTCTCATCCCAGCTCTGATGCTTGTTTGCTGTGTGACCTTGGGCAAGTTACTTCACATCTCTGGACTTCAGTTCACTCGTCTGTAAAATGGGGATTACGCCTGGGTGTGCCATGTGGGACATGGATTGTGTCCAACCCGATTAGCTTGTATCTACCCCAGGGTTTAGTACAGTGCCTGGAACATACTAAGTGCTGAACAAATGCCACAAAAAAAGAAAGAGGGGAAGATAATAGAGAATGCGGGAAAGAGGGAGAAGGGGAAAAAAGAGAGAGAGAAAGAGAGGTGGAGTGATGGGAGAGGGCAAGAATGAAGGGGAGAGAGTTGGAGAGGAAGGAGAGAAAGAAGGGGAAGAGAGAAAAAGAGTGGGGAAGAGAAGGCGAGAATGTGGGAGAGAATGGGGAAGAAATGGGGGGAGAGGAAGCCGAGGACGGGGGGGAAAGGGAGAGCAACAGCTACTCCCAGCCACTTGCTCTTATATTGTTTTTGTTTTAATGGTATGTGTTAAGTGCTTACTGTGAACCAGGCACTCTACTAAGCAGTGCGGTAGATACAAGATAACCAGGTATAACTAGGCCATGCTGCTTCTTTTTCCCCTTCCCTTTCCCTTGCTCCTCCTCTTCCCTCCCCACTTCTTTCCCTCTTTCTCCCTAACTGTTCCTGTCTTTCTCCCTCTCCTTCTTCCCCGGGCAGGTAACAGATGGCTGTTGCCGATTCCTCGGAATTCTGACCTCTTCCTTCCCACTTCAGGCATTCCAGTAGAGTCTGAGTCATTAACAAACTCCTCAGCTTATTAATATAGTAGGAATTACTCATTTCAGAAGCCTTTGATTTGAGGTTTCTCCCTCTGTGTCTCTGCCACCCATTCTTGATTTATCTGTCCTTCTGTCTCTGCAGCAGTAGTAGTAGTAGTAGTTGTTTTTGTTGTTATAGTAAGTGGAATTAGCATTTCCTATGAGCAAAGCACTCTTCTAAGCCCTGGAAAGTCATGCACTGGTGAGAATTAAATACAGTTCCCCACCCGCGAGGGATTCACAATCTGAGAACACCAGAGCAACCTAGGACACCTGTCTATTCTCTGCCTCTCTGAGATGCAGTCTCACCCTCTCTCCTCTCTCATCTCTGTCACCCCTTTTCTCCTTCTCTCTTCTCTCCCCCTTCCTCTCTCTCCTCTCCTTCTACTTCTCTCTCCGCCCTTTTCTCCTTCTCCTCTCTCCTTGAAGTCAGTCCTTTTCCCCTCCTTCTATCTCCTCTCTTGTTTTTGCTCTCCCACCCTCCTTCTCTCTTTCCTTATCTCCTCCTCTCTCCATGTCCTCCTCTCTCTCCACTCTCTCCTTCTCTCTTCTCCTCTCTCTGGGTCTCTGTCTCTGTCTCTCTCTCTCTCCCCCTTTCCCCTTCCCCTGCCCACACCATTGGATAGAAGGAAGGACTGAAAGCAATAAAACAGAGGTTGCAGTGGGAGGGAAGGAGATTAGACTCCAGGATGAATATCCAGGTGATGGAGGGGAACTTCCTGCTTCCTTGCCTCTCCTGCTCTCCCCCCACAACAGCCCACCTTCCGCTCCCATTACCCCCCAGCCTTGTTCTCTAAGTCACCTTGTCCAGGGGCAAAGCTCTGTCCTCGGGGTAGTCACAGAGCCTCAAGTCCCCGAAGGGGCCTGGGAGTAGCCACATCCTCAGTCCCCAAAGAGGACTGAGCTGGAAGGGATTGGTGTGGGGTAGGGAAGTTGGGGGAGAAAAACGCAGAGACAGGGATCCAGAGTGGAATGAAGAGGTAGAAATGTGGAGGAAAAAATATACAAACAGAGAGACACAGAGGTGGAGTCGCAACCTTGGAGAGACCCAGGAGCAAGAAGGCTGAGACAGAGATGTAAAGAAAGCCCCAGGTGTGCAGTGACATCCAGAAGTGGAGACAGAGAGACTGAAAGAAGGGTGAAGGAATGGATGTAGAGACATGGACATCAATATGGAAACCAATCCAGAGATGTACAGAGAGGGACAGAGACGAGATTCTTGAAAAGATAAAGAGACACGGGCAGAAACTTGCCCAAAGAAAGGCATCAGAGGGTCAAAAAGGCTCAGAGAGTCACTCCCAGGCATGGGCCCAGGAGTCAGATCTGGGTTCTAATCCCAGCTCCGTCACTTGACTGCTGTGTGACCTTAGGCAAGTCACTGAGCCCCCTCCTCCCAGACTGAGCCCCCGCCTCCCAGACTGAGCCCCCTCCCCCCAGACTGAGCCCCCTCCTTCCTCTCCCCCTCCTCCCCCTCCCCATCCCCCCACCTTACCTCCCTCCCCTCCCCACAGCACCTGTATATATGTATATATGTTTGGACATATTTATTACTCTATTTTACTTGTACATATTTATTCTATTTATTTTATTTTGTTAATACATTTTGTTTTGTTGTCTGCCTCCCCCCTCTGGACTGTGAGCCCGCTGTTGGGTAGGGACTGTCTCTATATGTTGCCAACTTGTACTTCCCAAGTGCTTAGTACAGTGCTCTGCACACAGTAAGCTCTCAATAAATACAACTGAATGAATGAATGAATGAATGAATAATTTCTCCGTGACTCAGTTTCCTCATCTGTAAAAAGGGGATTAAGACTGTGAGCCCCATGTGTGACAAAGACTGCATCCAACCTGATAATCTTGTGTCTACCCTAGCGCTTAGTAGAGTGCTTGGCACAGAGTAAGCACTTAACAAATACCATAAAAAAGCAGGATGCTTAGTGGGTGAAGCTAGCTAGCTCTCTTCCTCCCTTCAAAGCCTTACTGGAAGCCCACCTCCTCCAGGAGGCCTCTCCAGACTGAGCCCCCTTTTTCCTCTCCTCCTCTCCATCCCCCCCGCCCTGCCTCCTTCCCCTCCCCACAGCTCCCGTATATATGTTTGTACAGATTTATTGCTGTATTTATTTTACTTGTGCATATTTACTCTTCTATTTTGTTAATGATGTGCATTTAGCTTTAATTCTATTTGTTCTGACGACTTGACACATGTTTTGTTTTGTTGTCTGTCTCCCCCTTCTAGACTGTGAGCCCGTTGTTGGGCAGGGACTGTCTCTATGTATTGCCGGCTTGTACTTCCTAAGCGCTTAGTACAGTGTTCTGCACACAGTAAGCGCTCAATAAATACGGTTGAATAAATGAATGAATCATTTTGTCACATGGTGGGAGCCCACCTGGGCTCTCCCTTCGTGCCATGTGCCACCCTGAAGCCAACCTTCTTGTCCCTCCCTCCTTCCCTCCCAGTTTCTAGCACTGAACCCCTGGGGTTGTTCCGGGAGCTGGACTCTACCACTGTTTCCTGTTAGGGTGAGGTGCCTAGGGGCAGGGGGCAGAGTGCCAAGGGGCTGGAGGAGAGCCAGTGGCTGGGGACAGGGTGCCTGAATCACGTCCTATTGTTTTGCGTGACCTACTGGGGAGCCCTGGGCAGGGCAGGGCAGGGCAGGGCAGGGAGAGGGTGAGGATGCTACTGGCTTATTAGCGTGATGAGCGGGAGATTAATCGGGCTCCACAGACACTCTAAGGTCGCATGCTCCAGGGCCCAGTCACTCCGCCAGGAGGGAAAAGTGGAGCACCGACAGCTGTGACTCACTGCTTTTCACCTCTTCAACCTTGGCCCTTCACACTGCTCCCCTCAGTCCCTGCACCCCTCCCTCCTTGTTCCCCCCCCCCAGTCCCTGTCCTCTCTTCCCCATCCTTGTCCCCTACCACTTCCAGACCCTGATCCCCCACCCCCCAGTTTCTGATCCCCTCGCCCCCAGTCTCTGATCCCCCCACCTCCAGCCCCTGCACTCTGCCCTCCAGTCTCTGTCCCCCCCAGCTCCCAGTCTCTGATCCTCTCCCCCCTGCCCCTCAGCCCCTACCCTCCAGTTTCTGCCCCCCACTCACTCCCCAGTCTTTGACTCCCCCCACCCTCAATCTTTGATCCCCGCACCCCCAGCCCCTCCAGCCCTCCACTCTCTGCCCCCCGCTCCCCAGTTCCTGATCCCCTCTCCTCCCCAGCCCCTTCCCCTAAGTCCTGTCCGCCCCCCAATCCATGTCCCATCGCTCCCCCAGCCCCACTCCCATCCCAGGAATCCACATCCCACCCCCATCCCAGGTCCCTGCCTCCCAAAATCTCTTCCCTTCCCAGGACCCAAATCTTGTCCCCCCTCAACCTGCGTTCCACCCCCACTCCTCCTCCACCTCACCTCACAGGACCCACACATCCTCTGCCCCCCTAATCCCTGTTCCCCCTCCTGCCCCCTCTTCTTGCCCCAGTCCTTCCCAGGACCCAGAGGTCCTACTTCCCAGCCCCCGGGGTCCCAGGAGCTGGAGGGTCAGGGTGCTGGGGGCGGGGGATGGAGGGACGGGAAGGGGGTGTCCCAAGCGCTTAGTATGTTGCCAACTTGTACTTCCCAAACGCTTAGTACAGTGCTCTGCACACAGTAAGCGCTCAATAAATACGATTGATTGATTGAAGGGGGCAGAGACGAGGAAGAAACCACAGTGAGGGCGATGGTCCAGTTGGTGCTTTATTGCTCTAACGAAGGAGATGGTCCAGGGACCGCGAGGTGGGCGGAGCAGTGGGGAAGAGCCAAAATCCCGAATCCAGAGCCCAGAATCCTGAGAATCCAGAATCCGGCCCTATCCGGCAGGATCCTCTCGGCTCCCCGCCTGTCCCGGTCTGACTCGTCCCCTCCAGGAGAAATGCAGTCATCTGCCTCGAGGCAGGGAGAGATCAGGGAGGGAGACAGAGGGTTCAAACCAGGAGTCCCTAATTGCTGAGTGATTGATAGCAGAGGAAAGGCCAGGGCGGCTCTTCCCTGAAGGATGGCCACTGCCCCGGAGACAGCCGCTCTGGCCCCAGGTCGGTGAGACAAACCAACCAACCAATCAATGGGATTTATTGAGCACTTACTGTGTGCAGAGAACTGAACTGAGCGCTTCGGAGAGGACGATGCAACAGAGTTGGTGGACACGTTACCTGCCCACAAAACCAATCGGAAGGGGCTCGAGGCTGGGGTTGGGGTGTCGATCTTCAAACATATGGGGGTCTCTCGGCCTACGAGAATGCCCTGAGGAGGGAAGGGGCTGCGGCAACTTCGGGAGTCCCGGGGATGGAGAGGTTGGGCTGAGGGGGCCACGGGGGAAGGGAGGCAGGGTCCCCGCCCGTCTGTTTGACTTAGGGGATGTAGCTGTGGGCAGTCTAAACCTTGCAACAGCAGGGACAACACTTAGTCAGCAAGCCCATGCTCTGGTTCCCTCCATGCATCTTGCGGCATACCTGTGTGACAGTCAACCATCAATCAATCAGTGCGATTTACTGAGTGCTTATTGTGGAATGTGTCTGTTCTATTGTGCTCTCCCAAGCGCTTAGTCCAGTGCTCTGCACACAGTAAATGCTCAGTCAATACGACTGACTGACTGAGAGCACTGGACTAAACGCGGTTGGGGGAGCCCAATATAACAGGGTCGGTAGACACGTTCCCCGCCCACGAGTTTAGGGGGTAGAAAGGGTTAATGGGAGGAAGGAAGAGGTCTCTCCGCCCCCACCCCTTGTGCTGAGATAATCCCCCCCCTCCCACCCATTGTCTGGGGGGACTCGGGGTTCACCCTCTGACCCCAAATCCAAACCCTGGATCCACCTAGGCTGAAAGAACTGGAAATTAGGGTCAGGGTTTCGGTTGGGGTTACCCTAGCCCCAATCTCCCCTCTTCTGCCAGGTGTCACATTTCCTCATCCAGGGGCTGCCTCGACTCCTCTCACCCTCCCTGGGGGAATCTTGGACCCCTGGGTTAGTAATTGCAACTCAGAGGGTCCTACCCTCAGCCACCACCCCTGGCCCCTAACCAGCTCAAGGCTGTGCCCAGGAGAACCCACCTCGCCCACATAGAGGGCTAAGAAGGCTCAGTAGAGGCAAGGATAAGGTGGAAGGGATGTGCAGGATTGAGGGGCAGAGTTGGACCTGCCTTTCCCTGGGGCTGGAGAGCCGCCCCAACCCCCAAGTCTCCAGCTAAGACCCCCAGATCTCCCCTCCCCACTCCATTCCTGAAACCAAGAACATTGAGATCCGGAGAGGAAATTGTTATCAAATTTTCTCCGGCCCCATCCCTGTTGCTTACCCTGACCCTGGCCCCAGCCCCACCCCTGTCCTGTCCCTGCCCCTTATGCTGACCTTGGCCCTAGCCTCACCCTGTCTTCACCCTGTCCGTAAACCTAACTCTAACCCTAAAACTTACCCTAACCCTAGACTCAGCCCCGTCCCTGTCCTGACTCTGACCCTAATCCCAACCCTGCCCCTACCCCCAAACTCTGCCCTTGAGCCATCCACCACCCCACCCCTGACCTCTGACCCCGCACCCAGACTCAATCCAGTCAGGCCAGGACCTTGGCCTCCCTCCCTCACAGCCCCGGCTCCTGAGCCCACTCTGGCTCAGCCAGCCCTCGAGGGATGATGTGGGCCCACCGTTCCCCTACCCGGGGCCACCTCTCTTCCCCACTCCTCCGCCTCCACATCCCCAGGCTCCCCAGCTCTGAGACCCAGGAGTCCCAGGATCCTCACCTTGCAGCAGATGAACAAAAGGAGTGCAACGACGAGCAAAACAGCCAGTGAGATCAGCACGATGGCCCAGTCAGACAACTTTCGGTGGTGGGAATTGATGCCACCCGGCAGTTTGGCTGGGTGGGGGGTGAGGGGAGCAGAGGGAGAGGTGGCTCAGTCCTGGGGGAGGCAGCCCCCACCCCATCTCACTCCCTCACTCTTTCTGTCTCACTTTAGCTGTCTTTTTCTGTCTGTCTCTCGCCATCTCTCTGTCTCCATCTCTGTCTCATCTCTGCTTGTCTCTCTCCTTTGTTAACTTTGTATGTCTCTTTCTCAGTCTTGTTCTTTATCTCTCTGTTGGTCTCTCTGTGTCTCTGTCCCCATCTCTGTCTCCCTCTTGCTACGTTTGTTTCTCTCTCACTCCAGCTCTCTTTCTCTGTCTCTCTCCATCTCTGTGTCTCCATTTATCTCATCCCTGCCTTTCTCTGTATGTCTCTGTCTCACTCTGATCTCTATCTCTTTGCCTGTCTCTCTTTTGTTCTGTCTCTGTCTACATCTCTAGCTCCCTCTTGCTATCTTTGTTTCTTTCTCTGTCTCTATCTCCTCTATACCTCCATCTCTGTATCATCTTTACCTCCCTCTCTCCCCCTTTCTATCTCTGCATGACACCCACTGTTGCTTTCCATCTCTCTGCCTATCTCTATGTCTCTCCGTGTCTCTGCATCCCTCTCTACCTACCTTTTGCTACCTTTGTTTCTTTCTCTGACTCACTTTCTCTCTGCCTGTCCCTTTGTCTCTCTGTCCATTGATCCATCAGTCATACTCACTAAGCCCTTACCACCTGTAGAGCTTTGTAGTAAGCTCTAGGGAGAGCCCAATACAATAGAGTTGATAAGACATATTCCCTGCCCATAAGGAGTTTACGGATTTACAATTTTTCTCGGCTCTCTCTCTCTGTCTCCGCTTTTCTCTCTTCTCTATATCACTGTCTGTCTCACTCTTGCTCTCTCTGCCTGTCTCTATAGTATATCCTCCATCTCTCTCTTTTGCTCTCTCTTTCTCACATGCATGCTCTCCTCTTTCCTTCTCATGCCATCTATCTCCTCATTCCAAGCCCTATCTACATCCACCCTTTGGGGCTGCAAGAGAGAAGACTCCCCCCACCCCCCTACGGTGGGGCTCCAGAGATGCCCCCTCCCCTCCCTTCCACCCTCATACCTGCCTGGGAGACAGTGATTTGGAACAGAGCTAAGAGTTGGGATGGAGGGGCTGGGAGCTGACCGAGGGAGGTAAAGAATGTTTTGCTCAGGGAGGGGGTGAAAGGGAGAATAGTGAGAGGGGACAGTAGGCCCAATTTTGGCAAGAGAAGAGCAGGGATGATTCGAGCCCCACCCTCTCCCATTCCACACCAGAACAAGTGTCAGACATCTGGGGGTGGCGTGGGGTAGGAGAGAGGTGGTGATGGCCCCCACTGACCACCCGTTCCTGCCCCCCGCCCTAGGAGGAGGCCGAGAGGGACTCACTTGTCCGGGTGGTTGCAGTGGTCATTGCAGAAGAAGTGATGCTGGAAGAAGTTGAAGGAATTCCGGAGCTGGAGGCCCCGGGCAGGTTTGAACTGGCCCCAGTGGGCAATGTGGAGGTGGTCACTCCGGGTGCAGTCGAGCTGGCTCCGGGAGCCAGAGTGGAAGCTCCAGGGATGGGGGGAGTGACTGTCGGCAGCAAGCCGGTAGGGATGGTGGGCAGGGATATGGAAGGAACTGGAGGGAGAGGGGGACAAGAGATGGAGAGGCTCTGGATCGAACAGAATTACAGACAGAGAGAACCCCCCAGCCAGGATTGGGCCTGGGCTCCAGAGAGATCCCCAGCGGTCGGTGGGGGTCCCCAGAGAGAGTCAAGGAAGCAGAAAGGTCACCTGAGATGGTAGGGAAGGAGGAAGGGATGGTCGGGATGGAGACCTGACCTCGAGCTGTGGGAGAGACATAAAGAGTTAGCAGGGGTCTGCATCGTGGGAGCCACCGGGGACCGCCGCTCCCCCGGCCCCAAGCCATCCCCAGGATCCTGGTGTCCTGCCCTCCCTCCCTCCCCGGCCTCCAACAGGACTCACAGACATCGGGTAGGACCAGGGCAGCCAGCAGGCCGCAGAGCAGAGTGACGTCCAGGCTCATGGCTCTGGGTTGGGACTCTCAGCTCAACACTAGCGCCTTGGGCCCTGGCTGGCACTTTATAATACCCTCCCGCCCCGGTTCAGCCCCAAATTAACGACTCAGAACCAATCCAGGAGCAAGGGGCATCTGTCAACACCATCCTCCCCATGGCGGGGCTGTGTTGCCAGCCTATTCTGGAAGGATTAGGTTCCTGGTTATCCCTGGAACCCTGGGGCGGGAAGCAGGGAGCGGGAAGGTGACTCACAGGTCTGGAGACTCCTCAGGGCCACCCCTCACCCCCACCTCACCCTTCCACACCCCCTCCGGCTCCTCCTGGGACCCACTGACTGGGGCCCCACCCTCCCCACCAAACCGGGGACCCTCCATGCCCACCCCAGATTCCAGGATCCCAAGAGCAGAAGGATGGAGAGGGGGCAGGAGGCCTGCTTCTCCGGGAGAGAGAGGAGTCAGTCAGTTAGTCAATGAGATTTATTGAGTGCTTACCGTGTTCAGAGCACTGTACTAAGCACTTAGAAGAGTATGATAGAACAACATAACAGACACATTCCCTTCCCACCACCAGTTTACAGTCTCAAGGGGGAGACTAACATTAATATAAATAAATAAATTACAGGTATGGACATAAGCGCTGTGGGCTTTGGAGAGGGCAATTCATTCAATCGTATTCATTGAGTGCTTATAGTGTGCACAGCACTATACTAAACACTTGGAAGAGTACAACAATAAACAGACAAATTGCCCACAGCAAGCTTACAGTCTAGAGGCAGGGAGACACATTAATATAAATAAATAAATTATAGATGTGGACATAAGTGCTGTGGAGCTGGGAAGGGGGAATGAATAAAAGGAGAAAGTCAGGGCGATGCAGGAGGGAGCTGAAGAAAAGGAAAAGAGGGCTTAGTCAAGGAATGTCTCCTGGATGAGGGTGCGCCTTCAGTATGGCTTTGAAGAGGGGGAGATTCATTGTCTGTCAGATATCAGGAGGAAGGGCATTCCAGGCCAGAGGCAGCACATGGTCAAAGGCGAGATGGACAAGACTGAGATGCGGTGAGAAGGTTAGCATTACGTGTGCGGGCTGGGTTGTAGCAGGAGAGCAGCGAGGTGAGGAGGGAGGGGCCAAGGGGATTGACTGAGGGCTTTAAAGCCGATGGTGAGGAGTTTCTTTTTGATGCTGAGGTGGATGAGGAGGGATGGGGAGGGTCTGGAGTTGGGGATTGAATGTGGTTTTGGGGAAGAGAAGTTAAGAGGGCTGGAGGGTCGCGAAGACCTAGCAGAAACTGGGGGATCCATCGTTTGGGTCCCGAGAATCAGACGCAGCAACCTCGGAAGGTCCAGCTCAGACTCCTCAAAAGACCAAAGAGAAAGAAACAGTTAGGTGGGAGCTCTTCAGGATGTGTGTTAGGGGCACAGATAAAGTGACCATTGGCTGCAGTAACATACTGACCCAGGTCCCAGGGTCCCGGAACTGGCTCTGGGAGGGAGTCCGCTAAATAATACCTCCTCACTTTTGGCTTCAAGGCTCTCCATCACCTCACCTACCTTCTCTTCTTCTACAGCCCACACCCTCCGCTCCTCTGCCAGTAACCTCCTCACTGTACCTCGTTCTTGCCGGTCCCGTCGTCGACCCCCGGCCCACGTCCTTCCTCTGGCCTGGAATGCCCTCCCTCCACACATCAGCCAAGCTAGCTCTCTTCCTCCCTTCAAAGCCCTATTGAGAGCTCATCTCCTACAGGAGGCCTTCCCAGACTGAGCCTCCTTTTTCCTCTCCTCCTCCCCATTCCCCCTGCCCTATCTCCTGCCCCTCCCCAGAGCACCTGTATATATATTTGTACAGATTTATTACTCTATTTTACTTGTACATATTTACTATTTATTTTGTTAATGATGTGCATATAGCTTTAATTCTATTTGTTCTATTTTGACACCTGTCTACATGTTTTGTTTTGTTGTCTGTCTCCCCCTTCTAGACTGTGAGCCCGTTGTTGGGTAGGGACCGACTCTATAGGTTGCCAATTTGTACTTTCCAAGTCCAGTGCTCTGCACACAGTAAGCACTCAATAAATACGATTGAATGAATGTTTATTATTCTATTTTATTTGTACATATTTATAATCTATTTTTATTAATGATGTACATATAGCTTTACTTCTATTTGTTCTGACTATTTTGACACCTGTCTACATGTTTTGTTTTGTTTTGTTGTCTGTGTCCCCCTTCTAGACTGTGAGCCCGTTGTTGGGCAGGGACCGTCTCTATATGTTGCCAATTTGTACTTCCCAAGCGCTTAGTCCAGTGCTCTGCACACAGTATGCGCTCAATAAATATGATTGAATGAATGAAGTGACTTGCCCAAAGAAATACAGCAGGCAAGTCATGGAGGTGGGATTAGAACCCAGGTCCTCTGACTCTTAGGCCCGTGTTGTATCCACTAAGGAGTGCTACTTCTACTCTTCTCCTGCTTGTGCAGTTTTTCCTGGAAGTCTCCTCTTCCCAGCTCTTTGCTCTCTGAGCGCCTGAGTGCCTCCTCCCATTGAACAGACTGTACTGTCCCTTGCAGGGAGAGAGCTAATCAATCAATCAATCAATCGTATTTATTGAGTGCTTACAGTGTGCAGAGCACTGGACTAAGCGCTTGGGAGAGTACAATATAATAGAGTTGGTAGACACGTTCCCTTCCCATAAGGATCTCCCCCTCTAGGGTGTAAGCTCCTCTTGGGCAGGGAATGTGTCTATTTATTGTTCTTGTGTCCTCTCCCAAGGGCTTAGTACAGTGCTCAGTACACAATAAGTACTCAATAAATACAATTCAGCGAATGAATGAAAAGGAGCTTACAGTCTAGAGAGGGAAACAGACATTAATATAAATCAATTATAGATATGGACATAAGTACAGAGATGCAAGAGAAGTAGCCTGGCTCAGTGGAAAAGAGGATGGGCTTTGGAGTCAGAGGTCATGGGTTCAAATCCCAGCTCCACCAACTGTCAGCTGTATGACTTTGGGCGAATCACTTCACTTCTCCGTACCCTCATCTGTAAAGTGGGGATTCAGACTGTGAGCCTGCCATGGGACAACCTGATCACCTTGTAACCTCCCCAGCGCTTAGAACAGTGCTTTGCACATAGTAAGCACTTAATAAAATGCCATTATTGTGAGGCTGAGGGTGGGGTGAATAAAGGGGGCAAATCCAAGCGCAAGGACGACGTAGAAGGGAGAGGGAGTAGAGGAAATGAAGGCTTAGTCGGGGAAGGCCTCTTGGAGAAGATGGGATTTTGATAAGGCCTCGAAGGTGGGGAGTGCGGTGGTCTGTCGGATATGGAGAGGGAGGGCGTTCCAGGCCAGAGGCTGAACATGGGTGAGGGGTTGGTGGTGAGATAGGTGAGATGGAGGTACAGTGAGTAGGTTGACATTAAAAGAGCTTAGTGTAGTAAGTCAGGGAGGTGAGGTAGGAGGGGGAGAACTGACGGGCGCTTTTAAAGCTGATGGTGAGGAGTTTCTGTTTGATGTAGAGGTGGATGGGCAACCACTGGAGTGTTTTGAGCAGTAGGTAGAGTTGGACTGAATGCTTTCTTAGAAAAATGACCCAGGTAGCCGAGTGGGGTATGGACTGGAGAGGGGAGAAGAGGAGGCAGGGAGATCAACAAGGAGAAGACTGATGTGGTAATCAAGATGGGTTAGGATGAGTACTTGGATCAGCAATCGAAGCTGTTTTGATAAAGAGGAAAGGGCAGATTTTAGCGATGTTGTGACACGTGGTTTTGTGGCAGACAGGGTTGAACATTTCTAACAATAATAATGATGATGGTATTTGTTAAGCGCTTACTATGTGCCAAGCACTGTTCTAAGCGTTGGGGGAGATACAAGGTAATCAGGTTGCCCCACATGGGGCTCACAGTCTTCATCCCCATTTTACAGATGAGGGAACTGAGGCACAGAGAAGTTAAGTGACTTGTCCAAAGTCACACAGCTGACAAGTAGCAGAGCCAGGATAGAACCCATGAACTCTGGCTCCCAAGCCTGTGCTCCTTCCCGTTGAGCCAAGCTGCTTCTCTATGTAAACTCCTTATGGGCAGGGAATGTTTCTACCAACTCTGTTATATCGTACTCTCCCAAGAGTTTAGTACAATGCTCTGCACACCGTAAGTGTTCAATACATATGGTTGATTGCGAGAAGAATCCTGGTGGGGGACAGGATGAGGGGAGGGGGAAAGAGCTGAGCTGCTCCTGGCTTTGGGATGACCTCGGGTCCCTAGATCCCATCCTCCTCACATGTTAGTGGTCAGAAGATGTGGGAGGAGACCTTGCAAACCTCCACTCCCATGCCCAGCTCCTTTCCTGGGCCCCAGGACCCTGGTCTGTAGCCCACGAGACCCAACATGGCCATCTTCCCATTCTGCCCCAACCCCCGTCCCAGGGCCTAGATTTCCTGCCCAAGCCCCTTAGCCTCCCTGGGAAAACTGGAAATTCCAGTTGTCCAGTCAGGAATCCCCAGCCCCACCCTTCTCCCCTCTTATCTGACCCTCTTCTCTGCTCCTCCTCCCTCTCCACCCTGACTCCAGAAGAAGTGGAGGCCAGGATCAGCGCTGGGTAGGTGCCCCAGGGGCAGGGGAGATGGGCTGGGTGCCGGGGTTGTCATTAGGATCCCCTCACCTCTCCCTCCTCATCTCCAGTCTACCCAGAATGGTGTCCTCTGGGCTCTGGCGGATCCTCCTCTTCCTCCTCCTCCTCATTGAGCCCAGGCAGTCCCATGGGGCAGGTGAGAGCCGGGGCTGGGACTCCTGGATCCCTGGGAAGGAGTTGGGGTGGTGGGGAAGGGGCTGAGATCTTCTGAGGGGTGGCGTCAGGACACCCGGGACCCAGGGATGGGGTGGGGGGCGGCAGGGGAGGGGCCTGCCTCCCCTTTTTCCCCCAGAGAAAAAGTGGGAGCTGGGGACGCCTAGGTCCTACGGGGTCTGCCGGGAAGCCTCGGGGCTTGCAGGGGTCTGGGTTCCTCCAGGCCTGCTGGGAGAACCGGGTTTCGGGGCCGGTGGGAGGCCCTGGCAGGATCTAGATCCTCTAGGGCCTGTGGGAGTCTTGGGGCCTGCTGTGAGCCAGGCCTCGGGATCGAGGGTGGGGGCTGGCGGGGGCTGGGTCCCTCAGGGCCTGCCGAGAGCCTTGGGGCCAGCTGAGGGCCAGGTCTCCGAGGGTCTTCTGGGTGTCAAGGGGCAGCACACTAGCACACTGAGAGTGGTTCTTCCCCAGCCCCCAGAGCCACCCTGAATCTGAGTGTCAAGGCCTCCAGGGCTTCCCCCGGGAACTTCTCCCACCTTGAGAACCAGGAGCTGCTGGAGCAGGTAGGGATGGAGAGGGGGCAGGGGGGTCCTGGGCACCATGCCCAGGGTGATCTGCTCTGCAGGGGCAGGGGTTGTGGGAATCATGGCGAGGGTGATCTATCTGCTGTCTGGGGGCTCCCTTACACCTATATTTTTGTCACGGCCCTCAGAATCCTACTGCCCAGAGGGCCACACCGGTGGAGAGATGGGAGTACACAGGGCACCACATGGAAGCGGGGGCTTCCGGCTCAGAGGTCCCCCACACCCGCACGCGAGATTGGAGGGTACTACCCTCCGGGCATTGGGTTCCTGTGGTCTGTGGGCACCCTGGGGTGGAAGGGCTGGAAAGTGGGGAAGGTCTCAAAAACCTCAGAGAGGCTCATTCAAATTTGGCTGTGTGTGTTGGGGGGAGGGGAAGGAAGGGAGGCAGGGTCACCTGGCCTACCCCCACCCTCCCCTCCCCTCTCCCCAGCTCTGCCAACTCCTGAAGTCGCCCCTGGCCACCAACTTCACTCTGCGCATAGCCCAGTCTTCCCACCAGGTCACCTGCCGGGGCTGATGATGGGGAGGGGCCCCACCACCCTCCAACACCTCCCTGGACCCAGGCATCCCAGCCCCCAGCTCCCTTCCCCTGCTCAGAGGAAGCCCTTTGGATTGGGCTGGACCTCACCCCCACCCCTCTGACTCCAGGCCACAGGGTGAGAAATAAAGCCGCCCAGGCTTTCAAGTTGTCTATCCGTCAGCACATCTGTCTGCCCAAGGATGGGGAGTGAGGGGTACGGAGAGGGGTTGTGAGAACGGGACTGGAGGCCGGGGGCTGGTTAGATGGCAGAAAGAAAAAGCAGTGTGGCCTAGTGGAAAGAGCCCCAGCCTGGGAGGCAGGGGACCCAGACTGTCAGCTCATTGTGGGCAGGGAACGTGTCTGCTATCTCTGTTGTACTGTCCTCTCCCAGGCACTCTGCTCACAATAAGCACTCATTTTATACCATTTTTAGACTGACCCGGGTTCTAATCCCCGCTCCGGCACTTGTCTGGTCTGTGACCTTGGGCAAATCACTTCACTTCTCTAGGCCTTATTCCTTCATCCGCAAAATAGAGCTTTGATCCGTTCTCCCTCCTTCTTAGACTGTGAGCCCCATTTGGGATTGATTATCTAGTATCTACCTCAAGGCTTAGCGCATAGTAAGTGTTTAACAAATAACACAACTATCACCATCACCATCATGATGATTATTAATAATAATGTCGACTAATTATAATTAATACTCATCATAGCATGATAACTGATAATAATGACGATGATGATAATCATAATAAAAAGAGGACAGACCACACCTCAGGTTGGCGGGGGGGCGGCTTTGAAGGTCAAAGGGGAGAGGTTCTAGGCCAACCTTTTTTCCCCTGAACATCCAAATCCATGGGTGCAGGAAGGTGTGATAATAATAATAATGATGGCATTTATTAAGTGCTTACTATGTGCAAAGCACTGTTCTAAGCGCTGGGGAGGTTACAAGGTGATCAGGTTGTCCCACAGGGGGGCTTGCAATTTTCATCCTCATTTTACAGATGAGGTAACAAGCACAGAGAAGTGAAGTGACTTTTCCAAAGTCACACAGCTGACAATTGGCAGGGCCGGGATTTGAACTCATGACCTCTGACTCCAAAGCCCGTGCTCTTTCCACTGAGCCACGCTGCTTCTCTAAGCATGTGCTTCTCTAAGCATGCTTCTCTGAGAGTGTGATCCATTCCGGTCCAAAGCAGACAAGGGCAGAGCTAGGATTAATACCCGAGTCCTCTGACTTACAGGCTCCTTCCATTAATTAATATCAATTACTAGCATTTACTATGTGCTAAGCACTCTGCTAAGCATGGGGTTGATTTGAGATCATCAGCTCAGACCCAATCTCTGCCCCACAGAGGGCTCACAGTGCAAATGGGAGAGAATCCCCCTTTTGCAGATGAGGAGACTGAGTCCCAGAGAAGGAAAGCGGCCTGGGTTAGTGAGCGGTGACCGGTTGGAAGCCGGAATCAGGGTGACCACTGCCCCACCCTGTCCGACTTCCTGCTTGGTTCCCTGTGCCACTTCTGGCTCCCCCCCGGCCCTTCTCACCCCTGCCACGCCCTTCCCTTCCCTCCCTAACCTCCGCCTCCCATTCCAAAATCCAGGATGTATCCTCAGGAGGGCCCGGGAGGACCTGAGGAGAAACCAGGACCCCTGAAAAATAGGGTCAGGGAGGGGCAGTAAAGGCCCAGAGAGGAGCATGGCAGGGAGAGGGGCAAAACGATAGTGGGGAGAGGAAAGGCGGGAGGCTGATGTGGTGAAGATATTTTATTACCCCCAGAGGGGCGTGGAGGGGCTGTGACAGTGGGGAAGAGGCAGGGAGGAGGGTTGGGGAGCTCAGGTCTCGAAGCGCGGCAGGGAAGGGCCGGGGGAACCGTCTGCCAGCTGCCGGAGGTGAGAAGCCGCCTGGTCCAGTCGGAAGAGCTCCGTGCGGAGAGAGGACACCTGGGCGGGGGTGGGATGCTGTTCGGGGGCCCTGCCCTTCTTCCTCTGGGAGTACCGCTCCCCAGCTGCCACCCCCGGGCTTTGCCCTCTGTTGCCTGTGAGTCTCCCCATCCCCGGGGGTGGCCCCCAGAGCCAAGGTCCGGGCCAGGAGAGGGTGGAGTGATAGTTGGGGGTCCTGGCCCCTACCCCCCAGAGCGCCACCCTCCAGCCTCACCCTCTGCTGCTTCTGAGTCTCCCCGTCCCTCAGGGTGGCCCTCGGAGCCGGGGTCTGGGCCGGGAGGGCGTCCAGTTGCCGCTGAAGTTTCTGGCGGCGGGCGGCCAGGCGCTGGAGCAGGCTGTGGGGGTCCACCAGGCCCTGTGGGGAGGGGGGATTCTGATCCTCTCCCATGCCCCCCAGCCCCCTCCCAGCACCCCCGACCCTGGCTCCGGCCACCCTCACCTGCAGTTCCACGAAGGCGGAGGAGCGGCAGCCGAGCGGGGCCTGGGCCCAGCCCGGGGGGGCCATGGCTTCGGGGGGCAGCAGCCGCACAGGGCCACACTGTGCCAGCGTGGCCAGCGGCTCCAGGAAGCCCTCCAGGACCACACGCTCCCCAGGCTCCAAGCATCGCAGCAGCACTGCAGGGCAAGAGAGGGCAAGGGGGACAAAGGGGACAAGGAGGAGGGAGAATGAAGACCCTAGCTTCCTGCTCCCGACCTCTGAGCAATCGACCCTCCCTGCCCACCCGACTCCACTCAGTGCCTCCAGTCTGCAGCCACCCAGACTCCACCGACCCCAGCCCCAACATGCCTGACCTTGGGGCCGGGCCTTTCCCACCTGGTAGGTGGTCCACAGCCTCTCTGCCCTTGCCCGCCCCCGGATGCCCCTGCCTGACCTGGCGGCCGGGCCTTTCCAAGCTGGTAGGTGGTCCGCAGTGCTCCAGCCCCCCACCCGTCCCTGGCTCCCGGCTGCCCCCCGCCTGACCTTGGGGCCGGGCTTTCCCGAGCTGGTAGGTGGCCCGTAGCGCCCTGAGCGCCTGTACGACCTCCTGGACACGGGAGAAGTTCTGCTCCAGCTGCGGCTGGCGCCAGTGCTCCTGCCGGAAACCACGAGGCAACGGGGAGGACGTTGGCCCAGCGGGGATGGACACTGCACTGCAGCCCCACCCCCAGAAGCTCCAGGAGACCCTACGGTAACTGAGGGAGACCCCCAGAAACCCCAGGAGACCCTATAGTAACCGAGGGAGACCCCACAGAAACCTCAGGACACCCTCCAATAACAACCTTAAAGAATCCACAGAATAATTAACTGAGTGATGGTATTTATGGAGTGCCTACTGAATGCTAAGCACTGTCCTAAAGACTTTGGAAAGCACAGTAGAAGCAAGATCTATGAACTGTGATGTCTAGGAGCTTACAATCAAATCGGGGAGACTGACCGCACGTATTTATATATTTGGGGGCATCCCCAAGAAACCACGGGAGACCCTGCAGCAATAAAAATGATGATTTTCAAGCGCTTACTATGTGCCAAGCACTGTCCTGAGCACTGGGGCAGATAGAAAATAATCAGGCTGGACACCCTCCTGGTCCCAGATGAGGCTCACGGTCTACCGGGGAGGAAGAATGGGTAGTGAATCCCCATTTGACAAGTGAGGAAACTGAGGCACTGCAAAGTGAAGTGACTTGCCCAAGGTCACCCAGCAGACGAGTAATGGACGCAGAACAAGAACCCAGGTCCCTTGCCTCCCAGCCCGGGGCTCTTTCCTCTAGGTAGCTCTGTTTCTCAAAAACCACGGGAGGGGAGGGAGACCAGGTCAGACACACTCTTCACGCTGACACTATCACAACGCCCCAGGATATACTACAGGAAGCAAGTGGGGGGTCAGTGAGCCTGGGGTCCCCTCCCTATCTGACCGGTGATTTCAAAGCTCCCCAGGGTGATGCTCCGTAGGAGGGAGACCCCACTGCACTCGAACGCTCCCCTCCCCACACCAACCCTTCGCCACCCGTGCTCGCCCCGGGCCACGGCCCTCCCTCAGGGAGGCTGCGGGGACTCACCAGGCTGCGGGCGCTGGGGTAGGGGGCCACGGTGACGCTGGGGGCGGCCCGCCCGGGCAACCGCTGCCACAGCTCCTCGGCCAGAAAGGGCATGAGTGGAGCCAGGAGCCGCAGGCCGACGTCCGCGCAGGAGAACAGAGTCTGGGGCGGGCCGGGGGCGTGGGGCGAGCGCAGCAGTTCCGGCTTCACTGACTCCTGCAGAGGGGGACCGAAGGGTCGGGGCATGGCTCGCGGTGGGCAGGAATCACCCCAAACCGCCACCCCCGGGTGGCCCCCAGCCTTGTGGCCTGGACTTGGAAGCCCTGACGTCTGCCATCATTCCATTAATCAAAGGTATTTATTGAGTGTTTAGTATGGGCTGAGCACTGTGACAATAATCATAACTGTGATATTTGCTAAGCACCAACTGTGTGCCAATCACTATACGAGGCGCTGGGGTAGATTTAGGTTAATCAGGTCGGACACAGTCCCGGTCCCACATGGGGGTCCCGGTCTAAGTAGGAGAGAGAACAGGTATTAATAATGGCATTTATTAAGCACTTACTATGTGCAAAGCACTGTTCTAAGTGCTGGGGAGGTTACAAGGTGATCAGGTTGTCCCCTGGGGGCTCACAGTCTTCATCCCCATTTTACAGATGAGGTAACTGCGGTACAGAGAAGTGAAGTGACTTGCCCAAAGTCACACAGCTAATTGGCGGAGCTGGGATATGAACCCATGACCTCTGACTCCCAAGCCCGTGCTCTTTCCACTGAGCCACACTGCTTAAATCCCCATTTTACAGTTGAAGAAACTGAGGCACAGGGAAGTGAGGTGACTTGCCCAAGGTCACCAGCAGGAAAGTGGTGGAGCCAGGATTAGAACCCAGATCCTCTAATTCCCAGGTCCAAGCTCTTTCCACTAGGCCATGCTACTTACTAAGCACTTGGGAAAGAACAATACAACAGGGTGAGCAATTGTAATTGCTTATTGTTTGCCCAGCTCTGTACTGAGTGTTGGAGTAAATACAAGGACCATCAGGTCCCGCATGGGGCTCACAGTCTAAGTAGGGGGTAGTAGAACAAGTATCGAATTCCCATTTTGCACATGAGGGAAGTGACTTGCTCAAGGTCACACAGCACACAAGTGGTGGGGCCAGGATGAGAACCCAGGTCCTCAGACTCCAGGCCCAGGCTCTTTCTACTAGGCCACGCTGCTTCCCTCATAGACATCCCCACGTGGTTCCATGGCTCCTTTGTGGGGGTTTGTAGCTAGGATATGTTACCCCATACCCCCGTCTCCCCTCTTAGACTGCAAGCTTGGGTGGGCAAGGAATGTGTCTACCGATTCTGTTGAACTGTGCTCTCTCGAGCATTTAGTACACTGCTCTGTATATAGCAAGCGCTCAATAAATACCACCGATTGACTGGCCCCAGGAGGAGTCTGGGAACTCTCCCCTCCCCAGGACTTCAATAATAATAATAATAATAATAATGGCTTACTACGTGCAAAGCACTGTTCTAAGCGCAGGGGCGGTTACAAGGTGATCATGTTGTCCCACAGGGAGCTCACAGTCTTCATCCCCATTTTACAGATGAGGGAACTGAGGCCCAGAGAAGTTAAGTGACTTGCCCAAAGTCACACAGCTGACAAGTGGCTGAGCCAGGATTTGAACCCATGACCTCTAACTCCAAAGCCCATTCTCTTTCCACTAAGCCACCGTTACTTGGCGAGTTGCTCTTCATTGCTTTGGTTTCGGACAGTTCAGGGTGATGTCCCCGGGTCTGTCCATGCCTGAGACCACGGTGTCCGATCTGATTATCCTATCCTTCTCCCAGAGCTTCAGCCAGTGCTCAGCATGGAGTAAGGAGCCCCACTGGCCCTTCAATCAATCAATCGTATTTATTGAGCACTTACTGTGTGCACAACACTAAGCGCTTGGGAAGTACAAGTTGGCAACATATAGAGACGGTCCCTACCCAACAGTGGGCTCACAGTCTAGAAGATAGAGTAATAAATCCGTACAAACATATATACATATATACAGGTGCTGTGGGGAGGGGAAGGAGGTAAGGCGGGGGAGAGAGGAAGGAGGGGGCTCAGTCTGGGAAGGCCTCCTTCCTTGAGGTAACTGAGGCCCAGAGACTTGCCCAAAGTCACACAGCAGACAAGTGGCGGAGCCGGGATTTGAACCGATGACCTCAGACTCCAAAGCCTGCGCTCTTTCCACTGAGCCACATTACTAACGTGACCTTCATGCCCAGGGAAAGCCAGCTCCAAGTGGGTGCGGTCCACGGTGGAATCCGGGTCCCCGGACCGGTAGTCGGAAGCGGAGGCCGCAGAGCTGGGGGATGCCCCCAACACACCTTGAGAGAGGAGGGGGTCAGGAAGCGGATGAGGGCAGAGAGGAGGAGCTCAGCCGCTGCCACCCACCCGCTCCCGGCCTCTGCCCTGACTCTTCCCAACTCCAACCCCTCTGCCCCGTTCCAACTGTGTTACCCGCTGTCCGGCCAATGGAGGTGTGTGCCAGACTCCCGAGCAGGAGGAGGCAGGTCACCGCGAGTTCCTTAGGAGGGCTCTCAGACCACTGGGAACGTGGAGTCTACACTCCTGAGAGGGAGGGAGATGTTAAGATGTGCCGCCTTGGAAGGTTAGGGTTCAGCTTCTGGGTTCAGCTAAGCAGTGGGCCAGTGGATCAGACAATTTGGCCCCTCTAGTAACATGAGAGGCAGCGTGGCTTAATGGAAAGAGCACAGGCTTGGGAGTCAGGGGTCGTGGGTTCTAATCCCGGCTCCACCATGTGTCAGCGGTGTGATCTTGGGCAAGCCACTTCATTTCTCTGTGCCTCAGTTACCTCATCTGTAAAATGGGGATTAAGACTGTGAGCCCCGCGTGGGACAACCTGATAACCTTCGGTCTCCCCCAGTGATTAGAACAGGGCTTGGCACATAGCAGCACTTAGCAAATACCATTATTATTAAATACCATTATCATTGTTATTATTGTGACGACTGATTTTCAAGCACTGTTGTAGCCCTGGGGTACAAAATGGGGATTAAAAGTATGAGCCCCACGTGGGACAATCTGATTACCCCGCATCTAATCCATCGCTTAGAACAGTGCTTAGCACTTAGCGATAATTATTATTACCCGCTGTTGGGTAGGGACTGTTTCTATATATTGCCAACTTGTACTTCCCAAGCGCTTAGTACAGTGGACTGCACACAGTAAGCGCTCAATCAATATGACTGAATGAATGAATGAATGAGGACCATTCCCTGAGGAGGGAGGTGGGAAATGAGAAATGGTGTGGGGCTGGGCCCTCTTCCAGCCAGGCCCAGCTCCGCCACATGTCTGCTGTGTGACTTTGGGCAAGTCACTTAACTTCTCTGAGCCTCAGTTGCCTCATCTGTAAAATGGTGATTAAGACTGTGAGCCCCACGTGGGCAACTTGATCCCATTGTATCCCCCCAGCACTTAGAACAGTGCTTTGCACATAGTAAGTGCTTAACAAATGCCATTATTATTATTATTATTATTATTATTACTCCCTCGCGGCCCCGCCGCCTACCAGGTAAACGTCGCAGAAGCTGTGCAGCCAGAAGTCGTGCAGGGAGCGGGTGACAGACGGGAGGTCGCGGGCTAGGAAGCCCCACTGGCAGTCAGCTGCAGTGAGCGCCAGACGGCTCAGGACCCAGGCGTCCATGGGGGACGAAGGCAGCACCTGGGGGTGGCCGGGGTCAAGGAAGGCGGAGGTGGCTCCAGCCAGGCGTCCCACCCCGCCATCCCTGCCTCCTCTCCCATCCTGGAGGCCGCCCCGCTCTCCCATCAGCACTCACCTCCTCAGCAGGCAAGGGGCAGAAGTCATCCCGCAGGGCCCTGAGCACGAAGCGGACAGCGTTCCAGATCTTGTTGCAGAAATGCCGGCAGCTCAGCACCTCGCTGACGGCCAGGTTCACATCGTCACCTGTGGGGAGCGGCATAAGGGAGGGGGTAACGGGGTCAGCATAGGGTCCGCCCAGGCCCCCCCCACCCTCCTACCCCAGCCCCGGCCCCCCCCTCACCCTGGGCTCCATGGGAGCAGAGCGTGAACCGGAGGGCGTCCGTCCCACACTCGGGGATTCCCTGGGGGAAATCTTTTTTCTGGAAATAATAATAATGACGACAATAACTAGTATCTGTTAACGCTTACTATGCGCCAAATCTGTTCTAAGCATCAGCGTGGACACAAGTTAATCAGGTTGGACACAGTCCCTGTCCCACATGGGGCTCACAGTCTAAGTAGGAGGGAATATAATTAACCCCCATTTTACACTGAGGAAAAGGAGGCATAGAGAAGTGAAGTGACTTGCCTAAGGTTAGTGGCCGAGTTGGAATTAGATCCCAATTCCAGGAATTAGGTCCTCTGGCTCCCAGGCCAGTAGTCTTGACTCTAGGTCAACAGTGGTGACGGTGGGGCTGGGAGCAGACGGACCAGCCGAGGGCCCCGGGGGGACGGAAGGGGTGACAGTTTAGAGTGGGGGAGATGGGCTGAGGGGTGGTGGGGGGCCTGGGGAGTCAACGGGGGCTGAGGGTCCCCACCAGGCCGGTGGCTGCGATGTCCAGCTCCTTGGGATCCAGGTTTCCGTCTCTCAGCTTGTCCTGCAGCACCTGGGGGTGGGGGCAGGGTCAGGAGGCTCCGCAGCCTCTCCCTGCTCTGGGCCCCCTCCCCTGCTCCCCCAGCACCCCCCGACCCCCGCCACCTTCAGCTCCGCGCCCTGGATCACGTCCCTGGGGTCCAGCACGTTGCCCAGAGATTTGCTCATCTTCCTGCCCTGCCCGTCCCGGACCATCGAGTGCAGGAGGACCTAGGGGAAGCAGGGAGGGATGTGGGATGTAGGGGCTGGGCTTGAGTCCAAGACCCCCTCCTTCCCCCCGACAATCACTGCCTCTCAGGCAGCCCCTCCTGGGGCAGCAAAAGAGGACTCTGGAAGGGAGGGAGAGAAGGAGGAGAAGGAGGAGGAGGAGGAGGAATATTTACTATTTAGATGTGCATATAGCTTTAATTCTTATTTGCTCTGATGACTTTGACACCTGTCTCCATGTTTTGTTTTGTCACCTGTCCCCCCCTTCTAGACTGTGAGACCGTTGTTGGTTAGGGACCGTCTCTAGAAGTTGCCAACTTGTACTTCCCAAGCGCTTAGTCCAGTGCTCTGCACCCAGTAAGCGCTCAATTCATTTATTCATTCATTCAATCATATTTATTGAGTGCTTACTGTGTGCAGAGCACTGGACTAAGCACTTGGGAAGTCCAAGTTGACAACATCTAGAGACGATCCCTACCCAACAGCGGGCTCACAGTCTAGAAGGGGGAGACAGACGACAAAACAAAACATATTAACAAAATAAAATAAATAGAATAAATATGTACAAGTAAAATAAATAAATAGCGTAATAAATATGTAATCAATCAATCAGTCGTATTTATTAAGCACTTACTGGGTGCAGAGCACTGCACTAAGCGCTTGGGAAGTACAATCAATCAATCAATCGTATTTATTGAGCACTTACTGTGTGCAGAGCACTATACTAAGCGCTTGGGAAGTACAAGTTGGCAACAACGTACAAACATATATACATATATACAGGTGCTGTGGGGAGGGGAAGGAGGTATGAATGAATGACTGAAAAGGAAGGAGGCAAAGGGCCCCAAGATGGGACACAGAAGGACTGCAAGATGTCACACTTTGTTCTGGGGGAGCCTATTAGACCGGGGAAGGGAGTCCAGAAAGGAGCAGAGGAGGGAGTCCGGGGTGGGGGGGTATGCAGGGGAGTCTGGCAGAGAGAGTCCAGAGGGGAGTCTAGTGGGAAGCAGAGAAGGGAGGCCAGAGGTGAAAGCGGAGGGGAGAGGGGAGCTTACCTCGGTGAAGGGCAGCTGTCCGGTCAGCTGGGTCCCTAGCATGACCATTCGGGCCACCCAGAAGAGAAGAAGATCACTGCCTGTCTCCATGAGGGACAGCGGGTAGAAGCGGGCCAGGTCGAGGGTCTGCAAGGGACCGGTTTGGGTGGGGAGAGGGCTCTCAGAGGGGCCTTCCCTTTCCGGGATCGGCCCCCTCCCACCCCCGCCGCTCCTCCCCTCCGGCTCACCTGCCGGGGCCAGCCCAGCGCGGCGAAGGGGAAGAGAGCCGAGGAGAACCAAGTGTCCAGGACGTCGGGGTCTGTGGGGAAGGAAGTGGGGGGTGAGGGAGGTATCAGAACCAGGCCCCCTCCACCCCCTGCCCCTGCTGACCCGCTCCCCGGACTTGCCCCTCTCCAGCGTCAGCTCCCGGGCCGGGCTCCCGGTCAGCCTGGCCGCCGCGTCTCTGGCTTCGGCTTCCGAGCGGCCGACGACCCAGCATTCTTCACTGCCTCCCTACGGCGCGGCAGGGGAGGGGGGTCAGCAGCAGGTGTGGGGACCCTAGTTCTTATTTTTGCCTAATGATGTCTATTAAACGCCGACTAGATGTCAGGTACTGTTCTAAGCGCTGAGGGAGATACAAGGTAATCAGGTTGGATGTACGTGGTCCCTGTCCCACATGGGGCTAAATTAGAGGGAGGAGGATTTAATCCCCATTTTGCAGATGAGGTAACTGAGACCCTGAGAAGTGAAATGACTTGCCCAAGGCCACACAGCAGACAAGTCTTAGACTGTAAGCTCACTGTGGATGGCGAACACGGCTACCAACTCTGTTGTACTGGACTCTCCCAAGCGCTTAGTGCAGTGCTCTGTGCATAGAAAGAGCTCAAATACACGTGGCTCAGTGGAAAGAGCACGGGCTTTGGAGTCAGAAGTCATGGGTTCGAATCCTGGCTCCTCCACAAGTCTGCTGTGTGACCTTGGGCAAGTCACTTAACTTCTCTGAGCCTCAGTTACCTCATCTGTAAAATGGCGATTAAGACTGTGAGCCCCACATGGGACAACCTCATCACCTTGTATCCCCCCCAGCATTTAGAACAGTGCTTTGTACATAGTAAATGCTTAACAAATGCCATCATTATTATCATTATTATTATTATTAAGTAGATACTGATGATGAAGTGCTGGAGTCAGGATTAGAATTTAGGTCCTTTGGCTTCCAGGCCTGGGCTTTTCCCACCAGACCACACTCTGTGCCCGCCCCCCCGCCTCCCAACGCCTGCTCTTTTTTTTTTAAAAAAAGGTATTTGTTATGCACCTAATAATAATGATGGCATTTGTTAAGCTCTTACTATGTGCAAAGCACTGTTCTAGGCGCTGGGAAGGATACAAGGCGATCAGATTGTCCCCAGGGGGGCTCACGGTCTTCATCCCCATTTTACAGATGAGGGAACTGAGGCACAGAGAAGTGACTTGCCCAAAGTCACACGGCTGACAGCTGGCGGAGCCGGGATTTGAACCCATGACCTCTGGCTCCCAAGCCCGGGCTCTTTCCATTGAGCCACACGCCTGACACTGTTCTAAGCACTGGAGTAGATACAAGGTGATCAGGTTGGACACAGTCCCTGCCCCACATGAACCCCGCTCCCCTCTGCGATCCAGGCGTTGTGGCGTCCAGTCCCCCAAGCCCCCCTCACCTGCTCGCGGACCACCCGATAGGCCGGGATCTGGTGACCCCACCACAGCTGCCGGGAGATGCACCAATCGCTGAGGATGGAAATTGTTGGGTGGTCCCGGCCTGCCCCGCCCCATCTGCCGCCTTGCCTCCCCTGCCCAGTGCTCCCAGTTACCTTCTGTGGGCAAACCACTGGTGCCACTTCTTTTGGTGGAAGTTGGGGGTGAGGCGGAGAGACCCGGAGGCCACAGCCTGGGGAGCAACGGGGGCAGAGGGAGTTCAGAGCCGGCCGCCCCCGGCCCGCGCTCCCAGCCGCCCCGACCCCTCGGGGGTCACCGGTACTCCAGGAAACAGTGTCTGTGGTGGTCAAGCACTTACTATGTGCCAAGCATTGTATTAAGCGCTGGGGTACATACAAGATCATCAGGTCGGTCACAGTCCCTTTCCCACTTGGGGCTCACGGTCTAAGGAGGCTGGGGAACACGACAGATCACTAGAGCAGGAGACCCTCGGGCTCCCTCTGCTTCCTACCCTCCTCACACCAAAGATCCGTCAGGAAGTCTAACCTTCTTCCCTCCCGCTGCAGACCCACCTGCGCCGCCCGTTCTCCCATCTCCTGGCAGCGGACAAACCACTGGCTCTTGAGCAGATATTCCACCACGTCTCCGGACCGGCTGCAGGGGAGGGGAAGTCCAGTCCTCGCCTCCCTCCCGGTGCCCCCTTGACCTTCCGGGACCCGGGGGTCCCGCTCCCAGCCTCCACCCTCGCCAATCAGTCTTCTTGGTGAGAAGGTCCTATCCTCCCCATCACCCCCTTGATGGGTGGTTCAGCCTTTCTCAGCATCCCTATACAACTCCTCAGCACTGATCCCTTAGGGTGGGAGATCCCACCACCATTTCCCCTCCCAGTCCATCATGGGTTTACCCGGGTGGGACAATCTGCCACCCCCCCCGACCAGTCTGTCCCGGTCTGACCCAGAGGGACGATTCACCACCCCTCAATGACCCATTACGGTCTGACCCAAGAGGGCAACCTGCTGCTTCTCCACACATCAGTCCATTATGGACTGTCCTGGGGGGGGTGGGCTGTACAGGAAGTCGGAGAGAAGGGGCTGCTCTCCTGGGGGTGAGGGTCCGGACGGAGGGGGTCACCTGCAGAGAGGAAGCACCATGGGGTGGTCCCGAACCCCCCGGAACAGGCCCCGCTCTTTCAGCGCTGAAACAATCTTCTCCCGGGCTTCAAAGCGATGGAGACCCTGGGTTGGAGAGGAGGTGGAGCGGATGGAGCTGCTGGCCCCACCCTCTGGGGGAGGGTAGGGGGGCTACCCAGGGCCAGGGAAGGGGGAGTAGAAAGGGCTGTCTCAGGGGGGCGGAGGGGACCAAGCAATTAGTCCAGTGCTCTGCATACAGAAAGCGCTCAATAAATACCATCAATTGATTGTTTGATGTTCTAGGGAAAGGGAAGGGGCTGTCTCAGGGTTAGGGAAGGGGCTGACTAGGGGTTTGGAGGGGAGGAGGGGACCGTTGCGGGCTGGGGGACTCTCCTGCGGCAGGTGTCCAGGGTCCCAGCCGCTACCTGCAGCCAGTCTCCGCTCTGGGGGCTCATGGTCCCATCCTCCTCGATGACCGGCAGCGGGGTCAGCCCATGTCGGGCTCCCATCTCCTCATCGGCGTAGCTGTGGGCTGGAGTCACCTTTACCGCCCCTGGGGGAGGCAGCAGATGGGGGCAACGGGGGCATGGGCGCTCAGATCCCCTGGGCCTGGCATCTCCCCGCTGGTCCCTGCCCACCCCCTAGCTCTCTCCTCTCCCTGGGGCCAACCAGATCCCGCCTTCAGCCCCAGCCAACCCCTGCTGCCTTTCCATCTTAGCTGCCTCTCGACCCTCTGGTCCTAATCCCCAGCCCACTCACCGGTGCCCACCTGGGGCTGGACACTGGAGTCGGTGATGAGCGGAAGGGTCTGCCCGGTCAGCGGGTGGAGGAGATGGTGGCCGTGGAGAGCCTGAGGTTGGGAGAGAAGGGAGCGGGAAAAGGGGGAGTCAGAAGGGGAAGGGGCACGGGGGGTGGCCAGAAGGATAGGGGAGAAGGGGACGACCTGAGGGGAAGGGCTGGTTACCGCATAGCGAGCGTCATCAGGGTGGACGGCGACGGCCACGTCTCCGGGCAGGGTCTCTGGCCGAGTGGTCCCCACGATGACCTCTGTGCCTGGGGGACCCTCACGGGGTTGGATGTGCCCGGTCACCCCCCTCCCCTGCGCCGGGCCCTTGAGGGGTGTGGTCAGAGGGGGCCCGTGGGCAGACTGGAGTGAGAGTGGGGTCCCACTGGGAGACCCTGGGAAAGGGAAGACCACCCAGGTGGCACAGTGGGAAGGGCCTGGGACAGTAGGTGGGGGTCCCCACCCCAGAGCGGGGATAGCCGGTACGGTCCGGGGGCTCACCTGGGTCCCCATCCACAGGGAAGGCGACGGAGACGAGGAGGCCGAAGGGGACAGGGTGGGGGCAGCCGGGGGGACGGAGTACGGTACGGCCAGTCAGGGGGCGGCTCTCCACCTGCGGCAGGGGACACGTGACCGGGACCCCTCCGGGAGGCCGCCCCACCCACCTCCCCCTTCCACGTCCTCCGCCGCCCCCCGCCGCGGCCCGGCACCTCGATGTCGGAGATGGCCGATCGCAGCGCACATGACCAGCTGACCAGCCGCCGCCGCCGGTACAGGAGCCCGGACCGGTGCAGATGGACGAAGGCTTCGGTGACTGCTGCCGAGGAACCCTGAAGGGGGAACGGCGAGGGGTGGGGGCGTCTTGTCTCCAGCCCCTCCCCTCGGCCTCTTGGGGACCAGCCCTGCCCCCCAGGACCCCTGAGGGTTTCAGGCCGAGACTCACGGGGTCCATGGTGAAGCATTCTCGATCCCAGTCCAGGGAGGCCCCCAGCGCCCGGAGCTGGTCACAGATCTCTCCCCCTTTCCTGCCGGGGTGAACACGGCGGGCCGGTGGCAACCCCCATCCATCCCCACGCCTCCCCTCCCACGCTGTGGCCATGTGCCCCACCACCCCGGACAACAATGGTATGGCCTAACCCACCCAACAACCCCCTCCAGGGCCAGGTGCAACATCCACTACCCGCTTCTCCCCCCGCCCCTGCCCTTGGCACCGGTGGTCTGGTCCAGTCAGGTTCAGAGTCGAGTGCCCACTTCTCCCCCCAAATGCCCTTCACAATGCACTGTTGGGTAGGAACTGTCTCTATATGTTGCCAATTTGTACTTCCCAAGTGCTTAGTACAGTGCTCTGCACACAGTAAGCGCTCAATAAATTCGACTGATGAAGGTCCGGTCCAGCCAGGCTCAGGTGCACCATCCAGTACCCACTTCTTCCCGCCGCTGCCCCGACACCACTGGTCTAGTCAAGTGTCTACCAGCTCGGTTATACTGTACTCTCTCCCAAGTGCTAGTACAGCACTTAATAATCAATAGATACCACTGATTAATTGATTAGGGGTGGCATTCAACACCCCCACCCCCCGACCGCCCCCAGACACCGATGGTCCGTCCTGCCCCTCGGCTTTGCTGGGGGTTCCTGGGGTGGTGGGGGATGACCGAGCTAGATGCAGGGTAGCAGCTTTTCTCCTCGACCCTCTCCCCATCACAGACTCTACTCACTCCTCCTTCCACCTCCACACCTCCCTCAGGAAGTCCTCCCGGCTCAGCTCGTGTCGCCGGACGCCCCGTTCCTTCCACAGCTGTTTCTCCACCACGGCCTGCAAGGGACGGCAGGCAACGGTAGCCACTGAGTGCCCTGCGGTGGGGGCAGCGTGCCAAAACGGCCGCTGGGGAAACTACAGTGGAGTGGGAGGGCCGGGGTCTATTGCCTGGCCACAAGCTGACACTCCACACACCAGTGACAGAGGCAGGTCAATACCACTGATGGATTGACGGGAATTCACGGGAGGGTGGGGATGCTACACGGGAGAAGACTCCCAGCATCTTCTAGGAACCGAGCAGGCAAGAGGAGCGGGAGGATGGGAAAGAGGAAGGACACGGGTAGCGGGGAGCACTGTAGTCTAGTGGAAAGAGCCTGAGAATCAGAAGACCTGGGTTCTTACCTGTTGTGGGACTTCACTTCTCTCTGGCTCAGTTTCCTCAACTGTAAAATGGGGATTCAATCCCCGTTCCCCCTCCTATTTACAGGGTGAGCCCCACATGGGACAGGGACCGTATCCGACCCGACCTTAACTTGTACCTACCCCAGCGTTTAGAACACAACATGACACACAGTAAGTGCTTAAGAAATACCATTAAGGAGGAGGGGTGGTAGTAATAGTAGTTTCTGTGCACCCCCTTTACAATACTATTACTAAAAATAACATTAAGAAAAGTAGTTGCAGCATTTTTAAGGACTATGTACCATGCACTCTACTAAACGCTGTGGCAGATACAACATGATCAGGCAGTCAACTGTACTTACTGAGAGCTTACTGTGTGCAGAGAACTGTACTAACTGCTTGGAAGAGCACAATATAACAATATAACAGAAGCATTCTCTGCCCACAATGAGCTCACACTCTAGAGGCGGTGACAGGGCTTAATATAAATAATATTAGTATAGGCTACACTACTTCTCATCTGAAGAGATGGTGCACTGTACTAAGCACTTGAAAGTTCAGAAAAACCAAGCAATCTGTTCCATGCCCACTAGGAGCTTCCACTCTAATGTAGGAGACCAGCATAAACATATTTACAGCAAACATTTGAGTTGTAAAATATTTCAAAGAGAGGGGAGAGGAAGGAAGGAGAGGAGGGGGTGAAGGGAGAGGAGGAGGAGGAAGAAGAGGAGGGGATGGAGGGAGGAGATGATAATGAGAAGGGTCAGTAGAGGCTCACCTGAGTGGCGATCCCGGCGTGATCCGAACCTGGGATCCAGAGCACCCGGTCCCCCCGCATCCTGTGCCTGAGACAGGGGGCACAGACCCTCTGAGCCAGCCCAGACCCCCTTCTTGCTTGCGCCCGCAATCAGAACCCAGGTGGCCCAGACCTCCCCCTGCCAGCCCCGGCAGCCCCTCACCGGTGCACGATGGCGTCCTGGATGGACACGATGAGTGTGTGGCTGAGGTTGGGGAGAGCCGTTCCAGCCCACCCCCTCCAACTGCCCCCAGCCCCTCGGCAGCTCCCTTGAACCCCGGTGGCCCCTGCGCCCTGCCCCCAGCCACTGAGGCCCCTGCAGCCCCTCACCAGCTCATGATGGCAACCTGGACGGCCACGGTGAGCAGATGGCCGAGGAGCAGGGAGCCATCCCCCACCCTCCCTGGCTCCCCCCAGCCCCCCCAGCGGCCCCTCACCAGCGCACGATGGCGTCCTGGATGGCCACCGTGAGCGCGTGGCCGAGGTGCAGGGAGCCGGTGACGTTGGGTGGTGGGATGCACATGGAGAAGGTGGCGCCTGAAGCCTGAGGCAGCTGGGTCTGAGGCAGAGGCACAGCTGCTGCGGACGCCGGCCTGGGGGGTAGCGCCCCTTACTGCCGCTTCAGAGCGGGGTGGAGGAAGAGCCCGGGCCACTTAGGGCCCTAGGCAGACGAGGGGGCCGGGGCTGGGCACCTCTGCCCCAGGCCAAAACCAACCCTCTCCGGCACCCACCTGCTCCTGCCTTCCCTGTGTGATTGGCTGCATCGTCCCCTGACCCCCACCCCACCGCTGGCCCTGTGGTCCAGGGGTCCCCTCGAGTCTGGGGGTGATGGACCTGGTCACACTGACTGCTCCTGGGGGTGACAAACAGTGAGTGAGAGAGACAGAGAGAGAGAGGTCTTGCTTCAGAGAGATAGGTGGGGGCAGGAGAGTTGGGGACAGTCAGAAGGGGCAGAGTGAGTGTGTGTGTGTGTGTGTGTGTGTGTGTGTGTGTGTATTCTTGTGTCAAAGAGAGAAAGGTGGAGGACTAGAGAGCTGAAGGGGGGACTGGGGAACAGTCTCATATTCCAGAGAGAAGGGGGGCATTGTGTGTGTGTATGTGCGTGTTTTCTTGTATCAAAGAGGAAAAGGCAGGGGATGGGGAAAGCTGGGAAGGATGGATGCTCTCATGTCCCAGAGAGAAGGGGGGAGTGGAGGGAGGGAGGAAGGGAGAGAGTGAGTGTGTGTGCGTGCACACATGTGTGCTCTTGTGTCAACAGGAGAAAGGTGGGGAAAGGTGGGGAATGGTGGAAAATGCTCTCAAGTCTCAGAGAGAAGAGTATGTGTGCCTGGGGACAGGGAGAGGACCTCTCATGCCCAGAAAGAAAGCGGAGGGGGACAGTGGAGGAAGGTGTCATGACCCAGAGAGGACGCTGGGAAGGTCCCAGGGCCTGGGGACAGGGGGAAGCCCCCTCCCACCCCGGAGGATGGGGCTCTGAAGGGCAGCTGGCTTCAGTGGGGGCAGGGCGGGGCCGGACGCTCTGTCCCGGCAGAAGGCAACGAGCCGTACCTGGTATTCTGGTTTGAAGAAGCCCTCGCCGACCCACCACGGGTACCAGGCCGCCTCGACGTAACGGGGGCTGTAGGCCGGGGGCAGCGGGACTTGGACATCTGGTGGAACGGAGAAGGGACTGAGCCCCTCGTCCCTGAGGAGGACACGGGAAGGACGAAAGCCCTGGGGGGCGAAGGCTCTCAGAAAGGAAGCCCTGATGTGGGTCAGGCAGGGGGAGAGGGGCCCTGAGCCATCCCATCCCAGGGCCCCACTCACCCTTCTTCTGCCCCGGCTCTGTAGGGACTTCGTACAAGACGATCTCCTTGGGGGTCCAGGCCTTACCTGGCCCTGAAGGCTGCTGGGAAATGAATCGCAGAGGATGCTGGGAGACTAGGCCCCAAACTGGACCTGAGCTCCAACCTGGGAGCCCCCGACAGTCTGTCACCCCCCAGCCCCTCCCCACCTTACCTTGTTCTTGGTCAGCACCGCAGCCTCCAGGACCGCCTGCCTCTCCCGGAGCCGTTTCTGCTTCTCCTCCCGGTTGCGCCGGAGGGCGGGGGCCCCGTGGGGATCCGGTTGAGAGGAGAGGGGGTGGGTGCCCCCCCGGGGAGGCCGCAGTCCCCTCAACGGGGGCCGTAGGGGGCCCAGGGGCAGGGGCGGCATGGGGAAAAAGGAGGGTGAGACTGGGGGGTTTCTGGAGCCCGGGATCCGCACCTGGAAGGGGGGAGGTGGGAGTCACAGGAGGATGAGGGGCAGGACCCCCACGCCCACTACTATCTGTTTACTTCTCCACAATGGCCCCAAATCTCCCTCCCGTCCCACCCTTATATAAATATCTGTCTCCCCTGCTAGACTGTAAGCCTGCTGTGGGCAGGGAACATGTCTACCAACTCTGTCATAGCGTCCTCTCCCAAGCGCCTAGTACAGTGCTCTGCAGCACTCAATAAATACCATTGATTGATTGATCCATTCTCCGTCCAGCTCCGCCAGCAGCCTGCTCTGTGACCATGAGCAAGGCATGGGCAACCCCTCCGGGCCTCAATTAATCAATGGTATTTATTGAGTGTTTACTGTGTACAGAACACTGTACTAAGTGCTTCAGAGAGGACGACACACGAGTGTCATTCATTCATTCATTCAATCGTATTTATTGAGCGCTTATTGTGTGCAGAGCACTGGACTAAGCGCTTGGGAAGTCCAAGTTGGCAACATATACAGTCCCTACCCAACAGCGGGCTCACAGTCTAGAAGGGGGAGACAGAGAACAAAACTAAACATATTAACAAATTAACAAAATAAAATAAATAGAATAAATACGTACAGACACATCCCTGCTCACAAGGAACTTACAGTCTCAGCTTCTGAATAATGGGGATTCAAAACCTGTTCTGTCTACCCCTTAATAATAATAGTAATTGTTATGGTATTTGTTAAGTGCTTATTATCTGCCAGGCACTGTACTAAGAGAAGCAGCGTGGCTCAGTGGAACGAGCCCGGGCTTTGGAGTCAGAGGTCATGGGTTCGAATCCCAGCTCTGCCAAATTGTCAGCTGGGTGACCCTGGGCCAGTCACTTAACTTATCTGGGACTCAGTTACCTCATCTGTAAAATGGGGATGAAGACTGTGAGCCCCCCGTGGGACAACCTGATCACTTTGTAACCTCCCCAGCGCTTAGAACAGTGCTTTGCACATAGTAAGCGCTTAATAAATGCCATTATTATTATTATACAGGTGCTGTGGGGAGGGGAAGGAGGTAAGGCGGGGCGCTTAACAGGTAAGAAGCAGCGTGGCTCGGTGGAAAGAGCCCGGGCTTTGGAGTCCGAGGTCATGGGTTCAAATCCCGGCTCCGCCAACTGACAGCTGTGTTTTAGGCAAGTCACTTCACTTCTCTGTGCCTCAGTTCCCTCAGCTGTAAAATGGGGATTAAGACTGTGAGCCCCCCGTGGGACAAAACTGATCACCTTGTAACCTCCCCAGCGCTTAGAACAGTGCTTTGCACATAGTAAGCGCTTAACAAATACCGTCATCATTATTATTATTATTATTACCACAGCTGTTATTAACACCACGTCTATCATCTCACACACAGACACACACTCACCCCTACATCTTCAGCGCAGCCCTGTCCTCCGCCCTCGTGCAGTCCTCCGACGGGGTCCTCCGCTATCCCAGGGGGCCCCGCGGCGCCCGACCCCTGGAACTCTATGCGCCAATGGCGGCCGCCGAGGGCCGGCGAGATCGACGCGCGCATGCGCCTAACGCCCCACCGCCCGGGGGCCCCGCCCTCCTCGGCGGTGACGTCACGGTGGGAGCGGCGGCCACGCCCACTCCGCCTCACGGGACGCTGCCCCTCAATCAATCTATCAATCGTATTTATTGAGCGCTTACTGAGTGCAGAGCACTGTACTAAACGCTTGGGAAGGAAAAGGGCGAGAGACAGAGGAAATAAGTTAGAGAGGCAGAAGAGGAGGGAGACAGAGAACCGGAGGGGGACAAAGATCCCAGCCCTGCTGCCTGTCAGCTGTGTGACTTTGGGCAAGTCCTTTAACTTCTCTGGGCCTCAGTTACCTCATCTGTAAAATGGGGATGAAGATTGTGAACCCCACATGGGACCTGATCACTTTGTATCCTCCCCAGCGCTTAGAACAGTGTTTCTCTATTTATTATTACTCTATTTATTATTACTCTATTTCTCTATTTTTTATTTATTTTACTTGTACATATCTATTCTATTTATTTTATTTTGTTAGTATGTTTGGTTTTGTTCTCTGTCTCCCCCTTTTAGACTGTGAGCCCACTGTTGGGTAGGGACTGTCTCTATATGTTGCCAACTTGCACTTCCCAAGCGCTTAGTACAGTGCTCTGCACACAGTAAGCGCTCAATAAATACGATTGATTGATTTGCACATAGTAAGCACTTAACAAATACCAAAATTATTATTATTAGAGGAAGAAGGGAGACTGAGGAGAGAATAGGAGGGAGGGGGAGATTGAGGGAGAGATGGTGGAAGGAGAAAGACGGACAATGGTGAAAGAGGCAGAGAATAGATGGGATGGGGAGATAGAGAGACAGAGGAAGAAGGAAGACAGGAGAGGGGGAGAGTGGAAGAGATAAAGGAAGGAGACAGAGAAGAGGGAGAAAGGCAGGGACAGGAGATAGAGGAAGAGATAAAGAAGAGAGAAGGGGAGATAGAAAGGGAAAGATAAAGGAGAGAGGAGACAGAATTGGAGAGATGGAGGAAGAGATACAGTAAAGAAGGGAGACAGAATAGGAGGGGCAGAGCTAGAAGAGCAGCATGGCCTAGTGGAAGGAGCCCACACCTGGGTTCTAATCCTACCTCGGACACTTGTCTGCTACGTGACCTGGGGCAAATCACTTACCTTCTCTGTGCCTCAATTTTTGCATGTAAGTGGGGTATGCAAGGTCTGCTCTCCCTCCTTAGCCTATGAGCCCCATGTGGGACAGGGACTGTCTGATCTGATTAATTTGTATCACTCCAGTTCTTGGAACAATGCTTGACATGTAGTGTTTTATATAATAATCATAATAGGGAGAGGAGAGGAGGTAGACAGAATAAGAGCGGTGAAAAGATAGAGGGAGAAAGACCGAGAGCAGAAGGGAGAGTGGGAGAGACTGAAGAGGGAAGACAAAAGAGACAGACAGAAAAGGGAGAGACAGAGGGAAAAACTGAAGAGGGAGGTACAGAATAGGAAGAGCCAGAGAAGGGACTGAGAGACTGAGGAGGCAGACAGAAGAGACAGACTGGAGGGAGACTGAGGAGGGAGGGAGACAGAGGAGGGACAGAGAAGGAAGAAACAGAGGAGAAAAAGACTGAGGGGGGAGGAAGGAAGGCACAGAGACAGAAGAAAGAGACTCAGGAGAAGGACATAGTGGGACACAGACCAGAGATTTGGAGGCAATGAGCGATCTCCTCTAATGGCCCGATTGATACCCAACCGCATTGATTCTCACAACTTTATTGAAGATTTAAAAAAAAAACCTGAAAAAATTTCCAGAGTCCTGAGGGAAGAGCGCCAACCAGCGTCTGCCGGGGAGGTGAGGAGGGGACGGCCGTCCGCCCGAGTTGGTGTATCCCAACTCCAATCGCTCCCAGCTCCCGCCCCTCGGCGCCGTGGCCCCCCTGATGTCCGTTCCTGAGGCCTAGGGAAGATCGAGCCTCGGTCCCCGCCGCATCTCCCAGCCCCCTCAGGAGCTGTTCTTCTGCCGCTTCCAGAAGCGCTTGACGTCGCCGTGGCCGGCCGGGGTGACCACGATAAGCCGCTTGGCAGGGTTTTCGAAGACCAGGACGCCCAGCTCCCGGGCGTGGGACAGCAGCAGCTCAAAGTCCACCTGGCTCAGGAACTGGTTGTACAGGACTCCTGGGTCCCCCAGAACCGTGGTGGAGGGGAGGACAGAACAGGACACACACATTGGCAAGCGGTAACACCCCAGCACTATCCCTCCCACTACCCCCAAAGAGGACCCCAGGGGTCGAGTCGCCCTTCCCCGATGCCCGGATGCAGACCAAACTGCAGTTTGTAATACTTCCCAAGCGCTTAGTACAATGTTGTGCACACAGTAAGCACTCAATAAGTATTACTGAATTAATGAATGAATCAATCAGTGGTACTTATTGAGTGCTACCTGGGGGCAGAACACTGTACCACGTGCTCAGGAGAGTCTAATTCAATGGAGTTGGCAGTTTCTCTCCTCCTCTCCATCCCCCTGGCCTTACCTCCTTCCCCTCCCCACAGCACCTGTATATATGTTTGTACGTATTTATTACTCTATTTTACTTATACATATTTACTATTCTGTTTACTTTGTTCATATGTTTTGCTGTCTGTCTCCCCCTTCTAGACTGTGAGCCCGCTGTGGGGTAGGGACCGTCTCTAGATGTTGCCAACTTGTACTTCCCAAGCGCTTAGTACAGTGCGCTGCACACAGTAAGCGCTCAATAAATACGATTGAATGAATGAATGAATGAATGCGTTCCCTGCGCACAGTGAGCTTACAGTCTGGGATGGCGAGCATGGGGAGAGAGACATTACTACAAATGACTTATATAATTTTAAAATATGTAAATAATTTAAAGACTAGCATGTTGCAGGGAATTCTGGGTACTTAGGTACAGAACTTTATACTCTTCCCACCTGCAATTTTAGTGCCTGCTTCCCCAGATGAGGTAACTGAGGCACAGAGAAGTTAAGGGACTTGCCCAAAGTCACACAATGTAAGCTCCTTGTGGGGAGGGAGCATGTTCATTCAATCATTCCATCGTATCTACGGAACGCTTAATGTGTGCAGAGCACTATACTAAGTGCTTGGGAGAGTTCAATACAACAATAAACAGACCCATTTCCTGCCCACACTCCACTGTGCTCTTCCAAGTGCAGTGCTCTGCACCCAGCCGGCCCTAAATCAATACCACTGAGGGAGAAGCAGCATGGCCTAGTTGAAAGAGCCCGGGCCTGGGTGTCAGAGGACCTGGGTTCTAATCCCAGCTCTGCCACTTGGCTGCTGTGTGACCACGGATACGTCACTTCCCTTCTCGGGCCTCAGTTTCCTCGCCTGTAAAACGGGGATTAAATTCTACTCCGTGAGCCCCATGAGGGTCAGAGACTACTGTGTCCAAACTGATAACCTTCTATCTAACGCAGCACTTAAAACGGGGCTTGGCACATAGTAAGCCCCTAACAATACCATAGCTATTATTAATTACTCTTTCCCAAGCGCTCAGCACACTGCTGGGCACACAACAGGTGGTCATTCATTCATTCATTCAATCGTATTTATTGAGTGTTTACTGTGTGCAGAGCACTGTACTAAGCGCTTGGGAAGTACAAGTTGGCAACATATACAGACGGTTCCTACCCAACAGTGGGCTCACAGTCTAGAAGGGGGAGACAGACAACAAAACAAAACATATTAACAAAATAAAATAAATAGAATATATACAAATAAAATAGAGTAATAAATATGTACAAACTTATATGCATATGTACAGGTGCTGTGGGGAGGGGAAGGAGGTAAGGCAGAGGGGATGGGGAGGGGGAGGAGGGGGAAAGGAAGGAGGAGGCTCAGTCTGGGAAGATCGAACCTCGGTCCCCGCCGCATCTCCCACCCCCATCAGGAGCTGGTCGATAAATGTTATGGATTGATCTGGTTGACTAGTTATCATCATCAATCGTATTTATTGAGCGCTTACTGTGTGCAGAGCACTGTACTAAGTGCTTGGAAAGTACAAGTTGGCAACATATAGAGACAGTCCCTACCCAATAGTGGGCTCACAGTCTAAAAGGGGGAGACAGAGAACAAAACCAAACATACTAACAAAATAAATAGAATAGATATGTACAAGTAAAATAAATAAATAAATAGAGTAATAAATATGTACAAACATATATACATATATACAGGACTAGTTCTTCCTGCCTTGGGGAGCAAGTGCCCCCACTGTAATTTATTTACATGAAAATGTCTGTCTCCCCTTCTAGACTGTAAGCTCGTTGTGGGCAGGGATGTGGCGTGACACTCACCCTCTGAGAACCGCAGGCGGTCCCTCTCCAGCTCCCACAGCCGGATCTGGTCGGTGATGGTGGGGGGCAGCACGGGGTTCTTGTGGGGGGTGGGGGGGGAGAAGATTGGGTGAGGAGAACGTGAGACCTCAGACCCCTTGACACCGCCCCCCGCCAACTCTCACCTCCACCCACCCCTAAACCCTTCGCCCCCGACTCTCCCAACCCCCAGCCCCCAGACCTGTTTCAGCATCACTGGATGGGCCCGCGTCCTCAGGAAGTGTATGATCTTGGGGGAGACAGAATGACATCAAGGTTGGGGGGATCTTAGGGAGCCTGCCTCCGCAGCCAAGCAGCGTGGCTCAATGGAAAGAGCCCGGGCTTGGGAGTCAGAGGTCATGGGTTCAAATCCCAGCTCTGCCAATTGTCAGCTGTGTGACCTTGGGCCAGTCACTTCACTTCTCTGGGCCTCAGTTCCCTCATCTGTAAAATGGGGATTAAGACTGTGAGTCCCAGGTGGGACAATCTGATCACCTTGTAACCTCTCCAGCGCTTAGAACAGTGCTTTGCACAAAGTAAGCGCTTAACAAATGCCATCATTATTATTATTACTATTATTATCATAAGCCCCCCAAAGGGCAGGTGGACCCTAGCTTTTGCTTCTGTGCTCAACTCATGGGAGGACCTTAATAAATTTGAGAAGCAGCATGGCTTAATGGAAAGAACACGGGCTTGGGAGTCAGAGGTCATGGGTTCTAATCCCATGACCTCTAATCCAAGTGACTTGCCCAAAGTCACACAGCTGACAAGTGGCGGAGCCGGGATTTGAACCCACGACTCTGACTCCAAAGCCCGGGCTCCTTTCACCGAGCCACGCTGCTTCCCTGATCCCACTGCCCCAGCACCCCCGTCTCACCACCCCCAACATCCCCAGTCCCACCAATCCCATTCGTCAGTCTCCACCACCCACTCCGTAGTCCTGGCCCCCAGCCCCGGTTCCGCCTCCCCCTGGAGTCAGACTGCCACCCCCACCCTGGCCTGCCGCCCCCCGGGCACCTGCTGGGCGGTGATGCCGCTGGCGATGGCCTGCTGCACGCTCTCCCGGGTCACCTGGGCCACCACCATGTTGGGGAAGCGGTACAGCATCTCCGAGAACAGGGCGATCAGGGCGATCTGCAGCTCTGACTCTGCCCGGGGCACACGGGCCCCGTCAGCCTAGTCCCTCCCTGCACCCCCAGGGCTCCCCCACACCTCCTTCCCTCCCCGGGGCCCACCAGGCTGCCCCCAGCCTCACCGGTGTAGGCATACAGTCGGTAGTTGGTCTCCACGACAATAAAGCCAGGCTGGTGGGCAGTGCCCGTTGCCCCGGACACACCCGACGACAGGTTGATGGCCAGACGGGTCGGGTAGTACCGGCGGGACTTCCTCTGGGGGGGAGACGGGGACAGGGTCAGAGGACCCCGGCTCCCGCAGAGACCACCCCCACCGCCCGCCCCCGGCCTACCTTCCTCTGGAAGACCAGGCCAAACTCCCGCAGATGCTGGAGGAAGCTGAGCAGGGAGTCACTCATCCCCTCCACCGAGTAGTCCTGGCGGGGGGTGGCACCGGTCAGGTCCGGCGGCCGCGGCTCAGCCCACCCCTCTCGGCCGGCCCCCGGCCTCCCGCCACCCCCAGCCCGTGCAAACCTTGCCCAGGGTGGAGAAGCTGAGCTGGAAGAGGAAGGACAGAATCTCGACCAGGTCCATGCCACGGGTCTGTGGGGAGAAAGCCCAGGCCGGCCGGTGGGAGACTCCCTCAGCCACTCCGCTCCACCCACCGCGGGCAGCCACAGGGAAACAGGGAGACAGAGACAGACAGAGAGAGGCCAAGGAGGATCACGAGAGGAAAAGGAAAGGGGAGAGGCACAGGGTGGTCAGCAATCAGCAGAGGGAGAGAGGCCCTGGGGGGAGTGCTGGCGGTTGGAGGAAGGGGGCAAGTTGGTGGTCAGAGGGAGAGAGCCGTGCTAGGGTGGGGCTGGGTGGGATGCCCCTGAGGAGGCAGGTCCTGCAGCATGAAGTACCAGAGCAGAGCCGGGGTTGCGGGCCGGGGATGGGGGGCCTGAGGCGGGGGTGCCCAGCACTTAGAACAGTGCTTTGCACATAGTAAGCACTTAACAAATACTATCATTACCTGGGCGGTCTGCAGGTACTGCAGCATGAAGTACCAGAGCTGGGCAGGGGTGTCCAGCAGCAGGAACTGGAAGCCAGCGGAGGTGATGCATGGGGGGTCCCCGGGCTCTGAGCTGGGGACACGGGGAGGGTGCGGTCACCACACGCCTCCGGGCCCCCGCCCCCATGCCCGCCCTCCCTCCGGCTGCCCGACTGACCTCTTCATGAGCCCGGCCTGGCTGAGGAGCTGGGCCAGGTCTTGGCTGACGGCGGCACTGGGGGATCCGACCATGAAGTGCAGGATGACCTGCGAGGCGGACGGGGATGCCTGGGTCCAGTCCCGGGGATGGGAGCCCCGCGTTCTGTGGGAGGTGGGGGGAGCGCAGGCCGACCTTTGACACTAGGGCCCGGTGTGGGAGCGGGGAGAGCGGGAGCCGGATCTCACCTCCCACCGCTCCTCGGCGTACTTGTCCAGCGACGGGACGTCCCTGGCGTGTTTGTCTGGGCCCAGCTGGCTTGTGTCGTCTGACCAAGCTTGGCCCCTGCGGGGGTCACGGGGTCCGGCTCAGAGAGTGACGGGGCCCAGTTCGGGGGGTCGCGGGGCCCGCCTCGGGGGTCGCAGAACTGGGCTGGTAGGGTTCACAGGCCTGACAGGACAAGGCCTGAGGACTCCCCCCGCCCTCATCCTCTCTCCCCACCCAATCCTCCGCCAGCAGCGCCTTACCACGGATCCCTCCCCTTTCCCAATCCTCCAGGTTCCTCCCCTCTGTCCAATCCCCGCTGGCCCCCTCCCCGTCCTTGCCCTGCCCCTGCCCAACTGGTGGAGCGGCCAACCCAAAGGCCCTCCCAGGGTTCCCTACTGTCCAGACCCCTCGACTCTGCCACTTCCCCCGGCTGTCACTTCATCTCCCCCTCTAGACCGTAAACTCCTGGCGGGCAGGGATCGCGTCTACTCTCCCACGCCCTTCCCAGGCCAGTGCTCTGTGCACGGCGTGCTAAACCCGACCTATCGAAGTGTGGATTAGAGGGTCGTCCTGGGGTATGGAGGTCGGGAGGCGGGGAGGAGGCTGGCTCGGGGGGCGAGGGGTCACATACCCACCCAGGAGGGCGACGCGCAGGTTCTGGCGGAAGATGGGGTTCAGGATGAAGCCCTGGAGGCCGCCGGGGAGCTGCTGCGTGTGCCAGAGGCGGAGGCGGCTCAGCAGGCCCGTGCTCTCCTCCTGAGCTCTGAAATTCATTCAACCATTCATTCGATTGCATTTATTGAGCACTCACTGTGGACAGAGCACTGTACTAAGCTCTTGGGAGAGGACAATGTAAAAATAAACGGACATAGTCCCTGCCCACAAGGAGCTTAGGATCTACTGATGAGCTTACAGTCTAGAGACCAACCTGGGCAGCAGCACGGTGATCCTGGGGGCTGGACCTGGGCACCCAGGGGTCAGGAGGGCCCACGGTCTCAGAGCCAGGAGGTCCGGTTTTAGTCCCGGCCTTCCCCCTGAGTGACCTTGGCCAAGCCACTTCCCCTCTCTGGGCCCGTTTCCTCGGCTGGAGACTTGGGAGAAGGTGCCTCTCCCTCCCTCTTAGACCCCCAGCCCCGTGGCCGGGGCTGTGTCTTCTGCTGAAGGTAAGCTCATTGTGAGCAGGGAGCGTTTCTACCACCTACATTGTCTCGTTCGCTCCCAGGCACGTAGTACAGTGTCCGGCATGCAGTAAAGTGGTCAATCAGTGGCTGGCTGATTGACTGGAGGGAGGCAGGGGAGCGGCTCAGAAAGAACGCAGGCCCGCCCCAAGAACACAAATAGAGGCACAACACCAGCCCGGACTCATCCCCTCCCGAGAACCCCCCCAGATCTGATCCTGGGAACCCCTTGTGGGTCACGGGCTACGTGATGAGTTTGTATCTACCCCAGCGCTCAGTACAGTGTCTGATATATAGTAAATGCCGCATCACTACCCTCATCACCACTTGGTATGCAGAAGGCTGGGTTGCAGTGGGCTTTGGAAGTCTGGGATGCTGATGGAGGGAGACTTTGGGGGTGGGGGAGGGCCAGGGGCAGACTGGGGGTGGGGAGACTCACTTGCTGAACTCCTTCTTCACCCACAGAGCCACGGCGGCCTGGGGCAGCGGCTGCTCCAGGAATAACATTCGCATGACCCAGTTTTTGGCCAGGGACGGGAGCTCCCTGCGGGGGAGTGGGGTCAGTAGTGCTGCCGCCCGTCCCCCCCACCTCCGCCGCACCTGCCCCTGCTGGGGGAGGGCCGGGTCTCCCCGACTCCCGCCCCCCAGCAACCGGCGCCGTGTGGGACGGGGCTCACCGGAAGACGGCGAGGCAGGTGGCGGGGTGTCCGTAGAGCCGGTCCAGGATCCCGGGGCTCAGGCCCCCCAGGAACTCCTGCAGGTTGCGGCACTGCAGCTTCCCCCGGTGCAGCCCCGTCTGCAGGGGGCCGCTCTCCATCGCCTGTGGAGGGGCACGGATGGATGCAGGGGCTTACAAGGATGGTATCTGTTAAGCGCTTACTATGTGCAAAGCACTATTCTAAGCACTGGGGGGGTTCAAGGTGATCAGGTTGTCCCACATGGGGCTCACATCTCAATCCCTATTTTACAGGTGAGAGAACTGAGGCACAGGGATGTGAAGGGACTTGCCCAAAGTCACCCAGCTGACAAGCGGCGGAACCGGGATTAGAACCCATAACCTCTGACTTCCGAGCCCGGGCTCTTTCCACTGAGCCATGCTGCTTCTCGGCTTCAGGGGAGTGGGCTGCAGAGATGCCCCCGCACCTCACCACCTCCTTCCCCTAATCTATTTTCATGTCAGTCTCCCCCTGTTATTATTAACAACGGGCTCACAGTCTAGAAGGGAGAGAACGGAGTGAATGTAATCAATCGTTGCTATTTATTGAGCTCTTACTGGGTACAGAGCTGTATTAAACGCTTGGGAGGGTCCAATACAACCGACTTGGTAGACACGTTCCTTGCCCCCAACGAGTTTACTGTCCACTCAGTAATAATAATAATAATAACAATGGCATTTATTAAGCTCTTACTATGTGCAAAGCTCTGTTCTAAGCACTGGGGAGGTTACAAGGCAATCAGGTTGTCCCACGGGGGGCTCACAGTCTTCATCCCCATTTTCCAGATGAGGGAACTGAGGCCCAGAGAAGTTACGAGACTTGCCCAAAGCCACCCAGCTGACAATTGGCAGAGCCGGGATTTGAACCCATGACCTCTGACTCCCAAGCCCGTGCTCTTTTCCACTGAGCCCTGCTGCTTCTCATTGAGCAGGAGGCGCTCAATAAACAGCCCTGACTGACACCGCCTTGCCTGCTGTGAAGCCTTTGGCAAGTCACTTCCTTGCGCCTCAATTTCCTCACCTGCAAAGTAGGGGTAAAATTCCGGTTCTCCCTCCCCTAAGGCCATGAGCCCCTTGCGGGGCAATCAATCAATCAATCGTATTTACTGAGCGCTTACTGTGTGCAGAGCACTGCACTAAGCGCTTGGGAAGTCCAAGTTGGCAACACATAGAGGCAGTGCCTACCCAACAGTGGGCTCACAGTCTAGAAGGGGGAGACAGACAACAAAACTAAACATAATAACAAAATAAAATAAATGGAATAAATATGTACATATAAAATAGAGTAATAAATACATACCAACATATATACATATATACAGGTGCTGTGGGGAAGGGAAGGAGGTAAGGCGGGGGGCTCAATCTGGGAAGGCCTCCTAAGATCAGGGATTGGGTCCGATCCGGCTGCACGGGGGGCCCCCCGTCCCCCTTCCCCAGCGTTTAGCACAGTGCTTGGGGCGTATTTATCTTACTTGTACCTATCTGTTCTATTTATTTTATTTTGTTGGTATGTTTGGTTTTGTTGTCTGTCTCCCCCTTCTAGACCGTGAGCCCGCTGTTGGGTAGGGACCGACTCTAGATGTGGCCAACTTGGACTTCCCCAGCGCTTAGTCCAGTGCTCTGCACCCAGTAGGCGCTCAATAAATACGACTGAACCCGAGTGGAAGTGTGATGATTATTCTTTCCCAGTGGCCTCCTGCGGTCGCTCACCCCCGGGTCCCGCGCCGCCATCGCCGGGGCCCCCGAAGACGCCCGGATCCGGGGGACAACAACGACAACGCGGAGCCACCAGAAGCCCGGCGCCCAGGGCGCGAGGGGAAGGAAATGGGCGGCGCACCGCCCCGCCGCAAGGCACCCCGGGAAACGGAGTCCGCCCGCCGCGGCGCCCCTTTCGCGCCTGGACTACAACTCCCAGAAGGCACCGCGGCGGGCGGGGCGCGGGCGCGCCGGCACATACGGGTCGGGTGGAAACGTGTGGACGGGAACATCGGTCCCTAGACGCTTTCTTTTGGCCTACACTTCATTCATTCATTCATTCAATCGTATTTATTGAGCGCTTACTGTGTGCAGAGCGCTGGACTAAGCGCTTGGGAAGTCCAAGTTGGCAACATAGAGAGACGGTCCCTACCCAACAACGGGCTCACAGTCCTGGAGGTACAGTGAGAAGGGTGGCAAGTAGAGCCGCGAAGTGTGTAGGCTGGGTCATGGTAATTGTCAGTTGTCAGCTGTGTGACTTTGGACAAGTCACTTAACTTCTCTGTGCCTCAGTTACCTAATCCGTAAAATGGGGATTAAGACTGTGAGCCCCCCGTGGGACAGCCTGATCACCTTGTAAACCCCCCCCCCAGCGCTTAGAACAGTGCTTTGCACATAGTAAGCGCTTAATAAATGCCATTATTATTATTATTATTATAGAAGGGGGAGACAGACCATTCATTCATTTATTCATTCATTCAATCGTATTTATTGAGCGCTTACTGTGTGCAGAGCACTGGACTAAGCGCTTTGGAAGTACAAGTCGGCAGCATATAGAGACGGTCACTACCCAACAACGGGCTCACAGTCTAGAAGGGGGAGACATTCATTCATTCATTCGTATTTATTGAGCGCTTACTGCATTCATTCATTCATTCAATCGTATTTATTGAGCGTTTACTGTGTGCAGAGCACTGTACTAAGCGTTTTGGAAGTGCAAGTCGGCAACATATAGAGACGGCCACTACCCAACAACGGGCTCAAAGTCTAGAAGGGGGAGACAGACCATTCATTCATTCATTCATTCAATCAATCGTATTTATTGAGCGCTTACTGTGTGCAGAGCACTGTACGAAGCGTTTTGGAAATACAAGTCGGCAACATACAGAGACAGTCCCTACCCAACAACGGGCTCAGTCTTGAAGAGGGAGAAAAGTCTTCCTCTTTTTATTTCAATGGTATTTGTTAAGAGCTTACTGTGTGCCGGGCACTGCACTAAACCCTGAGGTAGATACCAGAGAATCAGATTGGACACAGTCCCTGATAATAATAATAATAATAATAATAATGGCATTTGTTAAGCGCTTACTATGTGCAAAGCACTGTTCTAAGCGCTGAGGGGGATACAAGGTGATCAGGTTGTCCCACGGGGGGGCTCACAATCTTAATCCCCGTTTTACAGATGAGGGAACTGAGGCTCCGAGAAGTTAAGTGACTTGCCCAAGGTCACACAACAGACATGGGGCAGAGCCTGGATTCGAACCCATGACCTCTGACTCCCAAGCCCGGGCTCTTTCCACTGAGCCACGCTGCTTCTTATGTGGGACTCACTACCGTAATCCCCATTTTACAGATGAGGTAACTGAAGGACAGAGAGGTGAAGTGACTTGCCCAAAGTCACACAGCAGACGAGTGGTAGAGCCGGGATTAAAACCCAGGTCCCTCTGATTCCCAGGCCCGTGCTCTAGAACTATAAAGATGTGAAAAATCTTCGGAGGTGGGAAGTGAAGTGAGGACCCCAGTGCCTAGGGGACATGGGCTCAAGTGGGGAGATGAGAGGTTAAGTCCGGGAAGCCTTCCTGGAGGACACGTGATTTTAGTCGGCTGTAAATTCCTTGTAGGTTGGGGGTCACAATTGCCAACTTTATTATACTGAACTCTCCAAAATGCTAGTACATACTCTGCAAAGGGTAAACCCCTAATAAATACCATTGATTGAGTGATTGGGAATCAGGAGATGTGGATTGATTGACTAAATGATAGTAGGGGAGAGTTCTGGTCTGTCAAACATGAAGAAAGAGGAGAGAGATGAGATTGAGGTGCAGTGAGTAATAATAATAATACAATAATTGGCATTTGTTAAGCGCTTACTATGTGCAAAGCACTGTTCTAAGCGCTGGGGAGGATACAGGGTGATCAGGTTGTCCCACGTGGGGCTCACAGTCTTAATCCCCATATTACAGATGAGGTAACTGAGGCCCAGAGAAGTTAAGTGACTTGCCCAAGATCACACGGCAGACATGTGGCGGAGTCAGGATTCGAACCCATGACCTCTGACTCCAAAGCCCGTGCTCTTTCCACTGAGCCACGCTGCTGTTAAGCCCGTGGTGTAGTGGGAGAGGAGTAAGGATATTATTATTATTATTTTTGTGATAATCCATCATATTTATTGAAATATTTGCTATGGACAGTGTACTGCACTAAACACTTGGAAGAATACAACAGTTAGTAGACAAGCTCCTTGCCCATAGTAAGCTTCTTTCTTATGGTATTTGTTCAGCACTTACTAGGTTCACTAAGCGCTGCGTAGGACACAAGCAAAGTGTGACTTTGGGCAAGTCACTTCATCTGTAAAATGGGGATTAAGACTGAGAGTCCCATGTGGGACAATCTGATAATCTTGTATCTACCCCAACGCTTAGAGCAATGCCTGGCACATAATAAGCGCTTAACAAATACCATTATTATTACTAATCAGGTTGGACACAGTCCCTGTCCCACTTAGGGGTCACAGTCTTAATCCCCATTTTACAGACGAGGGAACTGAAGCCCAGAGAAGCGAATGCGTCAGTTGTACTCTATTCTGCCAAGAGCTTAGTACTGTGCTCTGAACACAGTAAGTGCTCAATAAATGCAATCGACTGACTGGCTCGCCCAAGGTCACACAGCAGACAAAAGGCAGAGCTGGGTATAGAGCCCAGGTCCTCCTGACTTTCAGACTTGCTGCTCCCGGCCAGGGTAGGTAGGAAGGGGAGATCAGACTGAGCGCCATAAATCCGAGGGTGAGGAAGTTCTGCTTCATGTGGGGGTGAATGGGCAGCCAGTTGAATCCTGCAGCTCTCACCCCAGCTTGGCCACATATCAATCAATCGTATTTATTGAGCGTTTACTGTGTGCAGAGCACTGTACTGAGCGCTTGGGAAGTACAAGTCGGCAACACATAGAGACAGTCCCTACCCAACAGTGGGCTCACAGTCTAGAAGGGGGAGACAGAGAACAAAACCAAACATATTAACAAAATAAAATAAATAGAATAGATATGTACAAGTAAAATAAATAGAGTAATAAATATGTACAAACATATATTCATATATACAGGTGCTGTAGGGAAGGAGGTAAGACGGGGGGGAAGGAGGGGGGAAGAGGGGGAGAGGAAGGAGGGGGCTCAGTGTGGGAAGGCCTCCTGGAGGAGGTGAGCTCTCAATAGGGCCTTGAAGGGAGGAAGAGAGCTAGCTTGGCGGATGTGTGGAGGGAGGGCATTCCGGGCCAGGGGGATGACGTGGGCCGGGGGTCGACGGCGGGACAGGCGAGTCCATCCCGACTCCACCACTTGTCAGCTGTGTGACCTTGGGTAAGTCACTTAACTTCTCTGTGCCTCAGTTACCTCACCTTTTGGCCACTCTTGGATTTGTTGGATTTCATCTGTGGTCCATTTGGTCTCACTTCCGCTATTGTTTTTGATCACGATCAAAACCTTCTATGGTATCTTGCCTCTGATCCATTCTCTTGCCTGGAACTTGCCTGGAACATATGGTGGGTGAAGATCTTGGGGAGGGAAACTGGGGCCCAGGGACAGATCCTTGGGCTGAGGGTGGAGAAATGAGATGGTGTTTGACTCCTTCCGGGAGCTATGGTGTCCTATCCCATTCCCAGGCAGGGCAGAACCCTGGAGGGATGGGGAGCGAGGAAAGGCGCTTTCAAGGACTCAATCACCTTGCCCACTCCTACCTCCGCTCCACTGCTCTCTTACTACAGCCCAGCCTGTGCACTTCGCTCCTCTAATGCTAACCTTCTCACTGTACCTCCATCTCATCTATCTCACCTTCGACCCATTTTCCACATCCTGCCTCTGGCCTGGAATGCCCTCCCTCCTCACACCCTGACAGAGGATCACTCTCCCCTACTTCAAAACCTTATTAAAGGCACATCTCCTCCATGAGGCCTTCCCCGAATAAGCCCTCACTTCCTCTTCTCCCACTCCCCTTCTTCATCACCCTGATTTGCTTCCTTTATAATAATAGTAATAATGATAGTATTTAAGCGTTTACTATGTGCAAAGCACCATTCTAAGCACTGGAGGGATACAAGGTGATCAGGTTGTCCCACGTGGGGCTCACAGTCTTAATCCCCATTTTACAGATGAGGGAACTGAGGCACAGAGAAGTGACTTGCCCAAAGTCACATCGCTGACAATTGGCAGAGTCAGGATTTGAACCGATGACCTCTGACTCCAAAGCCCGTGCTCTTTCCACTGAGCCACGCTGCTTTATTCAATGACCCCCCCAGCTCAGCCCCACACCATTGATGTACATATCTAATTTATATATTTAAATTACACCTGCCTCCCCCTCTAGACTTTGGGCAGGCAGTGTGTCTGTTATAGTGAACTCTCCCAAACAGCACAGTGCTCTGCTGTAAGAGCTCAATAAATGTGATTGATCGACCAGGTCAGATGAGAGGACCAGTGAAGGGAGATGGACGGAGCGGAACGAGAGGCGGCCACGGAGGAGGAGCAGGCTGCGCCGAAGGGGCACAACAAGAGGACGCTGAGGGGGCGAGGGCAAAAAATCAGAGCCGACCCTCTGTGGAAAACTCAACTTTTATTACCCGCCTACAGCGGGGGATTAAAATCGCTTCCAGCTAGGTCCATATATTAGTGTAAAAATCTGTGTCTCTCCCCAGAACAATGTACAAACCCCAAGTGATTATAGAAAACCCAACACGTGGCTACAGCAGAATGGCCCGGGTCAGCCCCGGGTGCCCCCGCCCTCCCCACCCCCACAACCCCAATATTTATTCCAAAGAAACTTACAGACTCCGAGAAACTACGTAGTATCTACAACCCAGGGAGGTGGGGTTGGGGTGGGGGGCGGGCGGGAGAAGAGGCTGATGGGAAGGCAGGGGGAGGGCACAAAAATCCCCCCCATCAGGTCCAGTGTATTGGGGGAATGTAGTGGGGGGCAGCGGGGAGACCCCGGGAGATGGGGGGCTCGTGTTCCCTGGCCCCATCCCGGCCCCCAATTCTCAGCCAGTTGCGTCCAGTGTCTGACGGAGGGACGAGGGGGCAGGGAGAATTTCCACCGTTGACCTCCCACCCCCGCATCCCTTGACCAGTGTCTCCCAGCAAGGCACCATTAGGCCGTGTCCAGTGTCTGCCCGGTGGCTTCCCTGCCCACCACCGCCCACCACCCCCACCCCAACGCCCACCTCTTGAAGTGGGACTGCCGGATCCGGGAGGCGGCGAAGGGGAGAAGGGCATGGTCCCGGCCCCAGGACCAGCTGGGTGGGGGGCGGGTGGGGCGGGGAAGATGGGGAGCGGGAGAAGACAGAGAGGAGAGATCCCCTTCTTCCCACCCTTCCCTCTGCCTCTACCCTGGCCGTCCCGGGAGAGACAAGACAGGAGACGAGAGAAGAGGCATAAGAGAGGAGATGGGAGAGAGGAGATGAGAGAGGAAACAAGAGAAGAGATGAGAGAGGAGTCAGGAGGGGGACAAGAGAAGAGATAGGAGAGGAGATGAGAGAGGAGAGAGGAGATGAGAGAAGAGGGAGGAGACAGGGGACAGCAGAGAGGGGGACGGGCGGTGTGAGGAAGAGGGTAGCAGGGGAGGGCATGGGGGGGGGGGGGGTTCCTCTTGTGTCCCGGCCGCTGGGGTTCAGACCGTGTTGAGAGCATCCTCGGCCAGGCAGCGGTGCAGCTGGGGGAACAGGGGCCGCTCCTCGGGCTCCCGGCTCCAGCAGCGGAGGATGAGCTCGTAGAGGGCCGACGGGCAGGTCGGGGGGCGAGACAGGTACACCTGGGGTGGGGGGGGGGGACTGGGTGAGCGCCGGGAGCCCCCCGCCCACCCTGGTGCCCGCCCGCCTCCCCCCGCCGCTGACCTGTCGGCCCTGGTCCCGGAAGAACTCGCCGGCGTTCTCGATGACCTGCTCGTCCGTCAGCTGTCCGAAGGGCTGGGCCCGGCACAGCGTCAGGACCTCCCACAGGGTCACCCCAAACGCCCAAACGTCGCTGGCCGTCGTGAACTTGCCCTTGGACAGCGAGGGAAGGCGGTGGGGGGAGATCAGCTCCTCCCCAGGCCACGCGCACACAACACACACCCACGCTCGGCTCAACCCACCACCCCTGCCACCGCACACCAGTGGAAACTGCTCAGTCCTTTAATAGTAATCACTAGTGGGTCTTCTATTAAGTGCTGACTTTGTGCAAGCACTATGCTAAGCACTGGGGTAGATAAAAACTAATCAGAATCCCTGTTCCCCCCCTACTTGGGGATCGCTGCCTGAGAAACAGCTTGGCCTAGTGGAAAGGGCCTGGGTCTAGGAGTAGGAGGAACTGGGCTCCAGTTTTGGCTCCTCCAGTTGTCCGCTGTGTGACCTCGGGCAGATCACTTCACTTCTCTGGGCTCCAGTTTTCTCATCTGTAAAACGGGAATTCAAACCTGTTCTCCATCCACCTTGGACTGTGAGGCCCACGTTGGGCAGGGACTGTATCTGGCCTGGTTAACTTTTTTTTCTTTTTTATGGTTTTTGTTTGTTTTTTAATGGTTTGTGTTAAGCGCTACTGTGCCAGGTACTGCTCTAAGCACCAGGATAAATAGAAGTTAATCAGGTTGGACACAGTCCACGTCCCACACGGGGCTCACCATCTTAATCCCCATTTTACAGAAGAGGTAACCGAGACCCAGGGAAGTGACTTACCCACGGTCACACAGCAGACAAGTGGCAGAGCCAGGGTGAGACCCCAGGTCCTTCGATTCCCAGACCTGGGCTCTACGGGCTGCTGGCAACTCCCCGGAGTCCTTAGCCCATAGTAAGCACGTAACCAGTGTCACTATTATTGATTGGAAGCTGTTCGGTCTGGTCAGGGGCCTGGAGTCAGGGAGGCTGGGAACCTGGCAGGGGGAGCAGTGAGGGGCTTGGCCCACGGAGACGGGGCACCACGGCCACCGACCTCACCCCCTTGGCTATGGGGGGAACTCGCCCTGCCCGCTCCTTCCTGGCCACCCCTCGGCCCCATTCCTTTTCCCAGGTAGGGCTCCCCGCCCCCACCGCAACCTCGCTGCCCTTCATCTCCGCTCCCTCCGTCGTCACCCCCATGGCGCGACCCGTCACCATGAGGATGTACTCCAAGGCCAGCCAGTGGATGGGCAGCACGGCCATGGCCCCAGCCCCGCCAGAGCCCGCCCATCGGTCCGTCCATCCATCCATCGGTCCCCTCGGCCCCTCACCATGAGGATGCACTCCCAGGCCATCCAGCGGATGGGCAGCACGGCCCGGCCTTGCACCCGATAGTAGTCCCCGGCGTACAGGTTGCGGCTCATGCCGAAGTCGGCAATCTTGATGGTGAAGTGCTCCCCGACCAGGCAGTTGCGCGTGGCCAGGTCGCGGTGAACGAAGTTGAGCGTGGCCAGGTAGCGCATCCCCGAGGCGATCTGGGCCGCCACGTGCAGCAGCATCGGGTAGCTGAGACGAGAGGGGACAGGGGGACAGTTCATCCCTCCCCCACCGCAGCCCGGCTGGGACAGGCCATTCCTCTTTCCCCTTGGCATCCCAGCCAACCCCCCTCTGCAATTCCCAGGTGGAATTTCCTGCCCTCCCCTCCTTTCCAAACACCTATCCCAATCTACCCCGCAAACTCATTGTTTCCCTGCTAACCACATTGTTTGGCACACAGTAATAATAAGTGGCATTTACGCCCGACGATCTTGTATTTCCTGCAATGCTTAGTACAGTACTTGGCCCAAAGTGAGCACTTATCAAATACCATTATCATCATCATCATCATCATTATTATTATTAACACAGGTGCTGCTCCCGAGCTGCAGGATCTCTGGGAGGGTGACAGCGTCCGTGTCAGCAATGGTGGTGCCCGGGGCCGGGCCGGGCCAGACGGATGCAGGCGGGAGGACAAACCTGATGGTGGGTCCCTGGGCGGCTCCTCCGGGCCCCGGGCCCGGGCCTCCGGCCACCACCTTGTCCTCCAGCTGGTGGGCACTGAGGAACTGGTTGAGGTCGCCGTTCTCCATGTAGTCGGTGATCATGCAGAGGGGGTCGTCCTGCACGCACACACCCAGCAGGCGGATGATGTTGGGGTCCTTGAGCCGCGACATGATCTTCACCTCCTTCAGGAAGTCGTTCCTGGGGCCGCCGCCGCCGCCAGAGGAGGAAGAGGAGGAGGAGAAGAAAGGAGTTAGAGGGAATCCCCCCGCAGCCTCTTGCCACGGAAGAGTTCCTCGTGGAGGTCTCCCCTGCCACCGACCCCCACCCCTCTGCTGGATGTAGAACAATCCATCCCCTCACCACTGTTGGTTGTGGACAATCCACCCCCCGCCCCCCACCACCGCTGAATGTGTAATAATCTATCCCCCCGCCACTGTTGGACATAATAATAATAATGATGGCGTTTATTAAGCGCTTACTATGTGCAAAGCACTGTTCTAAGCACTGGGGAGGTTACAAGGTGATTAGGTTGTCCCACAGGGGGCTCAACAGTCTTCATCCCCATTTTACAGATGAGGGAACTGAGGCCCACAGAAGCGAAGTGACTTGCCCAGAGTCACACAGCTGACAAGTGGCAGAGCCAGGATTTGAACCCATGACCTCTGACTCCAAATCCCGGACTCTTTCCACTGAGCCACGCTGACATGGAACAACCCACCACCCACCACTGTTGGCTGTGGAACAATCTATTCCCCACTTTTGCCGCTGTCATGGACAATCTACCCCATCCCCCTGCTGCAGAACACGGAACAATCCATTCCCCCCTTGCTGTTGGATGTCGAACAATCCATTACCGACCCCCCAAACAAAAAACAAAAAACAAAACCCCACAAGCTTGTGAGGATACAGTGCCTCCTCCCGCAGGCAATGGACCCATCTGCACCCAAAGAGAAAAGGCTGGGGTCCCGCCGGCTATCAGAAGAGGCCAGAGGCCACTAGGCTGGTGACTCCGGGAGAGTCCGCCTTAAACCAGCCCCTCGGAATGGACCGTGAGTTCGTTGTGGGCAGGAATGTGTCTGTTTGTTGTTACATTGTACTCTCCCAAGCGCTTAGTACAGTACTTTGCACACAGTAAGTGCTCAATAAGTACGATTGAATGAATGAATGAGTGAGCCACCCCCTGCCAAACCCAATGGACCAGTCGGCCTCTCGGTACTGTCCCGGCCCCCTCTAGACCTTCGAGTCCGCCTCACCGGAGCCCGCCCCTCCAGCTCTCATTCATTCATTCATTCAATCGTATTTATTGAGCGCTTACTGTGTGCAGAGCACTGTACTAAGCGCTTGGGAAGTACAGGTTGGCAACATATAGAGACGGTCCCTACCCAACAGTGGGCTATATATATGTGTATATATATATTATATATACAATATTATTATATATTATATTATATATTATATATTATATATACAATTATATATAATGTGTAATATATAATATAATATATTGATATTATATATAATATTATATAATATATTATATATATATAATCCCGGCTCCGCCACCAGTCTGCCGTGTGACCCCGGGCGACTCCCTGTTCTCCTCTGGGCCTCGGTCTCCCCGTTTCTCCCTGGACCCACCCCCCAGGCCCCAATCCTGGAGTCTAAACTGGGCCCCTTCCTCAGGCTACTTCCCTGGGCTCTACTCCTGGGCTCCACTCTCCACTCCATCCCTTAACCTCCCTCTGGCCATACCACCAGGCCACACCCCAGGCTCCACCCCATAGTAACCATCCCCTGGCCACTCGCCAGACCACCCTAGACTCCACCCTTAGTCACACCCCCAGACTCCACCTCTTAGCAACCCCAATCGTGGTCCCACCCTCAGGTCCTCACCGGGCATTCTTGGTGGCATCGGAGCGCAGGATCTTGACGGCCACGAGCAGGGGGCGGCCCTTGCGGACGTTGAGGGGGAACTCGAGGCTGAGCAGGTCCTGGGGGCTCTCCACCTCGCACAGGTGCACCTGCGGGGCCGGGACAGGTCAACGGGCTCCTCATCCTCCAGCAACCCCGGGGCCAACCGGAGTCACCGCCTCGGGGTCCGGCCGTCAGAGACTGTGAGTTCTTTGTGGGCAGGAAGTGAGTCTACCAACTGCTGTACTGGACTCTCTCAAGGGCTTAGTACAGTGCTCTGCACACCTTCGGCACTCAAAAAATACCACTAATTGACATAGTCAGTGCTCGAAAAAAACTAATAACCGATGGATTCGGGAGCAGGTGTCAGGACCCTAAAGCCGGGGACCGGCGTCAGATGTCTGGGTGGGGGTCAGAGGTCGGGGCCAAGAGCGTCTTTTCACCTCTCCAAACTGGCCCTCTCCAAGCTTCTCCTTGAAGCGGAGGCGGGAACGGGGGAAGTCCCCGCGGGGGGGGCCGTCGGCCACCACCCCGGGGGGCAGGGCCGGCACGGCGTACGTGTTGCCCCCAGTGACGCCCTGCAGGGTGACGATGTCGGCCTCGGCGTAGTGCGGCACGCTGCTGGGGGGCGGGGGCAGCAGGGGTGCCCCGGGCTTCTCCGGCTCCATGTAGTCCCCGGTGCACGCTGCGGGGGTAGGGGACGGGGGTTGTTAGGGCCGGAGGGGAGCCCGGAGGCCCAGCCCTCGGCCTGCATTCTCGGCCCTCTCCAGGCCCCCCACCCCCTCTGGTCTCAGAGGGCCCCACCCCCTGATCCTCAGCGGAGAATCCAGTTTGCTTCAGCCCTCATTCCCCGCGACCACCCCTCCAGAAGCAGAGAGCGTGAAGCGAGATGGACGGCAGCCAGAGTTCAGGGAGAACTTCCCAATGGGAGGGTGATCGGGAAAGGAGAAAGCGAGGGAGGCCCAGGCAGCTCCTTCCCCAGCTATCTCTCAGCATGGGAAAGATCCCAATTGATGTGCGGAGGGAGGCGGGGGCAAGAGGAGCCCTCCGGCTTGGAAGCAGAGGCAGGGGGACGGACAGGATGACCTCAGGAGAGCCCCCATCCAACCACCAGCACCTTCTGGGCCTCGGTTACCTCATCTGGAAAATGGGGATTAAGACTGTGAGCCCCACGTGGGACCACCTGATCACCTTGTATCCCCCCAGCGCTGAGAACAGTGCTTGGCACATAGTAAGCGCTTAACAAATACCATCATTATTATTATTATTACTCCCCTCTGCACAGATTGTCTGTCCGCCCCCGATCCTCCTGGTCTCCGCCCGATTCTGCCCCTCCCAATCACCTCCAGAGACAGCCAGGAGCCTCCAGAGCTTCGGAGGTGGGGGGTGGTCCCGCAGGCAGGGGTAAGGATAGGGGGGCATGCAGGAGAGGGGGAGGGGGCCAGAGCCTCTCCCCGTGCAGCTTTGAGCACAGAGACAAACGACAAGGAGGCCACACAAGGGGGGGACCACAGAGAGTTCACAGGGTGGGTGTGGAGGAGGGGAAAGGGCTGCGGACACCACAGGCTTCCCGGCCATCCTGGGTTGTTATGGTGGGGTGGCGGGGCGGGGGGCCGCAAGGGTTGTGGGGAACGATTTCTCCCCCTGAACGAAAAAGGGCAGCTGAAATAGGAGCAGAGGCAGCAGAGAAAGATCTAAGGGTGCGAGAGCCTTCTCCTCCGCAGCTCTGGAGAGCAGAAGAGGCCACGACGGGGAGAGAGCGAGACAAGCGCAAGGCGGGAGAGAGCTTCTCCTGGGCCGCCGGGGGTGCCCGGGGGGCGGAGGGGCTTACCCTGGGTGTTGGTGGGTTTGGCCCAGGCGGGCGTGGGGTGCCCGAGGCCGCGGGGGGGGGCGGGCATAAGTGGCCAGGAGAAGGCGGTAGGCCGGATTGGAGAGCAGCAGCGCTGTCGGGAGAGGAGGGGGAGAGACACGGGGAGGGGGCGGGTGAGGCCGGGGACGCGGACGGACAGACGGACGGACGGGCGTAGCGGGAGGGCACGGGGCGAGGCAGGGGCCGGACAGACGGGGCCCGGGGCTGGGGGTGGAGAGGGCAGGGAGACGGGAAGACAGGACGAGGCCGACATGTGGCAAGAGGAGAGGCGGGAGGGACCGGGCAAAAGAGGGGGAGAGATGGGGGGCGGAGGTCACAGGGTGTACAGACGGAAAAGAGCCACGGTGGATGGGGGGCGGGGGGGGGGGGCGGAGGAGGTACCCCTCCCGAGGGTCCATACCAGAGCCATTGTGGGGGGCGCTGGGCCCGGGAGGGGGGCCGCCGCCACCGCCGCGGGGCCGGGGCTCCTGGTAGGGGGGCGGCTCGCAGGGGCCGGGCCGGTTGTTGATGAGCACAGTGTCTCCGGGGACGGAGAGGTGGACGGTCAGCTCCTCCTCCGATACCCGCCGCTCCGCCTGGGCCCGGCCCCAAGCGGTCAGCGGGGGCCTTGTTGGGACCCCATCTCCATCTGCGCCCCCTCTTCTGCCCTTCCTCCCCCTCGGCCACACCCCCTCCCTTATGGGTGTCCCCCCTCCAGGTTCCACCCCGGCCCCCCAGCCCCCCACCTTCTCCGCCCCCTGTCCTGCTGGCCCCCCTCTGGGCTCCTGAGGGCCCTCGGGATGCCCACCTTGCCTAGCAAGCGGCGCCAGTGCTGCCTCCAGAGCATGAGGGCAATGACGAGCAACAGCAGGAGGATGATGGCCACCAGGCAGCCGATCAGGATGGCCGTGGGGCTGCCCTCCGCCTTGGGCACCGGCTGCTGCCCCCGCGGCTCGGCCTCTGCGGGGACCAGACAGGGCGGATCATCCTACCCCCCCTGGATGGGGGGTAGGCGGTGGGGTCTGGCATAAACTGGGGTGGGGGTGGGTCGGCCAGGGGCACAGGGCGAGAGCGGGCCTTGGGGAGAAATCGGGGGTCAGGCCTATTGGAAAGCGCCTGACCTGCAAGCCAGAGGACCTGGGTTCTGCCACGTGCTTGCTTTGTGACCTTGGGCAAGTCACGTCACTTCTCAGTGACTCAGTTTCCTCATCGGTAAAATGGTGATTGAATCGTACTCCCTTCTACTCAGACCGTGAGCCCCATGTGGAACGGGGAATGTGTCCCACCTGATAAACTTGTATATGCCTCGGCTCTTAGATCGGTACTTGGCACAGAGTAAACAACTGATAAATACCACAGTTCCTATTAGGAAAGGAGAGGATGAGAAAAGTGGAGACCTCGAGACTGTAAGCTCCTTGTGGGCAGGGACTGTGCCTATCAACTCTGTTGTATTGTCCTCTCCCAAGCGCTTAGTACAGTGCTCTGCACACAGTACGTGCAGTGTGGCCTAGTGGATAGAATACATAGTAAGTGCTTAACAAATACCATTATGATTATTACTCTCCCAAGTGCTCCCAAGTGCGTGGCCTAGTGGATAGAGAAAGAGCCTGGGAATCAGAAGGGCCGGGATTCTAATTCCTAATCCACCCCTTGTCCACTGTGTGACCTTGGGCAAGTCACTTCACTTTTCTGTGCCTCAGTTACCTCATCTATAAAATGGGGATTAGACTGTGAGCCCCAGCTGGGACAGGGACCGTATCCAATCTGATTACTCTAACACTTAGTACAGTGCCTGGCACATAGTAAGCATTTAAATACCATCAATTGATTGATCGATTGACCAAGAAAGACAGGGGGAAGACCCTGGACAGAGGGAGACCAAGCCAGGAGGATGGGGGGGTGGGGGGACATGTTACCCAGGCTGCTGAAGTTGGTGGGGGCTGGACCGGGGGCAGGAGGGGCGCTGCCATCTGAGGGCAGAGAGAATTCGACCGGAGATGATCCGTTCACCACATCTGGGAGGAAAAGACAGGGAAGGAGTCGGGTGAGGAACCAGAGGGGGCTCCGACTGAGCCTGTTCGGTCTGGAACAATTTTTTCTCACCGGTGCACTCTTTCTGGGCACTCAGTACAGTGCTCTGCACTCAGGGGGCACTTAATAAATACTACCACAACTTGCCCTTTCCAATGGGAGCAGGGGTGTACGCGTGGCCTTGTGGGAAGAGCCCGGGCCTGGGCAACAGGAGACCTGAGTTCTAATCCCGGCTCCACCATTTGCCTGCTGCGTGACCTTGGGCAAGTCACTTCACCTCTCTGGGCTTCAGTTTCCTCCTCTGTCAAACTGGGATTCGATCCCCGTCCTCCCTCCCGGTGTGGGGGCCGGGATTGTGTCTGATCTTGGTTATCTTGTCCCACTCCCCACCGCAGCACTTAGTCCAGTGCTCAGCACCCTAAGTGGGGGACACTTAGGAAATACTCTCTGGAATGGGAGTGGGGGGGCGTGTGTGGAGGGGAGGGGTCCCAGGGTGGGGGTCCTCACCGGAGAGGAAGGCGATCTCGCTGAAGAGCAGCCAGGGCCCGGCAAAGAAGAAGCGGCACTGCAGGAAGCGGGCGACGCGGCCCCCGAGGGGCACGGCCACGGCCCGGGCGCTGGGGTCCCCGAGTCCCCCGGCCAGCGTGTGCCGTACCGGCTCCTCTTCCCAGCCCGACGCCAGGCCCCGCTTGAAGCGGCAGTCCACGCCGCCCGGGAGGCGAACACCCTGCCTGTGCATGTTGTTGCAGTGGACCTGCAGCGGCGGGTAGATGGGGACAAGAATGGGGAGAGGAGTGGTGGGAAAGAAGGAGGAAGGAAGGGAAAGGGGGAAAGGGGCAGAGGAGAAAGGGGGGAGACGGGTGGGGGAGAGGAGGATAGAGGGATCAGGATGGAGAGGGGTTGTAGTGGGGGAATGAGAAAGGGAGGAAGGGGAGGGAGGAGAGGGATGAGGGAAGAGCGGGGGGCATGGGGAGAGATGAGAGGTTTGGGGGAGATGCCAGGGAGAGAGAGATGGGGAAGAGGGGCAGATGGGGGAAAGGGAAGTGGGGGAAAAAGGGAAGGGGAGAGAGGAGGGTAAGGGATGTAAGCACGCCTGGGACCTCCGTCTGCTCCATGCTCCCCATCCCCCCTTCCCCCGCCATCCAGTCCTTCCTGTTCCCCCTTCCCGCCCCACCGTTACTGCTCCCTATAATGCAATCTCCCCCCGCCAACCGGGACCCCGGATGAACGCCGGGAAATCCAGCTCCTCCAGGACCTCCAGTCCGGAATCCCCTATGGACACCGGCCCCCCCAGACCGGACCGGCCCCAGCTCCTGGACGGCCTGGCCCCCGTCCCCGCCCCCATCTGGCTCCAGCCCTGGCACCTGCATGGCCCGGAAGGCCCGGAGCCGGTCAAACTCGAACTCCATCTCCACGTAGCCGTGGGGGAAGCTGGCGTTGGCCCAGCCCACGTAGTCGTAGCCCGGCCACACCCGCAGCTCCCGGCTCCGGCGGAAGTCATCCAGACCCAGCACGCCGTCCGTCAGCTGGCCCAGGCCCCCGTACTGAAGCCTGCAGGTGGGGTTCGGGGGAGAGCACCTGATATGGGGATTCCACTCACCCCCGCACCACCAAGCCTGGACTAGGACTCCAGCCACTACACCGCCGACCCCTAGGCCCCGGCCCACCCAGACCCCCGACCCCAGAGCCGTCCCAAACCCCAGCATCCCAGCCCCTCGACTCCCCAGCCGTCCCACCTCTCAGTCCCTGGCCCCCTGGACCTTGGCCATTACACCCCCAACCCCCAGCCACCCACAGCCCGGCCACTAAACCCCCAATCCCCGGCCCCAGCCACTAGCCACTCAGGCCCCCAGACCGACCTCCGGCCCCCGGCCACTATACCCGACCCCCAACAACCCGGACCCCCCAGCAAACCAGACTCCCGACCATACCACTAATAACTATAATAATAATAAGGATGGCATTTGTGAAGCGCTGACTATGTACCGAGCACCGTTCTAAGCACTAGAGTAGATATAAGGCAATTAGGTTGTCCCACGTGGGGCTCACAGTCTTAATCCCCATTTTTCAGTAAGGGTATGTCATCCCAACCCTCAGCCCCTGGCCACCAGACCCCCAGTCCCCATCCCCTGGCCACCCGGGCTCCAGCCACAATAACACCAAAGCAATCGATCATATTTATTAAGCACATACTGTGTGCAGAGCATTGTCCTAAGCCTTTGGGAGAAGATAGTATAGAGTTGATGAACACAGCCCCTGCCCACTAGAGGGGCCCCAGACTCCCAGCCGCTGCACCCCCTCCGCCCCCATCCCCAGCCACCAGATCCCCGACCCCCAGCCTGGTCCCTCCCACCCTGAGTGTCCCAACCCTGGCCTCTAACTGTCCCCACCGGGGAGGAGTGGGGGCTCCACGCATGTCTGAACCTTCTCAGATCTGGGGGACGGAGAGAGGGTCCCACCCTACTCCTCATCCTTGTGCCCCTACACCACCCGGCCTTCTCCTCCTCTTCCTGTCCCACCACTCTGGGTGGTTCCTGCTGTCCCTCTCCCCAGCCTTCCCTGTAGCCTCTAGTTCTCTCCTGAGCCCTCTCAGAAGCCCCAGGGCTTCCAAGCAGCCTCCAGTTCTCCCTCTGAGCCCTCCCAGAAGCCCCTGGATCTCCCCTCAGTCTTCTCAGCAGCCTCTAGTTCATGCCCGAGGCCTCCCAGTAGCCCCCAACCCAGTCCTCCCAGCAGCCCCCTATCCTCCCCTGAGCCTTTCCAGCGGCCTCTAGTTCTCCCACAGGGCCTCTCAGCAGTCACCATCCCAGTCCTCCCAGTAGCCTCCATCCTCCCTCCAGCCTTCCCAGCAACATCAGCCCACCCACCAGCCCCCAGCCCAGTTCTCCAAGTAGCCCTTGACCCAGTCCTCCCAGCATCCCCCCCGCTCTCCCCACAGCCCTTCCAACAGCCCCCAGCTCCCATCTCTCACCCGCTAACCGAGTAGCCGTCGTAGGTGGAGTCATTGAGGTGTATGGCCTCTGACAAGTACATAGTCTGGCCCTCGGGTGCTGTGTAGGACAGCAGACCATCTGCGGTGGGGGGGGGGGGGGAGAGTGTGGAAGAAGGGCGTCAGGGTGAGCCCCCCACCCTGCTGGGGGCAGCTCAGCGTAGATTGATTTTGGGGTGGGACGGTGTGAGGGGTGGCCCAGTGGGACGTCCCGCTTACCCTTCCAGAGGCAGCCGTACAGCTCCACGCGAAGACACACGCTCATGAGTCGGTCGGCCCTGGGGTAGAAGCGGACGAGACGGGCCACCAGCGGGGGGCCCAGGTCCTTCAGCACCACCCCCCCGGGGTCCTCGTTCCCCGAGATCACCTGTGGGGACATAGGCATGGATGGGGCGGGGCCCGCTGAAACCCCCCGAGAGCCCCCGGGTCAATCAGTGGTATTTACTGAGCCCTTACTGTGTGCGGAGCTCTGAACTAAGCGCTTGGGAGACTCCAATATAACAGAGTTAGTAGACACGTTCCCTGCCCACAACAAGCTGACAGTTTCCAGGGGGAGACAGACATGAACATAAATTGCAGGCATACATAAGTGCTGTGGGGATGAAGCCGGGGAGATTAAAGGGTGCATTCATTCATTCAATCGTATTTATTGAGCGCTTACTGTGCGCAGAGCACTGTACTAAGCGCTTGGGAAGTACAAGTTGGCAACATATAGAGACGGTCCCTACCCAACAGTGGGCTCACAGTCTAGAAGGGGGTGCAGATACACGCAGAAGGGAGACGGAGCAGGGGAAATGAGGGCTTAGTTGGGGAAGGCCTTTTGGAGGAGATGGGATTTTAATAATAACGATAATGATGGTATTTCTTCAGCGCTTACTATGTGTCAAGCACTGTTCTAAGCACTGGGGTAGAGACAAACTAATCAGGCTGGACACAGTCCATGTCCCAAATAGGGCTCACAGTCTTAATCCCCGTTTTACAGATGAGGGAACTGAGGCACGGAGGAGTGAAGTGACTGGCCCAAGGTCATCCGGCAGTCAAGTGGCGGAACCGGGATGAGAACCCGGGTCCTTCTGACTCGCAGGCCCGGGCACTATCCAGCATTTTAATAAGGCTCTGCCGGTGGGGAGAACGGTGGTCTGTCCGATATGAAGGGGGAGGAAGCTTCAGACCAGAGGGAGGATGTGGGCGAGGGGTCGGGGGGAGACGGATGAGATCGAGGTACAGCGAAAAGGTTAGTGTTACAGGGGCGAAGTGGGTGGGCTGGGTTGAAGTAGGAGAGGAGCGAGGTGAGGTAGGAGGGGGCAAGGTGATGGACGGCTTTAAAGCCGATGGCGAGGAGTTTTTGTTGGATGCGGAGGTGGGTGGGCCACCACTGGTGGGTCTTGAGAAGTGGGGAGATGTGAACTGAACTAGAAACCCTAATGTTTGTTACCCGCCCCCTGCCAGCCTCTCGTTCATTCATTCAATCGTATTTATTGAGCGCTTACTGTGTGCACAGCACTGGACTAAGCGCTTGGGAAGTACAAGTTGGCAACAAATAGAGACGGTCCCTACCCAACAGCGGGCTCACAGTCTTGAAGGGGGAGACAGACAACAAAACACATTAACAAAATAAAGTTAATAGAATAAATATGTACAAATAAATGGAGTAATAAAAATGTACAAACATATGCCGCTAATCTCCTCACCGTGCCTCGTTCTCGCCTGTCCCGCCATCAACCCCTGGCCCACGTCATCCTCCTGGCCTGGAATGCCTTCCCTCCCCACATTCGCCAAGCTAACTCTCTAGCTCAATAAATACGATTGATTAATTGATTGATTCCTCCCTTCAAGGCCCTACTGAGAGCTCATCTCCTCCAGGAGGCCTTCCCACACTGAGCCCCCTCCTTCCTCTCCCCCTCCTCCCCCTCCCCGTCCTCCCCACCTTACTCTCCTTCCCCTCCCCACAGCACCTGTATATATGTATATATGTCTCTACGTATTTATTACTCTATTTATTTTATTTGTACATGTTTATTCTATTTATTTTTTGTTAATATGTTTTGTTCTCTGTCTGCCCCTTCTAGACTGTGAGCTCACTGTTGGGTAGGGACCATCTCTATATGTTGCCAACTTGTACTTCCCAAGTGCTTAGTACAGTGCTCTGCACACAGTAAGCGCTCAATAAATACGATTGAATGAATATATATATATACACACAGGTGATATACATATATACTTAGAGAAGCAACATGGCTCAATGGAAAGAGCCCGGGCTTTGGAGTCAGAGGTCATGGGTTCACATCCCGACTCCGCCAACTGCCCGCTGTGTGACTTTAGGGCAAGTCACTTAACTTCTCTGGGCCTCAGTTCCCTCATCTGTAAAATGGGGATTAAGACTGTGAGCCCCCCGTGGGACAACCTGATCACCTTGTAACCTCCCCAGCGCTTAGAACAGTGCTTTGCACATAGTAAGCGCTTAACAAATGCTATTATTATTATTATTATTATTACATACAGGTGATATACGTATACACAGGTGGATATATGGATCCCTCCCAAGTCCAACCCTCTGCCCCTGTCCGGCCCTGGCTGGCCTCATTCCTCTTTGCCTAAGCCCTTCCTCTCTCAGGTCCTTACCACCCCCTTCCTGACTCCTCTTCCTCTAACTCCAACCCTCACCCGCTCATACCTACTTCCCAGTCTGGCCGCCCCCCGCCCCGGCCCCGGCCCCTCACCTCCTGTCCCCAGCGGTCCTTCCAGGACATCCAGCGATGGCCATCTCGTGAGTAGCGGAGCCGGTAGCCGGGGGAGAACTCCTTGCCCAGTCCCCCAGCGTGCCGGCCCTGAGTCCCTACCAGGGCCACCAGGTGCAGCCGCCGCAGGTCCACCTGCAGGTACTCGGCCTCCGCCGGGAACACGGGCTCCGCCGGGCACCAGGCTCCGTCCCCGTCGCTGCTCTCCAGCCTGGGCGGCCACCACCACATGGACGCGGGGACGGAGAGAGATGCAGGTTTTTGCTTTCATCCTCTGGGATCATTCTATTACCAGAGGGTCTCCTGGGGCTACCGTCTCCGTGGGGCCCACCCTGGCTCCTGCTGAGACTCCCAGGCTCCCTCTGCTACTGTAGGTCTCCTGGGAAGCTCTGGTTCCTACAGAGATCCCTGGTTATTATTCTTAATTAATAACAATGTTTAGGCACTTATTCTGTTCCAAGCACTACACAAAGATAAGCAGGTCAGACACGGTCCCTGTCCCACATGGGGCCCATCATCTAAGTAGAAGAAGCAGCATGCCGCAGCAGATAGAGCACGGGCCCAGGAGTCAGGAGGTCATGGGTTCTAATCCCGGCTCCACCACTTGTCTGCTGGGTGACCTTGGTCACAGCGCTTAGTACAGTGCTTTGCACACTGTAAGCGCTCAATAAATGCGATCAAATGAAAGTTACTTCACTTCTCTGTGCCTCGGTCATCTGTAAAGTGGGGATCGAGACTGTGAGCCCCTCCTGAGAGAGGGACTGTGCCCAACTAGATTTGCCTGCATCCACCCTGGCACTTAGTACAGTGCCTGGCACATAGTAAGTGCTTAACAAATACCATCATTGTCATTAGAAGGGAGAACAGGTATTAATGCCCATTTTACAGATGAGGAAACTGAGACCTGGAGAAGTGAAGTGACTCACCCCAGGTCCCACAGCAGGCAAGTGGCAGGGCAAGGGATTAGAACCCAGGTTCCCTGTTATTGCTTTGTTATTGTGGGGTCTCCTATCTGGGCCCACTGGGCCTTTGAAGCATGCCCAGAAGCTAAAATGCTCCTCTCCGGCCCGCCGGGAGTTTCCTATTTGGGGTCCCTTACCCTGTAAAGCTCTTTGAGTGTGTCATGACTACCACTTATCTTCCCCCTCTAGACTGTAAGCTCATTGTGGGCATGCAATGTGACTACCTACTCTGTTTTCACTATCCTCTCCCAAGTGCTTAGTACAGTGTTCTGCACACAGCAAGCACTCAATAAATACCATCGGTCGGTACTGATTATTGCTTGTTCAAAGCTAGGGCTTTCTATATGGGATACAGGGTAGATACAGCGTCCCTGTCCCAGTCTAAAAGGGAAGGAGAGTAAGCATCATTCCCCATTTTCCTGACGAGCAAAGGTGAAGTGGCTTGTCCTGGGACACAAGGCGGATCAGTGGAGTAGAATCCAGGCCTCTTGACTCCCAGCCAGGGTCCCAAGGGAGGCACCCTAAGGTGTCCCCTTGAGAAGCAGTGTGGCCTAATGGAGAGAACCTGGGCCAGGGAATCAGAAGACCTAGGTTCTAAACCTGGCTCGGCCACTTGCTCGCTGTATGACCCGGGACAAGTCACTTCACTTCTCTGGGCCTCAGTTTCCTCATCCGTAATATGGGGATTCAGTACCCGTCGGCTCTTCCGCTTAGATCGTGAGCCTCGTGAGGGACAGGGCCTGGATCCGATCTGATCCGATGATGTTATATCTCCCCCAGCGTCTGGCGCAGTGCTCAGCATCAAGAATAATAATCACTATGGTTCTCGCTAACACTTACTATGTGCCAGGCACCGGATCAAGCACTGGGGAAGAGGAAAGATAATCACTGCGGACACAGTCCCTGTCCCACAAGGGGCTTACGGTCTAAAGTAGGAGGGAGACCCGGGATCGCCTCCCCATTTCCCAGATGAGGAGACGGAGCCTCCCGCATCGTGGTCATCCTGTGGCGGGTCACCTGCTGTGCCGGGCGGCCGTGGAGTCGGACCAAGAGCTGGACGCGGAGATGTCGCTGTCGGGAATCGTGCGGTCCTGCATGCCCAGCGCGTAGCGGCACTTGGCTGTCGGGGATGGGTTGGGGGACACGAGGGGTCAGGGGCCGGGGGGCTTCCACCCCCTCCCCCCCTCCCCACATCGAGGCTCTGGCCGCCCCCAGGGCCTCGCCCCCTCCCCACATCCTACCGGGGTCAAAGTGTCCGTCCATGTCGGCCTGCGCAGGTGTGGCCCACGGCCCCAGGGTCAGCAGCAGCAGCAGCAGCAGCAGCAGAAGAGAGGGCAGCCTCGAGGTCGGGGGGCCTCGGCCCATCCTTCCCAATCCGTCAGGCCCCCGGGGGAGGGGGCGGCATGTCTGGTGGGGGGGAGAGGGGGCCGGTGGGCCGGGGGTCAGGGGGTGGATGGGGATTTGGGGATCTAACCATCAGCCCTCCATGGGCCCCCCCCATCCACGCCTCCTGCTTCCCTGCTCTGCTCCCAGGCGGGCCCTGCCCCCGCAACCCCCTTAGTCCCCCCAGCCCAGGCCCGGGAGGAGGCTGGGCTTGGGGCGGCTCGCCCGGAGCTGAATAGAAGCGCCAGTTTCCCGGGAGATGGTTGGGGGCGGGGGAAGCGGGGGGCCCCGGGGCCCCCGGCCCTTTGTCCGGCTCCAGCTGCTCCCGCCAGCCTCCGCCGGCCTCCCCCGGCCTCCGCCGGCCTCCGGGACTGGAATGCGAGAGGCAGCTGAGCCCCCGAGGTGCGGGGACGGCAGCTGGAGGGGGGAAGCCCGGCGGGGGGCGGGGGGACGCCTGGGTCCGGGAGGGGAGGGGGAGGGGATTGAGTCACCTGGAGGGCCGGGAGGAGAGGCCCGGGCCAGGGGGACACCTGGGGCCCGGAGAGGTGGGGTTGGAAGGGACGCCTGGGTCCTGGAGGGGGGCCTGGGTCCCAAGGATGGGGGGGCCGCTTGGGGCCGGCCCCGCCCCGCGGGAACAGCGGGGCCCTTGTTCCCCTGAGTAACCTTCACGGCCGGCGCAGGGTGAGTCAGCGGCGGGGCCCGAGGCACCACGAGCCGCCCCGCCCCGCCCCCGACAGGGACGGGACGAGACCCCCGGGGACCCCGAGACTTGCCGGCGATTTAGCACAAGCAAGAAGGGTCCAGCGGGGGCCCTCTCCCCCCAGACAGGGGCTCCCGGAGGCCCCGGCCCCTGCTCTTGTTGTGCTGACGCCCAGTCCGAGCGCTCAATAAATAGCCTTGATTGACACCCAGGGGCAGAGCAGACATCAGCGGTGCCTGCCCGGAATAAATCCCTCTCTGGAGGCCCACGGCACTAAAGCCTCCGGGGAGCTCAGTCTCTGTCTCCCTCCTCCCTCTCTCTGTCTCTCCATCCCCCTGTCTGGTCTGTCTCTGTGTCTCCCTGCCTTGTGTCTGGTTTTCTGGGTCTCCCTCTGTGGGTCTCCGTCTCTCCTTGCCTTCTGCCTGTCTGTGTCTCTGTCCCTGTGTCTCCCTGCCTTCTGGCTGGGTTTCTGGGTCTCCCTCTGTGGGTCTCCGTCTTCTGGGCCTCCGTCTCTCCTTGCCTTGAGCCCACTGTTGGGTAGGGACTGTCTCTATATGTTGCCAACCTGTATTTCCCAAACGCTTAGTACAGTGCTCTGCACACAGTAAGCGCTCAATAAATACGATTGATTGATTGATTCTGCCTGTCTGTGTCTCTGTCCCTGTGTCTCCCTGCCTTCTGTCTGGGTTTCTGGGTCTCCCTCTGTGGGTCTCCGTCTTCTGGGCCTCCGTCTCTCCCTGCCTTCTGCCTGTCTGTGTCTCTGTTTCTCTGTCTTTCTGCCTCTCGCTCTCTCCTCCCGATAGCCCGGGGAAGGAGGGCGTCCACAAACCGACACAGTTACCTGCAGACGCCCCAACACGCAGCCTCATTCCACATCATCAACTACTTTGCAAATCGTTCCTTTAATAAGTTAATGATCACCCTGGGGGCCGACACCTGGAGGGATACCTCTAAGCGCCCCAGGTATGTGGAGAATGCCCTAGGGTCGGACACACACACACACATAAACACACAGTCCCACACAAACAGAAAAACACAGGTCATGCAAACGCACAAATGCTTTTGGGCACCCAGCGTCCTACACACAAAACAGTGCAAGGAGAAAAGCGTGTAACTTTCGATTATTCCCTCAGCTCCCACCCCTTCCCCCTCTTTTCTTTCTCCCTCCCTCTCCTGGCGCTGACAGACAGACAGAGTCCAGGCTGAAGAGAAGCCAAGAAAGGGGCAGAAGGAAGGAAGAGAGATGGGGACTAGAGAGGACAGTTCCTGGAAAATAGCCTTGCCGTACTCCTGGTCCACTCCTCTTTCTGTCTCTCTCCAGACTCCTTTTTTTAATGGTACTTGTTAAGCGCTTACTATGTGCCAGGAACTGCACCAAGCGCTGGGGTAGATACAAGTTAATCAGGTTGGACACAGACAGACCCGTCCCACCTGGGGCTTACTGTCTTAATCCCCATTTTACAGATGAGATAACTGAGGCACAGAGAAGTGAAGTGACTTGGCCAAGGTCGTGCAGCAGACAGGTGGTGGGGCCTCCTCCCCTTTTCCCTTCTCCCCTCAGTCCCCACCCCCCTCTCCGGATTCACCTATTCCAATCCTCTCTGCGCCCCGATTCCACATCTCTGACTCCCCCCAACCCACGTGAGGCACCTCAGTTTCTGGAAGGAAAATCTCAATTTCCACCTCCCCAGATCCAGGCTGAGACCAGTTCCACTAGCTGCATTGTACTCTCTCGGGCGCTTAATAAAGTGCTCCACAAACAGCAAATGCTCAATAAATACCCATTGATTGATTCATTGATGTCTGGAGCTGAGGTGGGGGATGTGGGGGCAGAGGGGAGGGCTGAGAGACCGGGGAGGGGAAGGTTGGGGCAATCCAGTTGGGGTAAACAGAGGCCCGGGGAGAAGGGGCAAAGTCAGGACAAGCTGTCTGTCAGGGGTGAAACAGCTGAGTTTGGGGGTTATCCCTGCAGAAGTGCATGGCTATCATTTATTTATATTTATTATATTAATGTTTGTCTAGCCTGTACACCGTAAGCTCCTTGTGGACAAGAAAACATGTCCACCGACTCTGTTGTAATGTACTCTCCAAAGTGCTTAGTACAAAGCTCTGAATACAGTAACTGCTCAATAAATACTATTGATTGATTCAAAGTAATCATTGTGAATTCACGAAACATTTGCTGTCCTAAGCGTTGCGCTAAACGCTGGGGGAGAGTAATATAAGGTGAACAGGTTGGATGTAGCCATCCCTGCCTCTCATGGGAGGTGGGTTGTGGAGGTGTTCCGGGTGTCCTCCAGCGTCCAAAGAGGTGTCAGCAAATAGTGGGGATGGCAGTTGGGGTGCTGCGGTCAAAGCCCGTCTTCTAGACTGTGAGCCCGTTGCTGGCTAGGGACTGTCTCCATCTTTTGCCGACTTGTACTTTCCAAGCGCTTAGTGCAGTGCTCAGCACACAGTAAGCGCTCAATAAATAGGACTGAATGCCTGAATGAATGAAATCAGGGGGAGGGGGGCTGGGGTGCTTTTTGGTGGGGGGGATGTCCAGTCTGGGCTGGCAGTGGCCTGCTGTCCGGGCAGGGAGCGTCGCGTGGGAGGTTTCCCTCCGGGGAGGGTGGGGGTCTCCAGTGCCCTGGTTTTCCTCAGCAGAGGCCCTTCCCCCCGGGGGGGGGGAGGGGGTTGGGGTGCAGGTGCTGTCAATCAATCAATCAATCGTATTTATTGAGCGCTTACTGTGTGCAGAGCACTGGACTAAGCGCTTGGGAAGTCCAAGTTGGCAACATACAGAGACGGTCCCTACCCAACAGTGGGCTCACAGTCTAGAAGGGGTAGACAGAGAACAAAACCAAACATATTAACAAAATAAAATAAATAGAATAGATATGTACAAGATAAATAAATAGAGTAATAAATATGTACAAACATATATACATATATACAGGTGCTGTGGGAAAGGGAAGGAGGTAAGGAGAGGGGGAGAGGAAGGAGGGGGCTCAGTCTGGGAAGGCCTCCTGGAAGCGGTGAACTCTCAGTAGGGCCTTGCCAGTAGGGCAACTTGTCCAGTTGTGGGCGACCCCGCTGGGGGACTGGGGGCAGAGGGGAGGGGTGATAGGCCCCATCTTAGGCCCGGAGCCCGGGGAGGGGCGCCCCGTCTCCCCCACCCTAAATCGCCCAGCCTGAATCCTAGGCCGGGGGCGGGAGGGAGGAGGGAAAGGGGGCCGCCGCGGCCAAGCGGAGACCCCAAGCGTCGTGCGCCCCCGCCCCCCGCCCCCGGCGCCCATTGCTGGGCGCTGAGCCCCCCTCCGCCGCCCCCGGTCGTCACGGCCAGCCCTCCCTACCTTCCGTCCGGCCAGCGGGGGCCCCAGGTATGCCGGCTCCCGGGCTCGGGGCCCCGGGGAAGGCAGTGGGCGGCGCCCAGCTCGGGTGTCGGGGGCGGCTCCGCCGAGCAGCTGTCGGGGGCCTGTTCCGGGGAGAGGAGCTCGGGACGCCGCCGCTGCCGCCAGCCGCCTCCTCCTCCTCCTCCCCCCTTCGCCCTCTCTTCTCCTTCAACTCCTCCTCCTCTTTCTCCTCCTCCTCCTCCTCCTCCTCCTCCCTCCGCTTCTTCAGCCCCCTCCCCTCCTGCGGTCCCCCAGGCCTTTCCCCCCTTCCCTCCTCCTGCCGCTGCCGGCCCCTGCATCCCTCACTCATCTCCACTGCAGTGCTTCTCCGTGGGCTCACAATCCCTCCTCTCCTCGGGTTCCCCCTCCACCCCCATGCCTTTCCCAGTCCCGGTCTCATTTCCTTGCATCCCCCCATCCTCTCAGGGACTCCTCCCAATCACACACATACACCACCACCCCACCCCCCCACCACAGCCCTGAGGGCTGGTCTCAGGGCGTCACCCTTCCCCAGGTGACAGGCAGGGCCTGGGATGAGCTGACAGTTTTCCAGTGGGGATCAATCAATCGTATTTATTGAGCACTTACTGTGTGCAGGGCACTGTACTAAGCTTTTGGGAAGTACAAGTTGGCAACATACGGAGACGGTCCCTACCCAACAGTGGGCTCACAGTCTAGAAGGGCAGTCCCATCGCGGAGAAGCAGCGTGGCTCAGTGGAAAGAGCCCGGGCTTTGAAGTCAGAGGTCATGGGTTCAAATCCCGGCTCTGCCAACTTTCTGCTGTGTGCCTTTGGGCAAGTCACTTAGCTTCTCTGTGCCTCAGTGACCTCATCTGTAAAATGGGGATTAAAACTGTGAGCCCCCAGTGGAACAACCTGATCACCTTGTAACTTCCCCAGCGCTTAGAATAGCGCTTAACAAATACCATCATTATTATTATTATCGGATCTTTGGGACCCAAGGGTTCTTGGAAGGCCGGCCTCCCACCCGAACCCTCCGCTCTACCCCGCCAGTCCTGGCTAAGGCCTCCCTCTCTCCCCTTTCCCCCAACCCTCTGCACTCCAAAGGAAAAGCAAAGGTACCCTAACCTCCACTGCTCCTTCTGTCCACTGCTGCCTCCCCCTTCTTTCTCCTCCTCCTCCCTGCTCCCAACTCCACTGCCACAACTAGAGAAGCAGCCTGGCCTAGTGGAAGGAGCACAAGCTTGGGAATCAGAGGACCTGGGTTCTCATCCCCGCTCCGACACACTGCCTGTTGTGCGACCTTGGACAAGTTGCATCAGTTCTCTGGGCCTCAGTTCCCTCATCTGTAAAATGGGGACTAAGACCAGACGAGGGACAGGGATTGTGTCCAACCTGATAAGCTCGTATCTGCCCCAGGGCGTAGTACAGTGCCTGGCACATAGTAATAATAATAATAATAATGGCATTTATTAAGCGCTTACTATGTGCAAAGCACTGTTCTAAGCACTGGAGAGAGGTTACAAGGTAATCAGGTTGTCCCCCGGGGGGCTCACAGTCTTCATCCCCATTTTACAGATGAGGTAACTGAGGCCCAGAGAAGTGAAGTGACTTGCCCAGAGTCACACAGCTGACAAGTGGCAGAGCAGAGATTTGAACCCATGACCTCTGATTTCAAAGCCCAGGCTCTTTCCACTGAGCCACGTTGCTTCTCTTACGTAAGCGCTTAAATACCATTAAAAAATCCCTATGCAAGGAAACCCCACTGCTGCCCTCTTCCCTAATCAATGGTATCTACTGAGTGCCAACTCAGTTATGTTGCCGACTTGTACTTCCCAAGCGCTTAGTACAGTGCTCTGCACACAGTAAGCGCTCAATAAATACGACTGAACGAATGAATACTGAGGGCTTTCTGCTTGCAGAACTCTATACAACAGGGTTGGTGGACATGATCCTCGCCCTCGAGGAGCTTCCAGTCTAGGATAGAGGTTAAAATAAATGGCAGGGAGGGGAGGCACGGCTACAGGGGGTCGGGGGGCCTTGTGTGAGGTCACCATCGGAGGCAGTGACGTCACGGGCAGGGCCAGACGATCTCCGGGCTCCTCCCCCAGCAGCTCGGCTGGGCTAGGACGAGCAGGGAGAGGCCCTGCGGCGGCTGGGAGAGGACAGGTCTTCACAGGCCCAGTTCCCGGCCCTGCCTAGTGGGAGCAAAGGGACGGGGGAGGGGAGCAGCTCCCACGCCGGTCCCAGGACACCCGGCCCCCCGGTAGTGACCACTGTCCACCCTCGGGACCCGATCATAGCCCCCCCGTAGTCCCTGGGACCCAGGCGCCCTTCCCTCCCCACGACGGCCCGGTCCTATTCCTCGGGCTGGGCCTGGGATGCGGTGGGGAGGAAGGGGGGCGTTGGAGGGGGCAGATCCGGGAACAGAATGCAAACCCCGGGGATCGTGTCTGCCCCCCATCCTCTGCAGTCTCCCACGTGCTTAGTACAGTGGTCAGCACACAGTGAGCGCTCGAGACCGAGCCCACATCGGCTGAATGCAGGCCCCAGGGCGCCTGCCGAGGGGGAAGGTGCGGGCCGGGGCCGGAGACAGGGAGCCACGGATAAACACTCCGGGAACGAGAAAGTGAGACACCAAGCAAGAGACGGACGGGACCAGAGGGGCATTCACTCATTCAATCGTATTTCTTGAGCGCTTACTGTGTGCACAGCACTGTACTAAGCGCTTAGGAAGTGGCTCAGTGGGAAGAGCCCGGGCTTTGGAGTCAGAGGTCATGGCTTCACACTTGTCAGCTGTGTGACCTTGGGCAAGTCACTTAACTTCTCTGGGCCTCATCTGTAAAATAGGGATGAAGACTGTGAGCCCCACATGGGGCAACCTGATCATCCTGTATCCCCCCAGCGCTTAGAACTGTGCTTTGCACATAGTAAGCGCTTAACAAATGCCATCATTTGTTCTTTTTTTCAAGTCGGCAACATAGAGGGACGGTCCCGCCCCAACAACGGGCTCACAGTCTAGAAGGAGGAGACAGACAACAAAACAAAACATGTAGAGGGGTGTCAAAATCGTCAGAACAAAGGGGCCAGGATGGAGAGGGCCTGGGGGGTCCGAAGAGGACAGAGAGCCGCGCCCCACAAACCCACACACCTCATACTCACAACAATGTTGCCTTAACGTTGCCCCCTGCGCCCCCCCACCCCAAAGCCAGGCAGACCCTCCCCCAGCGGACACCTTGACAAACCTGTCGCGCCCCCCCCCCCCAATTCCTTGGGCACGTGGATTCCCACCCAGACGTAGACCCAAGCCCCAAAACACACACACACACACACACACACACACACACACACACACACACACACACACAAAGAGGTCATGGGTTCGAATCCAGACTCCGCTACTTGTCAGCTGTGTGACCTTGGGCAAGTCACTTAACTTCTCTGTGCCTCAGTTACCTCATCTGTAAAATGGGGATTAAAACTGTGAGCCCCCCGTGGGACAACCTGATCACCTTGTAACCTCCCCAGCGCTTAGAACAGTGCTTTGCACATAGTAAGCGCTTAACAAATACCATCATTATTATTATTATTATTATTTGCAAATTTGCACGCACAAAGACACAAACACTCAGGCCCCTCGGAAACGCCTCCCAAGACCACCAAGCTCCAGGTCCTACCCAGCCCAACTCCTCTTAATTCTTCTCCTCCCCCCGCCCCCAGGAACCCCTTCTTTTCTCCCCCCCCAAACTCACACCCCTCCGGTGTCCGCAGCTCTGGGGAAATCTGAGTGGGAGAGGGCCTCCCTCAGGTAAACACACCTGGGCCTCGCCCCCAGCCGCTCCTGAGCCGGGGAACCCGGACCGGGTTTTGGGGTCAGCCCTGGTGGGAGAAAGGGAAAACGCGGAGCTGGATTTCGTCGAAGGTGCGAAGTGTGGGGGAGGAGGAGAGAGAGAAGGGGAGAAATCCAGGCCGGGATTTGGCTCCAGCCCGAGCAGCGGGAGGCGGGAAAACCCGGAGCCAGGGGCGCCGGACAGGCATTCATTCATTCATTCATTCATTCATTCATTCATTCATTCAATCGTATTTATTGAGCGCTTACTGTGTGCAGAGCGCTTGGGAAGGGCAAGTCGGCAACATATAGAGACGGTCCCTACCCAACAGCGGGCTCACAGTTTAGAAGGGGAAGACAGACAACAAAACCACGTGTATTAGCAAAACAAAATAACTAGAATAGTAAATATGTACAAGTAAAATAGAGTAATCAATCTACAAACATATACAGGTGCTGTGGGGAGGGGAGGAGGGGGCTCAGTTTGGGAAGGCCTCATTCATTCATTCATTCATTCCATCGTGTGATGACCCCGCCCCTTTCACCCACCCGAGAGATTCCCCACTGGGGCCCGATGTTGAGGCAGGGAGGGGGCCAGGGCACTCGGCTCCCCCCTATAAGTCCCGGGGGAGGGAAGGTATGCCGGGGGCCGGGAGCCGGGAGCCGGGAGGAGTCAAGTGACAACGGGAAAGAGGCTGGAGCCGGGCTGGAATGTGCGGCTCAGCGCCGAGATTCCCAGAAGTGGGAGGAGTGGGGGGGAATCCCAGGCCTACAGGAGCCTCCGCGGCAGAACTGGAGACCCCAGGCTCCGCCCTCCCCACCCCCCAACTCAGTCGGTCAGTCGTATTTACTGAGCAACTACCGTGGGCAGAGCACTGGATTGAGCACTTGGGGAGGACAATAGAACACACAGACAACGGAGCCCCCGCTCAGCTCGGCCGTTTTTCCCCGGAGATCCGGGCTTGGGCAACCTTGGATGCAGCGTGGCCTCTAATGGCCCGGCCTCCCCTGTCCACCCTGCCCTCTGTCTGCTGGGTGACTTGGGCAAAGTCGCTTCACCCCTCTGAGCCTCAGTTCCCTCATCTGGAAATATGGGGATCGAGACTGTGAGCCTCACGTGGGACAACCCGATCGCCTTGTAACCTCCCCAGCGCTTAGAACAGTGCTTTGCACATAGTAAGTGCTTAATAAATGCCATTATTATTATTATTATAACAGAGTCCCAAATTCTCCCAGACCCCTAGCCAGGAGCCCCTGCCCTTTCTCCGCCCGCTCCCTTCTCCCCACCGGGTGCCCGGGAGAAGCAGAGTGGCTCAGTGGAAAGAGCCCGGGCTTTGGTGTCAGAGGTCACGGGTTCAAATCCCGGCTCCGCCACTTGTCAGCTGGGTGACTTTGGGCAAGCCACTTTTAACTTCTCTGGGCCTCAGTTCCCTCATCTGTAAAATGGGGATTAAGACTGTGAGCCCCCCTTTGGGACAACCGGATCACCTTGTATCCCCCCAGCGCTTAGAACAGTGCTTTGCACATAGTAAGCGCTTAACAAATACCATCATTATTATTATTAAGCGCGGGAGAAAGGAAGGGTGGGGGGCGGAGGGGTACTTCTCACCCCGGAGACCCTCCCCTTCCCTCCCCCCCCACCCCACCGGTCCCTGTGGAGAAGCAGATGAGCGGGAGTTGGGAGCGGGACCCCCCACGCTGGGTCGGATTCCCCTGCCCTGCAGCTGGCTCGGGGAAGGGAGGAGGGGGCCTGGGTTCGAGTCTGCGGAGGGTGAGAGGGAGCCAAGGATTGGGGGGTTCGGAGGAGGCAGAGGAGGGACACCAGTAGAGGGAGGGGGGCTCGAGCAGAGCTGGGTGGGAAACAGAGAGGGAGAGAGGGAGTCTCAGCGAGGGGCATCATCAACATCAATCGTATTTTTTGAGCGCTTACTGTGTGCAGAGCACTGTACTAAGCGCTTGGGAAGTCCAAGTTGGCAACATATAGAGACAGTCCCTACCCAACAGTGGGCTCACAGTCTAAGAGGGGGAGACAGAGAACAAAACCAAACATACTAACAAAATAAAATGAATAGATATGTACAAGTAAAATAAATAAATAGAGTAACAAATATGTACAAACATATATACAGGTGCTGTGGGGAAGGGAAGGAGGTAAGATGGGGGCAGAATTCAGGGCCGTAGAGGGGGCGAGGGGGCCCCCCGTCTCAGCCCCCTTTCCCCTACAGACAGACCCCCGTCCCTCCAGTCCCTCCAGTCCCTCCAGTCCCTCCGGCAGCACCTCTCTGCTTTCTCCGCCCCTCGTCCTTTCGGCCCGGAGGCTCAGGGCTGTGTTTAAATATAGGATATATCCTATATATCCTTTTAGACTGTGAGCCCACTGTTGGGTAGGGACTGTCTCTATATGTTGCCAATTTGTACTTCCCAAGCACTTAGTACAGTGCTCTGCACATAGTAAGCGCTCATTAAATACCATTGATGATGATGATGATAGGATTTAAAGAAAAAAAATGGGGAACTTGGAGCCTTGTCCAAGGTGAGGGAGGGGGAGGAGGGGAGAAGGAGGAACAAGAGGGGAAGAAGAAGCAGGAGGAGGGGAGAAGGAAAGGAAAGGCAGGGAAGGGGAGGAGGGAAGAGAAGGATAATGGGAAGGGGAAGGAGGGAGAAATAGGAGGGAGGAGGAGGAGGAGGAGGAAGGGAAGGAGGTGGCTGCAAGAACCTGTACTGAATTTAGGGAATCTGGTGAGGGCCGCCAGCTTCTAGGGGCCTTGGGAGATTTTGGTCTGGGCTTCCAAAACTCTCTTCCTTCTTCTGGAAACCCGTGCCCCTCTCTCTCCTCCTTCCTCCTCTCCCACAAGCCCCGGATACCCCGCCTATAAGACAGGCAGTTTGAGAGGCAATCAATCAATCAATCAATTTACTGAGCAATTACTGTGTGCAGAGCATTGTACTGAACACTTGGAAGAGGACAGTCAATCAGTGGTATTTATTGAGCGCTTACTAAGAGTATACTCAGTTAACGGTATTATCAAACTGGTTTATGTAAATTTGATTTGTTATTGAGCATTTACTGTGTGCAGAGCAATCAATTAATGGTATTTATTGAGCACTTTCTATGTGCGGGTATTAAGCACTTGGGAGAGTACACTATAACAGAGTTAGCGGGCACATTCTCTGCCCACAGTGAACTTACAGTGTAGAGGGGGAGACAGACATGAATATAAATAAATAATTTATAATACAGAATTTAAAGACATAAGTGCTGAGGGGTTGAGGGTGGGGCAAATATCAAATGCCCAGAGCATTGTACTAAGTGCTTGGGAGAATACCATCAATCAGTGGTACTTACTGAACACTTACTATGTGGGAATTCAATCCCTGTTCTCCCTCTAATTTAGACGGTGAGCCCCATATGGGACAGGGGCTTGTTCTGACCTGATGTACCTGTCTCTACCCCAGCGCTTAGAACAGTGTTTGACACATAGTAAGCACTTAACAATCAATCAATCGTATTTATTGAGCGCTTACTATGTGCAGAGCACTGTACTAAGCACTTGGGAAGTACAAATTGGCAACACATAGAGACAGTCCCTACCCAACAGTGGGCTCACAGTCTAAAAGGGGGAGACAGAGAACAGAACCAAACATACCAACAAAATAAAATAAATAGGAAAGAAATGTACAAGTAAAATAAATAAATAAATAGAGTAATAAATATGTACAACCATATATACATATATACAGGTGCTGTGGGGAAGGGAAGGAGGTAAGATGGGGGGATGGAGAGGGGGACGAGGGGGAGAGGAAGGAAGGGGCTCAGTCTGGGAAGGCCTCCTGGAGGAGGTGAGCTCTCAGCAGGGCCTTGAAGGGAGGAAGAGAGCTAGCTGGGCGGATGGGCAGAGGGAGGGCATTCCAGGCCCGGGGGATGACGTGGGCCGGGGGTCGACGGCGGGACAGGCGAGAACGAGGTACGGTGAGGAGATTAGCGGTGGAGGAGCGGAGGGTTCGGGCTGGGCAGTAGTACCATAATTATCATTATTATTATTTTGTGAAGAGAGAGGGAGTTGGTGGCAAGAGGGAGGCTGTGAGCAAGGATCAGGAGGCGGATGAGGTAAGAATTGGAATTGGCCTTCCCACTCCAGGAGCCTATTCTGGAATCCACAAGATGGCGTGGAGAGCTTTGGCAGAGGAAGAAACGGTTGTGCCCCAGTGCCTGGTAACAGTCAAAGCGTGAAAATGCTACACTTCACCACCTCAGACTCAGCCTCGCTCTTCAGTCCCAAATGAGACTTTGTGTTTTTTCTTCCTTTAGAGACTTCAGAGTATTCAGTCGAGTAAGGGATGTAAATAATTTTGCTAAGGGTGATCATCTAAATAATACAGGAATGTGAATAGAAAAGTACAATAGCACACTGGATTAAGTGCACAGAGAACCACAGTACTGAGTATAACAGGACCGAGTACAATAGTATACCACACAACTGGACAGAATACTGCAGTACAGAGGACAATAGTATAGAGTTGTAGACATGTTCCCTGCCCCCCAAGAAGCCAACAGTTTAGAGGGAGAGACAGACCCTAAAATAAATTAAGGATAGGTTCACAAGGGTTGGGGAACAATCAATCATATTTATTGAGCACTTACTGTGTGCGGAGCACTATACTAAGCACTTGGGAAAGAACAATGTAACAGACACATTCCCTGCCCACTACCAACTTACAGTCAAGAGGGGGAAATGGATGTTAATATAAATAAATACATTTCAGATAGCTACATAAAGGCTGTGGGGCTGGGAGAGGGGATGAATATAGGGAGTAAGTCAGGGTGTTGCAGAAGGGAGTGAGAGAAAAAGAAAAAAAAGCTCAGTCGGGGAAGAGAGGAATTTGAGACAACAGGTATAGACAACTCCCTCGAGGAGTTTGGAGAGGTATGGAAAGAAGGAGATGGGGCAATTACTGGAGGGAGCCATGGGGTCAAGGGAGGTTTTTTAGGCTGGGGGATGTTTGAAAGCACTGGGGCAAGTGATTGAAGATGGCAGCTAGGGAGGGAGGAAGGTAGATGAAAAGATGAAAAGGGATGGCTTTGGATGTGCAGGTGGAGGGGGTGGATTTTGAGAGAAGGCAGGAGATCTCCTCGAGATACTTCTGGGAAAGATGGGAAAGTTGAAGGAGGGGCAGGAGGAGGGAGGGACTGGGGAGGGGCAGGGGAGATTTTAGGGAGATCACGTCTGATAGTTTCGATTTTCTCAATAGAGTAGGTGGCCAGGTCTATCAGGGGCAAGAGATGGGAGAGGTAGGGAGGCAAGGGGTTTAAGGAGGGAGTTAAACATGGGGAATAACTGGCAAGGGCGATGGGCACGGGTGTCTACAATAAAGATAGAGAAACAATTTTACCGGACAGAAGGGAGAGCAGTTAAAGTGTGTAAGGATGAACTTGAGGTGGATGAGGTCAGCCTGATATCTAGATTTCTGGCAGCAGCGCTCTGTGGCTCATGCGAAGAGCAAAGGAAGTGGATTAGTGGTACGAAACCAACAAAAGCATAGGGGAGCGACTGAATTAAAAGGGTACAGAGCCAAGATCATAGGTGACACAGAAGGAAGAGGGAGTTGGGGGAAAGTGGGATTAACTGGGGAAGGCATCTTGGAGGAGATGAGACCTTAATAAGGCTTCGAAGGTGGGGAGAGCGGTGGTCTGGTGTACATGGAGGCGGAGGGAGTCCCAGGCCAGAGGGAGGATGTGGACAAGGGGTCAGCAGTAAGATACTGTAAGCTTGCTGTGGACAGGGAGAGTTGAACCTCCCAACCTCTTAGTAAAGCGCTCTGCACATGGTAAGTGCTCATCGAATACCATTGATGATGATGATGAAGAAGATGTAGAAAATATCAGTACCAAGTGTAAGAGTACAAAATATATGAGGGCGGAGAACAATAATACAGAGAACAGCAGTTCAACGTGCAAATAATAATAATAATGGTATTTGTTAAGCGCTTACTATGTACCAAGCACTGTTCTAGGTACTGGGGTAGATACAAGGTAATCAGGTTGTCCCACATGGGGCTTACAGTCTTAATCCCCATTTTACAGATGAGGTCACTGAGGCCCAGAGAAGTGAAGTGACTTGCCCAAGGTCACAAAGCTGACAAGTGGCGGAGCCGGGATTAGAACCCATGACCTCTGACTCCCAAGCCCGGGGTCTTTCCACTACGCCACGCTGCTTCCCTGTACTGCAACAGTACAGTGTATAACAGTATAGTGTATAACTTTTAGACTGTGAGCCCACTGTTGGGTAGGGACTGTCTCTATATGTTGCCAATTTGTACTTCCCAAGTGCTTAGTACAGTGCTCTGCACACAGTAAGCGCTCAATAAATACGATTGATGATGGACAGAGTACAACAGCACAGAGTACATCAGCACAGAGTACAATAGTACGTGGCAGAGTTGAACAGTACAGTTCCACAGGATGGAGAATGCCAGGACAGAGAATGGCAGAACAGAGTACCATTCAGAGTACAACAGTACCGGATACAACGGTACAGAGTGTAACGGGACAGGATACAGCAGCCCAGCGTGCAACAATACAAAGTATAACAAGGCCAGAGTACAACAGTACTGAATATAGCGAGTACAACAGCACAAGATACAACATTACAGTGTCCAACATTACAGTCTCCAGTGGGCAGGGTATAACAATGCCGAGTATAACGGTACGGATGATAACAGTATAGGTAGAATCAGAGGCAGCGAATAACAGGCCAGAGTATGACAGTACGGAATGTAACAAAAAAAATACAAGAGCACAGAGTATAATGTTACAGTGTATAATAGGACAGAGTACAACAGCACAGTCTAAAACAGGTCAGGGAATAGTGGTAAGGATTATGACATACAGGGTGAAGCAAGAGACAGAGAATAATGGGATAAAGTACAGGAAAAAAAAATACAGGAGCACAGAGTATAACGTTACAGTGTATAATAGGACAGAGTACAACAGCACTGTCTAAAACAGGACAGGGAATAGTGGTAACGATTATGACATACAGGGTAAAGCAAGAGACAGAGAATAACGGGATAAAGTACGGCAGTACAGGAAAAAACATTGCAGAGTACAGGATGGAGTACTCGGTATCAGACACCCTTTCTTCATCATTATCATCGTCGTCATCATCATCATTGAGTAGCAGCATGGCCTAGTGGAAATATATATGTATATATAAATATGTTTGTACATATTTATTACTCTATTTTACTTGTACATATTTATTCTATTTATTTTATTTTATTAATATGTTTTGTTTTGTTGTCTGTCTCCCCCTTCTAGACTGTGAACCCGCTGTTGGGTAGGGACCGTCTCTACATGTTGCCAACTTGTACTTCCCAAACACTTAGTACAGTGCTCTGCACACAGTAAGCGCTCAATAAATATGATTGAATGAATGAATGAAAGAACCCAGGCCTAGGAGTCAGAGGACCTGGGTTCTAATCCCGGCTCTGCCAAATGCTTGCTCTCTGACTCTGGGCAAGTCACTTCACTTCTCTGGGCCTCAGTTCTCCTGTTCTCCCTCCTACTTAGACTGTGAGCCCCATATCATAAAAATATATAAAAAAACCTAAATTCCCTACTCTTGAGGAGCTTACTGGCAAGATCCTAGCCACAGTCCTTTTGGACTGGCAAGTGAAGAATCCCTAACCAATTCTTCTTTTTATAGTACTTTCATTCATTCAGTCATATTTATTGAGCGCTTACTGTGTGCAGAGCACTGTACTAAGCGCTTGGGAAGTACAAGTTGGCATCATATTTCTGTTGTTAATATTGCCACATTTTTGTTGTTAAGGGTTACGAAGAACATTTCTTTCCAGGATGGCGTGAGAAGGAATATTGAACATTAGGAACGTCTCTCCCTGACGCTGCCCCCACCAACCAACGAGGAGCAAGTAGCCTCTACCCCTGGGGGAAAAATTGAGCATGCAGGCACTCGTTCATTCATTCATTTAATCGTATTTATTGAGCGTTTAGTGTGCAGAGCACCGTACAATACAAGTACAATACAGCTACTTGTTAGTAGCTTGCTATGGGCCAAGCACTGTTCCAAGCATTGGGGTAGATACAAGGTAATCAGGCTGGACACAGTCCACACCGCACGGGAGACTCATCATTTCACAGATGAGGTAACCGGGGAGGTGAAGTGACTTGCCCAAGATCATACAGTAGACAAGTGGTGGAGCCAGGATTAGAACCCAGGTCCTTCTAACTCCCAGGCCCTTGCTCTATCCACTAGGCCAAAGTGCTTCTTCAGCACAAAGGCTTATTCACCATTTGGTGCAGGAGAGGTACAGAGAGCAGTACAAAAGCTTTGTAATTTTCATAGACGCTCACCTAGTAATTACCCAATAAACATTCTTGCTCTAGGACATTCATTCCCTCTCCAAGGCAAAGCAAGGCCAGGCCTGTGAGAGCTAGAAATATCCTGTCTAATCCAGGCACCGCTGCCAGTGAAGTAAAAGCAGGGCTAGAATACAATAATTTTAGCATTTGTTAAGTGCTTTCTTTGTTCCTGATGGTACTGCAGAAACAGGATCATCATTCAGACATGTCCCTGTCCCACATGGAGCATACAGTCTAAGTGGGAGGGTGAGCAGTTAGTTAATCATCATCATCATCATCAATCGTATTTATTGAGCGCTTACTGTGTGCAGAGCACTGGACTAAGCGCTTGGGAAGTACAAATTGGCAACATATAGAGACAGTCCCTGCCCAACAGTGGGCTCACAGTCTAAAAGGGGGAGACAGAGAACAAAACCAAACATACTAACAAAATAAAATAAATAGAATAGATATGTACAAGTAAAATAAATAAATAGAGTAATAAATATGTACAAACATATATACATATATACAGGTGCTGTGGGGAAGGGAAGGAGGTAAGATGGGGGGGATGGAGAAGGGGGAGAGGAGGGAAGGGGCTCAGTCTGGGAAGGCCTCCTGGAGGAGGTGAGCTCTCAGTAGGGCCTTGAAGGGAGGAAGAGAGCTAGCTTGGCAGATGGGCAGAGGGAGGGCATTCCAGGCCCCGGGGATGACGTGGGCCGGGGGTCGATGGTGGGACAGGCGAATCCCATTTCATGGATGAGGAAACTGAGATACATGGAAGTGAAGTGACTTGCCCAAGTTCACACAGAGGGCAAGTGGCAGAGTTGGAATTAGAATTCAGATTCATTCATTCATCTATTCACTCAATCATATTTATTGAGCGCTTAGTGTATGCAGAGCACTGTACTAAGCGCTTGAGAAGTACAAGTTGGCAACATATAGAGACGGTCCCTACCCAACAATGGGCTCACAGTCTAGAAGGGCTCTCAGTCGTATTTATTGAGCACTTACTATGTGCAGAGAACTGTACTAAGTGCTTGGGAGAGTACAATATAAAAGAGTTGGGAAACACATTCCCTGCCCACAAGGAGCTTACAGTCTAGAGGGGGAGACAGACATTAAAATGAACTAAGGATATGCACATAAGGGCTGTGGGGATGAGACTGGGATGAATAAAGGGGGCAAATCCAAGTGTAAGGGCGATGCAGAAGGAAGAGAGAGAAGAGGAAATGAGGGTTTAGTTGGGGAAGGCCTCTTGGAGAAGGTGGGCTTTTAATAGGCTTTGAAGGCGGGGAGAGCAGTGGTCTGTCTGATATGAAGAAGAGAGGGAGTTCCAGGCGAGGCAGGCTCAGGCCGAGGCCAAGGGGTCGGCCAGCGAGATAATAATAATAATAATGATGGCATTTATTAAGCGCTTACTATGTGCAAAGCACTGTTCTAAGAGCTGGGGAGGTTACAAGGTGATCAGTTGTCCCACGGGGGGCTCACAGTTTTAATCCCCATTTTGCAGAAGAGGTAACTGAGGCACGGAGAAGTTACGTGACTTGCCCAAAGTCACACAGCTGACAAGTGGCGGAGTTGGGATTAGAACCCACGACCTCTGACTCCCAAGCCCGGGCTCTTTCCACTGACCCACACTGCTTCTCTAACAGGACAACAGCGAGGTGAGGTAGGAGGGGGCAAGGTGATTGAGTGCATTAAGGCCTGTGGTAAGGAGCTTCTGTTTGATGTGGAGGTGGAGGGGTGAATATCAGGTGCCCTTGCTACACGTTGCAAGGAACTCGAATACCATATTAGAATATTTCTCTGATTCTTTGCACTTGAATTTATATCCTTAAATCACCCCTTCCTTAGCCCTACAGTACTTACGTCCATATCCCATTTGCACATGTATATTAATGTCTGCCTCCCCCTCTAGACTGTAAGCTCGTTGTGGACAATCAATCAATCGTATTTATTGGCGCTTACTGTGTGCAGAGCACTGTACTAAGCACTTGGGAAGTACAAGTTGGCAACATATAGAGACGGTCCCTACCCAACAGTGGGCTCACAGTCTAGAAGGGGGAGAATAATAATAATAATAATAATAATGATGATGGTACTTCTTAAGCGCTTACTATGTGCAAAGCACTGTTCTAAGCTCTGGGGGGATACAAGGTGATCAGGTTGTCCCATGGGGGGGCTCACAGTCTTCATCCCCATTTTACAGATGCGGTAACTGAGGCCCAGAGAAGTGAAGTGACTTGCCCAAAGTCACCCAGCTGACAAGCGGCGGAACCAGGATTTGAACCCATGACCTCCGACTCCCAAGCCCGGGCTCTTTCCACTGAGCCACGCTGCTTCTCCTCTCCCAAACGCTTAGTGCAGAGTAAGCTCTCAATAAGTATGACTGGTGGATTAATCAATCCCCCAGGAAGCTCTTTCTACTTGAGGAAAGGAAGGTTAGCAAAAGTCTCATTGATTTTCATTCTAGAGTTGGCCTAGAAGGGTCTAGTTGGGTATCTGCCCCTTAGAGATCCAGCCCCATAAAGGCCAGGAGCTGTTTTTCAAAGTGATTGCAAGTCCATCAATCAATCAGATTTTTTCAATCAATGTTATTTATTGTTTACTGTGTGCAAGCACTGCATGAAACACTTGGAAGAGCCCAGTACAACAGAGTTGGCAGACCAATTCCCTGCTGACAAGGCACTAATACAGTTTAGAGATTAGTTTACAGCTTGAGAAGCAGCATGGTATAGTGGCTAGAGCCTAGTAGCCTGGGAGTCCGAAAGACCTGGTTCTAACCCAGCTCTGTCGCTTGTCTGCTGTGGGATCTTGGGCCAGTGACTTCAATTCTCTAGGCCTCACTTACCTCATCTGTAAAATGGGAATTAAGACTGTGAACCTCATGTGGGATGTGGAGTGTCCAATCTGATTAGCTTGTATCTACCCCGGTGCTTAGAACAGTGCCTGGCACCTGAAAAAATCCTGGGAGATTTAATAATCACAGTAATAATAATGAATACCGGTGAGAGATTGATAGGAGCGTCATCTTCGAATCAAAGCACACCTCTGCCTCGCTGTCAGATGAGAAGTGAGAGGAAAACCAAGATAGTATATCATTTAGGTAACCCGACACACACAACCCAAGACCTCAATCAACAGCGGGAACCAAATAATCTCATGGTGTCCTATTACCTAAAGGGCCCAGTGCCCAGGGATGGAACAACAGACGAGGAAGCAGAAGTCGAAAAGGGAATCGCGAAAGTTGGTCAGGAGGCCTTCCCAGACTGAGCCCCCTCCTTCCTCTCCCCCTCTTCATCCCCCCTGCCTTACCTCCTTCCCCTCCCCACAGCACCTGTATATATGTATATATGTTTGTATGTATTTATTACTCTATTTATTTTATTTGTACATATTTATTCTATTTATTTTATTTTGTTAATATGTTTTGTTTTGTTGTCTGTCTCCCCCTTCTAGACTGTGAGCCCGCTGTTGGGTAGGGACCGTCTCTATATGTTGCCAACTTGGCCTTCCCAAGCACTGAGTACAGTGCTCTGCACACAGTGAGCGCTCAGTAAAAGCGATTGAATGAATGGTCAACCTATTCAGGAAGTTGTCGGAGAGAGGGGTGGTGGTTATCATTAATACCTCTGATTGACTGACTGTATTGCAATCAGTGGCATTTATTGAGCACGTGCTGGGCTCGTCAAGTGCTTGGGAGAGTCCGATGCAACAGGGTTGGTAGGCACGGTCTCTCTCAGGTGCTCAGTACGGTGCTCTGCTCACAGTAGGCGCACAATAAATACTATCGACCGCTGGGATGAAAGTTGCGCTTCCTGTCCCCCGCGGGCTGATGTCTCTGGGGCGAGTCTGAGGTCGTTGACTTTTCCCTGGAGCGGTGCATTTCCCGGTAAGGCCGGCAGGGGGCGGGAGTCCGATGCAACAGAGTTGGTAGGCACGGTCTCTCTCAGGTGCTCAGTACGGTGCTCTGCTCACAGTAGGCGCTCAATAAATACTACCGACTGCTGGGATGAAAGTTGCGCTTCCCGTCCCCCGCGGGCTGATGTCTCTGGGGCGGGCCTGAGGTCGTTGACTTTTCCCTGGAGCGGTGCATTTCCCGGTAAGGCCGGCAGGGGACGGTCCAAGCCAGTCGCGGGCGGGAGGCCGCCAATGTTGCCAATGTTGCCAATTGGCAACATTGTTATGTTGCCAATTTGTACTTCCCAAGCGCTTAGTACAGTGCTCTGCACATAGTAAGCGCTCAATAAATATGACTGATCGATTGATTGAGGCGAACGGGCCCGGTCCGGCGCGGGGAGGGGGCGACGAAAGAAGCGCCCCCCATGGCCTCCTCCCAGCCCCCCAAACCCTTTCCTCCTCCCTTCCGGCTCCCCCAGATTCTGCTTCTCTCCCCCTTCCCCACTCACTCATTCATTCAATCGTATTTATTGAGCGCTTACTGGGTGCAGAGCACTGGACAAGTACGAGTTGGCAACATATATTCATTCAATCATTCACTCAGTCGTATTTATTGAGCGCTTACTGCGGGCAGAGCGCTTGGGAAGTACGAGTTAGCAACATATATTCATTCACTCAGTCGTATTTATTGAGCGCTTACTGCGTGCAGAGCACTGGGCAAGTACGAGTTAGCAACATATATTCATTCAATCATTCACTCAATCGTATTTATTGAGCGCTTACTGCGTGCAGAGCGCTTGGGAAGTACGAGTTAGCCATATATATTCATTCAATCATTCACTCAATCGTATTTATTGAGCGCTTACTGTGTGCAGAGCGCTTGGGAACTACGAGTTAGCAACATATATTCATTCAATCATTCACTCAATCGTATTTATTGAGCGCTAACTGTGTGCAGAGCGCTTGGGAACTACGAGTTAGCAACATATATTCATCCACTCAATCGTATTTATTGAGCGCTTACTGCGTGCAGAGCGCTTGGGAAGTACGAGTTAGCAACATATATTCAATCATTCACTCAATCGTATTTATTGAGCGCTTACTGTGTGCAGAGCACTGGACGAGTACGAGTTAGCAACATATATTCATTCAATCATTCACTCAATCGTATTTATTGAGCGCTTACTGCGTGCAGAGCGCTTGGGAAGTGCGAGTTAGCAACATATATTCATTCACTCATTCACTCAATCGTATTGAGCGGTTACTGTGTGCAGAGCACTGGATAAGTAAGAGTTAGCAACATATATTCATGCAATCATTCATTCAATCGTATTTATTGAGCACTTACCATGTGCAGAGCACTGTACTGAGAGCTTGGGAAGCAGCGTGGCTCAGTGGAAAGAGCCCGGGCTTTGGAGTCGGAGGTCATGGGTTCAAATCCTGGCTCCGCCAATTGTTAGCTGTGTGACTTTGGGTAAGTCACTTCACTTCTCTGTGCCTCAGTTACCTCATCTGGAAAATGGGGATTAAGACTGTGAGCCCTCCTTGGGACAACCTGATCACCTTGTATCCCCCCCAGCACTTAGAACAGTGCTTTGCACATAGTAAGCGCTTAATAAATGCCATCATTATTATTATTATTATTACAAGTTAGCAACATATATTCATTCAATCATTCATTCAATCGTATTTATTGAGCTCTTACTGTGTGCAGAGCACTGTACTAAGTGCTTGGGAAGTACAAGTTGGAAACATATAGAGACGGTCCCTACCCAACAGCAGGCTCACAGTCTAGAAGGGGGGGGGGGAAGTGCTCCAGCCCCTGTCCCCCTCCCCGCAAATAATAATAATAATAATGGCATTTATTAAGCACTTCCTATGTGCCAAGCACTGTTCATTCATTCATTCAATCGTATTTATTGAGCGCTTACTGTGTGCAGAGCACTGTACTAAGCACTTGGGAAGTACTCGTTGGCAATATATAGAGACGGTCCCTACCCAACAGCGGGCTCACAGTCTAGAAAGGGGAGACAGACAACAAAACATATTAACAAAATAAAATAGAATAAATATGTGCAAGTAAAATAAATAAATAAATAGAGTAATATGTACGGAGGGAGGGCATTCCGGGCCAGGGGGAGGACGTGGGCCAGGGGTCGATGGCAGGACAGGCAAGAACGAGGCACAGTGAAGAGGTTAGCGGCAGAGAAGCGGAGGGTAAAGCGCTGGGGAGGATACAAGTTGATCAGGTTATCCCACATGGGGCTCCCAGTTTTAATCCCCATTTTACAGATGAGGTAACTGAGCCACACAGAGGTTAAGTGACTTGTCCAGAGTCACACAGCTGACAAGCGGCGGAGCAGGGATTTGAACCCATGGCCAAATGCCCCTGCCCCCTCCCCATGACACCTCCCACCGAGGTTCAGGGAGTTGGCTGGGACTACAGTGTGGCTCAGTAGCTAAGGCCCGTTGTTGGGTAGGGACTGTCTCTATTTGTTGCCGAATTGGACTTTCCAAGCACTTAGTACAGTGCTCTGCACACAGTAATTGCTCAATAAATACGACTGAATGAATAAATCCTGGGCCTGAGCGTCAAAAGGATCCAGATTCTAATCCCGGCTCCGCCACGTGTCTGCTTTGTGACCTTGAGGAAGTTGCTTCACTTCTCTAGGCCTGTTACCTCATCTTGTAAAATGGGAATTGAGACTGTGAGCCCCAAGTGGGCCAGGGACTGTGTCCAACCTGATTAACTTGCATCTACCCCAGTGCTTAGAACAGTGCTTTGCACATAGTAAGCGCTTAACAAATACCAACATTATTATTATTATATAGGAAGTGCTAAACAAGTACTATAATAATTAATAATAATAACCACCAGGTTCTGGCTCAGTTTACCCTTTTTCCAGCCATGGTGGATGGGACACACCCAGCCAATCCAGAGGGGAGAAGCCCCGGCCTATCCTGGGGGGTGGGGAGCCCCATCTGATCCCGGGGGGAGAAGCCCCAGCCGATCAGGGCGGGGCGGAAGACCCTGCCGGATAGATCAGCTTGAACAAAGGACAGTTTCGGTCCAACAAAAACCAAATTGTGGCCCAGCCCTGCAGGAGCAGGTATTCCGGGGGTTCTGGGTTCGGGGCAGGAAATGGAATCAGAGCCAGCTCGGGATGAGAGGCAGGAACAATTTGGGGAGCGTACTGGATCCTGCTAATCCATCCCCCAAGGACCATCACTCATTCCAAATCACCTGGGCGCAGGCCATCAATCAACATGTTAAGCAGGAGTATTTACTGAGCACTTCCTGGGTGCAGTGCACTGTTCTAAATGCTTGGTACTCAGGGTGAGAATGAACCTAACACCAGTCAATCATCAATCAATCCACAGTATTTTGGGAGAGCTTATTGTGTGAGGGCACTGTACTAAGTGCTGGGGAGAGCACGATACAACAGAGTCGGTAGACACACAACGAGCGAGGGGGAAGGTGGACACTAAAATAAGTTACAGATGAGGAAAATGGAGAGTACGAGGATAATATGGATCAGTACACTTACCTGTGGGGCTGAGGTAGGTATCAAAGGGTTTAAGGGGCACCCAGTCAAGTGCAGAGGCGATGCAGTGAATGGAGGGTGAATAGCGTGGGGGAAATGAGACATTAGCTTTCTCAAATTCTTAGAGTGGCCACTGTTGGAACAAAAGAATTCCGTGGCCCCCTAAGCCAAGCCCACCCTCACTTGTGCATTCTAGCTTAAAAAGGTACTGTAAATAAAAATGACTATTAAAATAACAAAAATGAAGGCTAGTTTGTCTCTACTTTGCAGGCATAATAATAATAGTATTTGCTAAGCACTTCTTACATGCCAGGCACTCTACTAAGCACTGGGGTACATACCAGATAATCAGGTTGGACATAATAATAATAATAATAATAATAATGGCATTTATAAAGCACTTACGATGTGCAAAGCACTGTTCTGGGACATAGTCCCTGTCCCATACGGGGCTCCCAGTCTAAGGGGGAGGGAGAACAGGGATTGAATTCTCATTTTGAGAAGCAGCGTGGCTCAGTGAGAAGCAGCGTGGCTCAGTGGAAAGAGCCCGGGCTTTGGAGTTAGAGCTCATGGGTTCAAATCCCGCCTCCGCCTCATGTCTACTGTGTGACTTTGGGCAAGTCACTTAACTTCTCTGCACCTCAGTTACCTCATCTGTAAAATGGAGATTAAGACTGTGAGCCCCATGAGGGACAACCTGATCACCTTGTAATCTCCCCAGCGCTTAGAACAGTGCTTTGCGCATAGCAAGCGCTTAATACATGCTATCATTATTACAAATGTGAAAACGAAGGCACAGAGGAAGGGAAATGACTTGCCTAGGGTCACACAGCAGGCTAGTGGCAGAGCTGGGACTAGAACCAGACTCACAGGCCTGTGTTCCTTCCACTAGCCCACACTGCCTCCAATCTACTGAGAGCCAGAGTCTGGGATGGGGGGGAGTTAGATCTGCCTGGAGGCAGGGGATTGACTGTGATGATCCCTCTACACTGTAAGCTCATTGTGGGCAGGGAATGTGTTTGTAATATTGTTATAGTGTCCTCTCCCAAGCAGTTAGTACAATGCTCCGCACACAGAAAGCGCTCAATAAATACGATCGACTGACTGACTGACCTCCAGAGAGTGATTCTAACTCCTCAAAACCATCCACTCTGTTGTATTGTCCTCTCCCAAGCGCTTAGCCCCAGGCTCCGCACAAAGTATGTTTGTACATATTTATTACTATATTTATTTATTTTCTTTGTACATATTTATTCTAATTATTTTAGTTTGTTAATATGTTTTGTTTTGTTCTCTGTCTCCCCCTTCTAGACTGTGAGCCCACTGTCGGGTAGGGACCGACTCTATATGTTGCCAACTTGTACTTCCCAAGCACTTAGTACAGTGCTCTGCACACAGTAAGCGCTCAATAAATGCGATTGAATGAATGAATGAATGAAAAGTAAGCGTTCAATAAATCCCATTGATGGATTGATCAATGCTCCCCCCGACAGCATCACTTGGGGACCAGGGCTGGAGTCCTGTCCTGGCTGTGTGGGTGAGGTCAGAGGAAGGGGAAGATGAGAGTTCCTTCTCCCAGAGGAGCAGACAGCTACTAGATGACCTGCCTGCCCCCAGCCACCCCATCCCTTTCCCCTCCTCCCCCACTTCAGTCTAGGCTTCACCCGGCGGGCCGGATTATTTTGCAAAAATACCATTCAGACCACATCACTCCCCTCCCCGGAAGCCTCCAGTGATTCCATTTCTCTCTGCCTCAAACAGGAATTCCTAACTGCGGCCTAACTACTACTAATAATGGTAAATATGGAGTGCTTACTACGTGCCAGGCACTGTACTAAGTGCTGGTCTAGATACAACTTCATCAGATCTGATGCAGGCCCAATCTCACGTGGGGTTCACATTTTAGTGAGGAGGGAGAATGGGGAGGGCATCCCCATTTTACAGATGAAGGAACTGGAGCACAGAGACGTGAAGTGACTTGTCCAAGGCCACACAGCAGACAAGTGGCAGAGCAGGGATTAGAACCCAGCTCTTCTAACTTCCAGGACCAGGCTTTATCCATTAGGCCATGCTGCTTCCAGGTTAGTGGGAAAGTCCAGGACTAGGAGACAGAGAACAAGAAGGAAGAGGAGGAAGGGGAGGAAGAAGGGGGAAGGAAGAAGGGGACGAGGAGGAAGGAAAGGAAGAGGAGGAGGTGGAAGGGGGAGGCAACGGAGAGGAGGAAGAAGGTGGGAAGGAAGAAGGCGACCATTAGCCGCGGGCTTTCTGCCATGCCTGTTGTCCCGGCTGCTGCGGCAACCTTGCCCCCTCTCCCCGCGGCCCCCACCCCCCACCGTCGGCAGACTGGGCCCATCATGGGCCGCTCCTTAACCTGCGGCCCCATGGACACTCTGAGCAATGAGCGGTAGGTGCCTGGATGGGCCGGATCCACCTGCCCACCATCCGCCCTTCTCCTGCTCTGCTCCCCTTTCCGCTTCTCGGAGGCTGGGGCTAAACCCGTTTTTCGGGTCCCAAAAAGGAGGGGGGCCATCGGGCCACGGGGCACAGTTGGACAGGACGGTTGGCTCGGGGACCACCACGCTCCCGCCCGCCCCAAGACCACCAACTCTGTTGTACTGTCCCTTTCCCAGGGGAAAATCCATCAATCAATCAATCATGGCATTTATTGAGCTCTAAATGTGTGCAGAGCACTGGACTGAGCACTTGGGAGCAGGAGGCCCGGCCTCGGTCATCCTCAGTGCACCCGAAAAGCCAGCTGGGCCGAGGCCTGCAGGAAGCGGGTGGAAGACGGTCAGAGGGCAGCCCGAGGCTTCTTTTACTGGCCGGGGCTGCCGCTCAGGAGATGGACGGAGACACGACGTCAGCCAGGCGGGGCCGGGCCGCCGTGAGCAGGCCAGAGGCCGCGAGCCAGAGGAGGCGGTCGGGCCCCCCCAACTCCTGGTACTCGTTCCAGGAGCGGATTTTCCCAGCTTTCATTTCCCCTCCCTCCGGCCACCCCACTCCGGTAGCTCCTGTCTGGCCTTGCTCAGTCCCTGGCCGGGCTCCAGGAGGGGCCTGCAGTTCCTGTAGGAAAATGCCAGGTGCTGCCGCTGCTCAGGGAACCAGAGACTCTCCCCACTCTTTTTCACGGTCTCCGTCTCTCTCTCTTCTTCCATATATCAATCAATGGTATTTATTGAGCGCTTACTTGCGCATTGGACTAAGCGCTTGGGAGAGGACAACAGACACGTTCCCTGCCCACAACGATCGATCAATCATCAGTGCCATTTATAGAGCGCTTACCGTGTGCACAGCACTGTACTAAGCGCTTTGGAGAGTACGTTACAACAGAGTTTGTAAACCTGTGCTCATGATAAGTTTACAGCCTAGAGGGAGAGACAGACACTTCCACTCCCTTCCACATCACCCTGCCTTGCTCCTTTTATTCATCCCCTCTCCCAGCCCCATATCACTTTTGTACATATCTGTAATTTTATTTATATTAATGTCGGTCTCCCCCTCTAGACTGTAAGCTCATCGTGGGCAGGGACGGTGTCTGTTATATGGTACTCTCCCCAGTGCTTTGTACAATGCTCTGCACACAGGAAGCACTCACTGAACGGGATTGACTGACTGACATTAAGATAAATTACAGAGAATGGAAAATGGCCTGTAATACTATATACAGTCTGGAGGGAATCATGGTCTCTCCCTGTTTTGCTCTGTCTCTCACTGTTTTGCTCTCTGTCTTTCACTGTCTCCCTCTCTGTCTCTCTTTTTCCCTGTACTTCTCAATCTCCTTCTCTCTCCCTCTTTTTCCCTTTCTCTCTCCCAATTTGACCCCACACCCCCTCTCTGTCCCTCCATCTCTCCCAGTTGGATAGCTCACACACACTGTCTTTCTCTCTGATGATGATGGCATTTATTAAGCGCTTACTATGTGCATTGCACTGTTCTAAGCGCTGGGGAGGTTACAAGGTGAACAGGATGTCCTAAGGGGGGCTCACAGCCTTAATCCCCATTTTACAGATGAGATACATGAGGCACAGAGAAGTTAAGTGACTGGCCCAAAGTCACACAGCTGACAATTGGTGGGGCCGGGACTTGAACCCATGACCTCTGACTCCAAAGCCCGGGTTCTTTCCACTGAGCCACGCTGCTTCTTCTCTGTCCCTCCTTCTCTCTCTGTCACCGTCTCTGGCCGCCTGCCAGTGTGTCTGTCTGTGTCTCACTGTGGCTCTCTCCAGCTGAGATCCGTCCGGTCTTGAGGTCAGTTTGGATCAGACTGCTGAAAACCCCTGCCTCTTGGGGGTTGGTGGTGAGGACGGGGGGAAGAGCAGTGAGGAGTGAGGGGGCGGGGAGGGGCACGTGAGACCTGGGCCTTGCCCAGCCACGGAGCAGCGGAGATATCTCGGGGCCATCCCCGTGCACATAAGATGTCCACACATGGTGTGTGGACATAGCACTTGGGCTGCGTGCAAAACCCTTGGGTGCGTGCTGCGAGAGCAAGCCCGGGCTGGATCCCGGGAAGCCTGGGGCGATGTGGGCCGGGCACGGGAGGGAGGCACGGGGGACCCCACCCACGGTGGTGCATGTACCTGTGCCAACCTGCTCTGCCCTGGACCAACCCCAAGAGCAGGCACTGGAGCGGGTGCCCTCCTGCTCAGAGGTCAGAGAACATCGGATTCTGGGGAGGGGGAGAAACTGATGACTAACTCCGTCGGACTCTCCCAAGCGCTTAGAACAGTGCTCCGCACACAGTAAGGGCTCAAAAAACCCATTAATTGACCAATTGATCAATTGCTATTCTATTTTTGTTAATATGTTTTGTTTTGTTGTCCGTCTCCCCCTTCTAGACTGTGAGCCTGCTGTTGGGTAGGGACCGCCTCTATATGTTGCCAACTTGTACTTCCCAAGCGCTTAGTACAGTTTTCTGCACACAGTAAGCGTTCAATAAAAACGATTGAAAGAATGAATGAATTGCTGTCCTGAAGCAAGATGGATGACATTTTTCAAGTGCTATTTTTTTTGTAATGGTATTTGTTAAGTGCTTACTATGTGCCAGGCACTGTACTAAGCACTGGAGAAGACAAACACTAATCAGGTTGGACACAGCCCGTGTCCCATCCGGGGCTCTTAGTCTTAATCCCCATTTTTACAGGTGAGGCAACAGAGAAGTTGGGTGACTTGCCCAAAGTCACACAGTAGACATGGGGCAGAGCAGGGATTAGATCCAGGTCCTCTGTGATGCCAGGCCCATACTCTATCTACTAGGCCACCCTGCTTCTCATGTCCTATGTGCGTTATTATTATTAATAATAAAAATAATAATAATAGTATTTATGTGCTTACTATTCATTCATTCATTCATAGTGCTTACTATGTGCAAAACAGTGTACTAAGCACTTGGGAGAGCACAATTCAACAATAGACACATTCCCTGCTGTAGCTTATAGTCTAAGAGGGGGAGGTAGACAATATAAATAAATAAATAACGGGTATGTACTTAAATGCTGTGGGGCTGGGAGGGGGTTATGGATGAAGGGAATAAGTCAGGCTGATGCAGAAGGGAGAGGAAGAAGAGGAAAGGAGGGCTTAGCCAGGGAAGGCTTTGTGAAGAAGATGTGCCTTCAATAAGGCTTTGAAGGAGGAGAGAGTCACTGTCTGTCAGGGACGAGGAGGGTTCAGGCCAGAGGTAGAACATGGGCAAGAGGTTGACAATGAGATAGATAATAATAATAACAATGATGGCATTTGTTAAGTGCTTACTATGTGCAAAGCATTGTAAGAGACTGAGGTACAAAGAAAAAGATAGCATTAGAGAAGCAAAGTGTTGGGGCTGGGTTGTAGTGGAGAGTAGTGAGGTGAGGTAGGAGGGGGCAAGGTGATGGACTGCTTTAAAGCCAATGGTGAGGAGTTTTTGTTTCATGCTGAGGTGGATGGGCAACCACTGGAGGTTCTTGAGGAAGGGGGAAGCGTGGCCTGAACGTTCTTGTAGAAAAATGATCCGGGCAGCAAGGTGAAGTAAGGAGTGGAGTGGGGAGAGACAGGAGGCACGTGGTAGCAGTTTGGATGGAGAGGAAAGAGTGGATTTTGGCAATATCGTCAGGGTGGAATTGACAGGATTTAGCGATGGATTGAGTATGTGGGTTGAATGGGCCAGAGGCCTCAAGGATAACGTCAAGGTTATGTGGATTGAATGGCTTGTGAGACAGGAAGGATGGTGGTGCCCGGCTGTAGTGACTGGAAAGTCAGGGGGAGGACAGGGCTTGGGTCCTGGGCCCCACCTGCCCCCAACCAAAACCCCTGCCCTCCTTTTGCCCCCTACTGAGAGTGAAAAGTTCTCACCCACCACGACCTCCAAACTCGCCACAGCCAAGCCTCTCTGCTCCCACCCATCTACCCCGTCCACACCACGCACACACAAACCCCCACCACTCTGCCCTCCCATCCCAACTCTCACCATGCTCCTCCCCCACTGACCACAGCCCCCCGCCTCACTCCTTCCCCATACCCGTCCCTCACGCCCACCCACCCCATCCCCACCCACAGTCCGTTCACGTGCCAAACACATGCCACAAGCCCAGCTCACTCTCCCACGCGAACACGCCTCATTCCCCGCTCCCTGGCGCGTGTCTGAACCCCTCCGGCGGCGGGGGCCGCGCCCCTGAAACTCTTCCTCCACCTCAGGAAGACAAGGGCCCTGGGGACACCCACCGCTCCCCTCCCCCGACACTCCCCATGTCCACTGCTGCTCCCCTCCCCTCCAAGAAGCCTTCTCTGACTAAGCCCCCTTTTCCTCTTCTCCCACTCCCTTCTGCGTCACCCCAACTTGCTCCCTTTGTTCTTCCCCGCTCCCAGGCCCACAGCACTTATGTCCAGATCTGTAATTCATTTATTTCTATTCATGTCTGTCTACCCCTCTAGACCGTAAACTTGCTGTGGGCAGGGAATGTGTCTGTTTGTTGCTATATTGTACTCTCCCAACCACTTAGTCCAGTGCTCTGCACACAATAAGTGCTCAGTAAATCCAATTTAATGAATGAACACCCTCCCACCCCCTTCCCCTGCCGGCTCCCCCGTTGACGGCCGCCCTCCCCATCCCTTCGCTCCCTAGGAGGGAGACGGTCTGGATGGCCTAGTGGATAGAGCCAGGGCCTGCGATTCAGGAAGACCCGGGTTCTAATCCCGGCTCTGCCACTTGTCAGCTGTGTGACTTTGGGCAAGTCACTTAACTTCTCTGTGCTTCAGTTACCTTGTCTGTAAAATAGGGATTAAGACTGTGAGCCCCATGTGGAGCAACCTGATTTCCTTGTATCTACTCCAGTGCTTGACACATAGCGCTTAACAAATACCATCATTATTATTATTATTATGGCTTCCACCACCCCATCCTCCCCTCGTGCCCTCACCAGACCCCAGAAATCTTGCCACCTCCCCGCCACACAGCCCCTTCCCCGTTAGAGTGTAAGGCTCTCGTGGGCCGGGCCAGGAACGTGGTACTTTGGTTCTGCACTTCCTAGGGGTACAGGACTGTGCGTAGCCCCCAGGGGAATCTTCACTGTGGTACTAAGTGAGCACTTACTGCTGCTGCTTCTAATACAGTAATAATAATTGTGATATTTGTGAAGAGCTTACTCTGTGCCAAGCACTGAACTAAGCGCAGAGGTAAATGCAATGAAAACAGACCAGACACAGTACCCTTTTCACGTGGGGGACGGAGAAGGGGTAATGAAACACTTACTATGTGCCAAGAGATGGAACAGATACCAGGTAATCAGATGGCACAATCCCCATGGGGCTCACAGTCTAAGAGGATGGGCGAACACATATCTTATCTCCATTTTGTCTTGTCTTATGCCGTCGAGTCGTGTCCGACCCATACGGACGCCATGGACACATCTCTCCCAGAAGGCCCAACCTCCAACTGCAATCGTTTTCGGTAATGTATCCGTAGAGTTTTCTTGGTAAAAATCCGGAAGCGGTTTACCATTGCCTCCTTCCACGCGGTAAATTTGAGTCTCTGCCCTCGATTCTCTTCCACGCCGCTGCTGCGCAGCAGAGGTGAGTTTTGACTTGTAGCAGATTGCCTTCCACTCGCTAGCCACTGCCCAAGCTAGGAATGGAAGCAGCGTGGCTCAGTGGAAAGAGCTTGGTCTTTGGAGCCAGAGGTCAGGGGTTCGAATCCCGGCTCCACCAAATGTCAGCTGTGTGACTCTGGGCAAGTCACTTCACTTCTCTGTGCCTCAGTTCCCTCATCTGTAAGATGGGGATTAAGACTGTGAGCCCCCCGTGGGACAACCTGATCACCTTGTAACCTCCCCAGCGCTTAGAACAGTGCTTTGCACATAGTAAGCGCTTAATAAATGCCATTATTATTATATGCCTCTGCTTGACTCTCCCTCCTGTAGTCAAGACTGGTAGCATACTCTCCAGGTGTGACCCTGAGAAGGGGATCCCCATTTTACAGACGAAGAAACCGAGGCCCAGAGAGGTTCGATGACTTGCCCAAGGTCTCACAGCGGGGAGGTGTCAGAGCCGGAATTGGAACCCAGGTCTCCCGACTCTCAGGCCTGGGCCCTTTCCAATACACCCTGCTGCTTCTCAAGCAATTAAACTACTCAGCAAATGTTACTGCTACTCACCCAGTCCTACACCCAGCTCAACTTTCGCGTGGCCTAGCCGAAAGAGCAGGGGTCTGGGCATCAGAAGACCTGGGTTTTCATCACATCTGTCTGCTGTATGACCTTGGGCAAGTCACTTCACTTCTCTGGGCCTCAGTTCCCTCAACTGCAAAATGATTCAATCCCTTTCTCCCTTCCCCTTAGCCTGGGAGCCCCACATGGGATGGGACCAGTTCCAACCCGATGCTCTCGTTTGTCCCCCGAGCACTTACTACAGTGCTAGGCACATAGTGAGCGCTTCCCAGATACCTCCATTACTGTCCCTCCAGGGGTAGGACCTGGTGTAGGTGTAGCCGGATTCTGGGGACCGACCCTGACCGAGTCTGCCTTAGCAAGTGGCAGGAGTCAGAGTCTTTAGGACTAATTAATCATAATTATGGTTTTAGCTACTATGAGCCAAACATTGTACTAAGCACTGGGGTATTTATAAGATAATAAGATCAGGCGGAGTCCCACATGCGACTCACAGTCCAAGAAGGAGGGAGAACAGGTTCTGAACCCCTATTTATTCATTTATTAAACACCGGCTGAGTGCAGAACATTTTACTAAGCACAGGGAAGGATATTCAGCCTGTAGACTATAAGCTCCTTTTTTTAATGGTATTTACTAAACACTTACTATGTGTCAAGCATTGTACTAAGCACTGGGGTAGATACAAGATAATCAGGTTGGACACAGTCCCTGTCCCAGCTCACAGGCAAAGTAGGAGGGAGTAGGTGAGAAGTGAAGCGATTTGCCCAAGGTCACAAAGCAGATAAGCGGTTGAGCCGGAAATAGAACCCAGATCCTTTACTCCCAAGCCTGGGCCTATCCACTAGGCCATGCTGCTTCTCTTATTTTTACCTCCCAACCCTGTGCCTAGTGGAGAGGACCTGGGTTCTAATCCTGGCTCCCCCATTTGTCTGCTGTGTGGCCGTGGGCAAGTCACTTCACTTCTCTGGGCCTCAGTTACCTCATCTGTAAATTGAGGATTGCGACTCTAAGCCCCATGTGGGACAAGGGACTTTGTCCAACCCGATTTGCTTGTGTCCCCCCCAGTGCTTAGAACAGTGCCTGGCACATAGTAAACGTTTAATAAATACCCTATAATTAGTCTCTCAACTATAGGGGGCTCACAGTCTTAACCCCCAATTTACGGATGAGATCACTGAGGCCCAGAGAAGTGAAGTGACTTGCCTAAGGCCACACAGAAGACGAGTGGTAGAGCCAGGATTAGAACCCATGACCTTCTGATTCCCAGGCCCGTGCTGTATCCACGATGCCATGCTGCTTCTCTTAATCAGGTGTCTAACCTGATTACCTTGAATCTACCCCAGAGCTTGGTACCAAGTAAGTGCTTAACAAATTCCACTTTCTTAAAGAAGAAGAGAAATAAAGTGACTTACCCAAGTCAGTCAGTCATATTTATTGAGCACTTACTGTGTGCAGAGCACTGTTCTAAGCACTTGGGAGAGGACAATATAACAATATACAGATACATTCCCTGCCCACAAGGAGTTTGCAGTCTAGAGGACCCACAGCCGGTGAGTGGTGGAGCCAGAAAAGCCACATCCCTTGGCACCCAGGGTTGTGTTTAGTGAATACAGCCTGGGCCTGGGAAGTCAGAAGGTCGTGGGTTCTAATCCCACCTCCGCCACTTGTCTGCTGGGTGACACTGGACAAGTCACTTCACTTCTCTGGTCCTCAGTTACCTCACCTGTAAAATGGGGATTAAGACTGTGCGGCCCATGTGGGACAGGGACTGTGTTCAACTTGATTATCTTGTATCTGCCCCAGCTCTTAGAACAGTGTTTGGCACATAGTAAGCACTTAACAAATGCCATCATTATTATCATCATTATTATTGTGCTTCCTCAGCATGCAGTGGGGAGTGAAAAGTCGGTAAGTCCAAAGAGGGGAGCTGGTCAGGAAGAAACAGGAAATTGGACTTTCCCTGAAGGGGTTTACTGAGCACTTAACAAGGAACCCAAAGCTGGCCAGACAATATCCTTTGAATATATCAAAAGCAGGAGGCTGGACAGAAAATCATTGGGCCCCTCATCACTGTGGAAAAAGAAACCCACTCACGGATGAAAAGAAGATCACTGAGAACCTCGGGGATTCCTCGGTTCTGCCTTTACCGAAAAAGGCCTGAGAGATTCATATCTTCAGGTGGTCACACAGCGCCTGCCTTCGGAGGAACGTAATCCAACTCTGGTCACCACAGGGGATGTTTAAAGGTGAAACTGATGAGCAAGATAAACAAATCACCAGAATCAACTGAAGGGAAGTTAACGATAACTGTGGTATTAGTTACGCGCTTGCGGAGTACCAAGCGCTCTGTACTAAGAGCTGGGGTAGAGATCAGATCATCAGGTCGGATGCGGTCCCTGTCCACCGGGAGTTCACGGTCCCCATTTTACAGATAAGAAAACAGAGGCCCAGAGAAGTTAAATGATTTGCCCAAGATCACACAGCAGGAAAATTTGCGTGTTCAGTTTGTCATGAAATCCTGTCGGTTCTACCCTCACGACAGCGTTAGAATCTGCCCTTTCCTCTTCATCCAAACTGCTACCACATTAATCCAAGCACTCATCCTATCCCACCTTGATTACTGTATCAGCGTCCTCACTGCTTCCTGTCTCTCCCCACTCCAGTCCACACTTCACTCTGCCATCCAGATCAGTTTTCTACAAAAGCATTCAGTCCGCGTTTCCCCACTTCTCAAGAACCTCCAGTGGTTGCCCATCCATTGCTGCATCACATGGAAACTCCTTACCAGCAGATTCTCCCAAGCGCTTAGTACAGTGCTCTGCACACAGTGAGTGTTCAATAAATACAAATGATTTAAAGCACTCAAACACCTCGCCCCCTCCTACCTCACCTTGCTACTCTTCTACGACAACCCAGCCTGCACATTCCGCTCCCCTAATACATACCAACCTTCTCACCATAGTTCCATCTCATTTATCTCGCCACCGACTCCTCGCCCTCGTCCTGGCTCTGGCCCGGAATGCCCTCCCTCTTCATAACCTACAGACCACCGCTCTCTCCACCTTCAGAGCCTTATTAAAATCACATCTTCTCCAAAAGGCCTTCTCCAACTATGCCCTCATTTCCCCTACCCACCCTCTTTTCTTTGTTGCCTTTGCATTCGGACGTGTCCCCTTAAGGAAGTGATATTCACCCCACCTTCAGTCCCACGGCACTTATGTCCGTATCCTCATGCTCATTGCTTCGATCTGTACTTTATTTTAATGTCTGTCCCCACCTCTAGACTGCAAGCTCTTGTGGGGCAGGAACGTGCCTCCCAACTCTGTTACACTATACCCTCCCAAGCACATTCATTCATTCCATCATTCAATCGTATTTATTGAGCGCTTACTGTGTGCAGAGCACTGTACTAAGTGCTTGGGAAGTACAAGTTGGCAACATATAGAGACGGTCCCTACCCAACAATGGGCTCACAGTCTAGAAGGGGGAGACAGAGAACAAAACAAAACATATTAACAGAATAAAATAAATAGAATAAATATATACAAGTAAAATAGAGTAATAAATACGTACAAACATATATACACATAGTAAGCACTCCATCAATACCACTGATTGATTGATTGATTGGGGGGTAGGGACTGGGGGGAGAGTGGAAAAGAGGGGAAGAAAAGAAAGGGGGAGAAGGGAGAATAATAATAAGAATGGTGGTATTTGTTAAGCACTTGCTATAGACCAAGGGCTGTACTAAATACTGGGTTAAATACAAGTTCATTACATCAGATGTAATAATAATAATAATAATGGCATTTATTAAGCGCTTACTATGTGCAAAGCACTGTACTAAGCACTGGGGAGGTTACAAGGTGATCAGGTTGTCCCATGGGGGGGCTCACAGTCTTAATCCCCATTTTACAGATGCGGTAACTGAGGCCCAGAGAAGTCCCAGTCACACAGCTGACAATTGGTGGAGCCGGGATTTGAACCCCATGACCTCTGACTCCAAAGCCCGAGCTCTTTCCACTGCGCCACGCTGCTTCTCCAATCCCCTCAAAGATCCCACAGTCTAAGTAAGCGGGAGAACAAGATATTGAACCCCCATTTTACAGATGAGGAATGTGAGGCCCAGAAGAGTGAAGTGACTTGCCCAGGGTCACACATCAGGCAAGTGGTGGAGCCGGGATTAGAACCCAGGTCCTTTGACTGCCGGGTTTGGGCTCTTTCCATCAGGCCAGGAAGCCTAGAAGAAAGAGGGATGGGTGGAAACAGAGAGAGAGAGAAAGAGAGAGAGAAAAGAGTAAGCAGTGTGGCTTAGTGGAAAGAGCACGGGCTGGGAAGTTAGAGGACCTGGGTTCCCAACCCGGCTCTGCCACTTGATGGCTGTGTGACCTTGGGCAAGTAACTTCACTTCTCTGGGCCTCAGTTCCCTCATCTGCAAAATGGGGATTCAATCTCTGTTCTCCCTCCCACACAGATTGAAAGTCGCATGCGGGGACCTGATGATCTTGTATCTACTCCAGCACTTAATACAGCGCTTCGCACATAGTAAGCACTTAACAAGAAGAATGATGGCATTTGTTAAGCGCAAATACCACTGTTATTACTGTTATTTTCATATCTGTTGTATTGTGTTCTTCCAAGCATTCAGTACAGTGCTCTGCACAGAGTAAGTGTTCAATAAATACCACTGATTGAGCGATTATCCAGAAAACTCCCACCTCTATCTTCCAGCCTCCAGAGGTAACCATCTGCTCCTGACAGACTCTACAATTAAGCCTAGGATGGGTGAGTACTTAGAAAAATGACCAGTTGGGGGAAAAACACAATTTCTCTAAAGGGAATGTATGACTCATTTGTTGGCCAGAGTTCTTCAAAGTGCAGGAAATGGAAGAGGAGAGAGGTAAACCAGAGGACAGAATATATTTAGATTTTCATGAACCCTATGGCAAGGATCCAAGCCAAATTGTTGTTTTGTTTATTTTTTGGGTGGGGGGGTTGGTTGTTTTTCAACTGAATAATAAAAGATTGTTCCATGGATGGAACATGGATGAAAAACTGGATAAAAGATAAAATGCAAAGGTAATAAAATAACCTCCCAGTGAGCCTCATGTGGAACTGGGATTGGGTCTGAACTGATTGTCTTACCGCTATCCCAGTGTTTAGCGTAGAGCTTGACACCTGGTAAGTGCGTAATAAATGTCACTATCATCGTCGCTGTTTTATGGGGCATTTGATATTCGCCCCACTTCAGTCCCACAGTACTTGTGTGCATATCTATAAATGATAAGTGATTTATTTATATAATGTCTGTCTCCCCTGCTAGACTGTAAGCTCGTTATGGGCTGGGAATGTGTCTACCAACTCTATTGTATTGTCCTCTCCCAAGTGTTTAGTTCAATCAATCAATCAATCAATCAATCGTATTTATTGAGCGCTTACTATGTGCAGAGCACTGTACTAAGCGCTTGGGAAGTACAAATTGGCAACACATAGAGACAGTCCCTACCCAACAGTGGGCTCACAGTCTAAAAGGGGGAGACAGAGAACAGAACCAAACATACCAACAAAATAAAATAAATAGGATAGAAATGTACAAGTAAAATAAATAAATAAATAAATAAATAAATAGAGTAATAAATATGTACAACCATATATACATATATACAGGTGCTGTGGGGAAGGGAAGGAGGTAAGATGGGGGGATGGAGAGGGGGACGAGGGGGAGAGGAAGGAAGGGGCTCAGTCTGGGAAGGCCTCCTGGAGTTCAGTGCTTTACACACAGTAAGCTCTCAATAAATACTATTGGTTGATTAATAGTATTACCCCAGTACTTAGCACAGTACTTGATGCATAGTAAGTGCTTTATTATTATTATTACTATTCTTATTATTATTATTAGGGGTATTTGCCCCACTCCCAGCCCCACTGCACTTTCGTACATATCTATAAATTCTTTATTTATATTAAAATCTGTCTCCCCCTCTAGGTTGCAAACTCGTCGTGGCAGGGAGTATGTCTACCACCTGTGTTGTATTGGACTCTCCAAGCGCATAGTACAGTGTTCTGCACACAGTAAGTGCTCAGTAAATAACATTGATTGATTGATTATTCCATCAATCATATTAAATACTATCAGCCCGGCGCTTAGGACGGTGCTTGACGCACACCACCTTAATTAGCATCATTATTGGGATGGAGGAGTATGTAAATATGAGGATCAGGGCTAGGACTGATGTGTTGGACATCTTTCTAAATGCTCTGGGGAAGAGCAGGAGGAGGAGACCAAACCTCTCTGGGTTCTGAAATGTGGAATCGCTACAGTTAAACTGCAACAGACCTTATTGAGCAGGGGCGAAAGGTTAGAAAAAGAACAGGAAATTTTGTTCCATTAATCTCGCCCCCTCTTCACGTCACCAGCATGGGAGCGAAAAATCACTCCATCCCGCCCTCATCCCGCTGCGTACAGGCTTATGTGATCATCTGTCAGCTCGTTGAGGACAGGGAACGTTATCGGCCAACTCTGTTGTATTGGACTCTCTCAAGAGCTCAGTACAGTGCTCTGCACACAGTCAGAGCTCACTGAATACCATCGATTGATTGATTGATATGACTTTTTCCCATATGAGATGTGAACTCCTTGAGAACGGGGTTTCTGTGGACCCCACAAGTTCTTGGTATTCGCCCCTTTTGGGCTGCAAGAATTGATTCCCCAATATTCTCCCACGACCCCCTGGGTGATTCACCTGGGCGGGAGAGCCATGCTGCCCGATTCTTTTTGCACTAGACTGGCAACTCCTTGTACGCAGGAAACACATCTACCAACTTGAAGTGATCGTACTCTCCCGAGTGCTTAGTACAGGGCTCTGCACACAGTAAGCCCTTGAAAAATACCATTGATTGATGACTGATTGATTGTTTCCTCCCAAGCACTCAGTCCACTGCTCTGCAAACAGAAGACTGCAAACTCCTTGAAGGCAGGGAATGTGTCCCCTGGGGCCTGCCAGTGGGAGTTTGAGGGAACACGTGGGAAGAAGAAGGAAAGAGGACGATGAGAAAGAGCGAGCGGAAGGCGGAGAGGTGCAGGAAGCCCTGGCGTGTCTAAGCTTTGGGCTGCTAGGCTCCTTGGCTTCTCATCGTCTCAAGATGTCAATCTCAATATGCCCTCCCTTGAACAGCTCAGTCACTGCAAGTAATAAAACTATCAATCAATCCATGGTGGTTTTTGAGTACTTACTGTGTGCAGAGAGCACTGGACGGAGTGTTTGGGAGAGTACACCAGAGCAGATTTGATAGACAGGTTCCCTGCCCACAGGGAGAAGCAGTTTTACTAGTCAAAGGATCTGGGTTCTACTCCCGCTTAAGCGACCACCTGTCTGCTGAATGACTTTGGTCAAATCATTCCACTTCTCTGGTCTTCAGTTCCCTCCTCTGCAAAATGGGGATTAAGACGGTGAGCCCCACATGGGACATGGACTGGGCCCCGCCTGATTAGCTTGTATCTACCTCAGCGCTTAGTACAGTGCCTGGCACAGAGTAAGAGCGTAAAAGATGCCATAAAAAAAAAAGATCTTACAGTTCAGGAGTTACCTGGTTGTATCTCCCGGCAGATCAGTTCCTTGGCTTCTCCACTAAGTCCCTTCTGATTCCGTCTTCTCTTCCTCTTCCTACTATTTGGCCTGGAGTAAGTCACTTCACTTTTCTGTGCCTCAGTTGCCTCATCTGTCAAATAATAATAATAATTATGGCATCCATAATCTATTTTAAAGGCGTTTACAGTCCACAGGGAGAGAAAGATATTAAAATAGATTATGGATAGGGGAAATAGAGTGTAAGAATATGTACATAAGTGCTGGAAGGCTGGGAGGAGCATCACAGGGCTTAAGGGGGCACAGTCAAGTGAGGAGTTGCCACAGAGGGGAAGGCAGATGGAGGAAATAAAGGGCTTAGTTTGGGAAGTACCCTTAATTTCCCTTCCTCCTATCCCCGAATCATCTTCCAACTTCCCACCATGAAATCCTCATCTGTGAATTTATGCCAACACACCCCACCCCAGCCTGAAAGTTTGCTATTTTCTGCCTGCGCAACTTCCTGCGATAACAAGTTCTCTGGATTTTGATATGTGCAAACACATTTCCTTCTGTCTGGTCTGCCCTTTGCCATTGTTCTTGGTGGGTTGGAATTTGGTGAATAATTCCCCGTTGCCTTCTCCACGCCCCTAGAGCTGTCAGAAACTTCAATCGTGTCCCCTCTTGGTCTGGCAGATGTGATGAGATGAGGCCGAGTCACAGAGAGCCACAGATGCTGAAAAATGGCAGGAGCCAACAAGTCATTTACTGGATTTTCACATGTTGTCATTGGGTAACCACCAGGGCTGGTAATTATAATAATAATAATAATAATAATAATAATAATAATAATGGTATTTGTTAAGCGCTTACTATGTGCCAAGGACTATTCTAGACCATGGTGGCCCAGTGGAAAGAGCCCAAGCCTGGCAGCCAGGTGACCTGGAAGCAGCGTGGCTCAGTGGAAAGAGCCCGGGCTTTGGAGTCAGAGGTCATGGGTTCAAATTCCGACTCTGCCAATTGTCAGCTGTGTGACTTTGGGCAAGTCACTTAACTTCTCTGTGCCTCAGTTCCCTCATCTGTAAAATGGGGATTAAGACCGTGAGCCCCCCGTGGGACAACCTGATCATCTTGTAACCTCCCCAGCGCTTAGAACAGTGCTCTGCACATAGTAAGCGCTTAATAAATGCCATCATTATTATTATTATTCTAATGCTGACTCCGCCGTTCATCTGCTGTGTGACCTCAGAAAAATCGTTTCACTTCTCAGGGCCTCAGTTTCCTCATCTGCAAAATAGGGATTCCGTACCTGTGCTCTCTCCTCTTTAGACTGTGAGCTCCACCTGGGACTTGATTAGCTTGTATCTCCCCCAGTACTCAGTATTGTGCCTGGCACATGGTAAGCGCTTAACAAATACTATTAAAAAAAATAGACAAGCAGTGTGGCTTAGTGGAAAGAGAAAAGGTTTGGGCGTCAGGACACTTTTTTAAAAAATGGTACTTGTTAAGTACCTGCTATGGGCCAAGCGCTCTACTAAACACTGAAGTAGGGAGAAGATAATCAGGCTGGATACAGTCCCTATCATTCATTCATTCATTCATTCAAACGTATTTATTGAGCGCTTACTGTGTGCAGAGCACTGTACTAAGCGCTTGGGAAATACAAGTTGGCAACATTTAGAGACGGTCCCTACCCAACAGTGGGCTCACAGTCTAGAAGGGGGAGACAGACAACAAACAAAACATATTAACAAAATGAAATAAATAGAATAGTAAATATATACAATATGTCCTACATGGGGCTCACAATCTAGTACTTGGGTTTTATTCCTGGTTCAGCCACTAGCCTGCCAGGAGACCTGGGGCAAACCACTTCATTTCTCTCATCCTCGGTTTCCTCAAAATAATAATGATTATGGTATTAATTAAGTGCTCACTAAGCGTCAAGCACTGTACAGGTTAATCAGGCTCCACATGGGGCTTGCAGTCTAAATAGGAGGGAAAATAGGTATGGAATCCTCATTCTATGGATGAAGAAAGTGAGGCCCAGAGAAGTTTAATGACTTGCCCAAGGTTGTGCAGCAGCTACATGGTGGAGCCAGGATTAGAACCCCGGTCCTCTGACTCCAGGCTTGGCCACGCTGCTTCTCATCTGTCAAATAATAATAATAATAATGATGGCATTTGTTAAGCGCTTACTATGTGCAAAACTCTGTTCTAAGCCCTGGGGAAGAGACCAGGTGATCAAATTGTCCCACGTGGGGCTCACAGTTTTAATCCCCATTTTACAGATGAGGTAACTGAGGCCCAGAGAAGTTAAGTGACTTGCCCAAAGTCACACAGCTGACAAGTGGCGGAGCCGGAATTAGAACCCATGACTTCTGGCTCCCAAACCCGGGCTCCTTCCACTGAGCCATGCTGCTTCTTATGAAGATTAAACACCCTCCCTCCCTTCCCTGTAGACTGTGAGCCCCACAGAGGAGAAGGACTGTGTTCGACCTGATCATCTTGTATCTCCGCGGCATTTAGTACCCTGCTTGGCACTTAGTAGGCACTTAACAAATGATGCCATTATTATTAGTAGTTAGATCTGGAGGAAAGGGTTATTGCAAGTAGGTGGAGTTGGCTTCCTGAAAATCTCCAGGAAGCCCTTACTTTCTGAGGGAGTAGCCCACTGTGATATGTGTGGCAGGATTGTACGTCTGTGTGTACGTGTGTGCAGATATCACGTCCACCCACAGGGCTATGACTCTACGATTCTCTTTTTTCCACCGCGTTGACTCCACTGATAAGCACAAGTACACATCATCTGCTTGTGACAAGGAGCAGCATGACCATAGTGGGAGCCAGAGGATCTGGGTTCTAATCCCTGCTCTGCCATTTGTCTGGTGTTTGACCTTGGGCAAGTCACTTAACTTCTCTGTGCCTCGGTTCCCTCATCTGTAAAATGGGGATTAAGTAAGCTGCTCTCCCTCCTACTTGGACTGTGAGCCCCATCGGGGCAGGGATGGTGTCCAACCTAACACATATCTACCCCAACACTTAGAACGGTGGACACATAGCGTTTAGCAAATGTCATAATAAAATAATAATAATGATCTACTCCAGCACTTAGAACAGTGCTTGACACATAGTAAGAACTTAGTAAATACCATAATTAGTATAAAAATTATCCCCCTCGCTCTGATTTAGACTGTGAGCCCTATGTGGGACAGGGACTGTGTCCAACCTGATCGTCTTGTATCTAATACAGCATTTAGTACAGTGCCTGGCACCTAGTAAGCGCTTAACAAATACCATTTCAAAAAAACCCAGTACAATTATGATTGTATCACAGTGCTTTCCCCACTGACTACCCAGTTCCTTAGAATTTGTGGCTCAATATTATTCGTCATTTTGAGCTTTCTTCCCTCTCCATCTGTGCCTCTCCTCCTGGTGGTCGGCAGTCCCTTCATCTCCCCTGTCTTTCATCTATTCTATTCATTCATTCAATCAATTGTATTTATTGAGCGCTTACTGTGTGCAGAGCACTGTACCAAGCTCTTGGAAAGTACAATTTGGCAACAAATAGAGACAATCCCTACCCAACAACGGGCTCACAGTCTAGAAGGGGGGGAAAAGACATCAAAACAAGTAAACAGGCATCAATAGCATCAATAGACATAAATAGGATTATAGATACATACACATCATTAGTAAAATAAATAGAATAATAAATATGTACATATATACATAAGTGCTGTGGGGTGGGGAGGTGGGTAGAATCCCCAAGAACTTGCGAAGCAGTGTGGCCCAGTAGAAACAGCAAACAGCCCCGGGCCTGGGAGCCACTTGTCTGCTGTGGGCAAGTCACTTTACTTCTCTGCCCCGGTTTTCTCAACTGCAAAATGAGGATGCAATACCCTCATAGTTGGACTCCCAGTCCCATATGGACCAGGGACTGTATCCGGCCTGATTAATTGATATCTATCCCAGTACTTAGAACAGTGGTTGACAAATGCCATAAAAAAGCGTTTAGTATAGTGTTCTGTCACATGCCTGCTGAGTGACTTGGGTCAAGTCACTTATCTTCTTTGGGCTCCAGTTTCCTCATCTGTAAAATGGAGATTCAATTGCTGTTCTCCCTCCCCCTTAGACTGCGAGCTCCCTGTGGGACAGGAATTGGGTCTGACCTGATTCACTTGCATCTATCTCAGTGCCTTGGCAAACAGTAAGCACTTAACAAATATGTTGCCGACTTGCATGTCCCAGGTGCTTAGTACAGTGCTCTGCACACAGTAAGCGCTCAATAAATACGATTGAATGAACTTAACAAATACCACAGTTATTAGTAACATTGTGTTCTGCACTCAGGAAATACCACCAGGAGATTCCAAGTGTGTGCTTCTCTCCCTGTCCAAGTCAGCCTCTCTCCCACTCTCTCCCTCCCTCTCATTTTCTCTCTGTCTCTCTTTCTCTCTCCCTCCCTCTCACCCTTTTTTCCCCTCTCCCTTTCTTTCTCTCTCCCTCCTCTTTCTTTCTCCACTCCCCCGCCCTTTTTCTCTTCTGTTAAATATCAACCTCAAAATCTGTAAGCCATTATGCGAGAGTGTGTATCTGCCTCCAGATGTTTTCTGCTCCAATGGAACTTTTTCAAATGTTTCAGTTATAAGCGGACTGTTTCCTGAATTTTACATGCACATAGGGAACTGTTCCGTATGTTCTCGGGAACTGCCCGTTTCCAGATCTCCTTGTGTCCAGCTCAACTTGTTTCACCTTCAAGCTTGCACTACAGGGTTTCATTGAATTGCAGTATCAAATACACCAGGATTTTCCTACTAGCCTCCCCCGCCAACAAACCCTTTTTGGATCATATTATGCTTTCAACAGTTATGATGATGATGATACTTGTTAAGTTCTTACTATGTGCCAGGCATTGTACTAAGCACCAGGGTAGGTACAAGATAATCAGATTGTACACAGCCTCTGTCACACCTGGGGCTCACAATCTAAGTAGTGGGGAAGAGGATGAGGGAACTGAGACCCGGAGAAGTGAAGCGACTTGCCCAAGACCACACAGCAGATAAGCGGCAGAGGCGGGATTAGAACCCAGATCCTCTGACTTCTAGGCTTGGGTTCTTTCCACTAGGCCATGCTGCTTTAACCATCCCTGACCTCTTATCCAAATATCTCCTTGTTATGGGCTCATCTTTTCACATTTGTTTAGATCGCCTCTCACTCTCTTTTAACTAGTGCTTGGTTAATTTATGTTAGCTTGTTTTCCATGCGTCTGGTACTCCTGTATATCCTCCAAGAGCCTACTGCAATGTTCTTAATAATAATGATAATAATTAGGTACTCATCCCTCCCCCACAGCACTTATGTACATATCTTTACAATCAATTGCTTCCCTTACCTGTAATTTATTTTAATGTCTGTCTCCCTGGCAAGATTGTAGATTCCTTGTGGGTAGGGACTTGTCTACTAACTGTATTTAACTCTCCCCAAGAGTTTAATATGGTGCTCTGCACAAATCAATCAATTAATTGAGTGCTTACTGTATGCAGAGCCCTGTACTAAACGCTTGGGAGAACAGCACACCACAGAGCGGGCAGGTCCGTTCCCTGCCTACAATGAGCTTACAGTCTAGAGCATAGGGTAGGTGCTCAATAAATACCATTGATTGACTAATAATTGTGGTATATTTAGTGCCCATTTTTACAGATGAAGAAACCAAGACATAGAAAAGGTAAGTGAGGAGCCGGAAAGTGGAGGAGCCAAGATTAGAACCCAGGTTTCCTTGATGCCCAGACCTGTGCTTTTTCCACTGGGCTACAGTGCTACTTCCCAAGCTCATTATTGTGCTGCTGCTGCTGCTAATGATAATGACGATAGGAATGATCATCTAAACAGTAAACTCTCTCTTAGACCATAAGCTCCCTGCAGACTTTAAGCTCAATCGTATTTATTGAGCACGTACTGTATGCAGAGCACTGTACTAAGCGCTTGGGAGAGTACAATATAACACTAAACAGACACATTCCTGCCCACACCAAGCTTACAGTCAAGAGGAGGGGAGGTGTCTACGAACTCTGTCACAGTGGGCTTTCCCAAGATCTTAGTACAGTGCCTTTCACCCAGTAAATGCTCAACAAATACGAATGATTGACTGCTTGGTAGATAATGATGATGATGATCAAGATGATGATAACGATGATGACTGGATCGGCTTTCCTGCTTTGCGTCAGATCCATCTCCCCCAGTCTCTCCCAACCCCTGCAATATCCTCTTTCTCTGCCTTACTTAACAGATAGGGATGAATGTGGATTGAAGGGTTGCATCATAGAGATTAAATGGAGGAATTTGGCCCCAAGGGGAGAACCGGATTTTGGGGGTCTGGCAATTCTGCCGATCAGCATGTCGGCAGGGGCCACCTGAGAGGGCAGTAAGAGTCATCGTCGTTGGCCGGTGAAGCGGGTGCCAGCTAGCCGGAGAAACCCAGCCAGCTTTCTGGGCCGGATCACGCCGCCTCACGGAGGAGTCTGACCAGTTCAGATCTCGAGAGCGTGTTTACTTATTTACTACTAACTTTGAGAAGCAGCGTGGCTCAGTGGAAAGGTCACGGGCTTGGGAGTCAGAGGTCGTGGGTTCTAATCCCGGCTCTGCCACTTGTCAGCTGTGTGACTATGGGCAAGTCACCTAACTTCTCTATGCCTCAGTTATCTCATCTATAAAATGGGGATTAAGACTGTGAGCCCCACCTGGGACAATCTGAAAACGTTTTATCTTCCCCAGTGCTTAGTATAGTGTTTGGCACCTAGTAAGGGCTTAATAAACACCACAACTATTATTATCATGACTATTCTTATTATTGCTAATAATAACAACGGGGAAGATACAAGACCAACAGGTCCCAAGTGGAGCTCACAGAAGGGAGGGAGAATAGGGATTGAATCCCCATTTTGCAGATGAGGGAACTGAGGTCCAGAGAAGGCAAGTGATTTGCCCAAGGTCACACAGGAGGTGTGTGACCAGGCCCGGGTTCTATTCAGTAGGGCCATGCTGCTTCCCTGAGTTCTGGGGCTCAGATATGGCACCCAAGTTCACAAGTACCGGGAAAGGGTAACAACTTGGGCCATGAGCCCCCTTTGGGACAAGGACTGTGTCTGATCTGATTATCTTTTGTCTCCCTCACTGCTTAGCACATAGTAAGCGCTTAACAAATATCATAATTATTATTACAACAGCTCTGGAGCAAGGGGAATGCCAAGGAATCATGAATAAAAGCTCTGGGTTTGGACAAATTCCACTGGAATTGGGCAGACTTCCACAAAACGCAGCCACCATGTTGTCGATCAATCGGTGATATTTATTGAGCACTTTGTGCAGAGCACTGTACTAAGCACTTGGGAGAGGACAGTTCAATGGGGTTTTGGCTGTAGTTCTAAACTTCTAGTGTTCTGGGCTTGTGTCTACAGTCCTCCATCAGTCAATCAGTCAATTGATCATATTTATTGAGCACTTACTGTGACTTTTTAGACTGTGAGCCCACTGTTGGGTAGGGACTGTCTCTATATGTTGCCAACTTGTACTTCCCAAGCGCTTAGTACAGTGCTCTGCACACAGTAAGCGCTCAATAAATACAATTGATGATGATGATAGAGTTGGTAGACATATTCCCTACCCACAACAAATTTAAAGTCTAGAGGAGTGTGCTGACACGAGGTTAATGTTTTATAGCTTGCTTATTACTTGCTGGCTTGCTGCAGTCTTCTAGACTGTAAACTCATTGAGGACAGGGAGTCTGCCTATGCACTCCGTTATGTTGTTCTCTCCCAAGCACTTCATGCAGTGCTCTGCACAAGGTAAGTGCTCAATAAATATGACTGGTTGATCGAAGATTGAGTTTATAGACACAATCTTTGCCTTCAGGGAGCTTGTCATCAGTGGAACGCGTGTGATGTGAAACGGAATTCGGGGTCTGGTTTTAGCTGGAGAAAAAGCATGGAAGGCGAACAGACCTGGAGCAATGAACTGTGTGTCAAGATGTTTCCGAAGACTTGAATACCATGTAAGGTCTGTATTGGCTACAGTTTAATAAATAAAAGCTCTGGCTGCAACTCACTGCCATTTCAAGCTTTATGCCTCTTGAATTCCTCTGTTTCCAGTTTGCAGCGAGAAGGATCTGCATGAATCCTAGAACAGAGGATATAATACTATTATTACTATTAATGCTAAAAATAATTAATAATGATGAGCATAAGAATGGTACTGGTTAAGCATTAGGTGCCAAGCACCGCACTAAGCTCTGGGGTAGATACAAGATCGTCAGGTTGGACACACTGTAAGTGGGAGGAAGATTTAAACCCCATTTTATAGAGGAGGAAACAGAGGCCCAGAGAAGTGAAGTGACTTACCCAAGTAACACAGCAGACAAGTGACGGAGTTGGGATTCTCAAGTCCTCTGACACCCAGGCTCGTGCTCCGCCCATTAGCCCACACTGCTTCTTTGGAAACCCCTGAAAAACCAGGACCCCAGGACCCGTGATATCATCCTCAGTACACCGGCCCACGGTGAGGCATGATGACGTCGTCTGGCCACCATCTTGCAGAAGTCTGCCCAATTCAACCCAGATAGGGCTCCAACCTAGACTTGGAACGTCTCCTCAGGACACTGACCCTCATCATCGATGGTATTTACTAAGCGCTTACTGTGTGCAAGGCACTGTGCTAAACACTTAGGAGAGGACATGTGCTTAGTTCCCTGCCCTGGGCGAGCTGCTCTAGAGGCTTTGTTCTGAACTTTCTGGGTCTGTATGAAGTCAGAAGAGGAACCTGGCAGCAGGAGCCCCAATGGAGGGAAGCTAGGTGCTCAAAGATAAAACCACAGAAGTGAAAACACCTGGCACTGGGCAGCAGGCAAACTGTCTCCTCTAGACTGGAAGCTCATTGTGGGCGGGAAAGTGTCTGTTTATTGTCATATTGCACTCTCCCAAGTGCTTAGTACAGTGCTCTGCACACAGTAAGCACTCAATACAATTGACTGGCTCAAAACCTGACTGCTCGTTTGAATACCAGATGAAGGACCATCCTGCCCCATGGACTAGTGGAAAGAGCCCAGGCCTGGGAGCCAGGAGACCGAACTAATGATAATTGTGGTATTTGTTAAGCGCTTACTATGTGCCAGGCACTGTTCTAAGCGCTTAGATATGAAATAATCGAGTAGGACACAGTCCCTGTCCCACACGGGACTTGCAGTCTTTATTCTGATTTTACAGATGAGGGAACTGAGGCACCGAGAAGTTAACTGACTTGCTTAAAGTCACACAGCAGACAAGTGCGGAGCTAGGATTAGAACACAGATCTTTATGATTCCAAGGCCTGGGCTCTATCCACTAGGACATGTTGCATCTTGGTTCTAATCCCAGTTTCACTGCCTGCTGGGTAACCTTGGGCAAGTGGCATAACTTCTTGGGGACTCGATTTCTGCACCTGTGAAATGGGTATTTAATTCCCATTCTCCCTTCCCCTTCAACTGTGAGCCACATGGTGGACAAGGACTGTGTCTGATCTGATTGTATTATATCTACCCCAATGCTGAGTACAGTGCTTGGCAGATAATAAGCACTTAAATACTACAGTTACTATCATTATTATTATAGAAGGTGGGAGCCTGGTCACAAGTGTTCTGGAGGGTAGGATTAGGGCAACACAAACCAATCAAAAATCAGTGGTACTTAGACTGTAAGCTCATTATGGGCAGGGAATATGCCTGCTAATTCTGTTGTCCTGAACTCTCCCAAGCGCTTAGTACATTGCTGTGCACATAGTAGATGCTCAAGCACCGTGGCTCAGTAGAAAGAGCACGGGCTTTGGAATCAGAGGTCATGGGTTCAAATCCCGGCTCCCCCACTTGTCAGCTGGGTGACTTTGGGCAAGTCACTTAACTTCTCTGCGCCTGTTACCTCATCTGTAAAATGGGGATTAAGACTGCGGGCCCCATGTGGGACAACCTGATCACCTTGTAACCTCCCCAGCGCTTAGAACAGTGCTTTGCACATAATAAGCGCTTAATAAGTGCTATCATTATTATTATTAATAAATACCACTGATTGATTTGCACGCAATGATGGTATTTGTTAAGCGCTACGGGCAAGCAGCACTGTACTAAGCACTTGGAAGGGTACAATCCTTAGTTGACACAATCCCATCCAAACCGCTACCCTGCTAATTCAAGCTCTCATCCTATCCCGTCTGGACTACTGCACTAGCCTTCTCTCTGATCTCCCATCCTCGTGTCTCTCTCCACTTCAATCCATACTTCATGCAGCTGCCCGGATTATCTTTGTCCAGAAACGCTCTGGACATATTACTCCCCTCCTCAAAAACCTCCAATGGCTACCGATCAATCTGCGCATCAAGCAGAAACTCCTCACCCTGGGCTTCAAGGCTCTCCATCACCTCGCCCCCTCCTACCTCACCTCCCTTCTCTCCTTCTACTGCCCAGCCCGCACCCTCCGCTCCTCCACCACTAATCTCCTCACTGTACCTCGCTCTCGCCTGTCCCGCCATCGACCCCCGGCCCACGTCATCCCCCGGGCCTGGAATGCCCTCCCTCTGCCCATCCGCCAAGCTAGCTCTCTTCCTCCCTTCAAGGCCCTGCTGAGAGCTCACCTCCTCCAGGAGGCCTTCCCAGACTGAGCCCCTTCTTTCCTCTCCCCCTCGTCCCCCTCTCCATCCCCCCGTCTTACCTCCTTCCCTTCCCCACAGCACCTGTATGTATGTATATATGGTTGTACATATTTATTACTCTATTTATTTATTTATTTATTTATTTTACTTGTACATTTCTATCCTACTTATTTTATTTTGTTGGTATGTTTGGTTCAGTTCTCTGTCTCCCCCTTTTAGACTGTGAGCCCACTGTTGGGTAGGGACTGTCTCTATGTGCTGCCAATTTGTACTTCCCAAGCGCTTAGTACAGTGCTCTGCACATAGTAAGCGCTCAATAAATACGATTGATTGATTGATTGATTGATAACACTCTAGTTTGGGAGAAAGACACTAAAACAATTACAGGGAGGGAAAACATCTGAGTTTGAGGATCTGTATATAGAAGAGAAAGTGGGTCTGCAGGGCAGGGGAGTAGCCAAGGGCCTGATCCGGGGGCTCAGACGTGGCCAAATTTGAGGCTGGGGCAACTGGAACAGGTGGAGAGGGGCACACCCGGGAAAACAGACTTGCTTGGACCGGTGGAAGAGGGCACTGGGGAAAGTTTTGGTGGGCCGTCGGAAGGGGGGCAAACAGGAAAAAAAAAAAAAGGTTGCTGGGCCGGGGGTAAAGGGGAGCACCCAGAAAAACAGGTTTGCTCTGCCCGGGGGTATCCATGAATAGATCTCCGTGACTCCAGGAGGCTGCCTGGACTATGAGCTCACTTCCAAGCTTCCCGCCGGGCCATCGAGGGGAGAAAGTGAGCTCGCTTTTTCCCTAACTTGGTTCTTAGTCATTGGCTCCTTCACTTCCCAGAACCCGTCCCCCGGGGCGGCCCGCTGACACATCGCGGGCACGGAGGCCTCGCCTCGGCCCCGCCCACGCGGCCCCCTTCTCTTCCCGCCCTCTTAGGGGGCCGGAGGGACGGCGCTTGCGCGCTACGTCGACCTCGTCGCCTCCGGGGCCCGCGCGCCGCTTCCCGAGGGTGGGGAGGGCGGGGCTAAGGCGGCCGCGCCCGGCCCTCATTGGTTGGGGAGGGTCAGGGAGGTCGCGCACCGCCCTCCTTGCGGGGGGGGGGGGCGGCGCGGGGCTGGGCGCGCGCGCGGGCACGCACGCACGCGCGCCTGCCTCGCCTCAGAGCCGGGGAGGACGAGCGAGGCCGTGAAGGGCAGCATGGCGGCGAGGCTTCCTGAGAGGCGGAGGGGCCCCGCTTCAGCCTCAGTGCAAATAGCCCCTGGCCACCACTAGCCAGAAGTGGCCAAGCGCTTAGTGCAGTGCTCTGCACATAGTAAGCGCTCAATAAATACGATTGATTGATTGATTGGCCCTGCAGTGCGGCCCACTCACTCATTAACCTCCCCCTGGGCGGCCCCTTCTTCCTCTCATCATCAATCGTATTTATTGAGCGCTTACTATGTGCAGAGCACTGCACTAAGCGCTTAGGAAGTACAAATTGGCAACATAATAATTTTATTATTCTCATAATAATAATAATGATGATGGTATTTGTTAAGCGCTTACTCTGTGCAAAGCACTGTTCTAAGCGCTGGGGGGATACAAGGTGATCAAGTTGTCCCCCGGGGGGCTCACAGTCTTAATCCCCATTTTACAGATGAGGTAACTGAGGGTCAGAGAAGTGACTTGCCCAAGGTCACACAGCAGGCATGTGGTGGAGCCGGGATTTGAACTCATGACCTCTGACTCCAAAGCCCGGGCTCTTTCCACTGAGCCACGCTGCTTCTCTCATGAATTCATTCATTTAATTGTATTGATTGAGCGCTTACTGTGTGCAGAGCACTGGACTAAGTGCTTGGGAAGTACAAGTTGGCAACATATAGAGACGGTCCCTACCCAACAGTGGGCTCACAGTCTAAAAGGGGGAGACAGACAACAAAACATATTAAAATAAAATAAAAAGAAATCGAATAAATATGTACAAATAAAATAGAGTAATAAATACGTACAAACATATACACATGTGCTGTAGGGAGGGGAAAACCCCCCTGGCTACCACTCTCCCTGGGGAGGCCGGGCGTTGGCAGGCTGCCGGCCCAGCCCAGGGAGGAAGAATAATAACTATAATAATAAAAATAATAATAATTGTGGTATTTGTTCATTGCTTTCTGCGAGCCAGGCACTGCAATCATTCATTCAATAGCATTTATTGAGCGCTTACTGGGTGCAGAGCACTACGAAGCGCTTGGAAAGTACAATTCAGCAGCAATCCCTGCACACAATAGGCTCAGTCAAGAAGGGGGGAGAGAGACATCAAAACAAGTAAACAGGTAACAGTATATATAAAGAGAATTATATATACATCAAAACAAGTAAACAGGCATTAATTATAAGTAGAATTACAGATACCTACGTATACAGAAGTGCTGTGGGGCAGGAGGGTAGAGAAAGGGAACGTGTTGGGGCGAGCTGAGGAAAAAAGGGCTTAGTCTGGGAAGGCCTCCTGGAGGAGGTGAGCTTTGAATAATAATAATAATGGCATTTATTAAGCGCTTACTATGTGCAAAGCACTTGTGACTGGCAAATTTGAGGAGCACTGTTCTAAGCACTGAGGTGGATACAAGCAAATCGGGTTGGACACAGTCCCTATCCCCACGTGGGGCTCACGGTCTGGATTCCCATTTTACAGATGTGTTAACTGAGGCCCAGAGAAGCGAGGCGACTAACCCAAGGTCCCACAGCAGACAAGTGGCAGAGCCGGGATTAGAACCCAGGTCCTCCTGACTCCCAAGCCCAGGCTCTATCCGCTAGGCCGTGCTGAGCACTCGGGAGAGTAATAATGATAATGGTATCTGTTAAGCGCTTCCTGAGTGTCAACTATTCTAAGCACAACAGAGTTGGCAGACACATTCCCTGCCCAAAAGGAGCTTACAGTCTAGAGGGGCAGTCAGACATTAAAATAAATTAATGATAAAAACATAAATGCTGTAGGATTGTAGACTTGTGGGCAGGGAACGTATCTGCCAACTCTGTCACATCCTAAGCACTTGGTACAGTACTCTGCACATAGTAAACACTTGATAAATACCATTGCTTGACTGGGGAAAATAAAGGGTACAGATCCAAGCGCCAGGGCAAAACAGAAGAGAGTCGGGGAGGTGAGACAGTGGGGAAAGGCCTCTTGATAAGCGTTGGTAGGTGGTGAGAGCCATGGTTTGTCAGATTTGAAAGGTGAGAATGTCCCAGACCGGAGGAAGGATGTGGTCCTCCGATGCCGATATCGACGAGATCGAGGAATAGCGACTAAGTTGGTATTAGGGAAGCTAAGTGTGGGGCCTGAGCTGTAGTAAGAAATCAGAGATAAGAGAGGAAGGGGGCAAGCTGATTGAGTGCTTTACAGCCGACGGTGAGGAGTTTGATGCGGACATAGATGAGCAGCCACTGGAAGTTGTTGACCTGGGTTCTAATCCTGACGCCGCCATCTGTCTGGTGTGTGACCTAGGGCAAGTCACTTCTCTGGGCCTCAGTTTTCTCAACTACAAAATGGGGATTCAATTCTTGTTCTCTCTCCTACTTAGACTGTGAGCCCCATGTGGGACAGGGATTGTGTCTGACCTGATTAACTTGTATCTATCCTAGTGCTTAGAACAGTAAAAGCGATTAACAAATACCACAGAAGAAAAGAAGAAGAAAGAGATCAACCGTGGAGAGATCAGTAGAGACATTGGCCTGGGGAGAGCTGGGCTTCAGCCCACAGGGGAAAGAATCAATAATCGACGCACTTCTTGCAGTTCATTATTTAAGACTGTAAATTCCTCAGGAGCGGGGATATGTGTCTACTTACCTTATGTGCTCTCTCAAGCGCTTAGCACAGTGCTCTGCACGTGGTAGGCGTTCGATAAATGATTGAGTGATTGACAAAAATCTGAACGTTCTTCCTGCAGAGGGTCCTGGAAACAACACAGGTTGGGTGTTCCCTCCGGCCTCTGGCTTGGGTTGGGAGGTTCCCCCGTTAGACTGGAAGCTCGCTGTGTGCAGGGCACGTCTCCATCATCCCTGTTGCACTGGACTCTCCCAGTGCTTAATCCAATGTTCTGCACACAGTAAATGTTGAATAAATACCATTGATTGACCTCTAGACTGTAAGCTCGTTGTGGGCAATCAATCAATTGTATTTATTGAGTGCTTACTGTGTGCACAGCACTCTACTAAGCGCTTGGGAAGTACAAGTTGTCAACATATAGAGACAGTACCTACCCAACAGTGGGCTCACAGTCTGGCAGGGCACATCTCCGTTAACCCTGTTGTAATAGACTCTCCCAAGCACTTTCTCCAGTGCTCTTACGTACAGATCTGTAATTTAATTCATTAATTAACTAATTCATCAATGAATTATATTAAGGTCTGTCTCCCCCCTCTAGTCTGTAAGCTCCTTGTGGGCAGGAAATGAATCTGTTTATTGCTATATTGTACTCTCCCAAGAGCTTAATACAGTGCTTTGCACACAGTAAATGCTCAATAAATACGATTGAATAAACGAATGATTGCTCTACACAAAGTAAGCACTCAATAAACAGCACTGATTGACCTCTAGACTATCAACTCACTGTGGGTAGGGCGCGTGTCCACCCACACTGTTGTACTGTCCACTCCCACGTGCTTAGCGTAATGCTCCGCGCATAGTAAGCGCTCCATGAGCACCGTTGATTGATTGATTTATCCAGAGGGAAGGGATCGTGGGGTTAAATCTGGTCTCTTCCTGGTGCTGTTACCCCACTAGTACTTCATTTGCGACTCCCCCCGGCTCCCGCTCCCGCCTTGCCCTACGTTGTCCTGCCCTCCCGCCCTCCCGATTAGCAGAGGGTGTCCAGTGGTTGGCGTCGCTTGAGTCAGGCCTGCGTCAGAGAGCTTTGGAGGCCCGGGGAGTTGCGGGTCACTGAAATTGGATTCAAGTGACTTAGGTCATCCTGACCCCAATCCCCTCGCTCCCCAAATGGGGGGCCCAGACCCAGCTGGGAGCGATGGGGAAAGGGGGCAAGGGGGTCCCCGTGCAGGAGGGATTGGGCGCTGGGGGGGGCGGAGGGGAGAGGGAGGGGGAGGATGGATGGGATTTCTGAATTTCTCTCCCAGGATGACGAGGGAAGGGTAGGCCAGTAGAGCCTCCTGGCCTCCATCCAGGATCAACCCCCGGGATCAACCCGGGGAGCTTCCGTGAGACCCAAACAATAACACTGGTGGGGGGCGGAGGAGGGGGAGCGGGGAGGGACCACCCCCTTCAGACTGTTCACTTAATGATTCACTTGCAACCTTTCTTTCCCTTTCTGTGTGGGAAGGCTATTACATCATGAGTGTGGAAAGTGGGGGGCACGCAGCCAAGATACGGGAGACCAGGAAAGGAAAACGGCAAAATGGCGGGGCGGGGACGGGGACGCCGCCAGCGGAGGGGAAGGGGCAGGGGGATCTAGCTAGGGAAAGGGGATTCGGGGCAGGGGAGTTGGGAGACGGGACGCCTGGGTTCTGGGGGCCGTAGGGCCCGGGGGATGGGGCGGGCAACAGTCCGGAGACCCAGGCGGAGGGTGGGAAGATGGAGATCTTAAAGCAGTGTGGTCTAGTGGAAAGAGCACAGAGGACGTCCTCTGGGAGTCAGAGGCCGTGGGTTCTGATTCTGCCTCCCCCAGGTACCTGCTCTTGGACAAGTGGCATAGTGGATGGAGCACAGGCCTGCGAGTCAGAAGGTCATGGGTTCTAATTTCGGCTCCGCCACTTGTCTGCTGTGTGACCTTCGGCAAATCACTTTACCGCTCTGGACCTTAGTTTCCTCATCTGTAAAATGGGGATTGAGACTGTGAGCCCCACGTGGGACAGGGACTGTGTCCAACCCAATCTGCTTGTAACCACCCCAGCCCTTAGTACAGTACCTGGCACAGAGTGAAGCGCTTAACAAATACCACTATTATTATTATTATTCACTCATCTTTAAAATGGGGATTCGATCCTTGTTCTTAGCCTGTGAGCCCCAGTAGGACCTGGTTACCTTGCATCTACCCCAGTGCTTAGTACAGTGCTTGGCACGTAGCAAGTGAGCCCTAACAAACATCACGATTATTACTACTATTATTATTATTATTGTTATCATTATTATTACTATTTATTATGTAGATGCTGGGAGAGAGAATCGAGAGATTGGGTCGCAGGGAGAGAGGCAGGCTTCCTGGATTTCAGGAGGATAGCAGGGACTCCAAGATCTAGACTGTAACCTAAGCTCCTAGTGAGCAGGGAATGTGTCTACCAACTCTGGGTTATTGTACTTTCCCAAGTGCTTAGTACAGTGCTCTGCACGTGGTAAGTGCTCAATAAATAGTGGCCTAGTGGATAGAGTACGGGCCTGGGACTCAGAAGGACCTGGGTTCTAATCCCAGCTCCTCCTCTTGTCTGCTGGGAGACCTTGGGCAAGTCACTTCTCTGTGTCTCAGTAACCTCATCTGTACTGTGAGCCTCAAGTGGGACATGGACTATGTCCAACCCGATTCGCATGTATCTACCCCAGTGCTTAGTACAGTGGGGTACAGCAAGGGTCAGTGGAAAGAGCACAGGCTTTGGAGTCAGAGGTCATGGGTTCGAATCCCGGCTCTGCCAATTGTCAGCTGTGTGACTTTGGGCAACTCAACTTCTCTGTGCCTCAGTTACCTCATCTGGAAAATGGGGATTAAGACTGTGAGCCCCCCGTGGGACAACCTGATCGCCTTGTAACGTCCCCAGCGCTTAGAACAGTGCTTTGCACTTAGTAAGTGCTTAATAAATGCCATTATTATTATTATTACAGTGTCTGGCATATAGTTAAGTGCTTAACAAATACCATAAAAAAATTACCAATGATAACGATGAACCCGGAGGTTGGGGGACAGAGGAATTTTTTTTACGGTACTTGTTAAGCGCTTACTATGTGCCAGACGCTGTACTAAGCGCTGGGGTAGATCCAAGCTAATCACGTTGGACTTAGTCCCTGTCGCACACGGGGCTCACAGCCCCAATTCCCATTCTACAGACGGGGGAACTGAGGCCCAGAGAAGTGAAGCGACTTGTCGAAGGTCACGAAGCAGACAAGTGGTTGAGCCTTGTTGAGAAACCAGGTCCTTTGGACTCCCAGGCCTGGGCTTTAACTGGCTCTAACAGGCCACGCTGCTTCTCGAGGCCTTGTTTCTCCGGATCCTCACTTCGGGGTTTTGTTTTTTCGACGTGGAGGGGAGCCAGCAGGTGGTGGGGAGAGGGAGGAAAGGGAAGGGAAGGGCAGGGGCCATCCAGCTGACCCCAACTGGAGACCGGATTCCAGATGTTGATGGAGAAAAGAAGAGGGGAGCCAGGACCGGAAACACCACCCCCGCCTCAATGCCCGGGAGAAATTTTCCACTGTAAACAGGAGTCATCGCATTCCTACCTACGCACCTCCTCCAACCCGATCCTCCTAGTTTCTCTGCCCCTGGCTCAGGTCTTGCCTGTGCTCTTGTTGGGAATGTGAGCGTGTGTGTGCGCGTGCACGCCTGTGGGTACACATGTTAACACCGCTAAGTGCACATGTGTATACAGGAGAGGCGCATATGGGTCCACTTGGATGTGTATGCAGAAGAGGTGGATGTTTGCCCACTTGGATGAGTTTGTGGGTGAGGGGATGTGTGTCCACTTTTATGTGTGTGCTTAAGAGGTGTAGGCATATCAGTCTGAATGTATGTGCACGTGGGGTGAGGGTATCTACAGGAAGAACTTATATCCAAACCTAGTAGGGATGTATATTTAATGGCTCCAAAAAGGGCGTGCGTGTGTAGGCCAAAAGGCTGTGGGGTGTGAACTTTCATGTTTCTGTCCGTACACTTACCGTCTCTTGTGATTGCGGGTCTGTTTCTGAATTTGTATTGTGTCTCCATGTTTTTGGACAGCACAGCATGGACGCATGAGCTGGCTTAGTGCAGTGTACTAAGTATTTAGTACAAGCGCTCAGTACAATGCTTTGGACACAGTAAGCGTTCAATAAATATGATTGAATAAATGAGTGATTATCTGTCCATTTGTCTTTGTGGTGGGTAGGGGATCATGAATGGGACATTGTGTTGGTGTGTGGAGTGTGTGTGTGTCCGAATGTCCAAGAATGTCCAAGGGGCAGGAGTCTCCCGCTCTAGACTGGAAGCTCATTGTGGGCAGGGACCATGTCTACCAACTCCATTATACTGTACTCTCCCAAGCGCCTAGTACAGTTGACGTTGATACATACGGTAGGGTTGGCCTAGGCCTCGCTAGGCTGGTGTGTCGATGGGTCGGTGTGTCTCCAGGGAGCGTGGGCGGGATCGGAAGGATTCCAGGTGGGTGACTGTGACGTGGCTGTGGCTCCTGATGTTTGTGATTTGAGGTTGGAGTGCAGGGGTGTCAGAAGACCTCATCCCTGACTCTTCATATGGGCCCCTGGCGTACGTGGTGCACGGAAGCTTTGTGTGTGTCCATTTGCGTGTTTCTTTGTTGTCGTGGGACTCTTGGGGATCTGTGTGTGGCGATCGATCAATCAGTAGTATTCACTGAGCGTTTACCGGGTGCAGAGCACTGTACAAAGCACTTGAGAGACAACAGTGAAATAAGCAAACCCCATCTCTGCCCTTCAGGAGCTTAAGATTTAGTGGGGGTGAAAGGCACTAAAATAAATGACAGATAGGGGAAGCCACAAGTACTAGGATATACACTTATGTTGTTGCCACTTGCCTGCCGTGTGACCTTGAGCAAGTCACTTCACTTCTCGGGGCCTCAGTTCCCTCATCTGGAAAATGGGGAATGAGACTGGGAGCCCCATGGGGGACAGGGACCGTGTCCAAGCCGATTTGCTTGTGTCCACCCCAGCGCTTAGTACAGTGCGTGGCACATAGTAAGTGTACGTGTGTGCGCAGTAGGGTAACTATATGCTTAGGGGGTTTGGATCCAAGTGTATAGACTACACACAGGGGAAGGAGAGGAAATGACTTCTAGGCTGTGAGCCCACTGTTGGGTAGGGACCGTCTCTATATGTTGCCAACTTGTACTTCCCAAGCGCTTAGTCCAGTGCTGTGCACACAGTAAGCGCTCAGTAAATACGATTGAATGAATGAATGAATGAAATGAGGTTTTAGGGAAGGTTTCTTGGAGGAGCTGGGATTCAAGTGGGGCTTTGAAGGTGGCGGGGACGGGAGAGGGGGTGTTTGTCCCGCCAGATGTGAAGGAAAGGCGGATGGAGTTCCAGGCTGGAGGGTCAATGGCCACAGAGAGGAGGTAGAGGCACAGTAAATAGGCTGCTGATGGGCGAGCAAAGTGGGCAGGCTGGGGTGTAGTAGGAGAGGACTGAGAGAGTTGGGGAGGGGTTAATAATAATAATAAATAGTGGTATTTAAGTGCTTATTTATTGAGGTACTGTACTAGGCGCTTGGAAGAGCACCGTGCAACGGAATGAGCTGACACGTTCAATCAATGCGTTGGGGGTATTTATTGAGGTACTGTACTAGGCGCTTGGAAGAGCACCATGCAATGGAACGAGCCAACTCGTTCAATCAATGCGTCGGGGTTATTTCATTCATTCATTCATTCAACCGTATTTATTGAGCGCTTACTGTGTGCAGCGCACCGTACTGCTTGGGAAGTACAAGTTAGCAACATATAGAGACGGTCCCTACCCAACAGCGGGCTCACAGTCTAGAAGACTCCAGGCACAGGGAGCGCTCACCAGACACCCGTGAGGAGGAAGGATGACGATGCCCACAGGAAGCACTCACTAGACACCAAGGAGGATGATGACGGGCATAGGGAGTGCTCACTAGATAGCACTGAGGAGGAGGATGATGGACACAGGGCGCGCTCACTAAACCCCATGAGGAGGATGACGAGAGACACAGGAAACGCTCACTAGACAGTACTGAGGAGGATGATGGCGGACATAGGGAGCGCTCACTAGACACCACTGAGGAGGAGGATGATGATGGACACAGGGAGTGCTCACTTGACAGTACTGAGGAGGAGGATGGCGGACACAGGGAGTGCTCACTAGACACCGCTGAGGAGGATGACGATGGACGCAGGGGACGCTCACTAGATAGCACTGAGGAGGATGACAACGGACACAGGGCGCGCTCACTAGACCCCACGAGGAGGACGACGAAAGACACAGGGAGCGCTCACTAGACACCAGTGAGGAGGACGACGATGGACGCAGGGAGCGCTCACTAGATAGCACTGAGGACGAGGATGGCGGACACAGGGAGCGCTCAATAGACACCACTGAGGAGGATGACGACAGGCACAGGGAGTGCTCACTAGACACCCCTGAGGAGGGAGGAAGATGATGCCCACAGGAAGCACTCACTAGGCACCACTAAGGAGGATGACGATGGGTGCAGGGAGCGCTCACTAGATAGCACTGCGGAGGAGGATGACGGACACAGGGAGAGCTCACTAGATAGCACTGAGGAGGATGAGGACGGACGCAGGGAGCGCTCACTAGATAGCACTGAGGAGGATGAGGACGGACGCAGGGTGCGCTCACTAGATAGAACTGAGGAGGATGAGGACGGACGCAGGGTGTGCTCACTTTTCACCAGGAGGAGGACGAAGACGGACACGGGGTACTTATTGAGGTACTGTACTAGGCGCTTGCTTGGCAGAGCACCGTTCCTCGGAACGAGCCGACAGGTTCCCCGGCTGCCCGTCGGGGCGTGGTGGCCTCGGACTGCCCCGGATTGCGCAGCGCCCCCACCGGACGCCCTTGCTCAATACCCTGGGAAATTCCCCGCGCCAGCGCGTGCTCCTGCGCGCGCGCCCCGGCCCGGCCCGGCCCAAGGTTCCAGCCAATGGGGTCTCGGTGGTGGGCGGGGCTTCGTGATGGCCCCGCCCCCGGACCCTTTAAAAGCGCTGCGGCGCGGGGGCGCCCACTCAGCTTGGATCGCGCTCCCGCTCGAAGCGTGCTTCGCCACCGCCGCCCGCGCCCTCCCCGCGGCATGTGTCACGTCCGCAGCCCCCTCCCCGCGCCCGCCGCCGCCGCCGCCGCCGCCCTGGCGCCGCCGCCCAGCTCCCGGCCCCGCGGCCCGCAGATCTTCACCTTCGACCACTTACCCGAGGAAGCGCCGTCGCCTCCTCGCCTCCCCTCCCGGGGGCTCCGGAAACGCAGCCGCAAGGTCCTCTACCCGCGAGTGGTAAGTCCTCTGCATTCCCAATCAATCAGTCGTATTGAGCGCTTACTGTTTCCCAATCAATCGTATTTATTGAGCGCTTACTGTGTGCAGAGCATCGTACTAAGCGCTTGGGAAGTCCAAGTTGGCAACCTATAGAGACGGTCCCTACCCAGCAGTGGGCTCACAGTCTACGGAGGGGCGCGGGGGGCTCGGCCCCCTGCGGCCCTCGCTAATTCTTTTCTCCTCCCCGCTCCTCTTTTTTCCCCTCTCTTTTCCTCTTCCCTCCGAGCAGGTCAAGCGCCACGTGCCGGTCGAGGACCCAAACCCGGCGAAGCGGCTCCTCTTCATCCTCCTCACCGTCGTCTTCTGCCAGATCCTCACGGCCGAGGAGGAGATGCCGGTGTCCGCCGCCCCGGAGGTCCCTCCCTCGGCCCCCTCCCCCGGCGCTCCGCCCAGCCTGGAGCCTCTCAACCTCACCGTCGATCCCCCGGACTACACGTTGGATATCAGCCAGTTCCTCCAGCAACACCCCGCTGCCTTTTGAGGACGGACCCCCCCCCCCCCCCCGCAAAGAAAAAATAAGATAACCCCCCGGGGAAACCGAGGGGTTCAGCGGAGTGACCACGGCGTCCGGGGAACTCTGAACCCGAAGGAAAAACTACAATTCCGCGCAGTCAGGGGAGATGATAACTAGGGAGAGAGGCCGCGGGTCTCCCCCGGCTCCATCCCATCTCGGAAGAGGGTGGGAGGAGAGAGGGACTCTTTTTTTTAATTTACTTCTCGTGAAGAAGTATGGATTGTCTTGATCGTTAATATTTATGTACAGTTATTTATGCCCCTGAGTGACAAGGGGGGCGCGGGAGTGGGTATTTAGTATTTATTTAATTTATGAAGGCACGATTAGGGTGTCTCCTTGCATTGGCGATTATTGTTATTATTAATATTATCACTGTTGTTGTATTTGGTAGGCGCTTCAGCCACTGTACTAAGTGTCGGGGCAGATCCAATTTTATTCCGATCGGGTTCCCTGATTAGGACGGGTGCTGTGTCCGACCTAAATAGAAGGGACCGGTCTGTTTTCGGAGATTCTGAGAGGTAGGAAGGTGGGGACTTCGGAAAACATTAGAGTTTGGGGGGCGACAATATTGGGGAAGGGGCGATGGCTCGGGCCCGTCCCCCTTTCCCTGCCCGGGCTCCGGCGGCGCTCACCGTGTGAGCTTCAGGGCCGCAGTGTGTCTTACCCCGCAGCCGCCCCCAGGGGGCGCCCGGGAGCGCCGTCTTCCCGCGCACGGCGGCGGCCGCCCGGGAGGAAGCGGCGCGCGCTCGCTCGCGCCCTCTCGCGGTGGGGAAGGGGAGCGCCCCCCCGCCGGCCCCCTCCTCCCACTGCGGTGTGGATATGTATGTTCTGTGAACACCACGTCCCGAAATAAAGGAAGCGGCTTGTGCTCGCTACCCTCTGACAGTCTGCCTTTGTGTGTCTCTTTGCGTGTGTGTGTTGGGGGGAACGGGAAGAACAGTGGGAAGCGCCCCCAGCCCCTCTCTCAGCTTGCATGTATGTTCTGCGAGCACCACGTCCCCAAATGGAGGAAAAGACCCGTCCTCAAGCCCCTTGACAGTTCATTTAATCTACTGAAAAGACTCGTCCTCAAGCCCCATTTAATTAACCTACTGAGTGCTTACTGTCTGCAAAGCTCTGCCTCTGTACGGGGGGTGGGGAGGCACCGGCCCCAGACCCTCGACCCCCCCCCCTCCAACCAGGATTTTTTAAAATGGTATTTTAGAAGTAATAATAATGGCATTTATTAAGCGCTTACTATGAGCAAAGCACTGTTCTAAGCGCGGGGGAGGTTACAAGGTGATCGGGTTGTCATTCATTTGTATGTATTGAGCACTTACTGTGCGCAGAGCACTGTACTAAGCGCTTGGGAAGTCCAAGTTGGCAACATATAGAGGCGGTCCCTACCCAACAGTGGGCTCACAGTCTAGAAGGGGGAGACAGAACAAAAAACATACAAAATAAAATAAATAGAATAAATATGTACAAATAAAATAGAGTGATAATACGTACAACCATATGTTTATTGAGCAATTACTATGTGCAGAGCACTGTACTAAGCGCTTGGGAAGTCCAAGTTGGCAACACATAGAGACGGTCCCTACCCAACAGTGGTTTCACAGTCTAGAAGGGGGAGACAGAGAACAAAAATTAAAGTAAAATAAATAGAATAAATATGTACAAATAAATAGAGGCTCACAATCTCGATCCCCATATTTCCAGATGAGGGAATGGAGGCTCAGAGGAGTGAAGTGACTTTGCCCAAGTCACGCAGCAGACAAGAGGGCAGGGTGGGCAGGAGGGGCCGGGCCTGGGCTCCTTCCATTAGAGGCCACGCCGCGGCTAAGGTTGCCCAAGCCTGGATCTTGCCCAAGCCCGGATCTTGCTCGGATCTTCGGGGAAAAACGGTTGGGCCGGATGCGGGGGAGGCTGAGCCTTCTAGACTGTGAGCCCGCTGTTGGGTAGGGACCGTCTCTAGATGTTGCCAACTTGGACTTCCCAAGCGCTTAGTACAGCGCTCTGCGCACAGTAAGCGCTCACGTGGCTCAGTGGAAAGAGCCCGGGCTTTGGAGTCAGAGGTCATGGGTTTGAATTCCGGCTCCCCCACCTAGGCAGGTCACTTAACTTCTTGGAGCCTCAGTCACCTCATCTGTAAAATGGGGATAATAATAATAATAATAATGGCATTTATTAAGCGCTTACCGTGTGCAAAGCACTGTTCTAAGCGCTGGGGAGGTTACAAGGTGATCATGTTGTCCCACAGGGGGCTCACAGTCTTCATCCCCATTTTCCAGATGAGTGAACTGAGGCTCAGAGAAGTGCAGTGACTTGCCCAAAGTCACACAGCTGACAAGTGGCAGAGCCGGGATGTGAGCCCATGACCTCTGACTCCAAAGCCCAGGCTCAATCAATCAATCGTATTTATTGAGCGCTTACGGTGTGCAGAGCACCGTACTAAGCGCTTGGGAAGTCCAAGTTGACAGTCCCTACCCAACAGCGGGCTCACAGTCTAGAAGGGGGGGAGACAGAGAGCAAAACCCAGCGCTTAGCACAGTGCTCTGCGCACAGTAAGCGCTCAATAAATACGACTGATTGATATCACCGCTGCGCCACGCGGCTTCAGACTTCAGGGATGAAGACCGTGAGCCCCACGTGGGGACAAACCGATCACCTTGCTTGGAACGGGGCTTTGCGCGTAGTGAGCGCTTAACAAATGCCATTAAAAAAAATAAAATCAAATAAATACGATTGAATGAATGAATGGATGAATGAATGAGGCCCCGGGGCGGGCCCACCCTCCCCCTGCCCCGCCCCGCGGCGGGAGCGCGCCGCGGGAGCGCGCAGCCGCCCCCGCCCCGCCCTGCGGAGAGCGCGCGCGCCCGCCCACCCACCGGCCCCGGCCCGGCCAGGCTCGGCTCGGCTCGGCTCGGCTCGGCTCGACGAGGCCGCAGGTACCGGGACCGTTAGCGTTCCGGGTGGGTGGGTGTCCGCCCGTCCTCCCGCAGGGAAGGGGCGGAGGCTGGAGGATTTGGGGGGCGGGGAGGGGAAAGAGCGAGCGGGTGGATAAAGGCATCAATCAGTCGATCGTATTTATTGAGCGCTTACTGTGTGCAGAGCACTGGACTAAGCGCTTAGCCGAGGTGGGGTACGTCCCGCCCATCCTCCTCCATGTCCCCCTCTTTCTGTCGCCGCCCCAGCGCCCTCCTTCCTGCACCATGTTTTTCACCTGTGGCCCCAACGAAGCCATGGTGGTGTCAGGTAAGCCCGCCCTTGGCCCCCTCCCGTTCCCCCGACCCCCATCCCCAGTGGCTACCAATCAGTCTGACCCCCGGGCCTGGAATGCCCCCAATCCCTCTGCCCATCCGCCAAGCTGGCTCTCTTCCTCCCTTCAAGGCCCTACTGAGAGCTCACCTCCTCCAGGAGGCCTTCCCACACTGAGCCCCTTCCTTCCTCTCCCCCTCGCCCCCCTCTCCATCCCCCATCTTACCTCCTTCCCTTCCCCACAGCACCTGTGTATATGCCTGTACATATTTATTACTCTATTTATTTTACTTGTACATATCTATTCTATTTTGTTAGTATGTTTGGTTTTGTTCTCTGTCTCCCCCTTTTAGACTGTGAGCCCACTGTTGGGTAGGGACTGTATATGTTGCCAACTTGGACTTCCCAAGCGCTTAGTCCAGTGCTCTGCACACAGTAAGCGCTCAATAAATACGATTGATGATGATGATGATGATGATCCCCCCCCCACCCCTCCGCGATTCGGGGTCTCTCCTCGTCCCCCCCCCCAGGTTTCTGCCGCAGCCCCCCCCGTCATGGTGGCCGGGGGTCGGGTCTTCGTCCTGCCCTGCATCCAGCAGATTCAAAGGTAGTGTGGGGGCCGGGGGGATGGAGGCGGCCTGCCTGCTGATTCCCTCCCAACAACGGCCCCCCTCTCCCCGCAGGATCTCCCTCAATACGCTGACCCTCAACGTGAAGAGCGAGAAGGTTTATACGCGTCACGGTGTCCCCATCTCCGTCACTGGCATTGCCCAGGTGAGGATGGAAGAGCCTTTCCCCCAATCAATCAATCAATCAATCGTATTTATTGAGCACTTACTGGGTGCAGAGCACTGTCTTAAGCGCTTGGGAAGTACAAGTTGGCAACATCTAGAGACGGTCCCTACCCAATCAATCAGTCAATCAATCAACCGAGTGCTTACTGTGTGCAGAGCACTGTATTAGGCGCTTGGGAAGTACAGGTTGGCAACGTATAGAGACAGTCCCTACCCAACAGTGGGCTCACAGTCTAGAAGACCACCCCACTAACCTCTCCACCCTCCACTTCAGGATCAATCAGTGGTATTTAGTGAGCCCTTACTGTGCGCAGACCTGTGGACAAAGCCCAGCACGGACCCGGGGGTCAGAAGGACCTGGTTTCTAATCTCAGCCCTGCCCCTCGTCTGTTGTAATAATAATAATAATAATGGCATTTATTAAGTGCTTACTGTGTGCAAAGCACTGTTCTAAGCGCTGGGACAGTTACAAGGTGATCAGGTTGTCCCACGGGGGGCTCACAGCCTTAATCCCCACTTGACAGATGAGGGAACTGAGGCCCAGAGAAGTGAAGTGACTTGCCCAAAGTCACACAGCTGACAATTGGCAGAGCCAGGGTTTGAACTCATGACCTCGGACTCCAAAGCTTGTTGTGCTTCCCAAGCGCTTAGTACAGTGCTCTGTGCACAGTAAGCGCTCAGTAAATACAATTGAATGAATGAATGGATGCTGGGTGACCTAGGGCAAGTTATTAAAGTCGCTTTCCCCCTCTAGACCGAAAGCTCGCTGTGGGCAAGGAACGTACCTGCTTCTTGTTATAGCGTATTCTCCCAAGCACTTAGTACAGTGCCCTGCTCACAGTAAGCGCTCGGTAAAATGACTGATTCACTGTCTTAATATCTCTGTGCCTGTTATCTCATCTTTAAATGGGGATTAAGACTGGATTGTGTCCAAACTGAGGAGCTTGTACCTACTCCAGCATTTAGTACAATGTCTGGCACATAGTAAGCGCTTCAACAAATACCGTTTTTACTTTATTCCCCCTATAGACTGTGAGCTCTTTTTGATCAGATAACATGTTTACCGACTCTGTTGCATTGGATTCTTCCAGGTGCTTAGTGTAGTGCTCTGTACACAGTCAGCGTGCCATAAGAATGATCGATTGAGACAAATACGGTTGAATGAGGCATACCCAATCCTCAAGGATTTTACAGTGTAATCTGTGAATTCCTTGTGGGCAGGGACCTTGCCCAATTTGCTTATATTATATCTACCCCAGTGTATAGTACTGTACTTGGTACATAGTAAGCGCTTGATACAGACTGCTATTACTGTCACTGTTATTAACGATTGGAAACTGAAAGACAGAAGCCATTTACAAATGTCTTGGCCATTGGTAGCCAGAGTATGAAGGGATAAATAGATAAATGGGTAAATTAATTCGTTCAGTGGTTTTTTTTAAAAAAAATGGTATTTGTTAAGTGCTTACTATGTGTAAAGCACTGTTTATTGAGCACTTACTGTGTGCAGAGCACTGTACCAAGCACTTGGGAAAGTACAGTCAGTACAACAACCGTGACAATCCCTGCCCACAACAAGCTCACAGTCTCCCGTCGTGGAGACAGTGCTAGAGTGAATGAAGGGCAGGACCTGTGAAGGTGGAGCTCAAAGTAGGAGGGAGAACAGATAGTGAACCTCCACTTTACAGATGAGGAAACTGAGGCACAGGGAAGTGAAGTGACTTGCCCAGAGTCACCAAGCCGGCAAGTGGCGGAGCTGGGATTAGAGCAAGGTCCTTCTGATTCCCAGACCGGGCTGTTCCTATTAGGCCGGGCTGCTTCTTTCCCTTGCCCTCTTCCCCGCCCGTCTTCTTTCTTCCTCCATCTTCCTCCTCGCTCACTGTCTTTTCCTTCTTCTCCCTCTCCTGGGCATCTGATCCAGTGCAGGAAGATGGAGCCCTTTGAGGGAGAAGTAAGAGCAGAGGGAAGGGCTAGGGGCAGGAGCTGGGAGAACCAGGAGCTGTTCGGGGGTCTGGCTGCGGTCAATCCCTGGTATTTATTGACCGTTTACTGTGTGCACAGCACCGAACTAAAAACTTGGGGAGAGCACATTACAACGGCGTTGGTCGCGTGTTCCTGGCCTTGAAGGAATTTACAGTCTAGAGAGGGAGACAGATATTCATAAAAGTCGATAAATTCTGGATATGGACCAAAGTGCTCTGGGGCTGAGGGAGGGGTGACTAAAGGAAGCAGATCCTCCAAGTGGAAGGGCGACGCAGAAGGGTGTGGGAGAAGAAGAGATGAAGGCTTAGTCAGGGAAGCACTTAGGATAGTGCTCTGCTCAGTAAATGCCGTAATGAGCTTCCAATCTAGAGTAGGGGGCAGACCTTCAGGTAAATAAAATGATGAATATAATAATAATAATAATAATGATGGCATTCATTAAGCACTTACTATGTGCGAAGCACTGTTCTAAGCGCCAGGGTGCATACAGAGTAATCAAGTTGTCCCACATGGGGCTCATAGACTTAATCCTCATTTTCCAGATGAGGTAACTGAGGCACAGAGAAGTTAAGTGACTTGCTCAAAGTCACTCAGCTAGGTGGCGGAGCCAAGATTGGAACCCATGACCTCTGACTCCAAAGCCCGGGGTCTTTCCACTGAGCCACGCTGCTTCTCTAATGGACATGGACATATTCCAGTGGAATATGAACATAAGGGCCGTGGGGCTGAGGGAGGGGTGGATAAAAGGTGCCGATCCTTGTGCCAGGGCAATGCAGAAGGGAGCAGAAGAGGAAGTTACTATTACAGACGTTATTACATATCATCTTTCTTCATCCATTACTCCCCATTCACAACCCTTCTCTCCTCTCAAAGTCACCTTTAAACTATCTCTTCCTCTTGATTCTTTCCCCCTCTGAACTCTCTCCCCATCTTCTTGGACTCCCTCCTCCCTGAAATATGCCAAACTCAGCCAATCAATCAATGGGACTTCGGGATCGGTTATTGTGTGCAGAGTACTGTACTAAGAGGTTGGCAGAATACAATGCAATAAATTGCATTGCAATAGTAGGCACATCCCTGCCCTCAAGGATCTTGCAATCTTCCTGGGGAGAGGGACATTTTTTGGGTTTTTTTGATGGTATTTGTTAAGCACTTAGCACTTACCAGGCTCTGTCCTAAGCCTGGGGTAGATACAAACTGATCAGGGCGGAGGCAGTCAATGTCTCACTTGGGGCTCACAGTTTTAATCCCCATTTTACAGCTGAGGTAACTGAGGCACAGAGAAGTTAAGGGGCTTGCCCAAGGTCACACAGCAGGTAAGTGGCGGAGCTGGAATTAGAACCCAGGTCCTCTGGCTCCCAGGCTTATACCCTATCCATGAAGCCAGCTGCTTCCCTAACAATAAAGTTAATTACGGGTAGTATAAAAATAATTATGGTATTTGTTAAGCGCTTACTATGTGTCAAGCACTGTTTTATGTGCCTGAGGGTTGTAGGGGGGGAGGGGGAGAGTGCCTAGGGTCCCAAGTGCAGAGGTGAAGCAGTGGGGAGGGAAAATGGGGTGGGGAGAGAAAAGATTAGTCAGGAAAGGTTTCCTGGAGGAGATGGGATTCTGGAAGGGCTCTGAAGACGGGGAGAGGAGTAGCCTGACAGATATGAACGGTGCTCTGCGCTTAGAACAGTGCTCAGCGCTTAGAACAGTGCCCAGTGCTTCACACATAGTAAGCGCTTAACAAATGCCATCATTATTATTATTATTATATGAAGACAAGTGGCTAGCACAATCCTCTCCCCATGGTAAGTGCTCATCATCATCGGTGGTATTTATTGAACGCCTACCGTGTGCAGAGCCCCGTACTAAGTGTTTGGGAGAGTACAGTATGACAGAGTTGGGAGACACGTTCCCTGCCTACATCAAGCTTACAGCCTAGAGGGGGAGACAGGCATTAGTAGAAATAAATCATTTATAATATGCAATTTCTAATGTAGAATATATATCGCATAGGTGTGTAGTAAAGACCAGTGATTCATTATGAAGGGGGAGGGAGCACCGGGTAAGAGGGAGGGCGTGAAGGCATCCCCGACTAATTCCTGCAATCTGTTTTCTGTGAAACCTTGGGCCAATCATTCAATCAATGGCATTTATGGAGCGCTTACTATAAGCCGAGCACTATACTAAGTGCTTGGGAGAGCACAATACACCAAAGTCGATAGTCTCGTTCCCTGCCCCTACCGAGTTTATAGTCTAGAGCCGGGGTGGGGGTGGTGTTCCTTTCATTTCTCTGTGTCTCAGTTACCTCATCTGTAAAATGGAGATTCAGTTCCTATTCTCCTTCCTATTTAGCCTCTGAATCCCACATGAGACAGAGACTGTGTCCGACCTGATTAACTCGCATCTACCCCAGCAGTTAGAACAGCGCTCGACACATAGTGATAGCTTAACAAATGCCATCATATTCTCATAAGCGCTTAATGGGTACCATAATTATTACAGAAGAGCTCAACATGTACCATGATGACAATAACGATTATGGTGATAACGTGGAGGTTGGGCCCCGTTCCGGCAGGAGCGGAGGTGTCTCCCTCGTCCCATCTCTCGCCTTCTCTCTCTCCCCCGTCCCCAGGTGAAGATCCAGGGCCAGAACAAGGAGATGCTGGCCGCCGCTTGCCAGATGTTCCTGGGGAAGACGGAGGGGGAGATCGCCCAGATCGCCCTGGAGACCCTGGAGGGCCATCAGAGGGCCATCATGGCGCACATGACGGTGGAGGTCAGGCCTGAGGCCGGGAAGGGGCCGGGGCGAGGCTCCGAGGGGGGCTGGGACCGGACCAGGAGGGGCTGGGGACCGATAGTGTGAAAAGTGTGAAAAGTGAGAGGAGACTGCGGAAGGGAGTGGAAAGGGCGGGCTGGTGGGGTGGGGAGGGATGGAGCCTAAAGGGACCACTGAGGGTCAAGGGAAGGAGAGGGGACTCGGGCTGACATTGTGGTATCAGCTAAGTGCTTTACACTGTGCCAAACTGAGGTAGATAAGCTATAAAGCGTGGCTCAGTGGAAAGAGCACGGGCTTTGGAGTCAGTGGTCATAGGTTCAAATCCCGGCTCCGCCAGTTGTCAGCTGTGTGACTTTGGGCAAGTCACTTAACTTCTCTGGGCCTCAGTTACCTCATCTGTAAAATGGGGATTGACTGTGAGCCCCCCCGTGGGACAATCTGATCACCTTGTATCCCCCCACCAGCGCTTAGAACAGTGCTTTGCACATAGTAAGGGCTTAATAAATGCCATTATTATTATTATTAGAAGCAGGTCGGACACAGTCCCTGTCCCAGGCCCCCCGTGGGGCTCCCCCTGTAAAGGGGAGGGGAAAACAGGTGAGGCTCAAGTCAGAGTTAGGGTGGACGCTGGAGGCAGTCAAGAATACTGGACACCCCATTTCTGATCCATCCTCACACACAATTTCAAAAGGGACCAGGCCTCCTGAGAACTGGACTGTCTGGTGTAAAACTGGACAAGAGGCCAATCAGTGAGTGGTATTGATTGAGCTCTTGCTGTGTGCAGAGCATTGTACTAAGCACTTGGGAGAATACCCACAACAGAGTTGGGAGACCTGTTCCCCGGCCCACAAGGAGTTTACAGGAGAGAGGAGGAGTTTACAGCCTAGAGCACTGGATTGAATGCTTGGGAAAGTTGAATATAATACGAGGTGGTAGTCACGTTCCGTGCCCATAAGGAGTATACAGTCCACAGCAATAGACTAAGCGCATGGGAAAGCAAGATACAAGAGTTGGTCGACAGAATCCCGTCCTTGAAAGAGCTGTCGAAGGGGCGGGGCGAAGCCATCAGCTTCCCCTCCCCACCCCCTTCCCGCTCAGGAAATCTACAAGGACAGACAGAAGTTCTCCGAGCAGGTGTTTAAGGTGGCATCGTCTGACCTGGTGAATATGGGCATCAGCGTGGTCAGCTACACCCTAAAGGACATTCACGATGACCAGGTAAACCGAGGCCCCCTTCGCGACCCCCAGCCCCGTTTCCCCCAGCTCCGTCCCCTCCTGGGATCCAGATACCGGCCTCTGTTCCCCCCGCCCCCTCAAACTTGGGTCTTCTTCCTCCTTTCCCCAGCCTCTTCTCCCAGCAATTGATCAGTGGTAGTCATTGAGCGCTTATTGTGTGCAGAGCTGACTGTAGTAAGCGTGCTTGGGAGAGGGCAGTACAACAGAGGGGGTAGACACGACCCTTACCCGTGGGAGTTTATAATCTAGTGAGGGAAATTGACATTACAATAAATTATGGAGGTATATATAGGGGCCGAGGGGGTGTGGGTGGGCTGGCTATCCATCAGTCAGTGGTGTTTACTGAGCGCTTACTGTGTGCAGAGCTTATTGTAGTAAGCGCTTGGGAGAGGGCCATAGAACAGAGTTAGTAGGCATCATCTTCCATCCTGGGATACCGGCATCCTGGGTCTCCCGTCTGTGGTGGATCCCCCGGTGGCCCCCACCAGCCTCCTCCCCCTCCCGGGGTGCGGCGTTCCGCCGTCCCACAGTCTCCTTCTCCCCCAGGACTACCTCCACTCGCTGGGGAAGGCGCGCACGGCTCAGGTGCAGAAAGACGCCCGCATCGGGGAGGCCGAGGCCAAGAGAGACGCCGGCATCCGGGTGAGGGGGTGGGGCTTGGGTGAGGGGTGAGGGGCTTGAGTGAGGGTGGTGGGCTCAGAGAGAGGGGGTGGGGCCATGGAGAGGGCCCTGGGGCTTTGGAGAGGGCAGAGCCTAAGCAGTAGAGGGGTTGTCTCCGGCCCTCCTCTGTGACGGCTCCCCTTCTCCCAAATCCCCCCCTCCACCATCCTCCCTTCCGCCCCATTCCCCCCATCCTCTCCTCTCCCCCATCCTTGTCCCGCCCCTGTTCCAGGAGGCCAAGGCAAAGCAGCAGAAGGTGTCGGCGCAGTACCTGAGCGAGATCGAGATGGCCAAGGCTCAGCGGGACTACGAGCTGAAGAAGGCCGCCTACGACATCGAGGTCAACACGCGGCGCGCCCAGTCTGACCTCGCCTACCAGCTGCAGGTCGGCCCCCGGCTGCTCTCTCTACTCGCTCTGACTCTCGAGTCTTGTCTCCCCCAGTCACTCGCTTGTCTCCCCAGTTATGCTTTCTCTCTCTCAATCCGATTTTCCCCCAATCTCAATCTTTCTGGTTCTCAGTTCGATTTTTTCCCAATCACTCTCTCTGACTCTCGATTCGATCCTCCCCCAATCAAGCTCTCTCTGACTCTTGATTCGATTCTCATTTACCCCAGTTGCTCTCTCTGACTCCATTCTAGTCTCCCCATAACACTCTCTCTGACTCTCGATTCTCCCCTAGTCGTGCTGTCTTTCTGACTCACTTCTCATCTTCCCCAATTGTTCCATCTCCCTTTGACTCAGTTCTCATCTCCCCCAATCACGCTGTCTGGTTTTCAGTTCAATTCTCCACGAATCACGTTCTCTTTCTGACTTGATCCTCATCTCCCCCCTCCACGCTGTCTCGCTGACTCTCAATTCTCATCTCCCGCAATCGCTCTCGCTGACTCTCGATTCGTCTTCTCGTCTCCCCCGATTGCATCCGCTCTCTCTCCGACCTCAGTCCTCATCTCCCCCCATCGCCCCCTCTCCCACCTTCGATTCTCATCTTCCCCAATCGCCTGCTCATTCCCTCTCTCCAACCGTAGATTCTCATCTCCCCCAAGTGCTCACCTTCTCTCTGACCAGTTCTCATCTCCTCCAAGCACATGCTCTCTCTGTCTCTCCCTTGCTCTTGATTCTCATCTCCCCTAATGGCACGCACTTTCTTTCCCACCTTCGAGTCTCACTCAATCACACGCTCTCTGACGCTCTCCCGCAATCGCGCGCCCTCTCTGACTCGCGATCCTCAGCTCCCCCGACTGTGAATTCTCATCATCTCCCCGAGTCGCGATGACCTCTGACTCTCGATTCTGCTGTCCCCCCCGCCACGGCGGGCTCCGGCCCCGGGCATCGGCAGGTGGCCAAGACGAAGCAGCAGATCGAGGAGCAGCGGGTGCAGGTTCAGGTGGTGGAGCGGGCCCAACAGGTAGCACTGCAGGAGCAGGAGATCGCCCGGCGGGAGAAGGAACTGGAGGCCCAGGTCAAGAAGCCCGCCGAGGCCGAGCGCTTCCGCCTGGAGCGACTGGCCCAGGCCGAGAGGTACCAGGGAGCAGGGAGACGCCCCAGGCCCACACCCCTGGACCCCTGCCCGAAAGAGAGCTTGCTCCCCTGCAGCTCCCTCCCTCCCTTTCTCTGTCTCCCCCTCCTCCCTCCCCTAGGGCCCAGCTGGTCATGCAGGCAGAGGCCGAAGCGGAGTCCGTCAGGGTGAGTCCTTCGGAGGCATTTATTGAGCGCTCACTGGGTGCAGAGCACTGGACTGAGCGCTTGGGAGAGTCCCAATACAAAGGGCGGTAGTACATTCCCCGACCACAGAGCGCTTACGGTCTACGGGTTAGTCGATGATACGTATTCATTCATTCATTCGATCGTATTTATTGAGCGCTTACTGTGTGCAGAGCACTGGACTAAGCGCTCGGGAAGTACAAGTTAGCGACACACAGAGACGGTCCCTACCCAACAATGGGCTCGCTTTCTAGGTATTGAGCGCCTACTGTGTGCACAGCAGTGGACTAAGCACTCGGGAAGTACAAGTTGTTGACATACAGAAACGGTCCCTACCCAACAACGGGCTCGCTATCTAGGTATTGAGCGCTTACCATGTGCAGAGCACTGGACTAAGGACTCGGGAGATGACAATACAATGTTCTCTGCCCTCAACGAGTTGACGGTCTAGAGATCAATCGGTGGTATTTATTGAGCGCTTACCGTGTGCAGAGCACTGGACAAAGGGCTCGGGAGATGACAATACGATGTTCTCTGCCCTTAACGAGTTGACGGTCTAGAGATCAATCGGTGGTATTTATTGAGCACTCACTGCGTGCAGACCACTGGACTAAGCGCTTGGGAGAACCCAGTGCAACGGAGTCGGTAGAAATGTTCCCCGCCCGCAACGAGCTCACGGTCCAGAGGGAGAGTCACGTTGATATATAAGTGAATAAATGATGATAAGGATGGAAGTGCTGTGGGGCAGAGGGAGGGGTGAGGAGGGGGTGCAGGACCATGGGTGAGTCGGGGAGGGTGTCCCCCTTTCTCCCCCGGAGGGGTTGGGGCGCGGACTGCCGCGCTCTGACGTTACTCCCATAACCCATTCCCCTGAACGGCCTCCCGCCCCCAACAACGTACCTCCTTGCAGATGAAGGGGGAGGCGGAGGCATTTGCAGTGGAGGCCCGCGCCCGGGCTGAGGCCGAGCAGATGGCCAAGAAAGCAGAGGCTTTCCAGCTCTACCAGGAGGCCGCCCAGCTCGATATGCTCCTGGAGAAGTTACCTCTGGTAAGGGTCAGCCTAGGGGCCCCAGGGGTCAGGGGAGGAGTTAGAAGAGGAGATCCCCCGGACGGTCTGCCCTTCCAGAGGCGGGGGGCTGAGCAGGCGTGACCTCTCTTCCCATCCCCAAACCCACCCAGGTGGCCCAGGAGATCAGTGGACCCCTGAGCTCGGCCAAGAAGATCACCCTGGTGTCCAGCGGGCAGGGGGCCGTAGGTGCAGCCAAGGTGACCGGGGAAGTCCTGGACATTCTCAACCTCCTGCCCGACAGCGTGGAGAGGCTGACGGGCGTCAGCATCTCGCAGGTGAGCTGGGCCCTGTCCGGGAAGAGAGGAGGGTGGGGACCCCACTGGGACTCCCTGGGGGGAGGGGCGCAGGGGGGCCAGGACCCCTGGAGGCTCAGCTTGTTTCCCCTGCTCCCTCCCTCTGCCCACTTCTAAAGCCCCTCGCGCCCACCGGTCATCCCTCTCTCGCCAGCATGCCCGGTCGCTCAGCCTTTCCCGGATCCTTCCCCTCCACCTTTAACTCTCCCCGCCCCCCAGCTCCCTACATCTCCCCTTTCCTAGAACCCCTCCTCTGGTCCCCCAACTGACCCAGCCAACTCCTCCCTCACATTTCCCTCCTGCCACTCCTGGTCAAACCCATCCGTCGGGCGGGATCCACGTTACGCCCGCCACCTCCAAGTCCCTCCTATCCCCCCGAGACCGCTGTCTCTGAGCTCACTGTTGACCTCCTTGCAGATGTAGCAGTCCCTTGCTCATCGTCAGTGGTAGCGCACTGTAGGGAGCACTTGGGAGAGGACAATACAACGGAATTGGTAGACACTTTCCTGCCCACAAAGATCTTACTCCATCCCGATTTTCCTCAACCCCTTGACCATCTCTCCCCCCTACCTGGAACTACCTCTTCCTTCCTTTCCATAAGACACCCGCCCCCCGGCCCCCATCTTCGTAGCCTGTGTGAAATCTCATCTCCAGCAAACCTTCCTTGGTTCATCTCTAATCACGCCCTCCCAACTGCCAGTCCAGCCCCTTCCACACCTCACCATACCCCATCCCCCTATCGACTGCTCTCTCTTACCTGTAATTTACGTCTAGGAGACGTAGGCTCCTCGGGGTCAGGGAGCGCCTACCACTTCCACTGCATTTCACTCTTCCAAGCGCTTCGTACAGTGCTCAGCACCTACTAAGCGCTCAATAAATACCACCGATCGATTCCCTTACCGGACTGTACGCTTCCCGAGGGCAGGGATCGACGGGCGTGACTTCTACGGTCCTCTAGACGCTCCATATGTACCGACTGTTTTCCTCCCCCAGGTGAACCAACACAAGTTGGGGCTGAAGGCCTGAGCCCCCTCCCCTAGCCCAAGCATGAGCCTGGACCCCACGATGTGAAGTTACTCGAACCCCAGCAGCCCCTTCCTCGCTGAGCCACTGTGTGGGGAATGGTCCCTTGCTCCTTACCCCCCTACCCCCCACCCCCTGTGCCTTGCCGGGGACTGCGCACGGCACCCCCCGCCCTACCAGGGCCCGCCGTGTCCAACTCAAATTAAAGATGTCCTGTGCCTGAGCCTCTCCGCTCCCTCTCTCGGGGTCCCGAGTGGGTGGGATGGCCCAGCAGCAGTCCCCCCGTGAGCCGCCCGGCCCGGGTGCACGGCCGATCTCCTCCGGGGCTGCCAAGAATCCAAACTACGGCCGCCCACAGTCCCCGGACACGCCGGACCCTGATCTCCATGTCGGGTGCTACGGCAGGCCCCTCCTCCTCCACCCCCACCGCCAGGATGCCGCAGAGGCCGGCTCGGACGGGGAAATCAAAGAAACGCTTCCAATCCGCGGCCTTCCCCTGCCCCAGCTCCCGCTCTACCACATGCTCCAGACGCAGGCACGCGTTTTCTTTCATGATTTTTTTTTTTTTTATTCTTGGCTCCTGGGGCATCGTCGTCTTTTCAATATGAAAAAAAGCAGCAAGTTCAACACAAAACAAGAAACCTGGGAGGGGAAAGGGAGGAAAAGATAGGAGAGACGGAGCAGGGAGGGAGGCGGAGTGAGCTTTCTGGGGAGACGGGTGGGTGCTTAATTCCGGGTAGCCTCTGGGGGACGAGGGATGTGCGGGAGCCGCGTTTCCTACCAGGCAGAAGGAGTTGGGGGGCAGTAAAAGACGGAGGGAGGGGGAAGCCCCCCTGGCTGAGCGAGGCAGAACCCCCTCCAAAGAAAAAATAACAAGCAAAGGGAGCGGGTAGGGGGGAAACTGAGTCCAGGTAATACTGTCGGCCAGCTCCCTCTGAGTTAGGAGGGGGAGCAGGATGGGGCTTAGGAGCCCGCCTGGAGTCGTGGCAGGTGACTTCCCTGGCTCCGGGAAAAGGCCTCCATCTTGGCTCAGGTGGGCAGCCATCTTGGAACCCCTCAGGCTTTGGGGAGGTGGGGGTCGGGGGCACGAGGTGGGCGAAACCAAGGGTCTTTCCCTTCTCCTCCCCCGATTCCCCGGCCCTAAGGCAGAAAGCTCAGCCCGGCAGAGAGGAGAGAGGGAGGAAGGAAAAGAAAGGCAGAGAGGACGAAGGAGGAGGCAGAGAATACGAATCGTGGAGTGGGGGCAGGGGCTGGAGGGAGGGAGGGGGCCCCCTCAGGCCTCCTCCTCCGCCTCTTCGCCGAAATCCTCCTCCTCCTCGGCTGTGGCGTCCTGGTACTGCTGGTACTCGGAGACGAGGTCGTTCATGTTGCTCTCGGCCTCGGTGAACTCCATCTCGTCCATGCCCTCGCCCGTGTACCAGTGCAGGAAGGCCTTACGGCGGAACATGGCGGTGAACTGCTCGGAGATGCGCTTGAACAGCTCCTGGATGGCCGTGCTGTTGCCGATGAAGGTGACGGCCATCTTGAGCCCGCGGGGCGGGATGTCGCACACGGCCGTCTTGACGTTGTTGGGGATCCACTCGACGAAGTAGCTGCTGTTCTTGTTCTGCACGTTGAGCATCTGCTCGTCCACCTCCTTCATGGACATGCGGCCGCGGAAGACGGCGGCCACGGTCAGGTAGCGGCCGTGGCGGGGGTCGCAGGCGGCCATCATGTTCTTGGCGTCGAACACCTGCTGGGTCAGCTCGGGCACCGTCAGGGCCCGGTACTGCTGGCTGCCGCGGCTGGTCAGGGGGGCGAAGCCCGGCATGAAGAAGTGCAGGCGGGGGAAGGGCACCATGTTGACGGCCAGCTTGCGCAGGTCGGCGTTCAGCTGGCCTGGGAACCGCAGGCAGGTGGTCACCCCGCTCATGGTGGCCGACACCAGGTGGTTGAGGTCGCCGTAGGTGGGCGTGGTCAGCTTGAGGGTGCGGAAGCAGATGTCGTACAGGGCCTCGTTGTCGATGCAGTAGGTCTCGTCCGTGTTCTCCACCAGCTGGTGCACGGACAGGGTGGCGTTGTACGGCTCCACCACCGTGTCCGACACCTTGGGCGAGGGCACCACGCTGAAGGTGTTCATGATGCGGTCGGGGTACTCCTCGCGGATCTTGCTGATGAGCAGGGTGCCCATGCCCGAGCCGGTGCCCCCGCCCAGCGAGTGGGTCAGCTGGAAGCCCTGCAGGCAGTCGCAGCTCTCCGCCTCCTTCCGGACCACGTCCAGGACGGAGTCGACCAGCTCCGCCCCCTCCGTGTAGTGGCCCTTGGCCCAGTTGTTGCCGGCCCCGGACTGACCTGTGGCGAGACGGGGTGGGAGTTCAGGCCCCGCCTCCCCCGCCGCGGAGGACGGGGACCCCCGCCTGGGGCCTGGGTCTACCTCAGCGCAAGCGGTAAGCGCTCAGTACTTGAGGTGGGGTTGGGGAATTCCTTCACCTTCTCCCCCCCGGCTCCTCTGCGTCTGGGAAGCCCCTGTCGTCAGCCCCGTTCTCCCCCCGCCTCATCCTCCCACTTTCTCTAGCCCCCCGACCACAAAGGAAATTCTCCGTTCCCAGCCACGCAAGGAACTCCATCATCTAGACCACATCTGGCCCCGATAACTGGAGAGGAAATGGGGGCCCCGCCCATCTCACAAACCCTCCCAACTTCTGAAATCCCTCAAACTAGCCTCGGTCCCAATTACTAGGGGTAACTGGCCTCTCCGCAGGACGGGCTTCGTTTCAGAATCTGATTCCAGCTCGAGCGTGGCCCGTTCTATGCTGTACCGTGCAATCTTATCATCCAATTACAGCGAGTCGCTTAAATGACTTTCAGGCCCAAAAGGCAGGGTCTGGCTGCCACGCTGTCTGGCTCGGAAGACAAGATGGCCCCCGGGAGGCGGAACGACAGCCGGAGCCGGTTTATAGGAGGCCCCCAAATCCTCCCCGACGGCGGAGGGTCCTCTGGATTGGGTCCGTGGAGTTATTGGGGCGGGGAGGGGCAGACCCAGTGAAGAGGGTTCCAGCCCATCTGATCTGTGCACTTCCATAGATGTGGACTTCTAGCCCTGCAACCCTCCTTCGCCACGAGGCGCACACAGTTGTGTTCTAAAATACCCAAGGCACTCCAGAGGAACTGAAACACTGAGTCCACAGTAACAGTCCCCCCTCCCCCCATCCTTCCCCGCCCCCGTGAGTCCTGCCTGGAGCTGAGCCAAAAATCTGGCCCCCACTGAATGCAACTTGGAAAGCTGAAGTCATGACTCCAGCCCATCCCAGGATCCAGTTGCCCCCCTCCAGGGTCAAAAGAATCTGCAGGCAGCTCCGGTCCTGTCCCCACTTGGGCTGTAACTTCTGCAGAGCAGCAGGGGTCTGGGGCACAGTGAACCCCGCCCCACCTACAACGTGGGCAGCGGTCCCTTCCCGCGGCCCCCTTCCCGCCGGGCCCCGTTCACGTGGTCTGAGAGGACGGAGGCCACCGTGGCAACGCCAGGTGGCCGTGCCTGAATCTTCCGGCGTCCCCTGGGTGGCCCGGCCCCTTCTCATCAGACCCCCCCCCCCCCCCAACCCCGTCCCGCTCTCACCAAAGACGAAGTTGTCCGGCCTGAAGATCTGGCCGAAGGGACCCGAGCGGACAGAGTCCATGGTTCCAGGCTCCAGGTCAACCAAGATGGCCCGGGGGACATATTTGCCGCCTGCAGAGGGAGAGGGGGCAGTGAGGGGAGGGCAGGAGACCGGATCCCGGGCAAGGGGGCCGCCTACCCATCGGTAAGCCGTAGAATTTATCGGGTGCTACTCCACGCAGAGCAGAGTTGGCGGGCGCGATCCCTGACCTCGAGTTTATAATCTAGCAAGGGAGACGAACGGTAAACTAGGCGGCAAATCGGGGAAGCCCTCTAGTATAAAGCGTAAGTGTAGTGGGGATGGGGGAAGAAGTGTTTAACGCTGCGTTTTACACACGGTAAGCGCTCAGTAAATACCACCGATTCCGTAGGAGGTGCCGGGGAAGCTCAGCCCCTCTTCCCCACCACCTTTCGGGATGACGCCGCCCGAGGACGGCGGGCCCGTCGGCCGCCCCCCTCCCGCCCCCATTTACCGGTGGCTTCGTTGTAGTAGACGGAGATCCGGTCGAGCTGCAGGTCGCTGTCCCCGTGGTAGGTGCCCGTGGGATCGATGCCGTGCTCGTCGCTGATCACTTCCCAAAACTGGGGGCGGGCGGGCGGGCGGAGAAGAGAGAGCGGTGACCCCCGGGGGCCCCTCCGGACCCCGAGGGAGCCCGCACGCCACGGCCACGGGATCAGTAGGTCCCCGGTGGGGGGCTGCGGACCCGCGGAGGGGAGGGGCTGCGGACCCGGGGAGGGGCGGGGCGGGGCGGGGCGGGGCGGGGGGCTGCGGAATCCGGGAGGGGCGGGGCGGGGGGCTGCGGCCCCGAAGACGAGGGGCGGCTGGGGGAGGAAGAGATAAAGGCCGGGCGGCCCCCGCCCCGTCCAAAGGGGCTGGGGCCGCCGGAGCCCCCGCCCCCTCCTCCCTCCCTCCCTCCCTCCCTCCTCCCTCCCTCCCTCCTCCCTGGGGGAGGCGGGCGCGCGCGCGCGTCCCCGCCGCTCCCCGCGCGCTCGGACAATGGGCTGCGCGGCGGCGCGGGCGGGCGCGGGGCGGGGTGGATCGGGCGCGCGCCCCGGGCCCCGCTCCCCTCCTCCTCCTCCCGGTCGTGGTGATGGTGGCGGTGGTGGTGGTGATGGTGGTGGTGGCGGTCCGCATTGTCCCTCCCGCCGCCGGCCCCGCCCTTTGGCTCCAATATGGCCCCCACCCCAGCCCGGGCCCGCTACCCTGGCGCGCCCGCATCTCCATCTCCTCCTCTGTCCCCGCCGCCTTCTTTTTCCCGGGCTGCGGTCCCCGCTTGCCTTCCGAACGGCCTTCCCGCCCGCGCACGAGGAGGGACCCCCCCCCCGCTCCCCGAAGGCGGGAAAAACGTCCCCCGGCCCCCCCCGGATCAATGCCCAGGGCGGCCCCGCCCGCCCCGCCCCGATGCCCACGAGGGCCGGCTCGCAGCGCTTTGTTCCCCGTTCCCCCGCCCTCCTTCGGCCACGCGCTCCCCCGGAATGGCGAATCCCACCAAGCAGCCCTCCCCCGCCTCCACTAAGAAAATAAAAGAAAATAAGATTCCATCCTCCCGAGGAAGGGAAACGCCTCCTCCTGCCCCCGTCGCCTCCCTAGATAATCCCCTTACGGTCCAAGTCGCCCCACCCCGCACCGATCCGCCTTGTTCGCCTCCTCCCCCCGCCCTTAAGCCCGGGAAGGCGCCCGGCCGCTCCCACCCCCATCTTCCAACAAAGCGGCCCTGGGCAAAAACTGCAAAAAATGAAAATTTCAAAATCCTCCTTCCCCCGTCCCCGCTGGGAAAGCCGCGCTGCACGTTTCCGCGAACGCTGAATTCGGGCTAACGGTCCAGCGGCGGCAGGAAATAAAAATTTACCATTTTTTTCCCCTCCCTCATTTTTCTTTTTTTGGCCCCTTACTGACATCTTTGCCCCCACCAAAAGCGAACTCCCCCCCACCCCAAAAGCGGAAAAGCGAAGATGTCAAATTCGAATCCTCACCTTGGCACCGATCTGGTTGCCGCACTGGCCAGCCTGGATGTGCACGATTTCCCTCATGGTTAGACTTTATCGTTTTGAAATTCGGCGCTGGGGAGGGGGGGGGAGAGTCGATTTTCCTTTTACTGGATCTTTTTTCTTTTCTTTTTTTCCCCCTCCTCGGCTGAAGCCGCCCTGTGAAAGGGATGGAGCGTTTCCCGGGAGGCTGGAGCGGCTGGTGGCGATGGCGAAGGCACCGACGTTCTGAAAGGGAGAAAGAAGGGGCCGGCGAGGCGGGGCGCGCATGCGCCGGGCAAGGGCGGGATGGGGGGGGGGGCCCGCTGCAGACAAAGCCCCGCTAAGGCCGCTGCTGATTGGCTGGGCGCAGTCGTGCGGCGCCCCGCCATTGGCCAGCCGGGGCCTCTCGGGACGCGAGCGGACTCCTCTATTGTCCCGGTCGGGGACGTGCCCCCTTGGAGCTCATTCATTCATTCATTCATTCATTCATTCATTCATTCATTCACTCAATCATCATCATCATCACCAATCGTATTTCTTGAGCGTTTACTATGTGCAGAGCACTGTACTAAGCGCTTGGGAAGTACAAGTTGGCAACATCTAGAGACAGTCCCTACCCAACAGCGGGCTCACAGTCTAAAAGGGGGGAGACGGAGAACAAAGCCAAACATACCAACAAAATAAAATAAATAGAATAGAGATGTACAAATGAAATAAAGACATAAATCGTATTTCTTGGGCGCCTACTGTGTGCACGGCACCGGACTAAGCGCTTGCGGAGGACAAGTTGGCAACAACGGGCTCGCAGAAGGGAGGAGGGAGGGAGGAGGGCGAGGCCGGGCGGGCTTTTTATTGTGTTGATATCAATCAATCAATCAATCGTATTTATTGAGCGCTTACTGTGTGCGGAGCACTGGACTAAGCGCTTGGGAAGTTGGCAACATATAGAGGCGGTCCCTACCCAACAGTGGGCTCACAGTTTAAAAGACTAATATGTTTTGTTTGGTTGTCTCTCTCCCCCCTCTAGACTGGGAACCCGCTGCTGGGGAGGGACCGTCTCTATACGTTGCCAACTTGGGCTTCCCAAGCGCTTAGTACAGTGCTCTGCACACAGTAAGCGCTCAATAAATACGATTGAGTGAGTGATTAGTACAGTGCTCTGCACACAGTAAGCGCTTAATCTGATTGAATGAATGAATGCTGCAGCCCAGGGGCGGCACTGCTGACATCAGCGGAATCCGGGCGAGAGCACAAGACCTCCTCCGGGGACGGACGGACACACACACACACACACACACACACACACACACACAATTTTTGCTGCCCAGCCCCCGCCCCTGCCCTGTCCTAGGCACCCCCTCGACCCCCAACCGTGATGCTCCTGGACCAGCCCCCGCCGCTTCATTCAATCGTATTTATTGAACGCTTACTGTTTGAAGAGCACTGGACTAAGCGCTTGGGAAGTCCAAGTTGGCAACATCTAGCGACGGTCCCTACCCAACAACCGGCTCAGAGTCTAGAAGGGGGAGACAGAGAACGAAACAAAGCATATTAACAAAATAAAATAAATAGAGTAAATATGTACAAATAAAATAGAGTAATAAATACGTACAAACATATATACATATATGCAGGTGCTGTGGGGAGGGGAAGGAGGGGGCTCAGTCTGGGAAGGCCTCCTGGAGGAGGTGAGCTCTCAGTAGGGCTCTCTGACTCTCTGACGCTTGACTCTCCCCTGCAACCCCTTGGGTGTTCTGACCCCCCCCCCCCCGGCTTTGAGGATGGCATTTGTTAAGCGCTTACTATGTGCTAAGCACTGTTCTAAACGCGGGGTGGGGGGATACAAGGTAATCAGATGGTCCCACGTGGGGCTCACAGTCTTCATCCCCATTTTAATAGTAATAATAATAATGGCATTTATTAAGCGCTTACTATGTGCAGAGCACTGTTCTAAGCGCTGGGGAGTTTACAAGGTGATCAGCTTGTCCCATGAGGGGCTCACAGTCTTAATCCCCATTTTACAGATGAGGGAACTGAGGCACAGAGAAGCAAAGTGGCTTGCCCAAAGTCACACAGCTGCCAAGTGGCCGAGTCGGGATTAGGACCCATGACCTCTGATTCCCAAACCCGGCCTCTTTCCACTGAGCCACGCTGTCAGGCTTTAAATTTAATCCTGGGACCCGAGGGTCCTGGTCTTCAACATGGCTCAGCGGAAAGAGAACGGGCTTTGGAGTCAGAGGTCATGGGTTCAAATCCCAGCTCCGCAACTTGTCAGCTGCGTGACTGTGGGCAAGTCACTTGACTTCTCTGGGCCTCAGTTCCCTCATCTGTAAAATGGGGATGAAGACTGTGAGCCCCCAGTGGGGCAACCTGATCACCTTGTAACCTCCCCAGTGCTTAGAACAGTGCTTTGCACATAGTAAGTGCTTAAAAATGCCATCATTATTATTATTATTCAATCACCAGTCCCCTCTCCCTTCCCGGACATCCTTGCCCCATCAGTTCCTGGGTCTCCCAAGGTCCCCTGCTTCCCATTCTTCTTTCCCTTCCCCAACACCAGGTCTCTTCACACCCCGGGTCGAGAGGGGATGTGGTGAATTTTGCTCACAGGGAATTTCTGAAACTTCTGCGCAAGGGGATTTTCAGGACAGGGAAGCGGGTGCCGAGAGGGGTCGGCTGAAGGGACAGGAAACTGGAGAGCTGGGAAGGGAGAAGAGACTGGGAACCCTGAAGTGCTGGGAAGGGAGAAGAAACTGGGAACCCAGGAATCCCGATCCAGGAACGGGAAGAGGGTGGGGAGTGAGAGGCAAGAGATTAGTCTGTGGGGTAGGACGCCCTGGGAGAGGGAAGCAGAGCGTGTCAGGGAGAGAAATAAGGGGAAGGAGAGAGGAGGCTCAGATTCTGGGAACCAAGGGTACAGGGCATTTGATTGCTGGAAGAAAAATAACAGGTTTTTTTATGGTATTTGTTAAGTGCTTACTATGTGCCAGGCACATGGGGTAGATCCAAGCTAGTTATATCGGACACAGTCCATGTTCCAGTTGGGTCGCACAATCTTAATCAGATGCGGTCACAGAGACACAGAGAAATGGAGTGACGTGCCCAAGGTCACCCAGCAGACACGTGGCAGAACCGGGATTAGAACCCAGCTCTTTTTTACTCCCAGGCCCGGGCTCCCTCCACTAGACCACGCTGCTTCTTTGCAGGGGAGATAGGGATTACTGGGAGTTGGATGCCTGGTTCTATTTCGAGGCCTTGACTTAAAATTCCCAGTACTTTCCCTCCGGCCACCTTCAGGCTATTCACTCCATTCATGAGCCCTTTAAAGTGAAGTTGGCCTCTTAAAACACTCATCCTTCCACACCCCATTTATAGCCATCTTCCCGGTGATGCCGGCCGTGTTGCCAAGGCAACGTGGTCAAATAGCTCACCATGGTAACCTCTAGTCACCTCAGCTAGACAAGCGGTGAGGGTGCTTTGGGAGGGTGGTCCATAGTGAGATCAAGCAATCGATTCTATTTATCGTGCGCTTACTATGTGCAGGACACGGTACTAAGCGCTTGGGAGAGTACAACACAGCAATATAACGGATACATTCCCTACCCACAGTGAGCTTACGGTCTAGCAGGGGAGATGACTGCGTGGGCCTGGGATGGCGAGGGAGGGAGGCACTTAATCCGTATAGAACAGTGAAAGACTAATGGACCCAAGCAGCATGGCGGAGTGGATAGAGCACAGGCCTGAGAGTCAGCAGGTCTTGAGTTCTAATCCTGACTCTGCCACTAGTCTGCTGTGTCACCCTAGGCAAGTTACTTCACTTCTCTGTGCCTCAGCTACCTCACCTGCAAAATGGGGCTCGAGACTGTGACTGCGTCCAATCTGACTTGCTTGAATCCACCCCAGTGCTTAGTACAGTGTCTGGCACATAGCACTCAACAAAGACCATCATCATCATCAAGTCAGTGGATCACAGTCATTGGTTCAACTTTCTCAAGGCTCCACTGGAACTCAGTAGAATCGCCCTTCATCATCCTCAGTGGCGTTTCTTGTTCACTTCCCGTGTGAGGATCACTGTACTAACCGCTTGGGAGAGTCCAGTACAACAGAGTTGGTAGACGTGCTCCCTGCCCTCGAGTCGATCAGTCAATCATTATTTACTGAGCGCTTACTGAGGGCACAGCATTGTACTAAGTGCTTGGGAGAGTCCAATATACCAATACAACAGAGACTGCAGTCTAAGCGGGGGAGACTGACATTAATATAAACAAATAATTGATGTTTGAAGATGCTGAGGCTGGTAATGAGAACGGATCTGTGGGTATGAATAATGAGCGTCTCTGAGAAAGAATCTCTTGCTCTAGGGTGCGAAGCTCCTTTTGGGCCGGGAATGTGTCTACCACTCTGTTCTTTCGTACTCTCCCAAGCTCTTGGTACAGTGCTCTGCCCCCAGTAAGTGCTCAATCAGTGTCATTGATCGATCGATCGATTGATTCACTCAATTGTATTTATTGAGCGCTTACTGTGTGCAGAGCACTGTACTAAGCGCTTGGGAAGTACAAGTTGGCAACATATAGAGACGGTCCCTACCCAACAGCGGGCTCACAGTCTAGAAGGGGGAGAGAGAGAACAAAACACATTAACAAAATAAAATAAATAGAATAAATACGTACAAGTAAAATAACTAGAGTAATAAATACGTACAAACATATATCCTTGCAGGCAGGGAACATGTCTACCAACTCTGTTGAATTTTCCTCTCCCAAGTGCTTAGTCCAGTGCTCTGGACACGGTAAGTGCTCAGTAAATATGTTTGATTGATTGCTTGACTGATTGATTGCTCATTGGGTCCGTGAAGATACAGTGGGGCTCATTTAGACTGTGAGCCCACTGTTGGGTAGGGACTGTCTCTATATGTTGCCAATTTGTACTTCCCAAGCACTTAGTACAGTGCTCTGCACATAGTAAGCACTCAATAAATACGATTGATGACGATGATGATGATTTGCTGGCCCCTGTCCAATCAGGGTGACATTGTTCAGATACACCGATGGTTACGAGGACCAAGGTGTGCCTGACCACCGGCTGGGCAAGCAAGAGTTGTCGGTTGCGGGTATTCTCTTCCCCCCAAAATCATACCATTAAACTGTGAGCTTTTGGGGGGCCAGGAATCAAGTCTAATTGCCACTTCTGAATAATTTTCCAGGGCTGACTGCAGTACTCTGCGCACATTACATACCTATTACGCTACTACTACTGCTACTACTACTAGTGGTGACGTCTGCTGTGGGGCCTTGGGCGTGTCACTTCATTTTTATGTGCCTCAGTTACCTCATCTGTAAAATGGGGATGAAGACTGCCAGCCCTATGTGGGGCAGGGTCTGTGTCCCCCCTGATTAATTTGCACCTATCCCAGCGCTTAGTACACTACCTGGCATGTAATAAGTGCTTAACAAATACCATAAATAAAAATGATTTGCGATAAGGCCACATCTGTACAGTCAGGAAGTGTTGTCTCTGAGTCTTAACATCACTACCGTCCAGCCAAAGAAGCCCTAAGCAGGGAGATGAAAGACTTCTATGTGACCTGAACCCTCTTGGGGCCTGTGTCCCTTCTCTTTTCAGTGAAAAAAAAAATCCCTGCCCCTCCCTCCTCACCTTTGAGACTGAGAGAATGCTATTGGATGACCGATTAAATAAAAGGGGGTCAGAGAAATTGAAAGCCCTTGAGTTCCTAGTTGGAAAGTACCAGAGAAATCCCAATAACAATGACAGAAGGGTGAGTAGGGCACCATCTCCGTGTTGAGATATGGCATGAGAGGGAATGATGTCATATCACCCCTTTGGGAAGGGCCTGTTCACCTCCAGTTTCCTTTCTGTCCCAGGAATCCAACTGACGGCATCATGCCCCTGACCACCTTTGAGATAATACGGTGTGGAAAGAGCATGGGCCTGGGAGTGAGAAGATCTGGGTTTTAATTCTGGCTCTGCCACTTATCCGCTGTATGACCTTGGTCAAGTTATTTATGATTCAGGTGGGAGGGACTAAGGCAGGGAACGCTTTCACACCCCTACACTTCAGTGGGACCCAAAGAATAACTTACAGCAGAGGGGTCTAGTGGAAAGAGCCTGGGCCTCGGAGTTAGAGGACCTGGGTTCTAATCCCGGCTCTTCCACCTTGGGTAAGTCATTTGACTTCTTTGTGCCACATTTCCCTCATCTGTAAAATGGGGATTCAATACCTGTTATCCCTCCTACAGACTGGGAGCCCCATGTAGTAATAATAATTGTGGTATTTGTTAAGCACTTATTACGTGCAAGGCACTGTACTAAGCTCTGGGGTGGATACAAGCAAACTGGGTTGGCCATTGTAGTCCCCATTTAACAGGTCAGGTAACTGAGGCAGGGAGAAGTGACTCGTCCAAGGTCACAAAGCAGACAAGCGGCGGAGCCGGGATTAGAACCCAGATCCTCCCGACTCTCAGGCCCGAGCTCTACCCACTAGGCCTCCCTGCTTCTGGTCCCACGCGGGATTGGGTCATCTTGTATCTGTCCCAGCGCTTGGTACATAGTAAGCACTTAACAAACAGCATTATCATCATCATCATCAAGGAGGGCAGGGCCAAATTTGGCACACGGCGCGTGACATCGCTTCCTGCCATGTAGCCCTGCGTGAGTATGAACCACAGCACTTGTGGCTTATGGAAGGAAATACCATAACCGCTTTATGATGACATAGTTACCAAAGAAGTGGCATCATAAAATCCACACATGACGGGAGGTGCTCTACCGTGGTTAGGCTGTGGACTGCTCTCGACCGGAAGCTCGCTGTGGGCTCTCCCGAGCGCCTAGTACAGTGTTCTGCACCCAGTAGGCGTTCAATGAATGCGACTGATTGGCTGACTGACCCCGAGTCCTGGGCCCCAGGGGCCAGGCCATAGAAACCGCTCACCTGTCACCAGAGAAGCGCCAGCATGGCTCAGTGAAAAGAGCATGGGCTTCGGAGTCAGAGGTCATGGGTTCGAATCCCGGCTCCGCCGCGCATCTTCTAGACTGTGAGTCCACTGTTGGGTAGGGACCGTCTCTATGCGCAGAGAAGCAGCGTGGCCGCGCAGAGAAGCAGCGTGGCTCAGTGGAAAGAGCCCGGGCTTTGGAGTCAGAGCTCATGGGTTCGAATCCCGACTCCGCCACATGTCTGCTGTGTGACCTTGGGCAAGTCACTTCACTTCTCTGAGCCCCAGTGACCTCATCTGTAAAATGGGGATTACGACTGTGAGCCCCACGTGGGACAACTTGATCACCCTGTATCTCCCCTCCAGCGCTTAGAACAGTGCTCTGCACATAGTAAGCGCTTGACAAATGCCATTATTGGGGAAGCAGCGTGGCTCAGTGGAAAGAGCACGGGCTTTGGAGTCAGAGGCCGTGGGTTCAAATCCCAGCTCCTCCACTTGTCAGCTGTGTGACCTTGGGCAAGTCACTTCACTTCTCTGGGCCTCAGTTCCCTCATCCGTAAGAGCACGGGCTTTGGAGTCAGGGGCCGTGGTTTCAAATCCCAGCTCCGCCACCTGTCAGCTGTGTGACCTTGGGCAAGTCACTTCACTTCTCTGGGCCTCGGTTCCCTCATCCGTAAAATGGGGATGAAGACTGTGAGCCCCTCGTGGGACAACCTGATTACCTTGTATCTACCCCCGGCGCTTAGAACAGTGCTTTGCACATAGTAAGCGCTTAACAAATACCAACATTATTATTGTGTTGCCAACTTGTACTTCCCAAGCGCTTAGTACAGTGCTCTGCACACAGTAAGCGCTCAATAAATACGATTGAATGAAATGAATGAATGCCGTGTGACCTTGGGCAAGTCACTTCTCTGGGCCTCAGTTCCCTCATCTGTCAAATGGGGATTAAGACTGTGAGCCCCCCGTGGGACAACCTGATTACCTTGTATCCCCCTCAGCGCTTAGAACAGTGCTTTGCACATAGTAAGCGCTTAACTAACGACATCATCCTTATTATTATTATTATTATTATTTCTCATGAGTCAGCCACCACCATGCCTGAGAGGACCGCAAAGGGGTGGTGGGGGTGGGGAATGTTCTGGGTGGCGCATGCGCCGTTCGGGCTCTACGGCCGTTCCTTTGACCCTTCTAGCCAGCCGCCCGACTCGTTGGTGGCGGTTTGGATCCCGCGCAGAAATCGAGGGCGGGGAGGCGGGGCCCCGTCGGAGAGCGCTAGTCCTTAGGGCCAATCAGGGCGCGCGGGGCGTCCCGGACCAATGAGAAGTGGATGAAGAGGCGCCGATTTTCTTTCGGGGTGGGGGCGGCTCTGGCCAATCGGCGCGCGAAGGCGCTCGGCAGGAGATCGGCGGCAGCCAATCAGCGAGCCGGCCCTTCCGGCGCCGGCGGCGGCCGAACAACCCCGCAGTTCCCGGCGGCGTCCGCGTCCTCAGGAGGAGGTGAGTGTGGGGCCGATCATCATCATCATCAATCGTCTTTATTGAGCGCTTACTATGTGCAGAGCACTGGACTAAGCGCTTGGGAAGTCCAAATTGGCAACGTCGAGAGACAGTCCCTACCCAACAGTGGGCTCACAGTCTAAAAGGGGGAGACAGAGAACAAACCCAAACATACCAACAAAATAAATAGAATAGATATGTACAAGTAAAATAAATAAATAAATAGAGTGATAAATATGTATAAATATATACGCATCGCCATGGTGAGGAGTCCCGGGGGCGGGGCAGGGCGGCCCCGGTGCTCCCTCGGCCGCCTCCGGGCTCCCCAGTCACCGGCTGGGCCCTCAGGATGCCTTGGATCAAGGGGTTCCTTAGGGAGAAACTCAGCTACGAAATTCCTCTAGACTGGAAGCTCCTCGTGGCCGGGGAACGGAGCAACCGGCCCTGTTGTTGTGGACTCTCCCAAACGCCTCGTAGAGTGCTCCGCACGCAGTCATCATCGTCAATCGTATTTATTGAGCGCTTACTGTGTGCAGAGCACTGGACTGAGCGCTTGGGAAGTCCAAGTTGGCAACATATAGAGACAGTCAATCAATCAATCAATCGTATTTATTGAGCCCTTACTGTGTGCAGAGCACTTGGGAAGTGCAAGTTGGCAACGTATAGAGACAGTCCCTACCCAACAATCAATCAATCAATTGTATTTATTGAGCGCTTACTGTGTGCAGAGCACTGTACTAAGCGCTTGGGAAGTACAAGTTGGCAACATAGAGAGACAGTCCCTACCCAACAGCGGACTCACAGTCTAGAATAATGATAGCATTTATTAAGCGCTTACTATGTGCAAAGCACTGTTCTGAGCGCTGGGGAGGTTACAAGGTGATCCGGTTGTCCCACGGGGGGCTCACAGTCTTAATCCCCATTTTACAGGTGAGGGAACTGAGGCCCAGAAAAGTGAAGTGACTTGCCCAAAGTCACACAGCTGACAATTGGTGGAGCTGGGATTTGAACCCATGACCTCTGACTCCAAAGCCCGGGCTCTTTCCACTGAGCCACGCTGCTTCTCAGAAGAGTCCCACAAATCCCACTGATTGATTGGGAGTCCTTCATGTCCTCATTTAGCTCCTCGAGGGCAGGGGTATGTCGACTCCCTTGGAGTCTCCCCAGCGCTTAGCACCATAAGTGCTCAATGGAGAAGAAACATGGCCTAGCGGAGAGACCCTGAGCTTGGAAGTCAGAAGGACCTGGGTTCCAATCCTGGATCTGCCACTCGCCTGCTATGGGACCTTGGGCAAGTCACTTCACTTGTCTGTCCCTCATCTGTAAAGTGGGGATTAATAATAATAATGATGGCATTTGTTAAGCACTTACTATATGCAAAGCACTGTTCCAAGCACTGGGGAAGATGTCCCACGTGGGACTCACAGTCTTCATCCCCATTCTGCCTTGCCCAAAGTCACACAGCTGACAATTGGCGGAGCGTGGATTTGAACTCATGACCTCCGACTCCCAAGCCCGGGCTCTTCCCATTGAGCCACGTTGAGTGCGAGCCCCGTGTGGGTTAGGGACGAGGTCCAACCCGATTAGCTTGTACCTTACCCTAGTGCTAAGTACAGTGCCTGGCACCCAGTAAGTGCTTAACAGATGCCATTTAAAAAATAAAACGAGTATTATCGATTGATTGACGGGTGTCAGAAGAGGCGTCCTAGTGAACCATTAACAACCACTCTAACTCTATTGGTGGACTACTGCTGGAGGAGCCTAGGTTGGCACCGTTGGCATCTTACCACTTGCCATTTCATTTCCAGCAGCTGCCTTCACCTTCTCTGCTCGGCACAAAGGAAGCGCTTAATAAATATTACCGATTGGTTGATTGACTGAGGGCCCAGATCTAAAAATGTGTTCATTTTCAAGGCTGTTTTCTCTCTAATTCCCTTCCGCCCCCCTGCTTGATCCTCTCCCCTCCCAGGCAGCCTCCCCACCCCACCGCCGACTAAGCCTACATTCCTCCCTTGTTTCCCAAACTGCCTTGTCGTCCCCGCCTCGCTCCCACCCGAGACCTCCGGATGGTACTCGATTCCACAGAAGTTGCCGGGAGTTTTTTTTCTTTCTTTTTCTGTGGTGGTCGTTAAGCGCTTACTATGTGCCAGGCATTACAGATACAAGCTAGTCACGTTGGACGCAGTCCGTGTCCCACGTGAGGCGCACAGTCTTAGTCCCCGTTTTCCAGATGAGGTAACTGAGGCCCAGAGAAGTGAAGTGACTTGCCCCAGGTCACACGGTAGACAAGTGGCGGTTCTCACCCTTGTTGTCCTGTTCCCTCAACTCAGCATGGATGACACCCAAGTGGTGGACTGGGGGTCCGGAGAAGAGGAGGTCGAAGGGCCCCACAGCCCCGCGGTGGGGCTCGGCACCGAGCCCGTGGGGCGGCTTCATCTCTTCAGCAGTGTCCACGGACCAGAGAAAGGTCAGAGGTCATCGAGAGCTGTAGGACTCACAGGGACGGGGCGGGGGGAAGAAGGGGAGTAGGTGTGCATGTGGGTACCGAGGGAGAATAAGGAACGAAACCATTCTCACGTGGCCTAGTGGAAAGAGCCCGGGGCTAGGAGTCGGAGGACCTGGCTTCTAAAATCAGCTCTGCCCCTTGTCTGCTTGGGGGACCTTGGGCCAATTAACTTCACTCCTCTGGACCTCAGTTTCCTCATCTGCCAAATGGGGGTGCAGTCGCTGTCCTCCTCCCCCCTTAGATTGTGAGTCCCGTGGCAGAGAGGGACTCTGTCTGTTCTGATTGTCTTTTATCCGCCACAGTGTTTGGCCCGTAGTATGCTCTTAGCCACTATCGCGGTACTAACGGTAACCAGCTAGACTGCAAGCTAGTTTTCTGGGGGATTTTTCATGGTACTCGTTAAGTGGTTATTGTGTGTTAAACAACATTCTAAGCTCTGTGCTAGGTACAAGTTAATTAGGTCGGTCACAGTCCCCTGTGGGACTGCCCGTTGCCAACTCTGTTGGATCGCCCTCTCCCAAGTGCTTCCTACAGTGTTCTGCACACAGTAAACATCCAAGAAATACCAACTGATCAATCAATTTATTTATTGAGTGCTTACTATGTGCAGAGCACTGGACTAAGCACTTGGAGGCACCATGGATGATGACGTTGATAATAATAATAATAATGATGATGGCATTTATTAAGCGCTTACTATGTGCAAAGCACTGGGGAAGTTACAAGGTGATCAGGTTGTCCCGCGGGGGGCTCACGGTCTTAATCCCCGTTTTACAGATGAGGGAACTGAGGCACAGGGAAGTGAAGTGACTTGCCCAAAGTCACCCAGCTGACAAGTGGTGGAGCCGGGGTTTGAACCCACGACCTCTGACTCCAAAGCCCGGCTCTTTCCACTGAGCCACGTTGCTTCTCTGTCAGATGGGCATCTTACTGTACTCGATGCCCCAGCAGATGAGCACTGCCCCAGCACTGCCAGGGGGTGGGGGGGTCCCGTGGGTGTGTCAGGGTCCCGACGGCCTCTATGTGCCTGCTCCCTCCCTCCCGCTGCCCAGATTTCCTCCTGTCCCCCGGGGAGAACGTGGTGGGCCGCGTGGCCGGCTGCGCCGTGACGCTGCCCTTCCCGTCCATCTCCAAACGACACGCGGTCATCGAGGCCCCGGGCCGGGGGCTCCCGGCCGTCCTGCGCGACTGCGGCAGCCTCAACCGCACCCGCCTTCTGCGGCCCCCCACGCTCCTGCAGCCCGGCCGTGCCTACCGTCTGCGTGACCGGGACTTGCTGCTCTTTGCCGACCTGCCCTGCCAGTACCACCGGCTACCCCCGGCCCGCGGGACCCTGAGCGTGGAAGAGACCCCCCGGCCGCCCCCGGCCCGTGGGGCCCTGAGCGTGGAGGAGACTCCCCAGCCCCAGGGCCGCAGGGTGGGCCGGGCCGAGCCCCGGGCGGCCCCGCTGGCCGAGGACTCGGAGGAGGAGGAAGCGGAAGAGGCCGGCCGGGGAGGTGAGTCCGGGCTTCCGGTGGCCTGGGCGGTTGTGGGGGAGGGGGCGAGAGATTCCCAGGGGGCCGGCGGGGGGTGGGGTGGCGGCTTGAATAGCCCCCCTGGATCCCGGCTCCAGATCCGCCCCGAAACGGCACTGTTGGGATCGCGGCGACAGCCTCCATCTCGCCGTCCACGACTGTGGTCCCGGACAGGTGAGGGCCGGGGAGCCGGGGCGGGGTCGGGGGGAGCAGCGGAGACCGAGGAGGGGGTCGGACTCCGACCGCCGGGAGGGGTGCGGGGAGCGGGACGGGGAACGTCCGGGTCCTTCCCGGGATCCGCCACCCAGCTTCCCCATCCCCTCCGCCAGCGAGGAAGATGGGGAGGCTCTGGCCTCCGCCGGTCCGGCTCCAATCCCCACGTTACTGCTGGACAGCGACACCGGCGAAGAGGAGTGGGGCGCCGCCGTGGCTCCAGGGGGCACCCCCCGATCGGCGCCGGCCCGAGGCGGGGGCCCCGGAGAAGTGGCGGCGGGAGGCCGGGTCCCCCCGACCGAAGACGACAGTGACACAGACGTGGATGGGGAGGGCGTCCCCCCAACCCCGGCCCAGGGGGAGCAGAGCCTGGCCCCCGGGGTGGGCGACGACGACACGGATGTCGGGGAAGAGGAGGAGGAGGAGGAAGGGGCGGATGTGGAGGAGAGGGGCCCGGCGGCGGCCTCCACCGGGACACCCTTGAGGACAAGCCAGGCCGCCGGGGCCCGGGACGTAGATAGAGACGGGGACGACGACGAGGCGGAGAAGGATCCGGCAGCGGCCACCACCGGGACTCCCTTGGAGGGGAGCCAGGCCCCAGTCGTGGGAGACAGCGATACTGACGCGGAGGAGATGGGGGACGGGAGGGGCCCAGCGGCCACCCCCGGTACGCCCCTGGAGAAGAGCCAGGACTCTGCAGAAGGGAACAGAGATACAGACCTGGTGGAGGAGGAGAGAGGCCCGGTGGCCGCCACCGTCAGGACGCCCTTGGAGAAGAGCCAGGTTCCCATGGCGGGGGACGGTGACACAGACCTGGAGGAAGAGGCCGGGGAGTGGGACCCAGCATTGGCCGCCACTGGGACCCCCTTGGAGAAGAGCAGCCAGGCCCCCATGGCAGAGGAAAGAGATACCGATGTGGAGGAGGGGGAGGAGGAGAGGGGCCCAGCGGTGGCCACCGCCGGGACGCCCTCGAGGATAAGGCAGGCCGCCGGAGCCCGGGACAGAGATACAGATGTGGATGAGGAGGAGGAGAAGAGTCCAGTGGAGAACACCACGGGGACACCTTTGGAGAAGAGCCAGACCCTTGTGGTTGGGGACAGCGACACAGACGGAGAGGAGGCGGGGGAGGAGAGGCGCCCAGCAGTAGCCACCATCGGGACACCTCTGGAGAAGAGCCAGGCCTCTGCAGAAGGGAACAGAGATACAGACGTGGTGGAGGAGGAGAGAGGCCCGGTGGCCGCCACCACCGGGACGCCCTTGGAGAAGAGCCAGGTCTCCGTGGCGGGGGACGGCGACACGGACGTGGAGGAAGAGGCCGGGGAGAGGGGCCCAGCAGTGGCCGCAACTGGGACCCCCTTGGAGAAGAGCCAGGCCTCTGTGGCGGGTGAGGACGATACAGTTGTGGAGGAGGAGAGATCACTGGGGGAGATCGGCCCCCCTAGCCCTGCCCCTGCAGGGCAGGGCAAGGATCCTGAGGCGGATGAGGGTGGACCCGCAGGGGGGCAGGGGCCGGGCCCAGCAGAGGACAGCCAGCCCTGTGAGGAGGAGGACGGGAGAACTGCGGCGGGGAGACCGGGGGCTCGTCCTGCTGCGGGGACCCCGTCCCGGGAAGGCCAAGCCTGTGGGGTACCAGCCGGAGATGCTGCTGGGGACTCCGGGTCTCCGTTGCCCCCTTGGTCAGAGGGAACCCGGGGCCCAGGGCCCAAGCCTGACGGCGAGCCGGAGCAGGAGGAGCAGGAAGCGGAGGAAGACAGGGCCGACTCCTGCGATGGTGAGTCCTCGGCCCAGGTGAGGGGGACTGGGAGAGGGTGGGCGGCGCCACTGATGCCACCCATTTGACCACCGTAGACACGTCCCACCTGGCCCTGCAGGCCACCCAGTGCTTTGTGGGAGAGAGCGAGCGAGACCTGAGCTGTGCTGGTGAGTACAGGTCCAGGGCAGGGCCGGAGGAGGGGGCTGAGCAACCGGGGGTGGGGAGGGGGCAGGAGGAGGGGGTGGAGCCGGGGTGGAGGAGGGGCCAGAGTGGCGGGGGTGGGGGGTGGGGAGCTCTCCTGACCTCTCCCCCTCTTCCCCACCCCCCCATCTGTCCCCCACCCCGCAGCCGACCAGAGCCTGGAAGAAGAGTCCACTCAGACCTTTCTCTTCACTCCACCCCCGGCCCGGCTCTCAGTGTCCCACCCCCACCCCTCCGGCCAAAGCACCCCAAGCCTGGGTAACACACTCCCTCCCTCCCTTCGTCCTCCCCTCCCTCCCTCTTCTCCCCATTTTCACACCCTCAGGCCCCTCTCTATTCCTGTGTCTCTCTTACTGCTTCTCCTTCCCAGTCTCCCTCCCTCCCTCCTTCTCTCCCCAACACCTGCCCTTCTTTCTCCTCCCCAGCCCTGACCTCTGAACCCCGTGGAAGAGGAGCTAGAGGTCTGAGTGGACCACAGGGTGGACCCAACACCTGGGAGCCCAGGTGTTCTTGAAGCCATCTGAACACTGGGTTGGACAATCAGGGAGACCAAGCAGTCTCCTGTCCACCCAAGGTCCTGGGCCCAGGCTGGCTGCCTATCCTTGGGGAGGTCATGGGGAGGGGTCGAAGGAGAGAGAGGGAGAACCAGACCCGAGGAGGAGTAGAGGGAACTCGCCTGGGGGACGGAGAAGACCAAACAGTCTACTGACTCTTAGAGGGCTTCGAATAAAGGAGCGGGGCCAATGGGGTCAGAACAGAGGTTACTGGCGGGAAACTGGGACGGTCGAGGTTGGATAGCCAGACCGTCAAAGGTGTGAAACAGAAAGTCGTGAAGACACCAGTTCCGAAGGGCTTTAAACTGAGGAGAGAGTCCCTTTCGGTTGGGCCGAAGAGGAAGAGGAGTATGACAAGAAGGAGGAAGAGGAGGAGGAATAGTAGTAGGAAAAGGAGAAGGAAGGGGAACAAAAGTAGGAAGAGGAGAAGGAGCCGTTGGGAGAGGAGGAGGAGGATTAGTAGTAGTAGCAGCAGCATTTATTGAGTGCCATGTTTTACTGAACACTGTACCAAGCGCTCGGGAAGTACCGAATAACAGCATGACACAGGGAGGTTCCACTGTACCAGGGAACATAGACCAAAGCCGGGTGAGGTCACTGGTCACCAGGTGAGCAGTGGTGTCTGTCCTTCCACAGGTCTTCACTGGGACGAGGCCTGGGAAGAGGAGGAGGAGGAGGAGGAGATCCTGGCCACGCAGCCCTTCTGCCCCCGGGGACCAGGTGGCCAGTCAGAGGCATCTGAGACCCAACCCATTGCCTACTACTTGGCAGCCTCTGGCACCCAGACTTCCTGTCCCCAGGCGGCCTCTGGAAAGAGGCTGAGCCAGGCGATGCTGACACAGAGCCCTGATAGGATCCCAGAGACACAGAACATGGGGAAGGGACCAGAGACACAGAGCCCCGGTGGGATCCCAGAGACACAGAGCCCCGGTGGGATCCCAGAGACACAGAGCCCCAGTAGGATCCCAGAGACACAGAGCCCCAGTAGGATCCCAGAGACACAGAGCCCTGAGAGCGGACCAGAGACACCAAGCCCTGAGAGAGAACCAGAGACACACAGCCCCGGTAGGATCCCAGAGACACAGAGCCCCGGTAGAATCACAGAGACAGACAGCCCCGAGAGGGGACCAGAGACACAGAGCCCCGAGAGGGGACCAGAGACACAGAGCCCCGAGATGGAGCCAGAGACACAGAGCCCCGAGAGAGGACCAGAGGCACAGAACCCCAACAGAGGACCAGAAACCCAGAGCCCCGGTAGGACCCCAGAGACACACAGACAAGCTAGGGGACCAGAGAGACAAAGCCCAGAGACAGAGAGCCCCGAGAGGGGCTCAGAGACACAGAGTGCTGAGAGGAACCCAATGAGACAGAGCCCGGAGAGGAGGCCAGAGACACAGAGCCTAGCTAGGGGACCAGGGAGACAGAGCCCGGAGGCACAGAACCCCGAGAAGGAGCCAGAGAGCCAGAAACAGGAGGCAGGGGGACAAATCTGGGTGTCCGAGAGGCCGGAGCTTCTGGGGAAGGCGGCCCCGGAGAGGATGGCACACAGCCAGACGCCAAAGGCCGAGTTGGAGAGGCCGATGCCAGAGGCGGCGCGCTCCGAGTCCCCCGGGCGGGGAGCCCAACCGGAGGGGCAGATGCCAGAGACGGAGCCTCTGGGCCAGGAGGCCCCGCCGGACGCCCCAGGCCCGGACGGCCCCTTGGAGCCTGAGGCCAGGAGCCGGGGGTCACCGCCCGCCCCCACGGGGGTCCGGTCCCACCACCGGCCGGCAGCCCCGACCAGCGGCCGGAGCCGCAAGGGTGAGTGAACCCCGGAGGATTGCCGGGATCATGGACTCTCATTCTCCCGCCCGAGGGGATCCCGTGGACTGACTCGGTTTCCCTCCCTCTGCCAGGCCGTGTGAAGCCGGAGAGCCTGCCCTCCAGCGACAGCCCAGCGGTGAGTGCTGCCCTTCACCCGGCCCACCCCCGGCCAAGGTTACCGGCTCTCTCCCCGTTCCCTGTCCCGCTCCCTCCACCCCAGATTTATCCCTCGGCACCTCTTCCCTGTCCTCTCCCCCGAGGTCCTTCTGCTTCTCTCACTTGGCCCGTTTCCCTGCAGGTTGGCGAGGAGCACGTCACGTCACACCCAGCCCCCACGGAGCCCAAAGCTGCCGCTCCTTCTCTGGAGTCTGCTCCTGGACCCGGGGCCCCCGCCATCTCGAGACGCCAGGTGCCGGAGGCTCCCCCAGTCCCCCGAGACCTCCCCGGCCCTGCTCCGGGTCCAGCCGGCCCCCCGGACTCTGCTTCCAGGACCAGGCGGAACCAGAGGCGAGGGACGTCGAGAGCACCTGACGCCTCCGAGAGCCCTCTGCCCCCGGATGGCGCTCCGCAGGCCTCTCTGGGCCGGAGCCCGGGATCCGCACGGCCGCCCCGGACCACCCGGTCCCATCCGGAGGCCCCGCCGGAGCCGAGCCCGACCCTGGAGCCTGGAACCACTCCAGAGCCCGCCCCTCAGGTCAGGAGGAGCAGGAGAAGGGCCAGCCTGGGGGCCCCTCCACCTTCAGAGCCCACAGTTGGGCCGGATCCCGACCCCCGGACCAAACGGAGACGGGGCACCGCGGGGGCAGCCCCGGCCCCACAGCCCGAAGCCTCTGTCCTGCCCGAGCCCAGAGCCACCGCGGAGTCCGGCCTCAAGCCGAGCCGTCCCTCCCGAACCCGACAGAGATGTGGGGTGGCGGCGGCGGGGACAGAGACCCCCGTGGCCTCGGAGACTGAGTCCCCAGCTTCAACGAAGCCTCCGGTTCCTCCAGAGCCCGGCACCCGGCGAGAGGCTGGAACCGTGTCGGAACCCTATCCCCCAGCCAAACGGAGGCGGGGGGCGGCCGGGGACTCCCCCTTGTCGGGACCTCCGCCTTCCGAGCCCAGAAGTGCCCCAGAGGCCCCCGCCCGGGCCAAGCGGAAGAGGGGGGCGGCCGGGTCCTCTTCGGAGCCTGAGCCCCCCGCCCCCGCTGAGCCTAGAGCCTCCCCCGCGCCCCGCTCTACACGGAGTCGAAGCAGAGGGGAGGCCGGGAACCTGGGGTCCCCTCCAGAGCCCCGGTCTGAAGCCCCGGCCGCCCGGAGCCGTAAGCGGCCCCCGCCCCCTGAGGCGGAGCCCCCGAAGAGGTCCCGCAGGGGAGGGGCCGGCCCCCGGGGAGCCCCGGAGCCGGACGGCCCGCCCGCAGATGCGCCGAAAGCCCGAGAAGGAGAGGTAAGGGAGAGGGGCCCCGCCGGGGGTCCGGCACAGCTCCTGGGACGGGACTCCTTCCGCCAATCAATCCATCAATCCATGGTATTCATTCAGCACTTACTGTGAGCGGAGCCCTGTTCTGAGCACTTGAGGGAGGCCGGTCCAAGAGTTGGGAGACATTTCCCTGCCCACAGTGAGCTTCCAAACTCGAGCGGGGAGACAATCGATCCATGGTATCTGTGGATCACTTAACTGTGAGCAGAGCGCTGTAGTGATAATGATGGCATTTATTAAGCGCCTACTGTGTGCAAAGCACTGTTCTAAGCGCTGACCGAGTGCTTGGGAGCAGACAGTACAGTAGAATAGGTAGACGCGGTCCCTGTCCTCGAGGAGCTTCCGGTCCCCGGCGAATCAGTCCCTTCCCCTCCCCAGGTCTACACGCGCTCTCCTGCGGGGAGCCCCGGGCCGAGGAGGGGCCCCGCAGCCGGGACGGACGACACCCCGACCGGAAGCCGACGGAGCCTCAGGAAGACCCAGAGATCCGAGAAGCCCCGGGTAGGAGCCCCGGGGATCGTGGGGCTCCGGTGCCCACCCGAGGGACTCGGGGGTGACACCCTCCCTCCTTCCCTCCCTTTCTCCCCTCCTGTCCCCCCAGGTTCTCTTCACCGGTGTGGTGGACCCTCAGGGGGAGCAGGCGGTCCAGGCCCTGGGCGGGCAGCTGGTGGGCTCGGTGGCGGACGCCACCCACCTGGTGACCGACCGCATCCGCCGGACCGTCAAGTTCCTGTGCGCCTTGGGCCGGGGGCTGCCCATCGTGGACCGGAGCTGGCTGCACCAGGTCAGTCTGCACGCCCCTCACCACCCCACCGCCCCCCCCCCCCCCCCCAGTCCTGGGCAGGTGGGGGAGGTCACGTGGGTCCCCAGAAAGGGAGCGGAATTGGGTAGCTCTAGACCCTCTGATCAGAAGGAGCTGAGGGGGATGATATTAATAAAAATAATGGCATTTATTAAGCGCCTACTATGTGCAAAGCACTGTTCTAAGCGCTGGGGAGGCTACAAGGTGATCAGGTTGTCCCACGGGGGCTGACAGTCTTAATCCCCATTTTACAGATGAGGTAACTGAGGCCCAGAGAAGTGAAGTGACTTGCCCAAAGTCACCCAGCTGACATTCGGCAGGGCCTGGGTTTGAACCCTTTCCACTGAGCCATGCTGCTTCTCTATGTCATTTGTTAAGCACTTACTTTGTGCAAAGCACTGTTCTAAGTGCTGGGGAGGTTACAAGGTGATCAGGTTGTCCCCCGGGGGGCTCACAGTCAATCCCCATTTTACAGATGAGGTAACCGAGGCACAGAGAAGGTAAATCACTTGCCCAAAGTCACACAGCTGACAATCGGCGGAGCCGGGATTCGAACCCATGACCTCTGACTCCAAAGCCCGTGTTCTTTCCACTGAGCCACGCTGCTTCACGTGGGTGGTCATCGGTGGTGGAGGAGAGTTAGCGGGACCAATCTGGGAAAGCGTCTTGGAGGAGGCAGCCTCGCCCCTCCAGTTTAAAGGGCAGGAGTGAAATCAGAGGCAGTATGGTCTAGTGGAAAGAGCACAAGAAAGGGCGTCAGGAGACCTGGATTTTAATCTCAGCTCTGCCCCTGGCCCTCTATGTGCGCCACATGGGAGACTAACTTGTATCTACTCCAGTGATTAGAACAGTGCTTGGCACGTAGTAAATGCTTAACAAGTACCATAATAATAATAATGATTGTTATTGTTTGACCTGGGGCAAGCCCCTCACCCGCTCCGTGCCTCAGATTCTTCATCTGTACAATGGGTGGAGTCTCCTGCTCTCCTCACCTTCATTCATTCCATTCGATCGTATCGAGCGCTTGCTGTGGGCACAGCAACTGTACTAAGCGCTTGGGAAAGTACAGTACAACCAGATATGGACTCCCTGCCCACAGCGAGCTTAGAATGTGTGCCCAAGGTGGGGCAGGAGCTGTGTCTGACCTGACTGACTATCCAGTAACCCCCACAGCACTCAGTGCAGTGCTTGGCACAGATCTCTATATTTTGCCAATTTGTACTTCCCAAGCGCTTAGTACAGTGCTCTGCACATAGTAAGCGCTCAATAAATACGATTGATGATGATGATGATGATAAGCGTGCCTATAAAACACACCACCGTTATTGTTATCGCTATGAAGTTATTGGAAAGAGCCTCGGTCCTGGGAGTCAGAAAGAGCTGGGCTCTAAATCCCAGCTCCGCCACTTGTCTGCTCTGGGACATTGGGCAAGTCAACTTCACTTCTCTGGGCCTCAGCTTCCTCATCTGCAAAATGGGAATTCAGTACGTGTTCTCCCTCCTATTCTCCACACTGAGAAGCAGCGTGGCCTAGTGGATAGAGCACGGGCCTGAGAGCAGAAAGTCAGGGGTTCTAATCCCGGCCCTGCCACTTGTCTGCTGTGTGACCCTGGGCAAGTCACTTCACTTCTCTGGGCCTCAGTTCCCTCATCTGTAAAATGGGGATTGAGGCCGTGAGCCCCACGTGGGACGGGGACCGTGTCCAACCCGATCCTGTATTCACCCCAGTGCTTAGTACAGTGCCTGGCACATAGTAACAGCTTAGCAAATGACATCATTATCATTATTATTTACTGTGAGCCCTGTGTGGAACCTGCACAGTACTAAGTACTGGCTTAGAGGCAGGATAATCATCTTTGCTTGTTTTATAATATGCGTCAAGCTCATACTCAGGCCAAGCCCTGTACTAAGTGCCGGGGTAGACCCAACTTAATCAGGTCGGACACTGTCCTTGTCCCGCGCAGGGCTCCCAGCCTAAGTCGGAGGGAGACCGGGTACTGAATCCCTGTTTTACAGGTGAGAAAACTGAGGCACAGAGTGGCCAAGTGCTTGGCGTAGAGTAAGCGCCTAACAGGTAGTACAGTGATTGATTAAGTGGTTCAAAAGCTGGGTCCGGGAGGTGGGGTGTGCCCAGCGGGTTCAGCAGCTGTGTGTTTGTGTGTCCGTGTCTGTCCTGGGCTCACTGACTGATCATGTCTGGGCTCATACCCCCAGCCAAGAGCTCTGTGCTTCCTTTCCTTCCTTTCCTTCCCTCCCTCCCTCTGTCCCTCCCCTTGCCACCCCGCTCCGGTTAGAGTCAGCGGGCCCCAGGCCCGAGAAGACCAGCCACGTGGCCTAGTGGAAAGAGTCGGGCTTCTCCTCCCCACTCCGCCCCTTGCCCACTGTGTGACTTTGGGCAACTCATTTCACTGCCTTGAGCCTCAGTAAATGGGGATTCAATTCCCGGTCTCCCTCCTACTCGGGACCGTGAGCCCCACGTGTAGGTCAGGGACTCTGTCTGGCTGGATTCTCTTGTTCCTGTTACGGTGCTTAGAAGCAGCGCGGCTTAGTGGAAAGAGCCCGGGCTTGGGAGGCAGAGGACGTGGGTTCTAGTCCCGGCTCTGCCACTTGCCAGCTGTGTGACCTTGGGCAACCCGCTTAACATCTCTGTGCCACAGTTACCTCATCTGTAAAATGGGGATTAAGAGTGTGAGCAACCTGATTACCTTGTACCTACCCCAGTGTTTAGAACAGTGCGCACACAAATACCATCAATATTATTCCAGTGTTTTGTGTGTAGTTGAGGGCTTAAGAAGTACCACAGTGATGATGGTCATTAAGCCCCTGGGGCCTAGGACCTGCCTCAGGGGTGGGAACTTGCCTCCTAATTCATCAGTGGTTTTTACTGAGCGCTTACCGTGTGCAGAGGACTGTACTATGTGCTTGGGAAAGTAGATATAACAACGTGACGGAGTCGGTAGACACATTCCCTGCCCACAATGAGCAAGTGTACAGTCTAGAGGGGGAGGGAGACGTTAATGTAAATAAAGAAATGACGGATACTGACATGAGTGTTGTAGGGCTGAGCGGGGCCGGGGGGTGAATAAAGGTTACAAATCCAAGTGCAGTGGCAACACAGCCGGGAGAGGAAGAGGAAATGAGGACTTAGTCTGGGAAGGAGGAGATGGGCCTTCAATAAGTCTTTGAAGCTGGGGAGAATGATCCTCTTCCCCCCTTCTAGACTGTAAGCCCGTTGTGGGCAGGGATTGTCTTTATGTGTTGCTGAATTGTACTTTCTAAGCGCTTAGTACAGTGCTCTGCACACAGTAGGCGCTCAATAAATACGATCGAATGAATGAATATGAAGAACAGGTGGCTAGTCACTACTATTTTAGGCTAAGGCCTGCCCTGGACCCAAGTCCCGAAAGGTGGGGACCGGGGGGGACGGCTCACGGTCCCTGCTCAGGGCCCAGAGCCTGACCCGGCGCCCGCCCCCTCCCCCCGTCAGTCCCGCCAGGCCGGCCGCTTCCTGCCCCCGGATGAATTCGCCGTGGATGACCCAGAGCAGGAGCTCAATTTCGGATTCAGCCTCCGAGAGGCCCTGAGCCGGGCCCGGAGCCGGGCGATGCTTCAGGTGAGAGGCCGAGGATCCTGGGCCCCCCACCCCCTCCCGAGGGGACCCCAGGCCCCACAACAGAGCTTCCTGCCGCCCCGCAGGGCTACGAGATCCACGTGACCCCAGGGGTGCAGCCCCCGCCCTCCCAGATGCGGGAGATCATCGCCTGCTGCGGGGGCACCCTCTTAGCCCAGATGCCACGGACCTTTAAGGTAGGGAGCGGGCCGGGGGGGAGGCGAGGGGGTGCGGCCCCCACCACCCCTAAACGAGGGTGATTGTCGCCTGCTGCGGTGGCACCGTCTTAGCCCATGTGCCACAGACCACCAAAGTAGGGGGCGGGACAGAGAGGGGGTTCCCCCCGGTCCCGGCTGATCCGACCCCCCGCCCCGGTCTTCGGCGCCAGCCCCGTCGGCTGGTCATCTCCTGCCCGCAGGACCTAGGGCGCTGCTGCCCCGCGGCCCGGGCCGGGCTGCCCCTGCTCTCCGCGGAGTTCCTGCTCACCGGCGTCCTGCGCCAGGAGACCCAGCCCCAGCCCTTTACCCTGCCCCCGCCGCCTTGACAACGCTCCCGGTCTCCAGCTTTTCTACGGACACCCCCTCCCCAAATAAAAACTGACGGCAGAAAAAAAAAAAAAAAGGATGAACCGGTGATGGGGAAACAGGCGGTTTGGGGAAGGAGGGTGACAGGGTGCAGAAGTTGGGGGAGGGGGCAAGAGGAGGGGCTGGAGAGGGGACAGGATTCATTCATTCATTCACTTCATTCATTCAATCGGTGTGCAGAGTACTGCATCGGTGTGCAGAGTACTGTACTAAGTGCTTGGAAAGTTCAATTCAGCAATAGAGCCAATCCGTGCCCACGGCGGGCTCACAGTGTAGAGTGGGGGAGACGGTAATAAAAACAAGTAAGCAGGCATCAATATAAATATAATTTTATATGTATATATGCATAAGTGCTATGGCGTGGGGAACGGCAAAGGGAGCGAGTCTATCAAAACAAGTAAGCAGGCATCACTATAAGTAAATAGGAGTTTATATGTATATATGCATAAGTGCTATGGGGTGGGGAACGGCAAAGGGAGCGAGTCTATCAAAACAAGCAGGCATCCCTATAAGTAAATAGAATTTTATATGTATATATGCATAAGTGCTATGGGGTGGGGAACGGCAAAGGGAGCGAGTCTGACATCAAAACCAGTGAGCAGGCATCACTATAAATAAATAGAATTTTATATGTATATCTTCTAGACTGTGAGCCCACTGTTGGGTAGGGACCGTCTCTTTATGTTGCCAACTTGTACTTCCCAAGTGCTTAGTACAGTGCTCTGCACGCAGTAAGTGCTCAATAAATACAATTGAATGAATAAGTGCTATGGGGTGGTGAACGGCAAAGGGAGCGAGTCTGACATCAGAACAAGTAAGCAGGCATCACTATAAATAAATAGAATTTTATATGTATATATGCGTAAGTGCTATGGGGTGGGGAATGGCAGAGGGAGTGAGTCTGACATCAGAACAAGTAAGCAGGCATCACTAAATAGAATTTTATATGTTAAGTGCAATGGGGTGGGGAACGGCAAAGGGAGTGAGTCGGTGATGCGGAGGGGAACGGCAAAGGGAGCGAGTCTGGGTGATGCGGAAGGGACGGGGAGCTGAGGAAAAGGGGAGCTTGGTCTGGGAATCAATCAATCATATTGAGCGCTTACTGTGTGCAGAGCACTGTACTAAGTGCTTGGGAAGTACAAGTTGGCAACACATAGAGACAGTCCCTACCCAACAGTGGGCTCACAGTCTAGAAGGGGAACAGAGAACAAAACCAAACATACTAACAAAATGAAATAGAATAGACATGTACAAGTAAAATAGGGTAATAAATATGCACAAACATATACGTATATACAGGTGCTGTGGGGAAGGGAGGAGGTAAGATGCGGGGGATGGAGAGGGGGACGAGGGGGAGAGGAAGGAAGGGGCTCAGTCTGTGAAGGCCTCCTGGAGGAGGTGAGCTCTCAGTAGGGCCTTGAAGGGAGGAAGAGAGCTAGCTTGGCGGATGGGCGGAGGGAGGGCATGTCTGGGAAGGCCTCTGGGAGGAGGTGAGCCTGCGGTAATAATAATAACGATGGTATTTATTAAGCGCTTACTATGTGCAAAGCACTGTTCTAAGCGCTGGTGGGGCTTTGAAGGGGGGGAGTAGGACGAGGCCCAGTGAGGAGGTTGAGCGCTTAGTCCAGTGCTCTGCACAGGGTAAGCGCTTAGTAAATAGAGAAGCAAGTTGGCTCAGTGGAAAGGGCACGGGCTTTGGAGTCAGAGGTCATGGGTTCGAATCCCGCCTCCGCCACATGTCTGCTGTGTGACCTTGGGCAAGTCACTTCTCTGAGCCTCAGTTCCCTCATCTGTAAAATGGGGATTATGACTGTGAGCCCCACGTGGGACAACCTGATCACCTTGTATCCCCCCCCAGCGCTTAGAACAGTGCTTTGCACATAGTAAGCGCTTAACAAATGACATCATTATTAGTATTATTATAAATACGATTGAAGGAATGAAGGAGGTGAGCGGGCGGGCGGGCGGAGGGGCACACGCCCCCTAGCGGGGAAGGGGCGCGCGGGCGGGAAGGGGGCGTGGCCTCGGTGGGACCGGGCGGGCGGAGGGGCACACGCCCCCCAGCGGGGAAGGGGCGCGCGGGCGGGAAGGGGCGTGGCCTAGGAGAGGGGGCGTGGCCTCGGTGGGACCGGGCGGGCGGAGGGGCACACGCCCCCTATCGGGGAAGGGGAGCGTGCGGGCGGGGAGGGGCGTGGCCTCGGGGAGGGGCGTGGCCTCGGTGGGACCGGGGGTGGGGGGGCCGTCCTCCCTCCTCCGGCCCTCCGGTCCTCCGGCCCTCCGGCCCCGCCATGGCCCCCGCCGCCCTGCTGGTCCCCGCCGCCCTGGCCTCCTTCGTCCTGGCCTTCGGCACCGGCGTCGAGTTCGTGCGCTTCGCCTCCCTGCGGCCGCTGCTGGGCGGCAGAGCCCCGGAGCCCGGTACCGAGCGACCGGAGGGGACGGACGGGGGGGACCGACGGGGGCAGGGACGGGACAGGGAGGGACAGAAACCGAGACCGACGAAGGGGTGGGGGGGGGGGGGACGCGCGGCCCCAGAAGGAGCGGACACCTGAAACGCGGGCGGAGCACTAGACTAAGCGCCTGGGAGAGTAGACGAATACCGCAGCCTCGGTGGACACCTTCCTTCCCTGCCCCCCTGCGAGCTTACAGGCTAGAGAGATTGGGAAAAAGAAAGAATGAAAGAAAAAGAAAGAAAGAGAGAGGGAGGGAGGGAAGGAAGGAAGGAAGGAAGAAAAAGAAAGAAAGAAAGAAACATAGAAAAAGAAAGAAGGAAGGAAGGAGGAAAGAAAGGAGAGAGAGAGAAAGAAAGAAAGAAAGAGGGAGAGAGAGAGGGAGGGAGGGAGGGAAGGAAGGAAGAAACATAGAAAAAGAAAGAAGGAAGGAAGGAGGAAAGAAAGAAAGAAAGGAGAGAGAAAGAAAGAAAGAAAGAAAGAAAAAGAAAGAAGGAAAGAAAGAGAAAGAAAGAAAGAAAGAAAGAAGGAAGGAAGGAGGAAAGAAAGAAAGAAAGAAAGGAGAGAGAGAAAGAAAGGAGAGAGAGAGAGAGAGAGAGAGAGAGAAAGAAAGAAAGAAAGAAAGAAAGAAAGAAAGAAAGAAAGAAAGGAAAAAAAGAAAGAGCGTTATGGTGCAGAAGCGGGAAGGGGGTTGTTAGCGCCAGGAAGAGTGGGCCGAAAGTTGCGGGCACGTCCCGGCGCTTAGAACGCTGCTTTGCGCGTAGTAAGCGCTTAACAAATACCATCGTTATTATTAGACTGTGAGCCCACTGGTGGGTAGGGACCGTCTCTATATGTTGCCAGCTTGGACTTCCCAAGCGCTTAGTCCAGTGCTCTGCACACAGCAAGCGCTCAGTAAATACGATTGATTGATTATTATCCCCGCGCCGCGGTGCCCTGCTTGTTTGGGCGCCTCCCCCGCTGGACTGAACGCTCCTCGAGGGCGGGGACCGCGACTACCCGCCCCCCGGCCCTCCTGCCAGCGCGGGAAAAAGGCGGCACAGGGAGGCCCATTCGCTTCCCCAACCCGCCCTTCGGTTTAGCGCTTCTCAGCGACTGCAGTTTTTACCATCGCTGTGGCATCTGTTAAGCGCCTACTAAGTGTTGATAATAAATGAACGAATGAAAGTTAATTAAGCACTCGGGGTAGATTCAAGTGAGTCAGGTCGGGCACGGTCCTGGTCCCCCATGGGGCTCCCAATCGAAATAGGATACCAATGATCAATCAGTCAGTCAATCAGTGCTATTTATTGAGAGCTTACTACGTCCAGAACACTGTATTAAGCCCTTGGGAGAGTACAATACAATAGAATTAGCAGATGGTACGTTCGCTGCCCAAAAACGAGCAGTAGGCGCTCAATAAATACAAATGAATGAACGAGCCTACAGTCTAGAGGTAAGTAACTAAAGCACAGAAAAGTGAAGCGACTTGTCCAAGGTCACAAAGCAGGTAAGTGGCAGAGCCAGGATTAGAACCCAGGTACTTATGGAGCTAATGATAATGATAGCATTTATTAAGCGCTCACTATGTGCAAAGCACTGTTCTAAGCGCTGGGGAGGTTACGAGGTGATCAGGTTGTCCCACTGGGGACTCACAGTCTTAATTCCCATTTTACAGATGAGGGAACTGAGGCCCAGAGAAGTTAAGTGACTTGCCCAAAGTCACACAGCAGAATTTGAACCCATGACCTCCGACTCAAAAGCCCGGGCTCTTCCCACTGAGCCACGCTGCTTCTCTACTGTTCTTACTGTTCTTACTGTTGGCAGAGCAGTGTATTAAGCATTTGGGGGAGTACAGTATAACAGAGTTAGTAAGCACGTTTCCTGCCCACAACAATCTCACAGCCTAGAGTGGGAGACAGACATTAATATAAATTATGGCCGTGGACACGAGCGCAGCGGGGCTCGGGAGGCGGTGAATAAGGGTTACAGATCCAAGTGCAAGAGCGAAGCAGAAGGGAGTGGGAGAAGAGGAATTGAGGGTTTAGTCTGGGAAGGCCTCTTGGAAGAGATGTGCCTTCAATAAGGATTTGAAGGTGGGGAGAGTCATTGTCTGTCGGATATGAGGAGGGAGGGCGTTCCAGGCCAGAGGCGGGACACGGGTGGGAAGTCGAGAAGTCGGTGGCGAGACAGAGGAGATGGAGGTACAGTGAGAAGGTTGGCGTGAGAGGAGGGATGGAGGTGAGGGGATTTTCTGCTTTAAAGCCGACGGTGAGGAGTTTCTGTTTTCCCTCCTTCCCGTGGCTGCCGTCCGCCAGATGGTGAACCCCTCCACCAAGCCGGCTGAGTCGCTCCAAAGTCGCTCGACCCTGTCGGTGTCCCGCTTAGGGGAGCCCCGCCCCTGGTCCTTCGGGAAGAGAGTCAGGGAATCCATTCCCGTCGCCTCCGGTCCCACTTCCGACACCAAATGTATGTCACCGGGTAGAACCAGCCGCCGGGGAAACTGTGAGCCGGTGGGTCGCGGGGTCGGAGATGGTTTCACAGACTCGAGGGTTATGGGTACTGGAAGCAGGAGATGGAGCTATTAAGGTGAAAGCGCAAAAGAGTCGGCGGTAGGTAACCCTCAGGAGTAGAGCTATTCCTAGGCTAGCAAGCACTAAGTATGCTGGTTGGCGTGGTACCCCACTTCTAGCAGCCGGTGAAACTGGGAAGGAGACACCGATGGTCACGGTGGGTTACATCTCAAACCACCCCAACACGGGCTTCCTTTCAAGTAACCCCAAAAGGGCTGCCTCTCAAACCATCCCAACACAAGCCACCCAGGGCTGAAGTTCCATACTCCCTCCTCCTATCTCCAGCGAGGGGGGCCGATGGACACCCCACGAGATCTGACAGAGCGGGTGTCCCCGACTCCAGGTAGAGGCGACTCGCCACGTCGGCGTGACAGAGTTCCAACCTACTGCTGAGAGTTCGTGGAGAGCCCTCCCCAGATCGACCTTGCTACTTCCCCATCCTCTTCCCTCCCGTTGGCCAGATTGGGGGTGAAAAAGGATCGTGATACAAGACCCATCCCAATTTTCTCTTTCCGGGTCTTATCGTTGGGCCTTATTGCTCCGGCAGCCCATCCCGGGGCGGTCGGGCCGGGAGCTATGGGATGCGTTCCTGCTTCCTACCTCTCAATCAATCAATCAATCAATCAATCGTATTTATTGAGCACTTACTATGTGCAGAACACTGTACTAAGCGCTTGGGAAGTACAAATTGGCAACATATAGAGACAGTCCCTACCCAACAGTGGGCTCCTCACCGGCCTCTCTGGTGCTAGTGAGCTAAGCTCGTTAGCCTGGCCAGGGTGTGACCGGTCACTCTACCCCAGTGCCTAGTATAGTGCCTGGCACGTGGTAAGGAAGGCCTTACCAAAGACCGTGAGAAAAAGACTAGAGTGATCAAGGTGGGATGGGAATCCCCGCTCTGCCACTTGTCAGCTGTGTGACTTTGGGCAAGTCACTTAACTTCTCTGTGCTTCAGTTCCCTCATCTGTAAAATGGGGATTAAGACTGTGAGTCCCATGTGGGACAACCTGGTTACCTTGTATCTCCCCCAGTGCTTAGGACAGTGCTCGGCACATAATAAGCGCTTAACAAATACCATCATTATTATAAGTGTTTGGATGGAGAGGTAGGGGAGGATCCTAGCAATGTCAGCCGGGTTTCGAACCCCGATCTCCCGCCTCTCATGCCCACGTTCGGGTCCAAGCCGCTTCTCCCTCCCGGCTCCCCCGCCTCAACCGTCTCCTTTCCTCTCCCCAGATGCCCGGGGCTGGCTGGCCGCCCTGAGGGACCCCGGCGTCCTGGGTGCCCTGGCGCAGGACCTGGGGCTGCTGATTCTGTTCATGGCGCAGCACAGCCTGATGGCCGCCGAGCCCGTGAAGGCCTGGGCCGCCCGGCGGTTCGGAGTCCTGCACAGGTCCCTCTACGTGGCCTGCACCGCCCTGGCGCTGCAGGTACCGGGACGCCCGCTCCTCGACGGCGGAGGGGACGGTGCCGGGGCGGTGGGCGTACGGGCTGATGGTCCGCGGGTGAGGGAGGGGATGGCCGGCTCCCCAGGGGGAAGGTTTGGGGGGGTGGGGGCATGGCGGATGAGCTGAGGCAGGAAGGGAAGGAAGGGCAGGGGTGAAGCTGGACCCCACCGTCTGGCTCCCCTCCCTCCCGCCCCACCTCCCGCAGGTGCTGATGCGCTGCTGGGAGCCTGTGCGCGGGGGTCCGGCGCTCTGGGACGCCCGGGCCGAGCCCTGGGCCACCTGGGTCCCCCTGTTTTGCTTCGTGTTGCACACCATCTCCTGGCTGCTCATCTTCAGCATCCTCCTCGTTTTCGACTACGCGGAGCTCATGGGACTCAAGCAGGTGATGGATTCCCCCCCGTCCCTCACCCACCCACCCTGGTGGCCCCCCAGTCCCTGATTTCTCCCCCAACCCCAGATTTCCTCCCCAACCCCAGTTCCACCGTATCCTGCCCCCCTGCCAAGCCCTCATCGCAGTCCTACCGTCCTTTCCTGCACCTTTTTTTTCCCCCAAGGTATTCGTTACATGCTTACTGTGTAGAGCACGCTGCACTTTTCTCTCACCCTTCGCTCCTGCCCCTCACCCACCAGCCAACAGCGAGTTCCCTGAGAAGAATATTAATTGTAATATCGGGTTGAGAAACAGTATGGCCCAGTATATAGAGCCCAGGCCTGGGACTCAGAAGGACCTGGGTTCTCATCCCGGCTCTGCCACTTGTCTGCTGTGGGACCTGGGACAAGTCACTTCACTTTTCTGGGCCTCAGTTCCCTCATCTGTAAAATGGGGATTAAGACTGTGAGCCCCATGGACTCTGTCTAACCTGATTATCTTGCATCTACCCCAGTTCATTCATTCATTCATTCAATCGTATTTATTGAGTGCTTACCGTGCAGAGCACTGTACTAAGCGCTTGGGAGGTACAAGTTGGCAACATATAGAGACAGTCCCTACCCATTCATTCATTCATTCAATCGTATTTATTGAGCACTTACTGTGTGGAGAGCACTGTACTAAGCGCTTGGGAAGTACAAGTTGGCAACATATAGACAGTCCCTACCCAACAGCGGACTCACAGTCTAGAAGGGGGAGACAGGCAACAAAACAAAACATGTTAGCAAAATGAAATGTGCGGAGGGAGGGCATTCCAGGCCAAGGGGAGGACATGAGACTTCCTTACTCCCAGTTCTGTTGTCATCTGCTCTTCATTTTTCATCTTTGCTTTACTTGTAACCTGTTTCAACTGCTCAACAGTGGGCTCACAGTCTAGAAGGGGGAGACGGAGAACAAAACAAAACATATTAACAAAATAATAATTAGAATAAATATCTACAAATAAAATAGAGTAATAAATACGTACAAACATATATACATATATACAGGTGCTGTGGAGAGGGAAGGGGGTAAGGCGGTGGGATGGGGGGGAGAGGAAGGAGGGGGCTCAGTCTGGGAAGGCCTCCTGGAGGAGGTGAGCTCTCAGTAGGGCCTTGAAGGGAGGAAGAGAGCTAGCTTGGCGGGTGTGGGGAGGGAGGGCATTCCAGGCCAGGGGGAGGACGTGGGCCGGGGGTCAGCGGTGGGACGGGCGAGAACAAGGAACGGTGAGATTAGTGGCAGAGGAGTGGAGGGTGTGGGCTGGGCTGTAGAAGGAGAGAAGGGAGGTGAGGTAGGAGGGGGCGAGGTGATGGACAGCCTTGAAGCCGAGGGTGAGTTTCTGCCTGATGCGTAGGTTGATTGGTAGCCACTGGAGATTTTTGAGGAGGGGAGTAACATGCCCAGAGCGTTTCTGGACAACGCTTTTCTGGACAAAGACATTTGTCCACGTCTGGACAAAGACATTTTATGACATCTGTTAAGGGCTCGCTCCATGCCAAGCTCTGTTCCAAACGCCGGGGTAGATCCTTGTTAATCGGGTTGGACGCAGTCCCCGTCCCACGTGGGGCTCAGGGTCCCCGTCTTGCAGATGAGCGAACGGAGGCCCGGGTGGGAGGAGGGGGATGAGGTGACAGGGCAGCCGAGTGGGAGACCCCCCCACCCCCACCCCACCCACCCCGACTCGCAGGCCGGGGCTCGGGGCTGGGGTCCTCGGCGCCGACTCGGTGTCCCTCCCCTTCGCGGTGCAGGTGTACTACCACGTGCTGGGCCTGGGCGAACCGCTGGCCCTCAAGTCGCCGGGGGTCCAGCAGCTGTTTGCCCACCTGCGGCACCCGGTGTGCGTGGAGCTGCTGGCCGTGCTGTGGGCCGTGCCCCGGCTGGGCCCCGACCGGCTGCTCCTGGCCGCGCTGCTCACCCTCTACCTGGGCCTGGCCCACGGCCTGGACCAGCGCGACCTGCACTACCTCCGGGCCCAGCTCCGACGCAAGCTCGACATGCTGGCCCTGCCCCACCACCCGGCCCCGGCCCCGGCCCCGGCCCGCTGAAGGGGCCAACCGGGACCGACCGACCGACCGACGCCAGGCCTCGCCCCTGTCCAAATGGCCCGCACCCCTTTGAATCTCCCGCCTTCGCTGTGGCTGTGAGGCCTCGCCCATTGGGGGGCCCGCCTTGACTCGGCCTCTCCCTCCCCCCCCCCCCCCCAGCCACTTCCCCATCATCCCCCGAGGGGAGGGGAGGGAGGGGAGCGGTTTGGCCGCCCCGTTACTCAGGGACACCCCACCCCGTATCACGGGCCAGGCGGGGCTTGCGAGGGAAGAGGCGGGATCGGGCGCCCCCGGCCCGTCTCTCCCGCCTCCACGGTGCCTTAATAGCCCGGGCCTTTCCTCCGTTCCCCGGGGGAACAGGACGGAATAAAGTCACTGCCCACTCTTCACACGTGTCGGCGCGCCGGTCTGAGGGCGAGGGGGCCCGGGATGCCGGGATGATTGGAGGCGGGGGGGGGGGGGGGGGGGGGCGGCGGCAGCACTGGGCGCCCCGGCCCCTCCGTGGGCTGGGCCCGCGGCGCCCCCGGGATGGGGGGGGAAGGCCCATCCCTCCATCCCTCCCTCAATCAATCAATCAATCGTATTTATTGAGCGCTTACTATGTGCAGAGCACTGTACTAAGCGCTTGGGAAGTACAAATTGGCATCACATAGAGACAGTCCCTACCCAACAGTGGGCTCACAGTCTAAAAGGGGGAGACAGAGAACAGAACCAAACATACCAACAAAATAAAATAAGTAGGATAGAAATGTACAAGTAAAATAAATAAATAGAGTAATAAATATGTACAACCATATATACATATATACAGGTGCTGTGGGGAAGGGAAGGAGGTAAGATGGGGGGATGGAGAGGGGGACGAGGGGGAGAGGAAAGAAGGGGCTCAGTCTGGGAAGGCTCCCTCCCTCTCCCTCCATCCCTCCCTCCCCGCCCCGCGCCCCCTTGGCCGCGGCGGCCACGGGTCCCTCCCGGTCCCCCGGCCCTCCCTCCCGCTGCCCCCCCGCCCCCCGCCCCCCCAATAAAGCCCGGAGGTCCAGAGCGAGGCGGGCGGTGCGGGCGGGGGGGCAGGGCGGGTCCGGCGGGCGGCAGCTGTGCGGCTTCCTGCCCGCGCCCCCCGAGGGGCCTGTGACTCAACGAGCCGCCGCCCTGGGCGGGCCCGGGCCGGGCCGGGCCCGGACGGGGGTCTTCCGGGGCGGGGCGGGCGCTTAGGGGCCGGGGGCTGCAGTTGTTGGGCGGTGGTCGCCCCTTGGGGTCGGGAGAGCCCACCCCCTCCCGCCTGGGCCCGCCCCTCGCCCCCTCCCCTCTCCCCATTGTCCTCAGACAAAGCCCTCGCCCTCCCCCGACTCTCCGCCCGGATCTGTCTGTCCGTCCGCCCGCCCGCCCGTCCTCCTCCTCCTCCTCCTTTCTCCTTCCCTCCCTCTCTCTCTCCCTCCGTGCCCTCCCTGCCCCCGGCTGCCGTGTCTCTGTCCTTCTCCTCCTCCGCTCTCCTCCTTCTCCTCGTGGTCCTCCCGTCCCGTCCCGCCCCGTCCCGCCGCCCTCCCTCCCTCCTTCCGCCCGTCCGTTTCCCCCTTGGAGGCCGGGGGCCGGGGGCTCCGGGCTCCGGGCTCCGGGCTGGGCCCGGGGATCCGAGGGCTCCGGCCGGCCGCACGCCGGGGCCCCGCCGCTGCCCCCGAGGAGGGGATTGCCCCGGCCCCGCCCCGCCCCGCCCCGCCCCGGGGAGGAGGGGCCGGGCCGGGCCGGGCCGGGGGCTCCGGGCTGAGCGGGCAGGACGGGCGGACGGGCGGACGGACGGACGGACCGACTTGCGGGGGCCCGTGACCGCCTCGCCTTTCTCCTCCCTCTTCTCTCTTCCTCTGTCCCCTAGTTCCTCTTCAATCAGATCCCCCCGGCCCGGCCTCTGTCCCGCCCTCTCCCCCTCCCCCGGCCCCCGTCCCGTCCCGTCCGGCCTCCAGCCCGCCGTCCCCGGGCTCCCCTCCTTAGCCTCCCTCCAGGAATCCCGGCCCCCCGGCCCCCCGGGCCCCCGGGCCATGGCCGCCCTGCCGGACTGGAAGGTGCAGCTGCTAGCCCGGCGGCGGCAGGAGGAGGCGGCGGTGCGAGGCCGGGAGCAGGTGGAGCGGGAGCGGCTGACCCAGATGCCGGCCTGGAAGCGGGGGCTCCTGGAGCGACGCCGGGCCAAGCTGGGGGCCCCCAAGGCCCCGACGGGGCCCGGGCCCCAGGCCCCGGACCGGGAGGCCCCGGACGGGGAGGGCCCGGGGACCCCGGGAGGCGAGGCCTCCGTGCTGCTGGAGGCCATCGGGCCGGTCCACCAGAACCGCTTCATCCGCCAGGAGCGCCGGGAGCGCCAGGAACACCACCGGGAACACCACCGGGAACACCACCGGGAACACCAACCCCACCGCCAACAGCGGCACCGGCCAGGGCCCGGCGATGAACGAAGCCTGGGCCCCGACGGGCCGGGGTCCCGGGAACGGAGGCCCGGCCCAGGGGAGCCCCGCGATCGGAGGCTGAGCCCCGGAGGGGAGGCCCGGGCCCGAGGGCCCGGCCCAGAAGAAGAGGAGGACGACGACGACGACGAGGAGGAGGAGGAGGAGGAGGCCCGGGAACGGAGGCCGGGACCGGTAGAGGCGGCGGGTTGGCAGCCGGGCCAGCAAGAGGCCCGAGAGCCCAGCCCGGGCCCGGCCCAGCCTGGACGGGCGGAGCCCCGGGAACGGAGGCCAAGGCCAGCCGAGGCCCCGGAGCCGGCTTCGCCGTTTTCCGACGGGCGGGAAGGGCGTCCGGGCCGCGGGGAAGGCCGAGCCCCGAGCCCGAGCCCGAGCCCGAGCCCCGGCCCGACGGCGGGCCCAGCGGAGGCCCAGGCCCAGACCCAGACCCCTTTGGGGGCGGAGGCCCAGGCCCAGACCCCCTTAGGGGCGGAGGCCCAGGCCCAGACCCCCTTGGGGGCGGAGGCCCGGGGCCGGAGCCCGGCCCCGAGGGAGGCCGAGGAGGAGGCCGGCGGGCCGGGGGGAGGCCCCGGGCCGGGGGGGGGCCTCGGCCGGCGCCAGGAAGAGGAAGCCGGCGGGGCCCCGCCCCCGCCCCCTCCCCCGGCCCCTCCGCCGCCCAGGGACCCCCTGATGAGCCGCCTGTTCTACGGGGTGAAGGCCGGGCCGGGGGCGGCCGGGCCGGGCCCCCCGCGCCGCAGCGGCCACACCTTCACCGTCAACCCCCGCCGGGCCCCTCCCGCCGCCGCCGCCGCCGCCGCCCCCGGGCCCCCCGCCGCCGCCTTCCCCCCCGCCGGCGCCCCGGCCCCCGGGCCCGGCCCGGGCAGGAAGCGCTACCCCACGGTGGACGAAATCCTGGTCCTGGGGGGTTACCTCACCCTCAGCCGCAGCTGCCTCGCCAAGGGGACCCCGGAGACCAACCGCAAGCAGGTAAGGCCCCGGCCGGCCTGGCCGGCCTGGCCGGCCGGGCCCCCCCGTCCCCCGCACACATGCCCAGCCGCCCTGGGCCGGGGGCTCCGCCTCCGCCTCCCGTTGGCCTCCCCCGGCCTCCCCCGCCATCCACCTCGGCGCACAGCAGTGGCCTAAACGCCGCGTCTTTTTCCTCGGCTTTCTCCGCCCGCTCCCGCTCCCTGGACTTTTGGGCGTGGCCCTGCCTCGATTTCCCTTCCTCCCTGCCCGGGCATCGCCTGAACCCCCCCGATCGCCCCCCGTCCTCCGTGGAGGGCGAGCGGCCGGAGGGGCAGCGGCCAGCGTTGGGTCCGGGGACCCGACGGGAGGGAGGGAGCGTGGAGTCCCGGGAAGCGGAGGGGAGGGGGGCAGCGTGGGAACGGGGGACCCCCTCGGCCCCCCGGGGGTGGGGGTGGGGTTGGGGGCGACAGTGGGGAGGGAGTCACCTCCAGGAAGGAGGGGAGAGGGAAACTAAAGAGGTCTCGGGGGACCCCAAGGGCTGCCAGGGTCAATCAATCAATCAATCAATCCTATTTAGTGAGCGCTTACTGTGTGCAGAGCACTGTACTAAGCGCTTGGGAAGTCCAAGTTGGCGACATATAGAGACGGTCCCTACCCAACAGCGGGCTCACAGTCTTGAAGTGTGGGGTCGGCTCCAGCAGCCCCCAGCCCCAGCCAGCCACTCTCTCTTCTCCACTAGACAGTCAATCAATCAATCAATCAATCAATCATATTTATTGAGCGCTTACTGTGTGCACAGCACTGTACTAAGCGCTTGGGAAGTACAGGTTGGCAACATATAGAGACGGTACCTACCCAACAGTTGGGCTCACAGTCTAAAAGGGGGAGACAGAGAACAAAACCAAACATATTAACAAAATAAAATAAATAGAATAGATATGTACAAGTAAAATAGAGTGATATGTGTACAAACACATATACATATATACAGGTGCTGTGGGGAAGGGAAGGAGGGAAGATGTGGGGGATGGAGAGGAGGGAGAGGAAGGAAGGGGCCGAAAGGCCTTTTCCTCAGGGCCCAGTACCCTCCCCTCATTTCCTGGGATTCTCCTCCCTCTCCCTCTCTCTCTCCCCAATATGGTTTTCCTGCCTTGCTTTTTCTCCAGGGTCTCCTGGGAAGGAAAAGAAGGGGTGGGACAAGGGCTGGGACTGGCTGGGGTGGCCAGGCCGGGAGCTGGGGAACTTCAGGGGCCAGGCGTCTGTCTTCAGTCATTCATTCAATCGTATTTATTGAGCGCTTACTGTGTGCAGAGCACTGGACCTTTAAGCCCTTGGGAAGTCCAAGTTGGCGACATGTAGAGACGGCCCTTACCCAACAGCGGGCTCACAGTCTAGAAGGGGGAGACAGACAACCAAACAAAACATATAAACCAAATAAAATAAATATGTACAAATGAAATAGAGTAGTAAATACGTACAAACGTATATACATATGTACATATGTACGGGTGCTGTGGGGAGGGGAAGGACGTAAGGCGGGGGGGATGGGGAGGGAGAGGAGGGGGAGAGGAAGGAGTCAGAGGATGTGGGTTCCAATGCCACTCCGTCACTTGTCTGCTGTGTGACCCCAGGCAAGCCACTTAACCTCTCCGGGCCTCAGTTGCCTCATCTGCAAAATATTTAGTGAGTGCTTGCTGTGTGCAGAAAACTAGACTGGGAGCCCGTTGTTGGGTAGGGACCGGCTCTATGTGTTGCCGACTTGTACTTCCCAAGCGCTTAGTGCAGTGCTCTGCACACAGTAAGCGCTCAATAAATACGATTGAATGAATGAATGAATACTAAGCTCTCGGGAGAGTATCATCATCAATGGTTATCAGTGGCCAGAGTTGGTAGACGCGATGCCTGCCCTGAAGAGGTGTACAGTCTACAGTCTACTCCGCGAGACGGACGCTAAAATAAATTCTGGATAAGGGGAAGTGGCAGAGTCTAAGGATGTGGACATGTGTGATGGGGCTGGGGGTAGGGTGGGGTGAGAGTATCAAAGTGCTTATAGACATGTCTGTCTTCCCCTCGAGTCTCTAAGCTCACGGTGGGCCGCGGTCACGTCCACCTACTCCGTTGCACTGGACTCTCTCTCCCCAGCGCTCTGCACATAGTGAGCACTCAGTAAATACCATCAGTTGGTGTGGACCCAAGATGCAGAGGGGAAAGTGGATAGGGTGGGGCCATCAATCAGGGAAGGCTTCCTGGAGAAGATGTGCTTTTAGTAGGGCTTTGTCACCTTCCATCATCGTCTCCTCAGAGGGGAGAGCCGAAGGCTGCGGTGGGAGGGAGGGAGGCTCGCCTCCCCGGCAGAGGGTGAGATGGGAGTCTTAGGGACTCTTGGTCCCCACAGGTCCCGCTCATTCATTCAATCGTATTTATTGAGCGCTTACTATGTGCAAAGCACTGTTCTAAGCGCTGGGGGGGGGATACAAGGGGATCAGGTTGTCCCATGTGGGGCTCACCGTCTTAATCCCCATTTTACAGATGAGGGAACTGAGGCCCAGAGAAGTGAAGTGACTTGCCCAAACTCACACGGCTGACAATTGGCGGAGCCGGGATTCGAACCCATGACCTCTGACTCCAAAGCCCGGGCTCTTCCCACTGAGCCACGCCGCTCAGGGCTGAGGATCCCAACGCTCCGCCGGACAGGGAAGGGGGAGTAGCGGGATGAGTCAGAGGTCACCCCAGCAGGGTGGGGCTTTCCAGCGGGGACAGGCAGGGCCCCCCAGCTCTGGCGCCTTGCATTCCCACCAGCCCCTTGGTAAATTCCGTATTTGCTCTGGCTGCCTTGTCTCCTGTCCCCTACCCACTGTCTCCTGTCCCCTGTCCTCGGGCTGCTGCGTCAGCTCGCTTCCTTCTCTGCGGTCACTGGGGGAAGGCGGAGGAGAGCTGGGCCCCGTCCTCGGCCTCGTCCTCGTCCTCTTGGAAACCCCGAACCCCGGAAACCGGGTCCGGCCGCCGCCCTCGCCCCCGCACTTCCTTTCTCCCAGCCAAGCAGCCCCTTTTTTCCAGCGGCGGGCTGGCCGTGCCGGCTCCTGGGCCTACTCCCGTTCTCCCGCCTGCCCCGTCCCCAGCTCCTTCGCCGGGGGCTCCGGGGGTCGGAGTGGGAGGGCAAGGTGGGGGAAACCAGTAGCAGACCCTAACTGGGTGCAGGGAGCCCCGTGGGGGACAGGGACTGGGGCCCTGCTGATCCTGTCTCTACCCCAGTGCTTAGCACACTGTGTGGCACATCATAAGCGCTCAACTGTACAAACTCAACTGTTTGTACATATTTATTCTATTTATTTTATTTTGTTAATATGTTTTGTTGTCTATCTCCCCCTTCTAGACTGTGAGCCCGCTGTTGGGCCGAGACCGCCTCTGTATGTTGCCAACTTGGACTTCCCAAGCGCTTAGCACAGTGCTCTGCACACAGTAAGCGCTCAATAAATACGATTGAATGAATGAGGGGGGTCCGAGACGGAAGGGGAGGCCGGGGCGGCGGAGGAGCCACCTGCCCTCCTAGGACGAGGTGTGTGCCCCCGCATCCCACTTCGTTGCGGGGGTCTGGGCTCCGCCGCTCTGAGCCCCAGCTCGTTTTCCACCAACACCGGCCCCCCGCCTGGCCTTTCGTGCCACCTGGCCTCTGATGTGCCCTCGCCCAACGGGCGACGTTTGAGGAAGGGGCGTCCGATGGAGGTGAAAGTGGAGGCTGGGGAGCAGAGCTGAGGAAAGGGGCACTTGAAGCTCGGCCTGTTGCGGGGGAGGGCGGCAGGGACCGGCCCTGCCAAGCCTTTCTGTTTCATTTCGACAAAACAGGAAGGCCGGGGCGGTGGGGGGAGCTGGGCCGCCAGCCGGCCCGGATGCGGTCAGGGAAGGGGGGAGCGGGGGAGAGGAAGGACGGTGGAGGGGGGCGGGGGCCACCGGCAGGCCCAGAAGCCAGGGGCCCTGCTCCCCGGCTCGGTCCAGCGGGAGCCGCCTCCATCTGTGGCCGATTCCTTCCTTGCCCGACCGGTCCCGTTATCCCGGCGGAAATCCCCGCCTCGGCCAATAGCCTCCCGGCGGGACAAGGGAATGGGCGAGGCCCCGGGACCCGGGCACCCTGCCTCTTCCCTTGCAAGGACCCAGGCGTCCCGCACGCAGTTCCTCCGGCCCGCGGAGCTGTGGCCCTGCAGAGCCGGGGGTCCCGGGGTCCCCCGGGTTGTAACCACCCCCCCAGGGGGTCCGGCCTCCGGGGCGAACCTCCCCTGGAGCAGGGCTGCAGCAGCAGGAGGAGGGCGGCCAGGGCCCAGCCCCATTAGTGGGGAGTCGGCCTCTCGCTGGACTGGGGCCGGGGAATATATATATGTGTATATATATGTATGTATGTATATATGTGTGTATGTATGTGTGTGTTCGTTTGTCCCTGCCCTCCCTTCCTCGGGTATTTCATTCAGTCGTATCTATTGAGCGCTTACTGTGTGCACAGCACTGTCCTTTTTCCGTCTGCTCCCTTGGACCTTGATCAATCAATCAATCGTATTTATTGAGCGCTTACTGTGTGCAGAGCACTGGACTAAGCACTTGGGAAGTACAAGTCGGCAACACATAGAGACAGTCCCTACCCAACAGCGGGCTCACAGTCTAGAAGACCTCCTTTGTTCGTGTCGGGTCACCCTTCCTACTGCCCTTCACCAACTCCTACGAGCCTCCCCCTCCTCTCCAGGCACCCGGTCCTTCACCCTACAGATGAGTACAGATGATGTTGCCAATTTGTACTTCCCAAGCGCTTAGTACAGTGCTCTGCACATAGTAAGCGCTCAATAAATACGATTGATGATGATGATGAGTAGTGAGGGGACTGGGATGCCCGAGTCCTGCTTTCCCTGAGGAACTGCCTCCCATTTTTTTTATGCCACTGAAGTGCTTACTACGGGCCAGGCACTATACTCTGCGCTGGGGTAGATACAAGATCATCAGGCCGGACCCGATCCTTGTCCCACATGGGGCTCACGTTCCTTCCTAATTTTACCCCCTTTTCCCGATGAGGAAACCGAGGCCCAGAGAAGTAAAGTGATTCGCCCAAGGCCGTACAGCAGACAAGTGGGGGGAGCTGGGATTCATTCATCCGTATTTATTGAGTGCTTACTGTGTGCAGAGCACTGTACTAAGCGCTTGGGAAGTCCAAGTTGGCGACATATAGAGACGGTCCCTACCCAACAGTGGGCTTACAGTCTAGAAGTCAGTCTAGAAGTGCCAAGTAATCAATCAATCAATCGTATTTATTGAGCGTTTACTGTGTGCAGAGCACTGTACTAAGCGCTTGGGAAGTACAAGTTGGCAACATATAGAGACAGTCCCTACCCAACAGTGGGCTCACAGTACTCAAGTACCCCGGCCCTTCTGACTCCTGGACCTGGCTCTATCCACTACACCACACTGCTTCTCACCCTGTCAGCGTTGGCAGGGGTCGCCCCGGGCCTCCGCCCACCGACCCTCTGGACGGTAACCCCGTTGCAGGCCGCCAACGGGTCTGCCGAGTCTGTTGTCTGGGACTCTCCCGAGCGCTCGGTCCAGTGCTCCGCACGCGCTAAGTGCTCAAGAAATGGCCCTGATGATAATGTCCCCCCTCTCACAGCTCAGCATCTCCTTCAGCGAGACGGCCCTGGAGACCACCTACCAGTACCCCTCGGAGAGTGCCATGCTGGAGGAGCTGGGGCCCGAGCCCCCGGCGGCCCCCGCCGTGGGGGAGGAGGAGGAGGAAGAGGAGGAGGAGGACGAGGAGGCGGCGGCGCTGCTGCAGCAGGAGCTGCAGGGGGGTCTCGGCACCAAGGCGCTGCTCGTCGGTGAGGACGCCCAGCCGGTCCCCGAGCCCCACACGGCCTCATTCATTCATTGAGTGCTTACTGTGTGCACAGCACTGTACTAAGCGCTTGGGAAGGACAGGTTGGCAACATATAGAGACGGTCCCTACCCAACAGCGGGCTCACAGTCTAGAAGACTCCAGGCACAGGGAGCGCTCAAGAGACACCCCTGAGGAGGGAGGATGACGATGCCCACAGGAAGCACTCACTAGGCGCCACTAAGGAGAATGACGACGGGCATAGGGAGCGCTCACTAGATAGCACTGAGGAGGATGACGGCGGACACAGGGTGCGCTCACTAGACCCCACGAGGAGGACGACGACAGACACAGGGAGCGCTCACTAGACCCCACGAGGAGGATGACGACAGACACGGGGAGCGCTCACTAGACACCACTGAGGAGGATGACGATGGACACAGGGAGCGCTCACTAGATAGCACTGAGGAGGAGGGTTGCCATCCCGGCGCTTACCTTGCGCACAGCACTGCCCTAAGCGCTTGGGAGAGCACAGTGCGACAGACTTAGGAGACATGGTCCCTGCCCACGACGAGCTAATAGCAATCAATCGTACTCATTGAGTGCTTTTCTTTTTAAATAATAATAATAACGATGGCATTTGTTAAGCGCTTACTATGTGCAAAGCACTGTTCTAAGCGCTGGGGAGGACACAAGGGGATCAGGTTGTCCCACGGGGGGCTCACAGTCTTCAGCCCCATTTTACAGACGAGGGAACTGAGGCCCAGAGAAGTGAAGCGACTTGCCCAAAGTCACACAGCTGACATGGAGCGGAGCCGGGATTGGAACCCATGACCTCTGACTCCCAAGCCCGGGCTCTTTTCACTGAGCCACACTGCTTATTGAGCAAGGAACGCATCTGTTAATTCTGTTGTATGGTAGCCTCCCAAGCACTTAGTACAGTGCTCTGCACACAGTAAGCACTCAAATACAACTGGTCGATCGATTTCCGGGACTGTGCTAAGCGCTGGGGTGGATACAAGATGATCAGGTTGGACACAGTCCCCCGTCCCCCACGGGGCTCACAGTGTTAACCTCCTTTTTAGAGATGCGGTAACAGGCACAGAGAACTTAGGCGATTTGCCCAAGGTCACACAGCAAAGTGGTGGAGCAGGGATTAGAATTTAGCGCCTCAGTTCAGGTCCTCTGACTCAGAAACCCGTGTTCTTTCCACTAGACCAGGCTGCTTCCCATATTAAGTGTTTATCATGTGAAACGCAGTGTACTGAGAGCCCGGAAAGATATTCACAGATGTGCCATGGCACAGCCCCTGGCCCCAGAGGGGCCCGTGATCTAAGAATGAGAAGCTGATGGGGGGAGAGGAGCCAGATTTTCACATTTCTCTCCCCTTCTCTTTCCCCCTCACAGACGAATCCTGCCGCCGGTGACCCTCCCAGTTCTGCAGGCCGGAGGGAGGGGGAAGGGCCAGTACTCAGGGGGTTTCCAGTCTTCGCAGCGGCCTCTGGGTCCACAGCCCCCACGACGAGGAACCGGTAACTGAGGACACGGTCCCAGCCCAGGCTGGATTGGGGCGGTTGGCCCCGGAACTGGAGGTCCAAGCTCAAAGCGTTCTGAACTTTCTGCAGGGCGCTGCCGATGGGTAGGCAGGGCCTGAAGACACCCCTGCGGGCCAGGGTCCCCCCCGGGGCGGGGAGGGGAGAGGGGGCCTACTGGATCCAGAAAGGGAAGTTTTCCCGCCTTGGTCAGTGGGGACCCCCCTTCCCCAGGATTTCTCTGGGCCGAAGCCTCTCCCCCCGCCTGCCCCTCCTGCTGCGGTTTACAGGCTCTTCCCCGGGGGGGGCCGGGCACCCCCTCCCTCCGAGTCTCCACCCACTCGTGTTTACAAGCCCCGCTCCCCCTTTGGCTTGCCAAAAATCCCTCCCCTGGTTTACACAGACCGGGTGGTCGCTCCTGCTGTGACCCAAGTCCCCGTGGCCTCCTGGGGTGGGGGCAGAGCCCCCCCCCCCTCCATCCCCTTACCCCTCCCGGGCCGGGCGCGGGCGGCCCCCAGATGGTTCCCCGTGCCAGCCCTCCGCTTATTTAAGGCTCCGCTCTGGCCCCGGCCCCCTGGCTCTGAGCACGGCCGCGCGGGACGGCCCGGTCAGGGGCCCCGCACCCCGACCCCGTCACTACGTCCATACTGGATCTGTGCGGTTTTTTTTTTAATTTTCCATAATAAAACGGGAGTTGATTCTGCACGGGCCCGTGTCCTCACGTTCATCGGTCGGCGCGCCCCTGGGTGGGAGGGGGGGGTCCGACGCGGGAAGAGGGTGCCCTGCTCCTCCACCGTCATCCTCTATCAATCACTCAATCGATCAGTGGTACTTATTGAGCACTTACTGTTGGGCAGAGCACCGTACTGAGCGCTCGGGAGAGTCCAACACAACAGAGTTGGTAGGCACGTTTCCTGCCCACAAGGAGCTCACGGTCTAGAGGGGGAGACAGACATCGATACAGATCAATTTGATTCAGATAGATAGGTACATAAATGCCGTGGGGTCGTGGGTGGGGTGACTATCAAATGGCCAAAGGTTACGGATCCAAGGGTACAGATGACGCAGAAGGGAGAGGCAGTTGGAACTCTTTAACAGTTGTGACGTTTGGGTTTTTTTAAATGACGTTAAGTGCTTACTGTGTGCTAAGCACTATACTAAGTGCGGGGGTATACAGAAGCTAATGGATACGTTCATGTCCCACAAGGGGCTCAGAGTCATGATTATGAGGGGATCTGTTAAGTGCTTACTATGTGTCAAGCACTGTTCTAAGTGCTGGGATAGATACAAGATAAACAGGTTGGCACAGTCCCTGTGCCACATGGGGCACCTCCCCAAGGGTCAGTTCTTGGTCCCCTTCTATTCTCCACCTACACTCACTCCCTTGGTGAACTCATTCGCTCCCACAGCTTCAACTATCATCTGTACATGTGTGGCACCCAAATCTATATCTCCTCCCCTGTTCTCTCTCCCTCCCTCCAGGCTCGCGTCTCCTCCTGCCTTCAGGACACCTCTACTTGGATGTCCTCCCACCACCCCAAACTCAGCTTGTCCTAGACAAAGCTCCTTATCCTCCTTTCCAAACCCTGCCCTCTCCGACTTTCCCGTCACTACCATCTGTCCCGTCTCACAAGCCCGCAATCTCGGTGTCATCCTCCCCCGCCCCGCCTTACCTCCTTCCCCTCCCCACAGCACCTGTATATACGTTTGTACGTATTTATTACTCTATTTTATTTTGTTAATATGTTTTGTTTTGTTGTCTGTCTCCCCCTTCTAGACTGTGAGCTCGCTGTTGGGTAGGGACCATCTCTATATGTTGCCAACTTGGACTTCCCAAGTGCTTATTACAGTGCTCTGCACACACTTAGCGCTCAATAAATACGACTGATTGATTGATTGAGCCCACTGTTGGGTAGGGACTGTCTCTAGATGTTGCCAACTTGGACTTCCCAAGCGCTTAGTACAGTGCTCTGCACACAGTAAGCGCTCAATAAATACAATTGAATGAATGAATGAACGAATGAATCCTGACTCCGCTCTCTCGTTCACCCCACACATCCAATCCGTCACCAAAACCTGCCAGCCTAACCTTCGCAACGTCGCCAAGATCCGTCCTTTCCTCTACATGCAAACCGCTACCACGTTAGTACAATCACTCACTCATCCTATCTCGACTGGATTACTGCATCATCATTCTTTCTGCCCTCCCAACCTCCTGTCTCTCCCCACTTCAGTCTGCTGCCCGGATTATCTTTCTACATCTCCGCCACCCCCACCCCCCAAAAAAATCTCCAGTGGTTGCCTATCAACCTCCATATCAAGCAAAAACTCCTCACTATTGGCTTCAAAGCTCTCCATCACCTTGCCCCTCCTACCTCACCTCCCTTCTCTCCTTCTCCAGCCCAGCCCACCCACTCCACTGGTGGAGGTCCGTCGTCGTCATCCTCTGGTGCTAACCTTCCCACTGTGCCTCGTTCTCACCTATCCCACCGTCGACCCCTGGCCCGTGACCTGCCTCTGGCCTGGAGCACCCTCCCTCCCCAAATCCGCCAAACAATCACACTTCCCCCCAACAAAGCCCTGCTGAAGGTTCACCTCCTCCAAGAGACCTTCCCAGATTAAGCCCCTTTTCCTCAGCTCCCCTCTCCATCGCCCCAACTCTCTCCCTTTGGTCTATCCCCCGCCCCACAGCACTTGTGTATATCTGTACAGATCTATAATTTTTTTTATTTATATTAATGCCTGTGTACTTGTTTTGATGTGTATTTAGCTATAATTCTGTTTATTTATATTGATGCTATTGAGGCCTGTTTACTTGTTTTGAGGTCTGTTCCCCCTTTCTAGACTGTAAGCCCGCTGTGGGCAGGGACTGTCTCTCTATTGCTGAACTGTACTTTCCACGCGTTTAGTACAGTGCTCTGCAACAGTAAGTGCTCAAATTCGATTGAATGAATGAATGAATGGCTCACAGTCTTAATTCCCATTTTACAGATGGGATTTTATTCATGTTGTGGGTGACTTCTCTGTGCCTCAGAACCCTCATCTGTAAAATGGGGATTAGATCCTCCTTCCTCCAATTTAGCCTTCTGAAAGCCCCATGTGGGACAGAGACTGTGTTCAAACTGACAAACTTGTATCTGCCTCAGCAGTTCGAATAGCGCTTAGCCCGTAAATCATGCCGTCCAAAAAAAAGAAGGAGGTTTTTAGGAGGGCTTTGAAGGTGGGGAGGGCTGAATCAATCAATCTCATTTATTAGCATTTCCTACTTACTTGGGAGAGTACAATATAACAGAGGTGGTAACATGTTCCCTGCCCACAACGAGCTTACAGTCTAGAGGGGGAGACGGACAGGAACAGAAATGAAGAAATTATGGATAGGGACATAAGGGGTGGAGTGATGTGCTAAAGTCAAGGGAAGGTTTCTTGGCGGAGATGTGTCTTCGATAAGACTTTGAAAGTGGGGAGAGTCACTGTCTGTCCAATACGAAGAGGGAGGGCATTCCAGGCCAGAGGCAGACGGGGGCGAGAGGCTGGCAGTGAGACAGACGAGATGGAGACGGTCTGCATTAGAGCAGGGAAGTGGGTTGCAGGAGGAGAGAAGCGAGGTGAGGTAGGAGGAGGTGAGGTCATTGAGGACTGAAGCCCTAGTGCTTGGAAACATGTCGCCGGACTTGCTGTCCCGCTAACTCTGCAGCCTTTTGGGGTCAGATGCACGGTCACAGCGAAAACCAAACCTGCTCGGTGAAGGGCCAATTTAAGCCCTGAACGGCACACTGTTATTACCCCCGTGCAGTTAGCTAGGGACTTCACACCTCAAGCCTTCACCTCTTCACACATCTCGCAAAACCCTGGAAGCAACAGGACCAAAGCGCTTTCTCTGCATTTCCTCTGGACTTCAGTACAGCTCTACTTAAACTTCTCACGGACATCTCAAGACTTCTAAACTGTGAGCCCACTGCTGGGTAGGGACCGTCTCTATATGTTGCCAACTTGTACTTCCCAAGCGCTTAGTACAGTGCTCTGCAAACAGTAAGCACTCAATAAATACGATTGAATGAATGAATGAATCTCAAACCCATCAGATCTGAAACAGATCTCCTCATCTCCCCACCCAAACTCCGTCCGTCCCCTGATTTTCCCGTCACCATCCTTCCTGTCTCACAAGCCCGTAACCTCGGCATTCCCCTTGACTCATCGCTTTCATTCAACCCGTATATTCAGTCTATCACCAAATCCCGTCGGTTCAACCTTCACGGCATCGCCAAAAATCCACCCTTTCCTCCCCATCCGAATTGTACCGTGTTCCCGCCTGGATTACTGCACTGCCTCCTTGCTGACCTCCCAGCCTCCAGTCCATACTTCACCCTGCTGCCCGGATCATTTTCCCACAAAACCGCTGGATCCACGTTTCCCCACTCCTCAAGAACTTCCAGTAGTTGCCCATCCACCTCCGCACCGAACAGAAACCCCTGACCTTCGGCTTTAAAGCACTCAATCAGCTCACCCCCTTCTACCAGTCAACCGATCAACGGTATTTATTGAGCGCTCACTGTGCGCAGAGCACTGGACTAAGACTTGGGAGAGTACAACACAACAGCTTTAGTAGATAACGTTCGCTACCAACAAGGGGCTTATGGTCTCGACGGGGAGACAGATACTAATATAAATAAATTACAGACGTGTGTATAAGCGGTATAGGGCTGAACTCCTACCGCAGCCCAGCCCACGCGCTTCGCCCCTCTAACACCAACCTACTCACTGTACCTCAATCTCGTCCATCTCGCCGCCGACACCTTATCGGACGGACCCCCGCTCTCCCCACCTTCAAAGTCTTATTGAAGGCACATTTCCTGCAAGAGGCCTTCCCTGACTGAGCCCTCTTTTACCGTACTCCCTCTCTCTTCTGCTTCGCCTACGCACTCGGACCTATCCCCTTTGTTCACTCCACCCTCAGCCCCGCGGCATCTGTAATTTATTTTAATATCTGTCTCCCCTTCTATCAATCAGTCGTAAGTACTGAGCGCTTAAGGTGTGCAGAGTGCTGTATTAAGCGCTTGGGAGAATTCACCATAACAGAGTTGGTAGAAATGTTCCCACCCACAAGGAGCTTAAAGTCTAACGGGACTGCAAGCTTCTTAAGGGCAGGGAACGTGTCTGCCAAGCGCTTTGAACAGTGCTCTGTGCAAGGTAAGCACTCAATAAATACCTTTCATTAATTTGTTCCTCAGTAGGAGGTTCCGTCCAGTGTTATCGAGCCCGGGCTTTGGAGTCAGAGGTCATGGGTTCAAATCCCGGCTCCGCCAAATGTCAGCTATGTGACTTTGGGCAAGTCACTTAACTTCTCTGGGCCTCAGTTGCCTCATCTGTAAAATGGGGAAGAAGGCTGTGAGCCCTCCATGGGACAACCTGATCTCCTTGTAACCTCCCCAGCGCTTAGAACAGTGCCTTGCACATAGTAAGCGCTTAATACCATTATTATTATTATTATTATAGAGACCGTGTCTGAGCTGATTACCTTGTATCTACCCCAGGTTTTAATACAGGGCTTTGGCACCCAATCAGCCCAATAATAATCCCAAGTATCGGCTAAGTGCTTACTACGTGTCAAGCACTGTATTAAGCACTGGGGCAGATACAAACTGAGACCCGATCCCTGCCCCACATGGGGCTCGGAATTTTAAAGAGGAGGGAGAGCGGGCGGGAATTGAATCCCCGTGTTACAAGTGAAGAAACTGAGGAACAGAGAAGTGCAGTGACTTGCCCAAGGTCACACAGCAGGCAATGGCAGAGTTGGAATTAGAACCCAGGTCCTCTGACTCCCAGGTTGGGGCTCCTTCCACTAGGCCACGCTGCCCTGTAGCAGGGCTGGGAACTGGGAACTGTCTCCCCCTTTTAGACTGTGAGCCCACTGTTGGGTAGGGACTGTCTCTTTATGTTGCCAATTTGTACTTCCCAAGCGCTTAGTACAGTGCTCTGCACATAGTAAGCGCTCAATAAATATGATTGATGATGATGATGATGGTGGTGGCCCTATTCTGTTGTACTGTCCTTCGCCAGGCGTTTAGTACAGTGCTCCACAATAAGCGTTCAATCAACACCACTGAATGACTGACTGATTGCCCTTTGTAAGCGGCGGCCGAATTTCCGCCTCAGTAGATCAGAGACGGGAATGGTCCTGCTGAATCTGTCCCACTCACTCAACTTCCTCCGAGCAGGGCGGTCCGCTCTTACCTTTCATTCATTCAATCGTATTTATTGAGCGCTTCCTGTGTGCAGAGCACTGTACTAAGCGCTTGGGAAGTACAAGTTGGCAACATACAGAGACGGTCCCTACCCAACAGTGGGCTCACAGTCTAGAAGGGGGAGAAAGACAACAGAACAAAATATATTATGGTGCTCTGCACACAGTAAGCACTTAACAAATGCCATTATTATTATATTAACAAAATAAAATAAATAGAATAAATACATACAAATAGGAAGCGGCGTGACCTGGCAGAAAGAGCGGGGGACTGGGAGTCGGATGGACCTGGGTTCTCATCCCGGCTCCGCCACCTGTCTGCTGTGTGACCTTGGAAAATCCACTTCACGTCTCTGGGCCTCGGTTCCCTCGTCTGGAAAATGGGGATTAAGACTGAATCCCACGTGGGACACGGACTGTGTTTCACCCGATTATCCTGTATCTACCCTGGCGCTTGGAACAATGTCTGGCACACGAAAGGTAACTAACACCATTAAAAAACAAGACAAAAAAGGACCCCAAACCGAGTGGCGGGCCTTTCGGAAGCCGAACGCCTTCGAGCCCCAAAATGGTGCTCTTGGGGAAGCTCCTTTAGCGAAGGTGGCAGTAATAATAATAATAATAATAATAATAATGATGGTATTTGTTAAGCGCTTACTATGTGCAAAGCACTGTTCTAAGCGCTGGGGGGTTACAAGGTGATCAGGTTGTCCCAAGGGGGCCTCACAATCTTAATCCCCATTTTCCAGATGAGGGAACTGAGGCCCAGAGAAGTGAAGTGACTCGCCCAAAGTCACGCAGCTGACAAGTGGCGGAGCCGGGACTTGAAGCCCTGACCTCTGACTCCAGAGCCCGGGCTCTCTCCACTGAGCCACGCAGGTTGTCCCACGGGGGGCTCACAGTCTTAATCCCCATTTTCCAGATGAGGGAACTGAGGCCCAGAGAAGTGAAGTGACTTGCCCAAAGTCACACAGCTGACAAGCGGCGGAGCCAGGATTTGAACCCCTGACCTCTGACTCCAGAGCCCGGGCTCTTTCCACTGAGCCACGCAGGTTGTCCCACGGGGGGGGGGCTCACAGTCTTAATCCCCATTTTCCAGATGAGGGAACTGAGGCCCAGAGAAGTGACTTGCCCAAAGTCACCCAGCTGACAATTGGCGGAGCCGGGCTTTGAACCCCTGACCTCTGACTCCAGAACCCGGGCTCTTTCCATCAGCCACGCAGGTTGTCCCACGGGGGGCTCACAGTCTTAATCCCCATTTTCCAGATGAGGTAACTGAGGCCCAGAAGTGACTTGTACTTCCCAAGCGCTTAGTACAGTGCTCTGCACACAGTAAGCGCTCAATAAACACGATTGATTGACTTGCCCAAAGCCACCCAGCTGACAATTGGCGGAGCGGGATTCGAACCCCTGACCTCTGACTCCTGAGCCCGGGCTCTTTCCACTGAGCCACGCAGGTTGTCCCACGGTGGGGGGGGCTCACAGTCTTAAACCCCATTTTCCAGATGAGGGAACTGAGGCCCAGAGAAGTGACTTGCCCAAAGTCACGCAGCTGACAAGTGGCGGAGCCGGGATTTGAACCCCTGACCTCTGACTCCAGAGCCCGGGCTCTCTCCACTGAGCCACGCAGGTTGTCCCACGGGGGTGGCTCACAGTCTTAATCCCCATTTTCCAGAGGAGGGAACTGAGGCCGAGAGAAGTGACTTGCCCAAAGTCACCCAGCTGACAATTGGCGGAGTCGGGATTCGAACCCCTGACCTCTGACTCCAGAGCCCGGGCACTTTCCACTGGGCCACGCAGCCTGTCCCACGGTGGGGGGGGGCTCACGGTCTTAGACCCCATTTTCCAGATGAGGGAACCGAGGCCCAGAAAAGTGACTTGCCCGAAGTCCCGGGGTCGGGATTCGAACCCACGACCTCTGACTCCAAAGCCCGGGCTCTTTCCGCTGAGCCACGCGGCTTCTCAGGGGAACAGGAAGTCGACCCGCCCCGACGGGGAACCGGAAGTACCGGCGGCCAGACCGGAAGAGGCGCGGGGCTTGCGGACCCGTCGGTGAGGTTCCTGGCGGGGCGGAGGCGCACTGGCGTGTGTGTGTGGGGGGGGTGCTCCCTTCCCGGGCCTCCTCACCTCGCTCCTTTATCCCTCCGCCTGGTCGCCCACCGCGCAGAGCGGCGCCCGGCGTCCCCAACGAGTCCCGGCGCGCCTGCGCGGCGCCTCTCGGGCTGCGCCTGCGCGGGAGCGCGTCGCGGCCCGCGGCCCGCGGCCCGCGGCCGGCCGGGTCGCCTGGCGACGGTCCGGTCCCCGGGGCGCCGGTCGCCATGGCGACGCCGGCGGGCCTGGAGCACTGGGTGGAGGACGAGCTGCACGCCGTGCTCGGGCTGAGCGAACGGCACCTGGCCCCCTTCCTCATCGGCACCGCGCGACGCTGCGACTCGGCCGAAGACTTCGTGCGGCGGCTGCGGGACACCGGCGCCCTGGCCGCCGACGGGCCGGCACGGGACTTCGCCCTGACGCTCTGGAGCAAGGTACGGGACCCGAGGACGGACAAACGGGCGGGCGGACGGACGGACGGACGGACGGACGGAGGGAGGGAGGGAGGGAGGGAGCAGCCCGGGGCCTCCGCTCCCCTCCCTCGGGCAAACTGTGGTGTTTGGTGAGCGCTCCCCGCGCCCCTCCTCCTCCTCCTCCTCCTCGGTGCTATCTAGTGAGCGCTCCCCGCGTCCGTCGCCACTCCCCTCGGTGCTATCTACTGAGCGCTCCCCGCGTCCGTCGTCACTCCCCTCGGTGCTATCTAGTGAGCGCTCCCCGCGTCCGTCGTCCTTCCCCTCAGTGCTGTCTACTGAGCGCTCCCCGCGTCCGTCGTCGTTCCCCTCGGTGCTATCTAGTGAGCGCTCCCCGCGTCCGTCGTCACTCTCCTCAGTGCTATCTAGTGAGCGCTCCCCGTGTCCGTAGTCACTCCCCTCAGTGCTATCTAGTGAGCGCTCCCCGTGTCCGTAGTCACTCCCCTCAGTGCTATCTAGTGAGCGCTCCCCGTGTCCGTAGTCACTCCCCTCAGTGCTATCCTGTAACCTCCCCCAGCGCTTAGAACAGTGCTTTGCACATAGTAAGCGCTTAACAAATGCCATCATCATCATCATCTAGTGAGCGCTCCCCGTGTCCCTCGGCCTTCCCCTCAGTGCTATCTAGTGAGCGCTCCCCGCGTCCGTCGTCATTCCCCTCAGTGCTATCTAGTGAGCGCTCCCCGTGTCCCTCGTCACTCCCCTCAGTGCTGTCTGGTGAGCGCTCCCCGCGGCCGTCGTCCTTCCCCTCAGTGCTATCTAGTGAGCGCTCCCCGTGTCCGTCGTCATTCCCCTCAGTGCTATCTAGTGAGCGCTCTCCGCGTCCGTCGTCATTCCCCTCAGTGCTATCTAGTGCGCGCTCCCTGTGTCCGTCGTCATTCCCCTCAGTGTTGTCTAGTGAGCGCTTCCTGTGTCTGCCATTCTCCTTCTCAGTGCTTTGATGTTGGCATTTATTAAGCACTTACTACGTATGTGCAGAGCACTGTTCTAAGCGCTGGGGAGGTTACAAGGCGATCAGGTTGGCCCGCGGGGGGCTCACAGTCTTCATCCCCATTTTACAGCTGAGGGAGCTGAGGCCTAGAGAAGTGAAGTAACTTGCCCAAAGTCACACAGCTGACAATTGGCAGAGCCGGGATCTGAACCCATAATAATAATAATAATGGCATTTATTAAGCGCTTACTATGTGCAAAGCACTGTTCTAAGCGCTGGGAAGGTTACAAGGTGATCAGGTTGCCCCTCAGGGGGCTCACAGTCTTAATCCCCATTTTCCAGATGAGGGAACTGAGGCAGAGAGAAGTGAAGTGACTTGCCCAAAATCACACAGCTGGCAGTCGGCGGAGCCGGGGTTTGAACCCATGACCTCTGACTCCAAAGCCCGGGCTCTTTCCACTGAGCCACGCTGCTTCTCACACTGAGCCACGCTGCTTCTCACTAGTGCTGGCTAGTGAGCGCTCCCTGTGTCCATCATCCTCCTCCTTCTCGTGGTGTGTAGTGAGCGCACCCTGTGTCCGTCATCATCCTTCTCAGTGCTATCTAGTGAGCACTCCCTGCGCCCATCGTCATCCTCCTTAGTGGTGTCTAGTGAGTGCTTCCTCTGGGCGTCGTCATTCTCCCTCCTCAGGGGTGTCTAGTGAGCGCTCCCTGTTCCTGTCATCCTCCTCCTCAGTGCTATGTAGTGAGCGTCCCCCGCGTCCATCATCATCCTTCTCAGTGGTGTCTAGTGAGCGCTCCCTGTGTCCGCCATCCTCCTCCTCACTGGTGTCTGGTGAGCGCTCCCTGTGTCCGCCATCCTCCTCCTCAGTGCTGTCTAGTGAACGCTCCCTGTGTCCGCCATCCTCCTCCTCAGTGCTGTCTAGTGAGCACTCCCTGTGTCCATCATCCTTCTCCTCCTTAGTGCTGTCTAGTGAGCGCTCCCTGTGTCCGCCGTCTTCCTCCTCGCTGGTGTCTAGTGAGCGCTCCTTGGGCCACCATCCTCCTTCTCAGTGCTGTCTAGTGAGCGCTCCCTGTGCCTGTCATCCTCCTCCTCAGTGCTGGCTAGTGAACGTCCCCTGTGTCCATTGTCATCCTCCTCCTCAGTGGTGTCTATTGAGCGCTCCCTGTGTCCGCCACCCTCCTCCTTAGTGCTATCTAGTGAGCGCTCCCTGTGTCCGCCACCCTCCTCCTTAGTGCTATCTAGTGAGCGCTCCCTGTGTCCGTCATCCTCCTCCTCAATGGTGTCTAGTGAGTGCTCCCTATGTCCGCCATCATCCTCCTCAGTGGTGTCTAGTGAGTTCCCCCTGTGTCCGTCGTCATCCTTCTCAGTGCTATCTAGTGAGCACTCCCAGCACCCATCGTCATCCTCCTTAGTGGTGTCTAGTGAGTGCTTCCTCTGGGCATCGTCATTCTCCCTCCTCAGGGGTGTCTAGTGAGCGCTCCCTGTTCCTGTCATCCTCCTCCTCAGTGCTATGTAATGAGCGTCCCCCGCGTCCATCATCATCCTTCTCAGTGGTGTCTAGTGAGCGCTCCCTGTGTCCGCCATCCTCCTCCTCACTGGTGTCTGGTGAGCGCTCCCTGTGTCCGCCATCCTCCTCCTCAGTGCTGTCTAGTGAACGCTCCCTGTGTCCACCATCCTCCTCCTCAGTGCTGTCTAGTGAGCACTCCCTGTGTCCGTCATCCTTCTCCTCCTTAGTGCTGTCTAGTGAGCGCTCCCTGTGTCCGCCGTCTTCCTCCTCGCTGGTGTCTAGTGAACGCTCCCTGTGTCCGCCATCCTCCTCCTCAGTGCTGTCTAGTGAGCACTCCCTGTGTCCATCATCCTTCTCCTCCTTAGTGCTGTCTAGTGAGCGCTCCCTGTGTCCGCCGTCTTCCTCCTCGCTGGTGTCTAGTGAGCGCTCCTTGTGTCCACCATCCTCCTCCTCAGTGCTGTCTAGTGAGCGCTCCCTGTGCCTGTCATCCTCCTCCTCGGTGCTGGCTAGTGAACGTCCCCTGTGTCCATTGTCATCCTCCTCCTCAGTGGTGTCTATTGAGCGCTCCCTGTGTCCGCCACCCTCCTCCTTAGTGCTATCTAGTGAGCGCTCCCTGTGTCCGTCATCCTCCTCCTCAATGGTGTCTAGTGAGTGCTCCCTATGTCCGCCGTCATCCTCCTCAGTGGTGTCTAGTGAGTTCCCCCTGTGTCCATTGTCATCCTTCTCAGTTCTATCTAGTGAGTGCCCCCTATGTCCGTCGTCATCCTCCTCTAGTGCTATCTAGTGAGCGCTCCCCGTGTCCGTCGTCATCCTCCTCGGTGCCTAGTGAGCGCTCCCTTCGTCCATCGGCATTCTCCTCAGTGGTGTCCAGTGAGCGCTTCCTGTGTCCATCATCCTCCTCGATCAGTGGTATCAAGAAGCAACGTGGCTTAATGGCAAGGACGATTGAATTGAATTGAATAGTGGTGTCTAGTGAGTGCTTCCTGTGGGCATCGTCATCCTCCCTCCTTCAGGGGTGTCTAGTGAGCGCTCCCTGTGCCTGTCGTCATCCTCTTCAGAGCTATCTAGTGAGCGCTCCCTGCATCCGTCGTCATCCTCCTCAGTGGTATCTAGTGAGCGCTCCCTGCGTCCACCATCCTTCTCCTCAGTGCTTAGTGAGCACTCCCTGTTTCTGCCGTCATCCTCCTCAGTGCTGTCTAGTGAGCGCTCCCTGTGTCCATCATCCTCCTCCTCAGTGCTATCTAGTGAGCGCTCCCTGCATCCATCGTCATCCTCCTCACTGGTGTCTAGTGAGCGCGCCCTGGGTCCGTTGTCATCCTCCTCAGTGCTATCTAGTGAGTGCCCCCTATGTCTGTCGTCATCCTCCTCAGAGCTATCTAGTGAGCGCTCCCCGTGTCCGTTGTCATCCTCCTCAGTGTCTAGTGAGCGCTCCCTGTGTCCATCGTCATTCTCCTCAGAGGTGTCCAGTGAGCGCTCCCTGTGTCCATCGTCCTCCTCGATCAGTGGTATCAAGAAGCATCGTGGTCTAATGGCAAGGACGTGGGTTCTCATCCCAGCTCCGCCACTTGTCTGCTGTGTGCCTTTGAGCAAGTCGCTTCACTTCTCTGGGCCTCAGTTACCTCATCTGGAAAATGGGGATTAAGACTGTAAGTCCCATGTGGGACAGGGTCTGTGTCCGACCTCATTACTTGTATCCACCCCAGTGCTTAGAACAGCGTGTGGCACATAGTAAACACTTAGCAAATACCATAATAATAATAATTATTTTAAGCGCTTACCTTGTGTGTCATCATCCTCATCAGTGGTATATACTGAGCGCTCACTGTATGCGTCGGCATCCTCAGCATCAATGGTATTTATTGAGCACTTAGCGTGTGCATCGCCATCAACAGTGGCATTTATTGAGCGCTTACTGGGTGGAGAGCACTGTAAAGCTTGTTGTGGCACAGGGAATGCGTGTGTTGTACTGGTGTCTCTCAAGCATTTAGTACAGTGCTTCACACGCAGTAAGTGCTCAATAAAAACGAATTGAATGAGGATTTGGGAGAGGACAGAGTTGGAAGACCCAATTTCTGCCCACAGGGAGCTTACAGTCTAGAGAGGGAGACAGACATTAATTGTACTAAGCCCGCATATTCCGTCTCCAAATTCTTTGGTCTGTACCTTCATTCATTCATTCAGTCGGTTGTATTTGAGTGCTTACTGTGTGCAGAGCACTGTACTAAGTGCTTGGGAAGTACAAATCGGCAACACAGCATACCTTCAAAACATCTCTGGAATCCTCCGTTTCCTCTTCATCCAAACTGCTACCGTACCATCCAAGTGGTTATCCTAGCCCGCCTTTTTTCTTCCGTTTTCTTTTTTTAAATGGCATTAAATGCTTAGGATGTGTCAAACACTGTTTCAAGCTCTTTGTTACTGCATCTGCCACCTTGCTGGCCTCCTGTCTCTCCCCACCTTAGTCCATACTTCACTCTGCTGCCCGGATCATTTTTCTACAAAATCTTTCAGTCCGTGTCTCCCCACGTGTCTACCAACTCTGCTGTACTGGGCTTTTCCAAGTGCCTAGCGTAGAGTTCTGCACACAGGGAGTGCTCAGTAAATGCCATCGATTGATTGATTGATTGATTGATTGAGAGGATGGGGCCAAGGGGATGGAGCCGACTGAGGGCAGAGCTGGGAAGAGGGCCCTGGTGGGGACAAGAGCCGTGGCACTCGGGGTGAAGCCCAGAGGGAGGTGGGGATGGATCCCATGGGGGCGGGGGAGGCGCCCCAGGGGAGGGGGCAGAGCCGAGGTGCGGGTGGGGCCTCGGGGCCGTGACGCCGGTGTCTGGCCCAGGTTCCACGGAAGGTGTTGGCGGAGCGTCCGGCGCGGGCGGCGGAGCGGGCGGCCTTGGCCCTGCAGGAGAAGAACAAGGCCTACAGGCTGCTGGAGGACAGCGAGGACAGCGGCCCGGAGACCCAGTCCGCCGGGGCCCCCGCCGCCCCGTCCGCCAGCCGCAAGAAGAGACACCTGAGGCGGAGGCGGCGGCGGGAGGAGGAGGAGGAGGAGGATGAGGAAGAACGGGAGCGGGAGGCGGCCGGCCGCGCGGAGAAGAGCCGGGCCGGGTACGGGACCTTGCGGGGGGCTGGTGGCGGTGCTGAGGCCGTGGGGGGCGGCGGGAGGCCGGGCGTGCCCCCTTTTCCCCTTCCCTCCTTCCCTCCTTCCCTCCTTCCCTCCTTCCCTCTCCCACATCAGCGTCCTGACCTGCGCCCCATCCCGCGGCCCAGGGGGAGCCGGGCCCCCACGGGGGAGAAGGCGGAGTCGGAGGACGAGTGGGAGCGCAGCGAGCGGGAGCGCCTGCGGGACCTGGAGGAACGCGACGCCTTCGCTCAGCGCGTGCGCCAGCGGGACAAGGACCGCACCCGCAACGTGTTGGAGCGCTCCGACAAGAAGGTGGGGGGCGGCCGGGGGCCAGCGGGACGAGGACCGCACCCGCAACGCTCTGCTGGAGCGCTCTGCTCTGACGAGAAAGTGGGGAGCGCCCGGCTGGCGGCCCAGGAAAGGGGAGGGGAGGTTCCGGAACCCACTGGGTGACACTGTGGGCTCAGGGCAAGCACGGAGCGGGTGGGCCTGGAGCCCTTGTATTGATGGGAACAATAATAACTGGGCTGTGTGGAGCACTTGTGTGCGAAACGCCTTGCCGGGCGCAGGGGGAGATGCAGGTTACACAAGTCAATTCCAGGCCCTGCCCCAGCCCCTGCCCCTCATGGGGTCCCCTCTGGGCATCCCGCTTTTCTCTCCCCGGGGAACGGGTGACGGGGAGTCTGGTCAGAGCTGCCTCTCCTCGTTCTAGGCGTATGAGGAGGCTCAGAAACGGCTCAAAATGGCGGAGGAGGACCAGAAAACGATGGTGAGTGCCTGCCCCGATCTCCACAGGACCCCCGCCAACACCCCGTGATCCTCTTGGCCACAGAGTTGGCGAAATGGTGCGGTCTGGGCTCCCAGGGCTGACGGGGGAGCGGGTGACGGGCAGGGGCCAGGGCGGGGAAGAGAAGGCTGGGGCCAGTGGGGTTGGCCCGGGCAGGGGGGAGCCGAAACTGCGGCCCGTGGGACCCAGGAGAGGTGACCGTGCTCGTGGCGGGCGGGTCCTTCAGTGGCTGGCACAGCTCCAGCTTCTGGGGTGCCTTCCCCTCAGTCAGGAGGGTTGGCGACGTTCCCTCCAGCTGGGGGTTGGGAGAAGGACCTCACCCACTTCCCCGATGCCCAGGCCCGGTCCTTCTCCGCCTCTGGACATGAGAAGGAGCCAGCGGAGATCCAAGTGCGGCCCTCTGGTGCCGGAGATCCCGGGGAGACCCTTCCCGGGGAGACCCTTCCCGGGGAAACCGCCGTCTGTCAGAGACAGGGGGCCGGTGGCATAGACCCCCTTCCCCGACTCCCAGATCCCCGAGCTGCGGAAGAAGTCGCGGCGAGAGTACTTGGCGAAGCGGGAGCGGGAGAAGCTGGAGGACCTGGAGGCGGAGCTGGCGGACGAGGAATTCCTGTTCGGGGACCAGCGGCTCAGCGGGGCCGAGCGGCGGGAGATCCGCTACAAGCGCCGGGTGCGGGACTTGGCCCGAGAGTACCGGGCCGCCGGACAGCAGGAGAAGCTGGAGGCCACCAACCGCTACCGCATGCCGGAGGAGACCCGGGGACCGGTGAGCTGCCGGACCCGGGGGGCCGGACGGGCGAGCCCGAAGGGTGCCGTTGATCTCCGGGGGCGATCCGGGATGGGGGCTGGCCCCAGGGAGGGCCACGATGAGGGTGGGCCCGGTGAGAGGAGTGGGGCTAAGGGGTCATCCACCTGACTTTCCTCTCCCATCTCTCCCCTCTGCTGCCTCTCCCCACCCATACCTCTCCCTCCGTGCCTCTCTTTCCACCTCCCTCCCTCCCGTCCCCACATCTCTCGCCTCCACGTCTGCCCCCTGTCCGTGTCGCTCCCCCGCCCCGCGGCCTCCGTCTCCCTCCCTCCGAACTGTCGTTCGGTCCGTCCGTCCTCCCTCCCCGGCGGTGGCAGCCGGCAGTGGAGACGGAGGTGGAGGAGGCGGGGTCGGGAGCTCCCGGGGAGGAGCAACGGCGCTGGGAGGAGGCCCGCCTGGGGGCCGCCACGCTGCGCTTCGGGGCCAAGGATGCCGCCCCCCGGGAACCCGAGTACAAGCTGCTGCTGCTGGACGAGGAGGAGGAGGCCGCGGCCGCGGCCATCGACTTCGTCTGCGCCACCCGGCTCGACGGCGACCAGGTGGGGTGGCCGCAGGAAGTGGGGCCGGAGAGGGGCGGGGCTGGGGGGCTGCAGGTGGGGAAGGGGATGAGAGAGCCCGGCGGGAGTCGGGCAGGACGGGGCCCCGGGGTGGGGGGCAGACCCGCCCGCGTCCATCGTCCGGCCCTCCGCCCCAGGAGGCGTCGGCGGGTTCCTCGCCGGCCGGCCAGGCGGAGCGCGACGAGTCGATCCGGGCCGTCCGCCGCAGCCTTCCCGTGTTCCCCTTCCGCGAGGAGCTCCTGGCCGCCATCGCCGACCACCAGGTGCTCATCATCGAGGGCGAGACCGGCTCGGGGAAGACCACGCAGATCCCCCAGTACCTCTTTGAGGAGGTGGGTGCCCCACGTACGCCCATTCCAACCCCCCCTTGCTATCCTCCCACCAGCTGCTCCCCGTCGGTTTCCCAGGCCCGGGGGTCACCTCCGCCCCGCTTCTGGGAAGCGCTTTCCACCTCTGGCTTCCCAGCCGGTCAGCCGGCCCGAGCCCTGGTTCCCAAGCGCGGGCCCCGGCTCGTGCGGCCTCCCATCGCCCCGTCGTAGCTGAGGTGGGGCCCGCAGAGACGGTCCCGGGGAGGCCGGCCACCCCCCTGCCACAGCGGCCCAGTGTCGCGGCTGGGCCCCGCCCACCCCACCAGGGTTGCCCGGCTCTCCCCCGGGTGCCCCTGCGGGGTCTGGCTCCCACTCCATTCATTCAGTCGTATTTATTGAGCACTTACTGTGTGCAGAGCACCGTACTAAGCGCTTGGGAAGTCCAAGTTGGCAACATCTAGAGACGGTCCCTACCCAACAGCGGGCTCACAGTCTAGAAGGGGGAGACGGACAACAAAACAAAACATATTAACAAAATAAAGAAATAGAATAAATATGTACAAGTAAAATAGAGTAATAAACACGGACTAACATATATACATATATACAGGTGCTGTGGGGAGGGGAAGGAGGTGAGGCGGGGGGGGAGAGGAAGGAAGGAGGGGGCTCAGTCTGGGAAGGCCTAACTCTTGAGTGGATGTCAACTCATCATGGTGATTTGTTTGCATCTCAGTTATCAATTTGGTCTAAAATATCCTGTGTGCTTACCACAGTTTGGGCCAGGGCCTCTGACCCGTCTGCTTGACAAACCCAATTTGGGTGTGGATCCTTCCAAATGACCTCTTTCTTAGTACAGCAGCATGGCCTAGTGGATAGAGCATTCACTCATTCATTCATTCAGTCCCCCAAAGCCCCATACACCGTTTGCTAGAGGAGCTCCCCTCGATCCCAGGAATGGGGACGAGGGGGCGGTTAGCAGTGAGGTACACGCGTACACACGTACACACCCCAGCACCCCGCGGCCGCCCCCCTGAGCGTTCCCACCGCCCGGTCCGCAGGGCTACACGAGGGACGGGATGAAGATCGCCTGTACCCAGCCTCGCCGGGTGGCGGCCATGAGCGTGGCCGCCCGCGTCGCCAAGGAGATGGGGGTGAAGCTGGGGAACGAGGTGAGCCGTGCCGGCCAGCCGGGCCTCGGGCCGCTCTGCCCCGGCCCCTCCCCGTCTTATCGGCCCCTCCGTCTCACGCCCCCGGCTCCAACTCCCTACCCCCGGGGCCCAGGCATCCTGGCTCCCTCGGCCCCACCCGCCACTGCGTCCTCCTCCCGCCCCAGGTGGGCTACAGCATCCGCTTCGAAGACTGCACCTCGGAGCGCACGGTTCTCCGCTACATGACCGACGGGATGCTCCTCCGGGAATTCCTCTCCGAGCCCGACCTCGGGAGCTACAGGTGTTGACCGGCCCCGGGCTCCCACACTTCACCTGGCCCCTGCCCACCTCCCCCCACTCCCCTGCATCTCAACTCACCTGGCTCCTAGGAAGGGGCTGGGCAGTGGGCGGGCCGGGCCATGAGGCCCCAAGACACTCACCTCCGTGGCCCAAAGTTGGGATGGTAGAGAAGGGAAAGAGTGGGTGGGACACCTCCAAAAAGCTGTCCTAGCCCTCTGGGGCCACCGGACTCTGGCTGGAACGGTCGTGGTGTCAGTTGAGCGCTTATGATGTGCCACGCACTGTGCTAAGCCCTGGGGTAGAGACGGGATCAGCGCGTCCCCAGTCCCTGTCCCCTGCGGGGCTCCCAGTCTAAGGGGAAGGGAGAATGTGTCTCATCCCCATTTTGCAAATGAGGAAACTGAGGCCCGGAGAGTCTCTGTGGTCTGTCGACGTTATTTATTGAGTACTTACTGTGTGCAGAGCACTGGACTCAGCATTGCGGGGAGGATCTCGCCCTCACGGAGCTTCCAGTCCAGCGGAGTTTAAGATCAAGACACCTCGGCACTAGATTATTATTTATTATTTACTTACCTTACTGCCCGTCTCCCTCTCTGGACTGGAAACTCATTGTGGGCAAGGACTCACACACTCGTTGGGCATCTCCCAACTCCGTTGCGTTGGCCTCTCTCAAGCGCTTAGTCCAGCGCCCTGCACCCGGCGAGCGCCCAATAAGTACCGTTGACGACGGCCGATGAGAGGGGGCTGACGGGCCCCGGGTCCTCCCGGCTCCGACCGCCGGGTTTGGGGGCTCGGCCACCCCCGCTGCCCCCCGGGATGGGCCGGTGGACGGCCGTGCGGTCGGACGGTCAGACCGGTGGTCTGTGTCCCCGGGTGGCAGCGTGGTGATGGTGGACGAGGCCCACGAGCGGACGCTGCACACGGACGTGCTGTTCGGCCTGATCAAGGACGTGGCCCGCTTCCGCCCCGGCCTCAAGGTCCTGGTGGCCTCGGCTACCTTGGACACGGCCCGCTTCGCCACCTTCTTCGACGACGCGCCCGTCTTCCGCATCCCCGGCCGGCGCTACCCCGTGGACATCTTCTACACCAAGGTGGGGGGGCGGCGGCGGGGGCACGGGGACCGCTGGGCCCGGCCGGTGGGCGGGGGGGAGCGGCGGACCACCGGGGACCGTCCGGGGGGGCCGGCGACGGCGGCCCACCGGACGGCCCTCTCCCGCTCTGCCGCCAGGCGCCGGAGGCGGACTACCTGGAGGCGTGTGTGGTGTCCGTGCTGCAGATCCACGTGACGCAGCCCCCCGGGGACGTGCTGGTGTTCCTGACTGGGCAGGTGAGACCCGGGGCCGGGGCTGGGCCCGGGAGGGGTGCGGGCCGGGGACGAGGAGGCTCCCGCGGATCCCGGTGAAGCCCCCCACGACCCCCGGCCCGCAGGAGGAGATCGAGACGGCCTGCGAGATGCTCCAGGACCGCTGCCGCCGCCTGGGCTCCAAGATCCGCGAGCTGCTGGTGCTGCCCATCTACGCCAACCTGCCGTCCGACAAGCAGGCCAAGATCTTCCAGCCCACGCCCCCCGGAGCTCGCAAGGTCGGGGTCTCGCCCCTTCCCCCCCCGCCCCCCACCTTTGGGGAGAGGGAAGCAGGGCGCTCTCCCTCTGCCCGCAGCCCCCCGCCCCCCGCGTTCAGGAGTAGCCGTGATAGTGGAGGAATTCAGAGCTTATCGTGCTCCACCTCGCTCTTCGCCCCCATCCTGCCTCTGCCCTGATACTTATCAGACAGCCCCCTGCTCTCCCCATTTACAAATCCCTCCTAAAATCCCATCTCCTTCAAGAGGGCTTCCCCGACTTAGCCCTCCTATCCCATTCCTTCTCCCTGAGTCCATTCCCTTTATTCGCCCCACCGTCCCACAGCACTTGCGTCCAGATCCGTCGTTTCTTTTTTTTAAATTCCTCTCTCCCCCTCTAGACTGCGAGCTCCTTGTGGGCAGAGATCGTCTCTCAGCTGTTATAGCAGTGAGGACAATCAATCAATCAATCAATCGTATTTATTGAGCGCTTACTATGTGCAGAGCACTGTACTAAGCGCTTGGGAAGTACAAGTTGGCAACATATAGAGACAGTCCCTACCCAACAGTGGGCTCACAGTCTAGAAGGGGGAAGTGCTCTACACCCAGTAAGCAGGCGGTAATACGACCGATTGATTGTGCGCAGTCGGTCAGTCCTATTTCTTGAGCGCTCACTGGGTGCAGAGCACTGTACTAGGCGCTTGAGAGAGTACCATATAATAATATAACAGACAATCCCCTGCCCACAATGAGCTCACAGTGTAGAGGACTGTATCACGCGCTGGGAGAGAGTCCAAAGGTGGGAATTAGACACGGTCCTCGGCCCCCACAACGGGGGAGCAGGCTGGGATTTTGTCGGCCTTCCTTCCTCTCGAGGTGGTGTCGCCTCGTGGCCGGAGCCCAGTGCTGGGTTTGAAACGCAGCTCCGCCCCTGCCGGGTGCCCCCCGCCCCGGACCTCTCCGTTAAAGGGTCTGCGCCCCGGTTTTCTGCACGGGTGAAACGGGGCCTCGATCCCAATGGAGACAGGTGGTGGTCGCCACGAACATCGCGGAGACGTCGCTGACCATCGAGGGCATCATCTACGTCCTGGATCCCGGCTTCTGCAAGCAGAAGAGCTACAACCCGCGCACTGGCATGGAGTCTCTGGTCGTCACCCCCTGCAGCAAGGTGAGGGGCCGGTGGGGCGAGAGGATGGAGGGAGGGGCCCAAGCCCCCTCCGGCCAGGCGACGCAGCGGAGCGCGCTTCCCACTGGCCCCTCCGTCTTCACCCTCAGGCCTCGGCCAACCAGCGGGCAGGGCGGGCGGGCCGGGTGGCGGCCGGCAAGTGCTTCCGTCTGTACACGGCCTGGGCCTACCAGCACGAGCTGGAGGACACTACCGTCCCCGAGATCCAGAGGACCAGCCTGGGCAACGTCGTCCTGCTCCTCAAGAGCCTGGGTGAGGGCCGGGCGAGGCCGGGGGGGTGGGGGACGGACGGCCGACCGGCAGGTCGGAAGACCCACATGAGTCAGTCGGTGGTACTCATCGACCGCTTGCTGCGGGCACGGCGTTGGACTAAGCGCTTGGTGGGGGGGGCCAGTGAAGAGGTGGTAGACACGTGCCCCGCCCAGACCGGGGTGGGGAGACGGACAGGGATGTAAATCACTACGTCAAGTGGCCCTGGATCCCATGAGCGGAGTTGGCAGGGGAGCCAGGGGGGAGACCGGAGCGTCACGGGATGGAGACCTTGGGCTGACGGACTGCCACCTGGCCCTCAGGAATCAACGACCTGATCCATTTTGACTTCCTGGACCCTCCGCCCCACGAGACCCTGGTGCTGGCCCTGGAGCAACTCTATGCGCTGGGTGCGCTCAACCACCTCGGGGAGCTCACCAAGGTCAGTCCGCGCGACGGGCACGTGGACGGAGGGACACGTGGCGACGAGGGGACGCGGCGGAGGGGAGGCCCGGGGGCCTCAGGCCGTGCTCCGTGCTCCCGCAGCTGGGCCGTAAGATGGCGGAGCTGCCCGTGGACCCCATGCTGTCCAAGATGATCCTGGCCTCTGAGCAGTGAGTCCACCCGCGCCCGTCCCGGGGTCTCCGCCTGCCCCCCCTGCGCCCGACTGACCCGCCCCCTCTGCCCCCCCGCCAGGTACGGCTGCTCTGAGGAGATCTTGACGGTGGCGGCCATGCTGTCCGTGAACAACGCCATCTTCTACCGGCCCAAGGACAAGGTCGTCCACGCCGACAACGCCCGGGCCAACTTCTTCGTGCCCGGCGGGGACCACCTGGTGCTGCTTAACGTCTACACCCAGGTCCGGGGGGGCGGCGGAGGGCGCCGGTGGGAGGGGCGGAGGGGGCGCCGTGGCCCCGGCGGACCGTGCTGTGGTGTCCTTGGCGCAGTGGGTGGACAGCGGCTACTCGGCGCAGTGGTGCTACGAGAACTTCGTGCAGCTGCGCTCGCTGCGCCGGGCCCGGGACGTGCGGGAGCAGCTGGAGGGGCTGCTGGAGCGCGTCGAGGTGGGGCTCACCTCCTGCCAGGGCGACCACACCCGCGTCCGCAAGGTCAGAACCCTCCGCCGCCCCACCGGGTCGCGATTCGCGGTCCCTCCCCGCCCCCGGGGGGGTCTGGACCGGCCCCCACCCCAACCCCCACCCCCATCGCACGCTGGGACACACACGGTCTCCGACAGACTTCCCAGACCGGTCCCGCCCGAGCCCTCTAGAATCCAGCCTCCTCCGCTTCCCCGCTCGTGGCTTTCCCCGCGTCTTTCCCGAGTCCCGGGTGATCCGGATCGGGGCCGGGGGCCGGTGGTACGGTTGCGTAGCGACCCTCCCCTCCCCTCCACCAGGCGATCACCGCCGGCTATTTCTACCACACGGCCCGACTGATGCGCAGCGGCTACCGCACGGTGAAGCAGCAGCAGACGGTGTACATCCACCCGAACTCCTGCCTCTTCGAGGAGCAGCCCCGCTGGCTGCTCTACCACGAGCTCGTCTTCACCACCAAGGAGTTCATGAGACAGGTCCGACGGCCACCCTCCGTCCTCCCCCCTCCTCTCCGCAGGCTGCTGCTGCTGGGCAGGCTGGGAAATGAGGTTCCTCCGCGGGTCACGGCCCCTCCGCCTTCTGGGAGACGGGATACGCGGTGGGCTGGAAATGCGGTCGTCACCGACCCCAAGGCATCCCGGGAGCCCGGGGTCTGGCCCTCACCCTTCCGGCAGCCGGATAAGTGATCCCGAGGCATGGGGGGAGGATGGCACCCAGGCTTCCGCCCGCCGGGAGCCGGATCAGGGTCAGGGACCGCCCTCCCACCCCCAAGCGTATTAGGGGAGGACTTGCTCAGCCTCATCTGGCCTAGGTCTGCCGGGGGATTTGGTACATATTGGACTAGATCCACTGAGGTTGCCCTAGTCGGTGCGTGATGGGAAGAGGAATTCCGGACCAAAGGGATTTTGCTTTCCCCACCCCCTTTCCCCTTCCCCCAGGGCCCGCTGGGAGGTATAAACTGGAGAGTTTGTCACCCACTGAGGGGAGCTTGAATTGCTTTGATTGCCACCCCCTCCCAGAAAGTCTCCGCAGCTTGAGTGGGACTATGTTTGGGCCCCGAATTTCCTAATGAGAGCTGTCCCCGCACCCCGAGCTTCTGGGCAGATGGGGTGGAAGATTTGGATCTGGGCCATCCTGAGGCCCAAAGCTGCCCACCGGACTCAGAGCGGGCACCGGGTGGCACGGTCGGGAGGAGGCGGCGGCACGCTGAGCCGGAGCCCCAAGCCCCAGCCCGAGAGCTGGGGCGCTAACGTCCCCGCTGCCGTCCCCCCCGTTAGGTGCTGGAGATCGAGAGCAGCTGGTTGCTGGAAGTGGCCCCCCACTACTACAAGGCCCGCGAGCTGGAGGACCCCAGTGCGAAAAAGATGCCCAAGAAAGTGGGCAAGGTGCGGGAGGAACTCGGCTAGTGGGGCTGGCTGAGCCGGACCGCCCGCCCGTCCTCCTGTACGGTTTCCTTTCTAGCCTGCGGGTTCATCTTTATAGAGAGACTTTAATTTTGTTAAATAAAATAAAAAACCCCATCCGAAACAGACTGGGCCCCAGCTTTAAGTTCAAGGGCCTTCCCCGTCGAGCCCGGCCCAGAGCCGAGGCCGTCCTCCCCGAGGGCCGGGAGCGGGGCCGTGGGGAGCCCGACAGGTTGGCAGGGTGCATTCCCCCTCTTCCTCCCCTCCAGCCCCTAAAAATCTTCACGGTGCAGCCCCTTCCAGCCTTCCTGGGCTTTATTATATACAAGTTAAATTACACAGCGACTTTACACAGCGTGAGATGGGTTGGGGGGGAGGGCCCGGGCCCCCCGGCCCCCTTTCCCTGTGCGTTCAGATGAGCTCAGTGCTGACGGTCACCCCGTCCCCCGCCCGGTGGCCTGCCCCCGGTCAGGGATCGGGGCAGAGCTGCAGATGCGGTTGGGGCTCCGCCCAGCCCAGGGCCACCAGGGTTGCCAGCAGCAGCTTCTTCACGGGCGCCGGGGGTGAGTGCGAGGGCATGAGCTGGCGGAAGCGGAGATGAGGCGTCAGTGAGGGAGGCGAGGGCTGGCCGCTGACCCCTACCCCAGGCCCCCATCCCCCCGGTCGGTCCGCGCGCCCGTCCGTCCCGCCGTCTGCACCTACTCACCTTGTCTAGGCGATGGCGGTAGATGAGGCCGTCGGAGTTCAGGTAGAAGGTGGAATAGGCGTCGTAAGTCCTGGGCGGGCGGGGAGCCGAGACGGACGGGCTGGAGGGGGCCGGACAGACGGGCGGCCCGCCCCCCCCCCCCCCCCCCGCAACAGCCCCCCTCTCATGCGGGAACAGTAGGCGGGTTGGGGTCGGGGGAGGGGGGGGGGGGGGCAGGCCTCACCTGTAGAGATCCTCCCTGTCCCGGCGGTAGAAGCGCAGGAAGAGCACATGGGCGGGCAGGCCGACGAGGCGCCAGCGGGCCTGCAGCGTCCAGTCCTCCGGGTGCCGGCTGAGCCGCAGCACCTCCAGCCGCAGCTGGGCAAAGTAGTTCCAGGCCAGGAAGCGGCACAGGGTCAGGGACAGGATGTACCAGGGGCGGCCCCTGCACGGGACAGCCGGGGGGCGGGCGGGGGAGAGCGGGGCGGCCCGGTCGGCGGCGCGGGGAGGGGCCGCGACCCGTCAGGGGCGGGGGAAGGAGGGGGGGGGGGGTTGACGTGGCCCCCCGTGACGGCTGTTACGACGGACGGAGAAAGCTGGGGGTGGGGGGAAGTGGGGAGAGCGAGCAAGTGTGTACGTGGTGGGGGGTCGTGCGCGGGTGGATGAGCGATGGGCCATCCCCTTTGCCCCAGCCCACCTACCCACACCCGTGGCGCCCGGCCCCTCACTTGGTTCTCATGTTGAGGATCTCGTTGACGAACTCGACGTCGGACGAGTACAGGGTGTAGTCGTGGGAGCGCAAGAACAGGTTAGGGAGCTGCGGGAGCCACACACGGGGCCGTCAGGGCCGGACCCTCCCCCTCCCCGGTCCCTCAACGTCCTCTCCCTTCCAGGGGGCCGCCCGCGGGGCCTCCGGACCGCCGCCCCTCCCCTTCCCTAGCCCGACTGAGTGGAGGAATGGAGGCCTCAATCCATCCATCAACGCTACTTATCCGGCGCTGCCTGTGTGCAGGGCGCTGGACCGAGCGCTTGAGAGAGGCCAATACAAGGGAGTTAGTAGACCCATTCCCCGTCCACGGTGAGCTTCCAGTCTAGTCCCTCTGTCCCCACGGGGTTTCCGTGCACCATCCCGGCCCCAGCGTCTCAGAATCCCTCCGACAGCCGAACGAGGCCGGACTCCTTTGGAGTCCCACTCCGCTCCGGTTCACGCCTCCTCCCGGCCTCACCTCTTGCCTCATCCTCTCGTACATGACGGCCAGGTGCTCCTCCATGCGGGGGTCCCCGGAGGGGGTGGCAGGGGCGGAGTGGGGGTCCCCGGGGGCCCGGAAGGGGAGGAGGGCCCCCGGACCGGGACAGGGCGGCCCCTCGAAGAGGCTGCGCAGGCTGTCCAGGCAGCCCCCGTGCAGGCCGCCGGACCCGCCCTCCCCCGCCTCGCTAGAGGGGCCGATGCCGTGGGGGGCCGCGGCCCGGGGGGCCGGGGACCGGGGGCCGCTCCGTGGAGGGGGGCGGGCCCAGAAGGGTGGGGTGTCGGGAGGAAGGACGGGAGGGGGAGAGACAATCCAGGGGGGCAGGAGCGGGGGGGAGTGTGAGGCCAGCTGGTCCTGTGGGGAAGGAAGAGACCAGGTTAAGGGGAGGCACCCCGCCCCTCACCGATCCGGGAGAGGCCCCGTCCTCTCCCGGCCCTAGCCGGATGGGGCCGGGACGGGTCCCGCGGCCTAGGAGGCAGAGCCCGGGCCTGGGAATCGGAGCACCTGGGTTCTCATGCCGCCTCCGCTACCTGCCCGCTGTGTGACCTCGGCCGAGTCGCTAAACTCCTCCGGGCCTCGGCTAAGTCATCCGTGAGCCCCAGGGACTCTGTCCAACCCGATCGTCTGATCTACCCCGGGGCTTAGGGCTGTGCCCGCCACATAGTAAGTGCTTAATAAATACCATTTTAAAAAATGGGTCGAGGGACAGCCCAATCAATCAGTAGTATTTACCGAGCGCTTACTATGTGCAGAACATCGTACTAAGCACTCGGGCGAGTCCAACACAACAGAGTTAGTGGCCAGTTTCCAAGGGGATAAGGAAGAGGGCAAGTGGAGGAAGGTCAGGGAAAGGCGCTGGCTGATGTCCTACTCCTTGAAAGCAGGGCAGGGGGTGGATAGAATTGGGGGGGGACGACCCTTCCAGCTCTGACCCATCTGGGATGGAGAAGCAGTGTAGTCTAGTGGATAGAGCCCAGACCCGGGTTCTAATCCCGGCTCTGCCGCATGTCTGCTGGATGACCCTGGGCAAGTCACTTCACTGAGCCTCAGTTACCTCATCTATGATGACGGTACTTATTAGGTGCTCACTACGTGCCAGGCACTGTTTTGGGTGGCGGGGTAGATTCGAGGTAATCGGTCTGTCCCACGTGGGGCTCACAGACTTAATCCCCATTTTACAGATGAGGTAACTGAGGCACAGAGACGTTAGGTGAGTCGCCCACTGACACCCAGCCGATAAGTGGCGGAGCCGGCATCGGAACCCACGACCTCTGATTCCCTAGCCCGGGGTCTACCCACTGAGCCCCGCCGCAGCTATAAAATGGGGATTAATAATAATGATGGCATTTATTAAGCGCTTACTATGTGCAAAACACTGTTCTAAGCGCTGGGGAGGTTACAAGGTGATCAGGTTGTCCCACTGGGGGCTCACAGTCAACCCCCACTTTACAGATAAGGTAACTGAGGCCCAGAGAAGTGAAGTGACTTGCCCAAAGTCACCCAGCTGACAATTGGCAGGGCAGGGATTTGAACCCATGACCTCCGACTCCAAAGCCCGGACTCTTTCCGTTGAGCCCCGCTGCTTCTCTAGGAACGTGGACCCTAGTGGGACAGGGTCTGCACCCAACCTGATTCCCCTGTATGTACCCCAACCCTTATATAGGTGGTAATAATAATAATAATAATAATGATGGCATTTATTAAGTGCTTACTATGTGCAAAGCACTGTTCTCTAAGCGCTGGGGAGGTTGCAAGGTGATCAGGTTGTCCCACGGGGGGCTCACAGTCTTCATCCCCATTTTCCAGATGAGGTAACTGAGGCCCAGAGAAGTGAAGTGACTTGCCCAAAGTCACCCAGCTGACAATTGGCGGGGCTGGGATTTGAACCCATGACCCCTGACTCCAAAGCCCGGGCTCTTTCCGCTGAGCCACGGTAGCACTTAACAAGTCCCCTATTCATTCAATCGTATTTATTGAGCAATTACTGTGTGCAGAGCACTGTACTAAGCGCTTGGGAAGTCCAGGCTGGCAACATCTAGAGACGGTCCCTACGGTCTCTATATGTTGCCAACTTGTACTTCCCAAGCGCTTAGTATATATAGAGAAGCAGCGTGGCTCAGTGGAAAGAGCCCGGGCTTTGGAGTCAGAGATCATGGGTTCAAATCGCGGCTCTGCCAACTGTCAGCTGTGTGACTTTGGGCAAGTCACTTAACTTCTCTGTGTGCCTCAGTTCCCTCATCTGTAAAACAGGGATGAAGACTGTGAGCCCCCCATGGGACAACCTGATCACCTTGTAACCTCCCCAGTGCTTAGAATCAATCAATCAATCGTATTTATTGAGCGCTTACTATGTGCAGAGCACTGTACTAAGCGCCTGAACACTTAGAACAGTGCTTTTGCACATAGGAAGCGCTTAATAAATGCCATCATTATTATAAGTATTTGGAGGCCTTCCCAGACTGAGCCCCTTCCTTCCTCTCCCCCTCGTCCCCCTCTTCATCCCCCCCCATCTTACCTCCTTCCCTTCCCCACAGCACCTGTATATATGTATATACATATTTATTACTCTATTTTATTTGTACCTATCTATTCTATTTATTTTATTTTGTTCGTATGTTTGGTTTTGTTCTCTGTCTCCCCCTTTTAGACTGTGAGCCCGCTGTTGGGTAGGGACTGTCTCTATACGCTGCCAATTTGTACTTCCCAAGCGCTTGGTCCAGTGCTCTGCACACAGTAAGCGCTCAATAAATACGATTGATGATGCTGATGATAAGTAGCAGTCCAGTGCTCTGCACCCGGGAAGCGCTCAATAAATACAACTGAATGAATGAAAGGTAAGGGTGGACAGAGGAAGTTGAATGAGTGGGCCAAATTCGGCAGGCCCATTCCAGTCTCGATCTACCGAGGCGGGAATTCGGCCTCCGCCTGCGAAGGGCAATCGATCTGCCCGCGGTAAGCGCTCAATAAATACGACCGATTGATCGACTGTGGCCGGGAACGCTGCAGCCTGCAGCGGGGCGCCTTGGGAACGGGCCCCTCCGGACGGACACACACACACACACACACACAAAGACACACACACAGAACGGCCGCCTCCCCAACCTCGCCTCCCGCCCTTCAAGTCACCTCCGGGCCCAGCACCGACCCCCGCCCCGCCCCCCCCACCCCCCCCCACGCACATTCACCCATCCATCCAATCATCATCAATCGTACTGATTGAGCGCTTACTGTGTGCAGGGCACTGTACTAAGCGCTCGGGAAGTGCAAGCTGGCAACGCAGAGAGACGGGCCCTAGCCGACAGCGGGCGCTCACACACACACACACACACACACACACACACACACGCAGAGACAGGCGCCGGCGCCACTGCGCTTGCGCCCCTCCCCGCGCAGCAGCCCCCCCACTCCCGTTCCTCACCTGAGGCCGGGCCCGGTAGGCGCGGAGGCAGCGTCCGAGCCCCCGGGCCGCCGCCGCCGCCGCCGCCGGCCCCCGTCCGGGGCGGTACATGGCTCGGCGGGGGGCGCGGGGAACCGTGTCCGGCCGGCCGTCTCCTCACGCCGGGGGAGCGCGCCCGAAGCCGGCTGCGGATCGCGCCTGCGCACTGCGGGCCGCGCCTGCGCACCGCGGGCCCCGCGGGGGTGGGGGGGGAGGCGCCTGCGCAGAAGGCGCCGGGGTCGGGGAGGCCCGGAGCGGACGGGCGGCCCCGACGCCTGCGCAGAGGACCGCAGGAGGCTGGGGGCTCCGGAGGGGCGCCGCGCCTGCGCAGGGAAAGTCAGCGCGCCGCCCGCCAGCCCGCCCGGGAGCGCGCAGGACCGCAGGCCGCTGAAATCTTCTTTATTTCTGTGTTTTCTAAAAAATGTTGGAGCCGGTTCCGGCGGGCCCGGAGGGCCGCGGGGACCCCGGTGAGCCGCTCCCCGCCGCCGGCTCCTTCCCGCCGCTGCGCCTGGAGGGGGAAGAGGGGACCAAGAGGGACGTCGTCGGGGCGGGCCCTGCCCCTCGGCTCTTTAGCGTGATGATGCATTTATCTTACTCCGACCCATCTATTCTATTCATTTTATTTTGTTAGTATGTTTGGTTTTGTTCTCTGTCTCCCCCTTCTAGCCTGTGAGCCCGCTGTACATATTTATTACTCTATTTTACTTGTACACATCTATCCTCTTTATTTTATTTTGTTAGTATGTTTGCTTTTGTTCTCTGTCTCCCCCTTTCAGACTGTGAGCCCACTGTTGGGTAGGGACCGTCTCTATACGTTGCCAATTTGGACTTCCCAAGCGCTTAGTCCAGTGCTCTGCACATAGTAAGCGCTCAATAAATACGATTGATGATGATGATGGTTTTGTTGTCTGTCTCCCCCTTCTAGACTGTGAGCCCGCTGTTGGGTAGGGACCGTCTCTAGACGTTGCCAGCTTGGACTTCCCAAGCGCTTAGTCCAGTGCTCAGCACACAGTAAGCGCCCAATCATCATCATCAATCGTATTTATTGAGCGCTTACTATGTGCAGAGCACTGGACTAAGCGCTTGGGAAGTACAAATTGGCAACGTATAGAGACAGTCCCTACCCAACAGTGGGCTCACAGTCTAAGAGGGGGAGACGGAGAACAAAACCAAACATACCAACAAAATAAAATAAATAGAATAGATAGGTACAAGTAAAATAAATAAATAGAGTAATAAACCTGTACAAACATATATACATATATACAGGTGCTGTGGGGAAGGGAAGGAGGTAAGATGGGATGGAGGGGGGACGAGGGGGAGAGGAAGGAAGGGGCTCAGTCTGGGAAGGCCTCCTGGAGGAGGTGAGCTCTCAGCAGGGCCTCGAAGGGAGGAAGAGAGCTAGCTTGGCGGATGGGCAGAGGGAGGAGATTCCAGGCCCAATAAATACGATTGATTGATTGATTGATTGATAATGATGGTATTTATTAAGCGCTTACTAGGTGCGAAGCACCGTTCCAAGCGCTGGGGAGGTTACAAGGTGATCGGGTTGTCCTACGGTGGTGGGGTTCACAGTCTTCATCCCCATTTCATAGGTGAGGTAACTGAGGCCCAGAGAAGTGAAGCGACTTGCCCCACGTCACACGGCTGACAATTGGCAAGTGAGGAGTAGAACCACAAACCAGTGTCCGACTGGACCTCCTTTTGATGACTCACCGCAACAGCTCTGAAGACTTTAGCGCTCAATAAATAAGACAATGAATGAAAGACTTGTGGACTAATCCACGTAGGCTATGGGATGTGTAATTTGAAATTATTGTACATTAGTTTAATACCATTATTTGAATGATTTGTTTGCTGAGATACTTTGGGGTGAAAACTTGAGTCAGGGGGGAGTGGAGTTGTTGCTGATGAGGCAGGATCGGATGTCTCCTTATGGAACATGGGCCTGGTAACGGTTTGAAAATTCTTACAATTTTTTTCTGTCAACATAACTATTCCTTCTCTTTCTCAGTTTGTCCATTCTGTTCTAGACCGTGAGCCCACTGTTGGGTAGGAACCGTCTCTATATGTTGCCAACTTGGACTTCCCAAGCGCTTAGTACAGTGCTCTGCAAACAGTAAGCGCTCAACCAATACGATTGAATGAATTGGCAGAGCTGGAATTTGAACCCATGACCTCCGACTCCAAAGCCCATGCTCTTTCCACTGAGACACGCTGCTTCTCCATTTATCGCGTGCTTACTGTGTGCAGAGCACTGTGGCCGGGGAAAGAGCCCGGGCCCGGGAGCCTGAGGACCCGGATCCTAATCCCGCCTCTGCCACGTGTCTGCGGTGTGACCTTGGGCAAGTCACTTTACGTCCGCGGGCCACAGTTACCTCACCTGTAAAACGGGAACTATTCAATCCTCCTCCCTCTCACTTGGACTGTGAGCCCCATGTGGGACGGGGACTCCGTCCCACCTGATTAACTTGGACCTTCCCCAAGCCTCTGTTTCCACCCCAGTTCCCGGCACGTAATAAGAGTTTAACGAGTACTGTAATGATTGTAATTATCACAGTATAACGGAGTTGGTAGACACGTGGCCAGCCCACAGAAGTGCCGCGGGGCTGAGGGAGGGGTGGATGAAGGGTGAAAATCCAAGGGCGAGGGCGACGCAAAAGGGAGAGGGAGAAAAGGAAAGGAAAGGCCTCAGGCGGCACGGAAGGCCTCCCGGAGGAGATGGGCTTTTACCCTCTTACCTGCTGGTCCCCTCCTGCTCGCTCCTCTGTTGCTCCCGAGTCCCTACGTGGAGACAGCGGGGTTAGCTGCGGGCTGGGTGCCTCAGGAGGGGGACAGGAGGGGCGGGGGGAGGTCTGCCACTCACCCGGGACGGGGGGCGGAGGGCTGGGGCCCCCGTAGCGGCTGTAGCAGCAGCTCTGGGCCAGCAGCCCCGGGGTCCCCCCGTGGGAGAGACTGGGGAGGTGGTGGGCTGCCAGGGCGAGAGAGGGGCTGGAGGCGAGAAGGGGGTGACGCTCAGTACAGTGCTTGGCCCGTGGTAAGTGCTCAGTAGATACCATTGATCGGTTGATTGGGGGCGGCCATTCTCTACCTCACCCGTCCCCATCCCGGTTAAGGCTTCCCAACCAGCAGGAGATCCGGCAGGAAAACGGATGGATCGGTCAGTCACTGGGTTTTCTGAGGGCTTACTGAATGCACTGTACTAAGCGCTTGGATTTGCACCCTTTAATCACCCCACCTTCAGCCCCACAACACTGAGGTCGTATCTGTCACTTACTGGTGTTAAGGCCCGTCTCCCCGACTGGACGCTCCTTGTGAGCGGAGGCCCTGTCTGCTAAATCGGTTAGATTGTACTCTTCCCAGTGCTTAGTACAGTGCTCTGCCTCCCGTAAGTGCTCAACAAATCAATCAGTGGTCTATACTGAGCGCTTACTGTGTGCAGAGCAAAAAGTACAATCGATTGATTGGGATCCAGTGGTAACCGAGGACGCAGACCCCAAGGGTGAAGGGCGAGTGGCGGCGATCCAGCGTTCCCAGGGGGAATCCGCTTCATCTCTGGAATGAGATGGCCAGGGGAAGGAAGGGTAAATCAATCAGTCATTTTTTATTGAGTGCTTATGATGTGCGGAGCCCTGTATTAAGCGCTTGGGAGAGCACGATACAACAGAATGAGCAGACACATTCCCTGCCCATAACGAGCCCCCAGTCTGTAAATAAGAAATGTGTAATATATGATTTAAAGATAAGCACATTCATTCAATCGTATTGAGCGCATACTCTTTGCTGAGCACTGTACTAAGCGCCTGGGAAGTACAGCGCTGTGGGGTGAATATCAAATGTCCAAAGGTCACAGATTGAAGTGCAGAGATGACACAGAAGGGAGAGTGAGTCCGGGAGAAGAGGGCTTACATCGGGGAAGGCCTCTTGGAAGAGATGTGACCTTATTGATGCTTTGACTGTGAGCCCACTGTTGGGCAGGGACTGTCTCTATATGTTGCCAATTTGTACTTCCCAAGCGCTTAGTACAGTGCTCTGCACATAGTAAGCGCTCAATAAATACGATTGATTGATTGATTTGAAGGTGGTGTATAGGGAGGGGGAAGGAGGGAGTTCCAGGTCCGGGGGAGGACGCGGGAAAAGGCTCGGCGGTGAGGCAGAGGAGATCGGGGCCCAGCGAGTAAGCCGGCGCCAGAGGAGCCGAGTGTTGCAGACTGGGCTGTAGTAGGAGATCAACAAAGTAGGATGGGGCGAGCTGACCGAGCGCTTTAAAGCCGACGGTGAGGAGTTTCTGTAAATCCACACACAACCCTAATGGAGCAGCACGGGGGCGGGGGACGGAGAATCGGCGAGGCTCGATTTAATCGAATCGAAGAAGGAGGAGATCCAGGGGAGAAGGGGGCACAGCTCAGGTCTGGGAACCTCGAGGGAAACGGGGGCGGGGGTGCCCCAGGGTAGGAGGGAAGGGGATGTCCTCTCTCAAGCGCCGAGTACCTGCTCTGCACACAGTAAACGCTCCATAAATACCACTGACGACCGACAGATGAAGAGATCACAGGTGGCTCGGCCTGAGATCTTCAGTGGGAGGTTGGGGGGCAGGAGCCAGCAGAACAAATGAGGCAGAGACACTTTTCCATTTTGGCTTTTTTTTTTCTTTAGTTGAAAAAATGTTGAATAAAAAAAAAAAAAAGACCACAGAAGTATCCACGTGTTATGGAGAAGATACAGAAGGGAAGACGGGAAGGAGCGGGTGTTAGAGAGGGTAAGGGGGAGGGAGCCAGCTCCCCGGGGGTCAAGGGAGGTCACCGCCACTCTAAGGCCCAGCCTCACCTCCCGGGGTGAGGTGGGGGGCCGAGGGGGCTGCTCAGGGCCGGTCCTTTACCTACCGGGAAGCCAGGGGAAGGGTTGGGGGTGGGAGGTCGAGGGGTCGACGCGTGCAGACTGGGGAGGGGGGTCGCACCTGCTCCCGTCACAACTGAACAAACGGGGCAGGCATCGCCTCCTACCTACTGGGGTTCAGGGGTCAAGGTGGGAGGGGTTACTGGGGTGCCAGAGAAATCTGTGTTGGGGGGAGCGGGAGTTGGCACTCTGCAGAAAGACCTGGCACCCAGGCGCGGGTCCTGTCCCGGAGCCCTGGGGGTGGTGGGGTGGCGGGTGGGTGGGTACAAAACGTCCCGCGTAGCACCAATCAGCCTGGGTTTGCCCCCCCACCCCCCCCGCTCTTTAAAGTCTCCAGGTTGGGCAACGTGAGGCAGATCCCACTGGGGATCAGGTCTGGCCTGGCCAGTAGGCCCAGAGCAGACCCCTGAGGGCAGGGCCAGACCCCACCAGAATCCTCCCGGGACCATGGCCCTGCTTGAGTCCACAAAAGATGGCTGAGGAGCTGGAGAGTGGAGAGGCAGGGATCTGGAGGCGGGGGGAGTGAGTGTGTGGGGGTGGTCCCCTGGAATCCTGCCCTTCCAAGAGAATCCAGGGAAGCGGGGTGGGATCCAGTCCCAGAGGAGCCCCGGGAAAATGGATCCCTGGAGAGGCAGGAAGTAGAGGTGAGGGGGAGTAGGAGGAAAGGGTAACAGACAGCTCCGCTCCGTGGCGCAGACTGTGTGGGGAGGGGAAGGGCGAGGGCGGGGGTCAGTATCGGTTGCCATCCGGGCGGGTGAGGGAGCTGAGGAGGGGGATGGGATGGGGAAGAGATGGGAAGGAGGGGAAATGGAGGTGTGGGTGGAGAGAGACAGAGAGAGAGAGAAAGACAGTCAGGGCCAGGAAGATAGGGGGAGGAGAAAAAAACCCACAAGAGGTGTGTCTCCCCAACCCCATGGCGGGGGGGGTGGGGGGGATTTCCATTGGGGGCCAGCCACTTCCTGAAATTCCTCCCAAATGTCAGTTCAACCCCCCTGCCGCGCTCCCCACTCTCTCCCCTAGTGTACACGCCCCCTGCCCACCACACTGTGGGGTCAGATTGGAGCTCCCCACGAGCCCCCGTCATGTGAAGGCGGGGCAGGCAGTGTCCAATCCCTCTCTGTCGGTCTCAAGTTGCCCCGACCGTAAACCAGTCTCAAGACCACTCTCCCTGCCACTCGTGTGTTTTTTTTAAAAAATACTCAATGCCAACCCTTCCTGTGCACTTCAAGGCCACCCCACCATGCTCTTATCGCTTGCGACCTGCCCCTTCGTCGGGCCCTGAGACTTTGCCTGCTCCCCACCTTGGCTCCCGGGGGTCAATTTGACCGCTTTTCTCTCCCCGACACTTCCAATCCCTTTGGGCAGGGTGGGATGGGTGGGCGGGTGGTCAGAAGTCAGCGAGCCCCGAGGGCCTGGCCCAGCACGGGCACCCTGGGCTGCCCCCAGCCGACTGCCAACGCCGTCCCCTTCCAGGCCCGCCGTCGACTACGTCCGCAGGGTGCTCAGTGCAGTCCTGGGCTCTCGGCGGTCTCAAAGCCTCTCTCCCTCCCCCCCTCCAGAGGGTCAGCGTCAACCCCCCGCCAGGGAGAGGGCAGCCCGGTTGAGCAGCGGGTCCCGGGCCCGGTTACCTGGTGCGGCGGCGCTGGGCGGGACTGCCCCCCGGGTCGGTGGCCAGTAGGAGCCGGGCGGCGGGGTGCGGGGGGCAGAGGCGCAGGGAGCGCAGCAGCTCCTGCTCGGGCAGGAAGGGGCGAAGCGGCCCCCGCTCCGGGGAGCTGCCCAGGCTGCTGGACCGCGGAGGCGGGCGGGCCGGGGCCAGGGCCCGGCGGGGGGCCCGGTTCAGGGGCCACGGGGGCTCCACGGCCTCCTTCAGGACTGGGGCGGCAGCGGGCGGGGCAGAGACCGAGGCCGACGGAGCGGACAGGGCCCAAGAGGCCGCCGGGGCACGGGACAGGCGCGAGCGGCCGGAAAAGATGGGAAAACAGGAGGGGGGGGGGGGGGACAGAGATAGGGAAATCCAAGACGGGAAGAAGAGAGAGAGACGGAGAGCAAGCGGGAACAGAGAGATGGGGAGGGAGAGAGAGTCTCGGGCGGAGACGGCAAGGAGACAGAAGGGTCAGGGAGAGAGGTCAGAACCCTGCCCGTGGGTTGACCGCCCTCCAAGGACCACCCGCCGCCCCCCGGCCCCAGGCCCACCCCCAGCCCCCTGCCCGGCTTACAGTCTCGGTCGCTGGAAGAATACGGTTTGATCTCCTCCTCGGCTCGCTTTGGGGGCAGCTTCCTGGCCGGGGCTGGAGAGGAGGGGGTGAGGGTAGCGGGCACGGGGGCTGGGGGACCCTCCCCAGCCTCTGCTCCCGCCCCCATCCTCGCTGTGGGGCGGGGGGGGGAGGGCGGGGGGCAGGGGAGCCGTCTCCACCCCACGATCAGATCATTCACTCCGCCGGGGTCGCCGGAGCGGCTGGGTTGCGGGAGAGGGGAGGGAGGCGGGGCGATGCGGGGGAAGTTGGGGCGGGGGGGGGGGGGAATCAAAGGTCACCACAGGAGAATTCAGGGGCCTGGGGAGATGCAGGAGAGAGAGCGGGCCGGGGGAGCCGAAAGAGAGAGGCGGTCGGCGTTTCTTACTAGTCAGGTCAGCCCCCCCCGGTGACCAGGGGCGATGGGGTGGCCACAGCCGGGGTGGAAAGGACCCTGGGTCCCTCTAGACGAGATGGACAAAGTTCCAGGTTAACGGGAGGGGCCTCCGTTCTGAGGAGGGGGTGCCGCAACCTCTCAGCTCCGCTCCGGGGAGGACGGGTGTCAGTGAGAGGGGAGCCCCACCCCGGGCCCCGGGCTCTAATTTGGAGGGGCCGGAAACCCTGGGAAATGGCGGATGTGACTTCCTCCGAGTTCGGGGTGGAGGCGGAGGGGAAAGGGAAAGTTCCGCTCCCTCGGTCTGCGGGAAGAAGTCGGGAGGTGGAACGAGGGAATGATGCATTATAAATTATTTACCTATATTACTGTCTGCCTCGCCCTCTAGGTTGCAAGCTCGTTGAGGGCAGGGAGAGTGTCTGCCAACTCTCCCAAGCACTTGGTACAGTGCTCTGCCCACGGCACGCGCCTAACAACTGAGGGAGTGAGCTGGGCGGGGCGGTGAGACACGGGAGGAGGAGACGCCTCTCTGCCCCAGCCCCATCCCCAGTCTGAGGGCCCTGACGGGAGGAGGAGGAGGAAAGCGCCCCGACTAGGGTTCGGCCACCAATCCCGCCACCCCCTTGGCGGAGGGCGAGGGAAGCCTGAGAGGATTCTGCTGAGGATGCTCAGGGAGTTGCAATTCGAGCGGGACAAGAGGCCATCCAAAGGCTGACCTCAGGCCGGCCAACCGACTGGCGCGGACGGAGGCTGCTGAGAACGCTCGGTGAGCTGGAATCCGTGCCGGACGGGGCCCGTCGGCCCTACGCGCGTCCGTTCGCCAGGGCTGGGCAAGGGGAGCCTGCTGAGCATGCTCAGTGAGCTGGAATTTGTGCGGGGGACGGTACCACTTGTACTTCCCAAGCGCCTAGTACAGTGCTCTGCACGCGGTAAGCGCTCAATAAATACGATTGACTGAATGACCATCTACAGCCCCGCTAGCTGGCCAATCGACTGGCTCAGATGGAGGCTTCCGAGCACCCCCAGTGAGCTGGAATTCTTGCTGGACAGGGGTCGTCCACTGCCTCGCAGGCCGGCCAGTCGACTGGCACGCTCGGTGAGCTGGAATTCGGGCCGGACGGGGACCGCTAACGGCCCCGCACACTGGCCCATCAACTGTCTGGGGGGAGCCTGCTCACTTGAAACGCGAAAGCAAATCTCCCCAGCCATGGGGACCCAGGGTATCGAGTCTCCCCAGCACCCCGGCTCCAGAGGTGGCTAGCTGACGGGTTGCTCTCTGGCCGCCCGCTTGCTCCCGGCCACTGGACGACTACCACGGGGGCAAGCGGGCGACTACTGACGACTACTGAGGGTAGTCGTAGCCCCTACGCTACCACGGAGGCGCGGCAGCGTTCTGACGCTCCTACCCGGGGGTTCCCGTCCGGCATCCTGGCCGCGGCGCCAGCACGGGCTCCCCGCCCGGGGAGCGTCCGTGGCCACCGGGAAGGTGCCGGGCAGCTGGCCCTTCTGGGAGGAAATGACCACCGGGGAGCCCCCGAGTCCCTACTGGTTTTTACCATTCGGTGTCTTATCGAGCGAAGAGGCCAGAGAGGAGCGATTCCCTCTGAGAGAGGAAGCGGGGGGCCCGGCTGGAAAGGAAGGGGCAAGGGGGCGACCCTCAGTTGGCGGGGACGGGGGAGCCCACCCAACCCAACAGATCGACCTCCCGCCCAGCCCCGGCGGGGGAGGGGGCCGCAGGGGACCAGGCAAACTCACGGTGCTGATGGGCGAAGAAACCTTCAAAGATGACAAAGTTGTTCACCTGGGAGAGGCAGAGAACCAGAACAGGAGAAATTGCGGTGTTGGTTAAGTGCTATGTGCCACGCACTGTACTAAGCGCTGGGGGAGATACACGATCATCAGGTCAGTCACCGTCCCCGGTCCCATACGGGGCTCACGGTCAGAGGGCGAGGGAGACCAGGTATGGAATCCTCATTTTAGGATGAGGAAACCGAGGGAGGTCCTGAAGAGTTAAGTGACTTGTCCGAGGTCACAAAGCAGACAAGTGGTGGAACCAGGATGAGAATCCAGGTCCTTTGACGCCCGGGCCCTTTCCACTAAGGCCACGCTACTTCCCTCCTCTATCACATGAGGATTCAAGACCTGTTCTCCCTCCCTCCCTCCCTCCCTCTCTCACATTGGAGGCCCTGTGTGGGACAGGGCAGCCCTACCTGAGAAGCCATGTGGCCTAGCAGATAAAGCTCAGGTCAGGAAGCTAGAGGACCTGAGTTCTAATCCCAGTTCTACCACGTGCCAGCTGTGTGACCTTGGTCAAGTCGCCTCACTTCTCTGTGCCTCAGTTTTCTCAACTGCATAATGTGGGGACTCGATACCCGTTCTCCCACCTGATTAGATTGTGAGCCCCATGTGGGACAGGGACTGTGTTCCACCTGGTTATCTTGTATCTACCCCAGTAATAATAATAACAATGGCATTTGTTAAACACTTACTATGTGCAAAGCACTGTTCTAAGCACTGGGGAGGTTACAAGGTGATCAAGTTGTCCCACGGGGGGCTCACAGTCTCAATCCCCATTTTCCAGATGAGGGAACTGAGGCCCCGAGAAGTGAAGTGACTTGCCCAAAGTCACACAGCTGACAACTGGCGGAGCTGGGATTTGAACCCATGACCTCTGACTCCAAAGCCCGGGCTCTTTCCGCTGAGCTACGCTGCTTCTTAGTACTGCTTCTTAGCAGTACTTAGAACACTGCTTGACACATAGTGGGCACTTGATGAATACTATATATATATATATATATATATATATATTTACACATAGATATACAGTTATCCAAAAAAGAGATGTTTCTGGGGGGGGGGGCGGGGGCGGTGAATTGGATCCACCGCAGCATTAGGCACTGTGCTCGGCTTTTTTGTTGTGAGCTCCCTGAGGGACAGGGAATGCGTCTAATTCCCACCTGTGGATTCTCTCCCAGTGCTTAGTACAGTGCTCCACACATAGTAAATGTTTTATAAACACTATTACTATTACTTGGCACATTGTAAGCGCTTAGTCAACCATGACTGTTATTAAAGTAGGCTCAAAGACAGACCTACCCGCCCCCCGCCGAGACACAGGATCGGCTGACCGTTTTCGCATCCTCTAGATTGTAAACTCATCGTGGGCAGGGAACGTGTCTACCGACTTTTATATTGACTTTCCCCACGCGCTTAATACAGTGCTCTGGGCACAGTAAGCGCTCAGTAAATATGATCAGTTGATCATCTGACTGGCTCTCCCCTTTCCACTCATTTACCACCGGAGGAGAGTCACGGGCGCCCGCCCCGGGGTCCCACCTGGGCCCAGCCCTGGAGTCCCCCACCTCAGAGGAGGTGGGAGCGCTCCCCGGGGCCCGTCGCCTTGGACGAGAGTCATGGGAGCCTCCCCCTGCGCTCCCGAACCCGCTCTGACCCGTCCCCGGAGCCCTTCACCTCAGAGGAGAGTCGTGGGAGCCCCCCGCCACCCCAAAGCCCAGTCTCTGAGTCCGTCACCTCAGAAGAGAGGCTCGGGGGCCTCGCCCTACCGGTCCCCGCTCTGGCCCACCCCCGAGCCCCTCACCTCGGAGGAGAGTTGTGGGAGCCCCCGAACCGACCCCGCTCGGGCCCACCCCCAGAGGCTTTGGCCTCAATCCTGGGAGCGCCCCTGGGCCCGCCCCCAGGGCCTGTCACCTCAGAAGGGAGTCGTGGGATCCTCCCCCTCACCTGCCCCCCCCAGGCCCCGGCCCCATCTGGCCCACCCCCGGGGCCCCTCACCTGCGGGACGGTGGCTTCCAGGTTGTAGTGTTTGTTCAAGAATCTCAGCAGCTTCTCTGAGGGCCGGTCGATGGCCAGCTGGTGGGGCTCTACCCGCTCTTTCTGCGGGGAGACGGGAAGCCGCCCAAATGGAACCGCTTCGGCGGGACCGGAGAGGGGGGTGCCGGGGGGCGCGGGGGGCTGGAGGGCGGCGGGTTCGGGTACCTGCAGCATGTACTGGAAGAGGTCCCAGCCGTGGCCGTGGCGCTGGGCGGACTCGTGGATGTAGAAGTCCAGGATGCACAGGGGCTCCACCTCGTTATGGGCTCCGCGGTCATCCTGGGGCCATTTGGGAGGGGTCGGGACCCAGAGGACCTGACGCCGGCCCCGTTCCCGCTCCAGCGTCGGGCCCCCGTGGCCTTCCCAGGCAGCCCCCACCCTCCGGCATCCTAGCCTCTCCATCTCCGGCCTCCGTTCATTCATTCACTCAGTTGTATTTATTGAGCGCTTACTGTGTGCAGAGCAGTGTACTGAGCGCTTGGAAAGTACAATTCAGCAACAAACCTCCCAACCTCCAGCCTCCTACCCTCTCCATCTCCGGCCTCTCAATCTCCAAACCTCCACCCTCCTATCTTCTCCATCTCCAGGCTCAACCCTCTCAACCTCCGAGTTGCTCAAGATCCGGGCTCCACCCTCCCGACCTCCTGGCTTCTCACTCTCCAGCCTCCAAAATGCAAACCCGCGGCCTCTCGACCTCCAAATTTCCAGCCTCCAGGCTCCACACTTCCAACCTCCCAACCTCCAGCTTCTAGTCCTCCCAACCTCCAGGCCTCCAACCTCCCAACCTCCAACCCCACTCACCAAAACAAAGAGCTTCTTATACCCGACTTTGAGGAAGCCAATCACAGCCCCTTTCCCAGCTCTGCGGGAAAGGGAAGAGAAAGGGAGGGCGTGAGGAGAGGAGGGAGAGCCGGGGAGGAAAGGAGGGAAGGAGGCAGGAGAGGGCGGGTGGGGGAAGGGGGCTGCGCCCAGTACTCACGGGTGAGCCGCGGTGTCCTTGAGCACATACATGACGTGGCGGTTGCTCTGCATGCGGGTCGCGCTGGTGATCGGGCTCGAGAGGTGCTGCGCCTGATGGACACAGGATCAGAGGGGATCCACGGCTCCCAGTTTCCCTCAAGCCGAGTCTAGATGTGCCCGTTTCTAGACTGTGAGCCCGCTGTTGGGTACGGACTGTTTCCGTGTGCTGCCGAATTGTACTTTCCAAGCGCTTAGTGCAGTGCTGTGCACACAGTAAGCGCTCAATAACTACGACTGAATGAATGAACGCGCTCCCACCCCCGCCTTGGAGCCCAGAGCCCCCCTCTCCTCTCCCGGCCCCCCAGTACCTTGGCCGACGCTTGCCCCAGTTCATCGACGACCGTCATGAGTTGCTGCTGCAGATCCACACTGTGGGGACACGGGGCATCAGGGGGTTAGGGACGATGACGTAACGCGAAGGCCTTGACGCCCCGTCTCGTTCTAGGGTTTCCATATCCTCCCCGGCCCCGCCGAGAATCACTTCGGGGTGGGGGGCGGAGGAGGATGTGATGGGGCTGGGAGAGCCAAAACGGGGACGAGGAAAGAGTCCAGGGTCCGTGGCCGGGCTGGTAAGGACTGCTCCCTGCTCCTTGGTCCGTTTCTAAGCGGAAAGTCTGTCGTGGGCAGGGAACGTGTCTACTAACTCTGCCGAACTGGGGGTCGGTCCAGTGCTCCGCGCACACTAAAGGCTCAATAAATACCACTGATGGCTTGATCCAATCCATCAATCGTATTTATTCAGCGCTTACTGTGTGCAGAGCACTGCACTAAGAGCTTGGGAAGTACAAGTTGGCAACATATAGAGACGGTCCCCACCCAACAGTGGGCTCACGGTCCTTCCCTATTCCCCAGGCCTGCCATCCCCGCGACCACTCCAACATGGGGGTCTTGGGCCCCCATCCCCACCTGGTGGGTTGGGGCTCCCGCTAAGGCCTAACCCGGGAAGGGGAGGGGACAGTCTTCGGGCGAATGCGAGGGCGGCGGGTCACCCGCCAGGACTAAACTGGAGAAGCAGCGTGGCTCGGTGGCTCTGGAGTCAGAGGTCACGGGTTCGAATCCCGGCCCCGCCGCATGTCTGCTGTGTGACCCTGGGCAAGTCACTTGAGTTCTCTGAGCCTCAGTTCCCTCATCTGGAAGATGGGGATTGACTGTGAGCCCCACATGGGACAACCTGATCACGTTATATCCGCCCCCACCCCCCGCGCGCGCGCGCGCTTAGAGCAGTGCTTTGCACATAGTGAGCGCTGAACCAATGCCGTCGTTATTGTTCAAGCCGGGGATGGGGTGAGGCTGGGGGGCAGGGGTGAAAGGTCACGCCCTCTGGCCGTGCCCCCCCCCCACCGAGGGGAATGGGGGGGTCGGGTGGGGTCACCGGGCGGGGGCTGTGGTTCCGGGTCGTCGGGCCGGGGGCCGCAGGTGCCGGTCCAGGATGGTGATCCGCTCCGGGAGCAGCGCGTCCACGTCGAACGGGAACTCCATGGCCCATTGTGCGGGGCAGGCCGCGCCGCGCCCCCCTCCCGCCCTGACGTCACTTCCGGATGCCCGCCCGCCGTATCCTAGCAACGGCCCCGGCCTCCCCCCAGCCCCCTTCCCCGCCCCCCATTCGTTCATCATCATCATCAATCGTATTTATTGAGCGCTTACTGTGTGCAGAGCACTGGACTAAGCGCTTGGGAAGTCCAAGTTGGCAACGTATAGAGCCGGTCCCTACCCAACAGTGGGCTCACAGTCTAAAAGGGGGAGACAGAGAACAAAACCAAACGTACTAACAAAATAAAAGAAATAGAATCATCATCATCATCAATTGTATTTATTGAGCGCTTACTATGTGCAGAGCACTGGACTAAGCGCTTGGGAAGTACAAATTGGCAACATACAGAGACGGTCCCTACCCAACAGTGGGCTCACAGTCTAAAAGGGGAAGACAGAGAACAAAACCAAACATACTATCAAAATAAAATAAATAGAATAGATATGTACAAGTAAAATAAATGAATAGAGTAATAAATATGTACAAACGTATATACGTATATACAGGTGCTGTGGGGAAGGGAAGGAGGTAAGATGGGGGGATGGAGGGGGGACGAGGGGGAGAGGAAGGAAGGGGCTCAGTCTGGGAAGGCCTCCTGGAGGAGGTGAGCTCTCAGCAGGGCCTTGAAGGGAGGAAGAGAGCTAGCTTGGCGGAGGGGCAGAGGGTGGGCATTCCGGGCCCGGGGGCGACGGCGGGACAGGCGAGAACGAGGTACGGGGAGGAGATTAGCAGGGGAGGAGCGGAGGGTGCGGGCTGGGCTGGAGAAGGACAGAAGGGAGGGGAGGTAGGAGGGGGCGAGGGGATGGACAGACTTGAAGCCCAGGGTGAGGAGTTTCTGCCTGATGCGCAGATTGATTGGTAGCCACTGGAGAGTTTTGAGGAGGGGAGTAACATGCCCAGAGCGTTTCTGGACAAAGATAATCCGGGCAGCAGCATGAAGTATGGATTGAAGTGGAGAGAGACACGAGGATGGGAGATCAGAGAGAAGGCTGATGCAGTAGTCCAGACGGGATAGGAGGAGAGCTTGAACGAGCATGAATTTGAATGAATGCAAATTCATTCATTTGCATGCATTCAATCGTATTTAGGGACCGTTTACTGTGTGCAGAGCACTAGACTAGACTGAACTCCTTGTCCTCCCTCCCAAACCCTGCCCTCTCCCTGACTTTCCCATCTCCGTTGACGGCACTACCATCCTTCCCGTCTCACAGGCCCGCAACCTCGGTGTCATCCTCGACTCCGCTCTCTCGTTCACCCCTCACATCCAAGCCGTCACCAAAACCTGCCGGTTTCAGCTCCGCAGCATTGCCAAGATCCGCCCTTTCCTCTCCATCCAAACCGCTCCCCTGCTCGTTCAAGCTCTCATCCTATCCCGTCTGGACTACTGCATCAGCCTCCTCTCTCATCTCCCATCCTCGTGTCTTCATACTTCATGCTGCTGCCCGGATTGTCTTTGTCCAGAAAGGCTCTGGGCATGTTACTCCCCTCCTCAAAAATCTCCAGTGGCTACCAATCAATCTGCGCATCAGGAAGAAACTCCTCACCCTGGGCTTCAAGGCTGTCCATCCTCTCGCCCCCTCCTACCTCACCTCCCTTCTGTCCTTCTCCAGCCCAGCCCGCACCCTCCACTCCTCTGCCACTAATCTCCTCACCGTTAGGCCTCGTTCTCGCCTGTTCCGCCATCGACCCCCGGCCCACGTCATCCCCAGGGCCTGGAATGGCCTCCCTCTGCCCATCTGCCAAGCTAGCTCTCTTCCTCCCTTCAAGGCCCTACTGAGAGCTCACCTCCTCCAGGAGGCCTTCCCCCTTGCCCCCCGTCTATCCCCCCCCCGTCTTACCTCCTTCCCTTCCCCACAGCACCTGTATAGATGCTTGTACATATTTATTACTCTATTTTACTTGTACATATCTATTCTATTTATTTTATTTTGTTAATATGTTTGGTTTTGTTCTCTGTCTCCCCCTTCTAGACTGTGAGCCCACTGTTGGGTAGGAACTGTCTCTATATTTTGCCAACTTGTACTTCCCAAGCGCTTAGTACAGTGCTCTGCACACAGTAAGCGCTCAATAAATACGGATTGATTGATTGATTGATTAAGCGCTAGGGAAGTCCAAGTTGGCCACATAGAAAGACAGTAATCGTATTCATTCATTCAATCGTAGTTATGGGGCACTTACTGTGTGCAGAGCACTGGACTAAGCGCTTGGGAAGTCCAGGTTGGCCACATAGAGAGATGATAATCGTATGTATTCATTCATTCAATCGTATTTATGGAGCGCTTACTGTGTGCAGACCACTGGACTAAGCGCTTGGGAAGTCCAAGTTGGCAACACATAGAGATTGTAATCGTGTATATTCATTCATTCAATCGTATTTATGGGGCGCTTACTGTATGCACAGCACTGGACTAAGCGCTTGGGAAGTCCAGGTTGGTGACATAGAGAGATGGTAATCGTATTTATTCATTCATTCAATCGTATTTATGGACCGCTTACTGTGTACAGAGCACTGGACTAAGCGCTTGGGAAGTCCAAGTTGGCGACATAGACAGTAATCGTATTTATTCATTCATTCAATCGTTCATTCATTCATTCAATCATATTTATTGAGCGTTTACTGCGTGCAGAGCACTGTACTAGGCGCTTGGGAAGAGTTGGCAACATATTCATTCATTCAATCGTATTTATTGAGCGCTTACTGTGTGCAGAGCACTGTACTAAGCGCTTGGGAAGAGTTGGCAACATATGGAGACAGTCCCTACCCAACAGCAGGCTCACAGTCTAGAAGTGCCATCATTATTATTATTACTGAGCAGTTGCTGCTTCTAGTCTAGAAGTGCCATCATTATTATTATTATTACTACTGAGCAGTTGCTGCTTCTAATAGTAATAATAATAATGGCATTTATCAAGTGTTTACTATGTGCAAAGCACTGTTCTAAGCGCTGGGGAGGTTACAAGGTGATCAGGTTGTCCCACTGGGGGCTCACGGTCTTCATCCCCATTTTCCAGATGAGGAAACTGAGGCCCAGAGAAGTGAAGTGACTTGCCCAAAGTCACACAGCTGACAACTGGCGGAGCTGGGATTTGAACCTATGACCTCTGACTCCAAAGCCCGGGCTCTTTCCACTGAGCCAGGCTGCTTCTCCTTCCCCGCCCCCCATTCATTCGATCATATTTATTGAGCGCTTACTGTGTGCAGGCCACTGTACTAAGCGCTTGGGAAGTTCAAGTTGGCAACATATAGAGATGGCCCCTACCCAACAGTGGGCTCACAGTCTAGAAGCAGCGATCGCTCAGTAATAATAATAATAATGATGGCATTTATTAAGCACTTACTATGCACCAAGCACTGTACTAAGCACTGGAGAGGTCACAAGGTGATCAGGTTGTCCCATGGGGGCGCTCACAGTCTTCATCCCCATTTTCCAGATGCGGTAACTGAGGCCCAGAGAAGTGAAGTCTTCTAGACTGTGAGCCCACTGTTGGGTAGGGACCGTCACTAGATGTTCCAACTCGTACTTCCCAAGTGGTAACTGAGGCCCAGAGAAGTGAAGTCTTCTAGACTGTAAGCCCACTATTGGGTGGGGACCGTCTCTATATGTTGCCAACTTGGACTTCCCAAGCGCTTAGTACAGTGCTCTGCACACAGTAAGCGCTCAATAAATACGATTGAATGAAGTGGCTTGCCCAAAGTCACACAGCTGACACTTGGTGGAGCCGGAATTTGAACCCATGACCCGTGACTCCAGAGCCCGAGCTCTTTCCACTGAGGGAAGAGCACCGTGCAGCCCTGGCAACGAAGGAGGACACAGAGCAGGGGAGGTGGACAGAGGTTTTATTCAGGCGAGTTGGTGCCACACACCCCCTTCCCGCCCACCCCTCCCCTCTTCGGGACCTGGGCCGGCCCATCTCTCCTGCCACTCGTCCTGTTGGACTCGTCCAAGCGCTCAGTACAGTGCTCCGTCCACAGTAAGCACTCGAGCGGGAGAGACGGCCAAGCGGGCCGTGTGAGCGTGGGAGGGGGGCTCCTGGGTCCGACCGCCCCGGAGGGGCGTCTCCCGTATCCTCGAGCCCCTTCTAGGCTCCTGCGCTCCTGGGTTCCTCTTCCCCCACAACAGGGGCCGCGGCGGGCCGGGGGACTTGGGGCATCCTCTCGGGCGGAGGCCCGCTCTCCTCCCGCAGATAGCCGCGGTACAGCCGGCGCATCCGGGCCATCTCTTTGTCGGACGGGTGCTGCCAGGCGTACCAGGGGTACCAGGGGGTGCCCGCCGCCAGCGCCGGCCCCGGGGGAGTGCGCGTCACGGCTCCGTGCTGGTTGCTGAAGTCCGCGTCCCGCAGGTCGGCCACGGGGATGTGGAAGGGCAGGAGGCCTGGGGGGGAGGGGAGCAGGGGGAAGGAGGTGAGGAGCAGTGCTGGTGGTAGAGTGGTTAGCATAGCTGCCTTCCAAGCAGTTGCCCCGGGTTCGATTCCTGGCCATCGCGGGAGTTATATTTCCCCTTCTAGACTGTGAGCCCACTGTTGGGTAGGGACCGTCCCTCTATGTTGCCAACTTGTACTTCCCAAGCGCTTAGTACAGTGCTCTGCACACAGTAAGCGCTCAATAAATACGATTGAATCAAAGGAGGAAGGGGAAACTCACCCCAGATGGGGATGGAGACCATCAGTACCAGACTTCAACCCAACTCCTTTCGTCGGCGACCCCTCCCACCTCACCCCTATTTTTCCCGGTGCTTTCTCTAACCCTTTGACCCTCCCTCCCTCCACTTCGTCTCACTCTCTCTGTCCTTCAGTCTTAAGCTCGATATGGGCAGGGAACGTGCCCAAGCACATAGGAAGGTGCTCTGCACACAGTAAGCGCTCAATATTAATAAAATGCTATTGATTGATTGATCTATTGATCCTCCCAGACGTAAGGCAGCCCCTGCAGTCCGCGTTTCCCTCCGGGGAGAATCAGTGCCCCGGCGGCGTGGTTTTGTCTCCCTGGCGCTTCTGTCGCTAGGGTGGGTTTCGGTACCGGGCCCACCCTCCCACCTGAGGTGGACAGGCCCTGTGGACATTCGGCAGCTCGAGGGACCATGCCTTCTTACTCCAGGACACTCTTCCAAGAGCTTAGCACGGTGCTGTGACTGCGCTAAAACACCACTACCTGATTAGCTTCCTGCTCGGGGGCAGGCTCAGATGACCTCTCCAAGTCCCACCCGGTTCCAGTCCTCCCGCGCCCCATTCCCGGCCCGCGGGGGCTCCGGTCCGGACTCCCCTGCCTCCCGCCAGTGGTGCGACCCCGCCGCCTCGCCCGGGCTCCCGGCCGCGGTCCCATCCGGAAGCACCGCGGCTCAGTGGAAAGAGCCCGGGCTTTGGAGTCAGAGGTCATGGGTTCAAATCCCGGCTCTGCCGACTGTCAGCTGTGTGACTTTGGGCAAGTCACACTTAACTTCTCTGTGCCTCAGTTCCCCCATCTGTAAAATGGGGATTGAGACTGTGAGCCCCCCGTGGGACAATCTGATCACCTTGTAACCTCCCCAGCGCTTAGAACAGTGCTTTGCACATAGTATGCGCTTAATAAATGCCATTATTATTATTATTATTATTCTCACCGTGGTCCCTCGCTTGCCTGATGGCCTGGGTCAGCTTCTTGTGCTGCTTCATGCAGACCCCTGCAGGAGGGACGGAACGCAACGGAGCTGGGGGGGGGGGACACGGAGACATACAGAGGCAGAGAGGAGAGAACAGACGGGAGACAGAGAGGCGGAGGGGAAAAGGAGAGAGGGAGAGAGAAAAAGAGCCGAGCCGCAGGACCAGTGTCTAGCCCCGACCCCAAGCCCTGACCAGCTGGGCCCACTAGACTGGAAGCTCCTCGGGGGCCGCAACCGCGTCTGCCGACTATTGTATTGTGCTCTCCCAAATGCTTAGTACAGGGCCCTGCACACAGTATGCATCCAACAGATACCGCGGCTTGACGGATGCTGGGCGGAACCCCCTCTTCTGAGTAGCGGGATGGAAGGTTTGCCTATCCTGACTCCCTCAGAAACGAGGTACTGAGGGGACAAAAGGGCTTTTAAGGCCTTAGGACTAAGGCGCCAGCAGACCCGTACGGATGGGGGAGAACAAGGAAGCGGTGCAGCCTAGGGGAAAGAGCCCAGGCCTGGCAATCAGAGGATCTGGATTCTCACCCTGACTCCGCCACTATAGTCTGCTGTGAGAGCTCGGGCAAATCGCTTCACTTCTCTGGGCCTCCGTTCCCTCCTCTGTAAAACTGGGATTAAGATACTGAGTCCCGTGTGGGACACGGACTACGTCCAACCTAGTTATCTTGCATTCATCCCAGGGCTTGATACCGTGCCTGGTACATAGGAAGCGCTTAACAAATACCATACACAAAAGAGAAATGGGGGGCAGGGGCGGAGGGAGGAGGAGGAGCGGGAGAGAGGGAGGGCAGGACCTAACAGGGTGGGATTTCCCAGGAGACCTATCCATTAATCAACAGTAACGACTGAGCACTTACTGCGTGCACGGCACCCTAGTAAGCATTTGGAAAAGTAATTACAGTACTCGTTAAGCGATTACTATGTGCCATGCATTCTACCAAGCGCTGGGGGAGATGCAGCACAATACAACAGAGTTGCCTGACCCAATTCCCGCCCACAAGGAGCTTACGGTCTACAGGGGTAGACGGACATTAAAATAAATAACAGAGAGGGAAAATAGCAGAGCGTAGGGATTCATTCATTCATTCAGTCGTATTTATTGAGCGCTTACTGTACTAAGCGCTTGGGAAGTACAAGTCGGCAACATATAGAGACGGTCCCTACCCAACATCGGGCTCACAGTCTAGAAAGGGGGGGGACAGACAACAAAACAAAACATGCAGACAGGTGTCAGAAGCGCCAGAATAGAATTATAGCTATAGGATAGGGAGGTAAGTGCCGTGCCGTGCAGAGTCTCGAAGTGCTTAAGGGGGACACGGCCAAGAGCGTAGTTGATGCAGAAGGGTAATAAAGGGCTTAATCAGGCAAGTCTTCTTGGAGATTTGATTTCAGGAGGGTTTTGAAGGTGGGGAGAGTGGTGGAGTGTTGGGTGTGAAGGGGCCAGAGAGATGAAGTGGGCGAGGGGTCGGCACTGAGACAGATGAGATCGAGGTATAGGCGGTGTGACAGCAGCCAAGTGCTGCGTTGTCATAGGAGAGCAGAGAGATGAGGTAGGAGGGGTCAAGTTCTTTAAAGCCAACGGTGAGGAGTTTCTTTTTGATGCGGAGGTGGCTGGGCAACTGCTGGCGGGTCTTGAGGAGTGGGGAGCCATGGACTGAATGGGTTTTTAGAAAAATGATCCGGGTAGCAGAGCGAACTGTGGACTGGAGTGGGGAGAGACAGGAGGCAGGGAGGTCACCGAGGAAGCTGATGCGGGAGTCAAGGTGGAAAGCAGGTGCTTGGATTAACGTGGTCACATGATTTTAGGAGGGTTTTGAAGACGGGGAGAGCGGTGGACCGTCGGACACGCAGAGGGAAGGAGTTCCGGGTCCGAGGAGGGACGCGGGCGAGGGGTCGGCGGCAATGAGAACGCCGAGATCAAGGTCCAGGGAGTAGTGGGTGGGGCTGGGACGAGCCAGGGGCCGGGGATTTCCTGGTCGGGGGGCCAAGGGGGATGGTCTCACCTGTGTGGGGGGCGTGGAAGATGACTCCCGTGTGCTCACAGATAAACTGCTCCAGGAGCTTCACGTTCTGTAGGGGAGGGAGAGGAGGAAGTGAGAGGTCGAGGAGGAGCAGAGGGAGGGAAGGGGCGGTCGGCAACCTAGACTCGCCCTGGAGAAGGTGTGGCGGTGGAAGTTCGCCGTCCGGGTGGGTGGGGAGGAGGGACCCAGGGCGGACCCCCAGGGGAAGGGCTTTGCCAAGCAGCAGGGCCGGGGGTACTCACCCTGTAGTCCACAAGCAGTTTCTGGTCCCGGCAGATGGGGCAGGGGTTCCCGGCAACCTTGTCCCCGCGCTGAGGGGGCGGCAGGAGAGGGTCAATCCGGTCCGGCCGGGCCCGGCCCCCTCCTCCCGCCCCATCCCACCGGGCATTCGGGCGGCCCCGCTCCCGCCTCTCCCCCACGGCCCGGGCCCCGCTCCCGCCTCTCCCCGCAAGCCTGGGCCCCGCTCCCGCCTGCCCCCACGGCACTCACGATGCACGTCTTGCGGGTGCGCTGCGGCGGGATCCCACCCTTGTGGTTGCGGCGGTAGTTGGCCCAGACGGGGCGGGAGCCGTAGCGGGCCAGGTACTCTGGGGGTGGGGTGGGACCATGAGCCCCCGGGGCCCGGCGGACGCGAGGGGGTCCTTCCCCTCCTTCCCATTCCAGACGATCCAAACTTTAGGGTCCCTGGGCACCACCCTATCCTCCCTCCGAGTCGAGTCTGCCACCAGGCACGACCAGGCTCTGGGAACCCACCCTTCCCTCGGCTCCTCCCGCCCTACCCCTGGCCTCTCCCCAACTCAGCTTGCCCTCTGTGGTCTTCCTTAAGTACTTAGCAGTTCCCAAGGTAATTGGTGGGGTTCAATCTAAGCAGACCATACGTTCTCTGTCCCCGGAGGGCTTCATGGTCTGTGTGTGAGTTGGAGGAGAGGTAGGTATTTTATCCCCACTCTACAGTGACGTAACCAAGGCACACAGAAGTAAAGTAACTTGCCCAAGGTCACTCGGCTACTCCCAGGCTCATGCTCTTTCCACTAGGCCATGCTATTCCTGCCCTAAGTCCCCCCCTTTTTTTAAAAAAAAAGTGACATTTGTTATCGATAATAGTAACTGTAGTATTTGTGAAACACTCGTTATGTACTAATAGTAATAATAATAATGATGGCATTTATTAAGCGCTTACTATGTGCAAAGCACTGTTCTAAGCGCCGAGGAGGTTACAAGGTGATCAGGTTGTCCCACATGGGGCTCACGGTCTTCATGCCCATTTTCCAGATGAGGGAAGTGAGGCCCAGAGAAGTGAAGCGACTTGCCCAAAGTCACAGAGCTGACAAGTGGCGGAGCCGGGATTTGAACCGCTGACCTCTGACTCCAAAGCCTGGGCTCTTTCCACAGAGCCACCAGGCACTATGTTAAGCGCTGGGGTAGAGAGAAGCTAATCAGACTGGATACAGTCCATGTCGACTCACAGTCATCGCCCCCATTTTACAGCTGGAAGTTCGAGGCCCAGAGAAGTGAAGTGACTTGCCCAAGGTCACATATAGCAGGCAAGTGGCAGGCCTGGGATTAGAAGCCAGGTGTCTGGCTCCCAGGCCACGCTGCTTCTCCTTCCTCCTTCCATGGGCTACCTCCATACCTTCCCCGAACCACTGGCCTCAGTGATACCTTCTGTCTCCAGATACTCCCAAGGGGCATCCTTGAATGGAGAAATGCGTTCAGTGCTGGGGGAGGCTTCTTTCTTCGCGGGGGCTTCGGTACAGAAGGCCCGGGGAGCAGCCTGCACAGGTGAGAAAACGTAGAGCTGACCGATCGGTCAAGTCTTTACTTGGGGTTTTTGTGGAGTGTTTACCACGTGCGAAACGCTGGGGTGGAGACAAGACAATCGGGCAGGACACAGTCCCTATCCCACGCGGGGCTCACAGTCGAAGGGGAAGCACGGGGATTGAATCCCCATGTCACAGGTGAGGAAACCGAGGCCCAGAGAAGTGAGATGACGGGCCCAGGGTTTTGCGTCGGGCGAGTGGCAGAGCCGGGATTAGAATCCCAGTCCCCTGATTCCCAGACTCGTGCTTTATCCACAAGGCCACACTGCTTTTTGGGTGGGTTTGGTCCCCTAAGTAGGCGCGATCCCCGTCCCCAAGGCACTCACGCTCATAGTGAGAGCTGTCAACCTCTAATCAATCAATCGAGGGTATTTATTGAGCACTTACTGTGTGCAGAGCACTGGACTAAGCGCTTGGGAGATTCTAGACTGCTTTGGTTGTTTTAAAAATGGTATTTGTTAAGCGCTTACTATGTGCCAGGCCCCGTTCTAAGTGCTGGGGTACATTCAAGGCCATCAGGTTGGACACAGTCCGTGTCCCACACTGGGGCTCCAAGTCGCAATCCCCATCATCATCATCATCATCAATCGTATTTATTGAGCGCTTACTGTGTGCAGAGCACTGGACTAAGCGCTTGGGAAGTACAAATTGGCAACATATAGAGACAGTCCCTACCCAACAGTGGGCTCACAGTCTAAAAGGGGGAGACAGAGAACAAAACCAAACATACTAAGAAAATAAAATAGAGTAGATTTGTACAAAGAAAATAAATAAATAAATAGAGTAATAAATATGTACAAACATATATACGTATATACAGGTGCTGTGGGGAAGGGAAGGAGGTAAGATGGGGGATGGAGAGGGGGGCGAGGGGGAGAGGAAGTAAGGGGCTCAGTCTGGGAAGGCCTCCTGGAGGAGGTGAGCTCTCAGTAGGGCCTTGAAGGGAGGAAGAGAGCTAGCTTGGCGGATGGGCAGAGGGATTGGGGGCATTCCAGGCCCGGGGGAGGACGTGGGCCGGGGGTCGATGGCGAGACAGGCGAGAACGAGGTACGGTGAGGAGATTAGCGGCGGAGGAGCGGAGGGTGCGGGCTGGGCTGGAGAAGGAGAGAAGGGAGGTGAGGTAGGAGGGGGCGAGGGGATGGACAGCCTTGAAGCCCAGGGTGAGGAGTTTCTGCCTGATGCGCAGACTGATTGGAAGCCACTGGAGATTTTTGAGGAGGGGAGTGATATGCCCAGAGCGTTTCTGGACAAAGATAATCCGGGCAGCGGCATGAAGTATGGATTGAAGTGGAGAGAGACACGAGGATGGGAGATGAGAGAGAAGGCTGATGCAGTAGTCCAGACGGGATAGGATGAGAGCTTGAATGAGCAGGGTAGCGGTTGGGATGGAGAGGAAAGGGCGGATCTTGGCAATGTTGTGGAGCTGAGACCGGCAGGTTTTGGTGACGGCTTGGATGTGAGGGGTGAATGAGAGAGCGGACTCGAGTAACCCCATGTTACGGTCGGGGTAACCGAGGCACAGAGAAGCGCCTTGCCCAAGGTCACACGGCAGACAAGTGGCGGAGCCAGGGCTAGGACCCGAACCCTTCTGATTCCTGGTCCCGCGCTCTGTCCGTTAGGCCACGAACTCTGCTGTACTCTCCCCAGGGCTCAGTACAGTGGTCTGCGCATGGCAACCAACCATCAGAGCAGCGTGGCTCAGTGGAAAGAGCCCGGGCTTTGAAGTCAGGGGTCTTGGGTTCAAATCCCGGCTCTGCCAATTGCCAGCTGTGTGACTCTGGGCAAGTCACTTCACTTCTCTGTGCCTCAGTTCCCTCATCTGTAAAATGGGGATTAAGACTGTGAGCCCCACGTGGGGCAACCTGATCACCTCGTAACCTCCCCAGCGCTTAGAACATTGCTTGGCACCTAGTAAGCGCTTAATAAATGCCATTATCATTACTATCAGAGGGCTGGTCTGGACAGGCAGAAGGGATTTACAAAGAGCGATATCCATCTTGCCCATCCACCCCACACATAACCCACTTCTGAAGGATGTGGGAGGCCCAGTGGGGTCAAAGTAGTGGGCAGGTGCGGTGGGGGAAAGAGTGGAGGATGAGGGGCCGGGGAGGGGAGCAAGACTGTTTAGTCACCAGGGTCACAATCAGCACGGCCAAGTATTTACTGGGCGCACGCAGGGTGTTGGGGGAGCGGGCGACAGTAATTCATTCAGTCGCATTTATTGAACGCTTACTGTATGCAGAGCACTGTGCTAAGCGCTTGGAAAGTACAAATCGGCACCAGATAGGGACGGTCCCTACCCAACAACGGGCTCACGGTCTAGAAGGGCGAGACGGACGACAAAACAGGTAGACAGGTGTCGCAACCATCAGAATAAACAGAGTTGTAGCTACATACACATCCGGAGAAGTTGGGGGGGGGGGGGGGGGGGGGGAGTCACCGGGCACCCGAAACCTGCCCCGGGTCCCTGAGTCACAGAAGCCACCGGGGCCCATCAAAGGGAGGAAGGACGCGAGGCTTCGAGTGAGTCCCCACGCTCTGATCAAAGGCCTCCCTCCATCCCTCCATCCCTCCATCCACCCATCCATCACCTGTCGGGTGATGACGGCCACCTCCTCGCTCTCCCTCTCGGCCCCCCCCCTGCCCCCCATTTCCGGGAGTGGCCGCGGTAGCCGGCAGCCCCTGGGACCTTTTCCAGGGGGTGAGTACCCGAGGCTGGGGGGGGGGGGGGGGGAGCAGGACCCGCTAGGGGAGGGAGGCCCGGCTGCGGAAAAAGGCCGGGCGCCTGGGGGCCCGGGACGGTGCCATCATCAATCGTATTTAGTGAGCGCTTACTACGTGCAGAGCACTGTACTAAGCGCTTGCCACCCCCTCGCCCTCCGCCCGCCCCGGCCGGGCAGAGTGCCCACCCCGGTTGCCACGGCAACGGCGCAGCGAGGGACGGGGGTCCGCCGCATCCCGTTGCCATGGTAACAGGGGCGGGGGGAGGGGGGTCTTCCTCCCCCCCGCCCCCCACCGCCCCAAGGGTCCGGCCCGGGGCTTTGCCGGGTGGTCCACGCCGGCCGAGGGAAAGGGGGGAGGCAGAGGGAGGGGAATTACCTGGGCCGGGGAAGCCCCCCGGAGGGGCGCGAGGACCCGCAGGCCCCTCAGCAGCGTGGCTACCACAGAGGCCGCCATCTTGGCGGACGGGAGGGGCGGGGCCGGGACGAGGGCGAGGAGGGGGCCGCCGCGCATGCGTCAAGAAGGCGAGGCAGCCGCACTGCGGCACGTGGCCGCGCGCGGACGCGTCGAAGGGAGGGGGCGGGGCGAAGAAGGGCGGCCTCACAATTCCAACTGCGTCACCACCGAACCACGACGAGAAATCGCCCCCCGCCCGGCCTGATCGCCACGTTCCTCAGGTGCAGCGCGATCCCCCTCCGTGCTAATAATTTTCAGAGAGATTTCGGCCCGGGGGGGGGGGGGAGAGACTCCCCAAGGCGCATGCGCCCCTCCGCCCCGCCCAACCGAAAGGAAGGCCGGGGAGGGGGGGGGCGGAGCGAGGGGCCGCTCCCGCCAATCGGGGACGCGCGTCGGCAGGGTGGGGGCGAGGGCGGAGGAGGTGGGGGAGGGGCGCCGGCGGGCGAAGACGCTGGCGTCGAGGACAGCCAATCACCGCGCGGAGGGCGGGTGCGGCCGGCCAATGGGCGCGCGCCTCGCGGACGAAGGCCCGAGGAAGTGGGCGGGGGAAAGGGGGTCTCGCGGCGCGCTCGTGAGCAGGGCGGGGCCGGCCTATATAAGCCGCGGCCGGGGCGGTTGGCCGCCGTTGTGGGGTTCGTTTGGTGGTAAGTGTTTGGTGCAGTGGTGGTGGTAGCGGGAGGGAGAGATCGCGGGCAGAAACGCCTTTATAGGCCTCACTCTCATGGTTTGTTTCACGGTGTGGGCGGGGGCTCGGGACAGCTGCCCCCTACGTGGGGGAAAGTGGAGGGGGCGAAAGCGAAAAAGGGGGCTCAGCGACCGGACCAGTCGGCCACGTAATGACCGTCTCATCTCCCTTTTCTCCTTCCCCTTGTTTTCCCCTCATCCCAGGTGTGAATTTCTTCGGAGGAGAGAGAGAGAGACCGCCCGTAAGGGAAATACGCGAATAACCGCCACAAGAAGAGCAGCCCCACCCTTAACCTAAGGATCCTGAGGTTGCTGGAAGCAGCACCCACCAACCCAACCACTTGTATCTTATTACATCTTCCTCCCGACCCATCCTTCCCCCACGAGCCCACGTTGCTTGGGACCCAAATCTGTGGCCGAAGGACCATCACCACAAAAACCTCTCATACTCATACTCACCAACCAACCTTACCCTCAAAAAAGCCCCCAAACCCCTCCCTGCGTCCGATCTAGTTTTGTTTTTCCTCCCATTCAAGACTTTTTGGCTTCCCAACTTCCCCCCCGACCCCCGTCGAAGTGGGGTGGGGAGATGAATCCTGAATTGGCTTTGTTTTTCAAGAGGCTCTTTGACCCCTGAGACCCCTTCAAGTAACTTGAGTTTTGGGTTTTAGTTGGTTTTTCTGTTTATTTTTTTCTTTTTATTCCTCAAATCCTACCCACCCACCCCCACATCCCGATCCCGAGGTGCTGGCGTCGCAAAAAAATTGGATAGTAAGTGTCGAATTTTCCAAGCCAGCCTTACAACAAAGAAATCTTCCTTTCCCATTGTGAAACCAAAAACGTAATCAGAGGAAGAAATGCGATCTTAGACCAAAAGACAGGTTGGACAGAGCCGACCCCTATCGGGTCCTTTAAGGTCTCCAGGGGAAATTAAGCAAAAATAGGACCTATTAGGTCGACGGGTCTTGTACCTTCTCCCCTGCCAGCCCCCTCTTCCCTGTCCAGGCGCAGGCTCGGAGAGGGTCGGGAGCTTTTACAGTGAGGCTCCTAATGGTTAACCCTTGGAAATCCAGCCAAATTTTCAGACTGCCAATGACCTAGGAGTGCGAGCTCTTTCGATAAGGAGGACGGGTCATCTAACTCCGGATCCCAGCAGTCTTTTTGAAAGGGTTAATGAGCTCACATACAAAAGATGGTGGATCTTGTGGCCTAAAGTCCCACTTCTTTGTGTGTGAGACAAACAGGTGCGCCTTTGAAATCGCCAGATGAATGAGCAATCTGTACATAAAGATTGCAGGGTAAGGAGTTATGCAGAGAAAAGTGTTGGAGCCTACCTATGAGTTTGGAGGGGGAAAGTGTTCATCTTTTTGATTCGAATGTAAATTGCTTTGACGTCTATATTTGTGTGCTTGACATAGGTGGCAATCTAGAAATAAAGATTGCAGGTTAAGTCGGCATAAAAACAGGGCCAATTCACCCCAAACGATAGGTGGAAAGGTAAAGAATGTCTTGTAATTTTTGAAGATTTACTTTAGGAGCAAAAGTTGGTGATGACGTTTACTTGATTTTTTTTAGCGGGGGGCGGGGAGAGTTGCAGGGGTGGAAAGTGAAGAAAAATGGGATGGGGAAGTGTAATTTCTTTTAACGGCCATTTAGTACCATTGAATGCTAGATTTCTAAAATTTTGTGTCGTTTAAAGGAGTTTTTTTCTTCCCTGCTTCAATATGGCGACTTTTCCTTATCCTTTTGTCTTTTCCAAGCGGCTTTTGCAGGTTGTCTATGCCTTTTTCTCCCGTACTCTTCCCTCCCCCCTTGTTGGGAGGGGGTCCGACCACCCCCATTACAGGGCAAAAAGGAGGTGGGGGCGGATGGACTTTCGGCATTTTGATCCTCTCCTGCAAATTCCGACCGTCCCCCCCTCCCCCGACCCGTCCTCCACCAGGGGAAACCGGACTCTCTACTTCATTTTTTTCCCCAAACCTTTATTTTCCCGCCTCCAAACAGGTGTAGGACGTTTCGGTGTGCGGGGCTGCTGTTAAGCGGGGGCGGGGGGGGGGTGTCTCTGCCATGTAACTTGGCTCCGGGCCCTGCCCGCCCGTGCCGGTGCCGCTCGGTGCTTGGCCCCGGCCCTCGCCCCCGCCGCGCCTTCTCCGTCCGCCCTCCCTTCCCCCTTCTCGAGGGAAGCTTCCCCCTCCATCTTCTCCGCCACAAAATGGCGGCGCCGCTTGTCTTTGTTGTTTCCGTGGGCCGGGGTCCCCGCCCCGGCCGGCGGGAGCAGAGGGCGCCGGGGAGGCCTGGGACGGCGACGTCACCTGCCGCCCCGCCCACCCCCACCCCTCACGGACCACTTCTCTTCCACCCCCACCACCCAGGACCTGCTCCCCAACCCCACAAACACCCCCACCACCCCGCCACACACACACACACGATCTGGCCTGCCCAGATGCACCCCAAACCACGGGTGGGGGCGGGCGCTGGAGGCCTCTCCTCCCCCAGCCCCTGTGGAGAAGTCTGGTTATGCTGCCTCCTCCTCTTCCTCCCCCTTCTTGTTCTGGGGGCCCACAAATCAGGCGGGACCAGGGAGTCCTCCAGCAGGAAAAGCCAACTTCAAAATGGGACTCCTCCCCACTAGGCTGCATAGAGCCAAGTGGGGGGCTTACAGAGACCCAAATATGTATGTGGGCAGTTAGCCTCTGTAATGGAGGGGTGGGAAGTGACTTCCTCCCATAACCCCCCATCCTCTTTCTCTCCCTGCACGTCCCTCCCCACCTACCAAGTCACAGTTTGGGGTACAGTGTGTTGGGTGCTGCAACTCACCCTGCAGTTGCTTAGCTGCTGTACACTACTAGGATGAGAAGTGAATCTGTAGGAAAAAGGCGGCAGTTGGTATTCTCAACCTAAGGCAGGGGAAATCAAGCTGCATTTTCTGGTAAGCAAACCTTTCTGGTATTAATTACATTGCACAACCTTCATTTCTTATTTTCTGAAGAACGCCTTTGCTTTGCTTTTTTTTTCCTTCTCCCCCTCCCCAACACCCAGTCTATAAACCTTAGTAGAATAGTTAAGTGTCCATTTCCAGTTCATGCAATGCATGTGAGAGCTGAGCTCTTCCACCTGGCTGGTTTTCCATTTTTCTCTTCTTTTTTAAAATTATTTTCCTGCACGTCAGTTCTTTATCCACCTGCTCCAAAACTGTTCAGTTTTACCATTCCTGTGGTTCTAGGACCTGGATTGGCCAGTACCAAACTTTTGAAGACGGCTTCAAGTCTCCCAGCTAGCACCTTGACACCTTGCTTGAAGTGAGGTCCCCCGCCAGAGCTCTTTTTGAGAGAGGCAGCGTGTCTCAGTGGAAAGAGTGTGAGCTTGGGAGTCAGAGATCATGGGTTCAAATTCCAGCTCTGCTGCTTGTCAGCTGTGTGACTTTGGGCAAATCACTGCTGTCTGCCTCAGGTACCTCATCTGTAAAATGGGGATTAAGACTGTGAGCCCCACGTGGGACAGTCTAATCACCTTGTATCCTCCCCAGTGCTCGGAACAGTGCTTTGCACATAGTAAGCATTTAACAAATGCCATCATTCTTGTAGACTCATTCCTGTTGTGGGGGTGGGCAAGGGGAATGCCAGGCTTGGATCCTGGGATCTCCCCCATCCCCTCCAAAATTACATGATCTGAGTCAGAGAGTATAGTCAGTGGATATGGGGCATTAGAGTCACTGTGGGCACCTTAGTCAAGGAGAATCTAGCCCTCTGCCCTGGTTGGTGTGCTGTTAGCCCCTTTTGGCTACCTAGTTTCCCTTGGGTGTTGGCATCTCCACCCTCCCTGTTTCAACCTGAAGCTGAGCCAGAGTAGGGGAAAGGGTGAGATTCTCTTCCCTCCCCTGCTACATTCTGCCTCTCAGTGTTTAGGGAATTGGGAGTTTAACATTAAAGAAATGGACCAGTCCCAAGAGGAGGACTACTGAGCCCTTAGCAATAGCTTGGGCTGGGGAGGGGGGTAGCCGGCAAGACTTGGCATTGGCTGTGAGTGACTCTGACCCCTGTGATCCCAGGAGGGGGAGGGGCTGGGTGGGCCTCTTCCCATCCATTCTTCGCCATCCTGTTAGTTGGGCAAGCTCACTTTTGGCCCTTTGAACTGTCTTGGGTCAGAGTGGGGTTGTGTCCCTCTCTTAGGGTCTGTCGTTTGTGATTAAATGTCTTGGCAGGTTGGAGAAAGGGGATTTAGAAGATCACCAGCGACCCTTGAATCAATGTGTTATTTTTTGAGCACTTAAAACTGTGTACAGAGCCCTGGGGGCTAAATGCCAGGCTGCAGGCCTGCCTGGTGGTGCCTTGGAATTCTCTGTTTGAAGTATTTCTCCATCTTTTGTTTAGTTTCCAGTAGGGGTCCTTGTCTGTGTTCTTTGTTTCTCTGAGTAGATCCTCAGTGAATCACCTCCTCCAGCCCTTCCTGCCCTAAAGGTGGGGCTGGGCCAGTCCAGGAATGAGTTGTCTTCTTCCTCTATGATAGGAAGCAGCTTTTGACCTCTCACTTCTGCCTCAGAGGGTTGTCTGCCCTGACCCCTATACCCCCCATCAGCAGCACACCTGCTGCTTGCTGCCTCGAGCTCTCTAGAAGAGCCACCTGTGTGGGTCTAGGAGCAGTGCACCGCCCTGAGAAAATCACTCCCAATCTGTCAATCCTTATTTATTGTGCGCTTGCTGGGTGCAGAGACCTGTACTAAGCACTTGGATGAGGACCATCCAACAATTGGTAGACAGGTTCCCTGCCCATCTAGCAGTCTAGATGGGGCCCAAACTGAGCGGGGGCTTGGGGTAGATTCTGGTTTGGTCTCTGCTTTCCAGGGGACTGGACAGCGTCTCTCCCCCTCCATGGCATCAAACTTTGTTTTCCCTTGAGTTTGGGTGGAGGGCCTGGGGGCCCGTCATCCAGAAAAACTAAACACCTCCCCTACCTTTCGGGAGCTTAGAATCCCTTCACATGCCAGGTGATTTCCGCGCTCCTCCACCCTCTCCGGGGCTGTTCCAAATCCCACTACTGGCGATGCCTGCATGTCTGTTTTTCACAGCCCCCTCCCTTTGTCTCTCCCAGGTTGCCCAAATGGGTGTCTGCTTCCATTGCCTCAGTGTGAGCCTTGCTCAGGCACCTCCCGGTGGGGAAATCTTCCCTGTCCAGCAGTGATCCCTGGAGTTGGGGGGCTTCCGCCAGCCAGGACCCCAAGAGTCTCCCTTACCCTGAACCTCTAGGGGCCAGTCCTAAAATCGTATCTTCCCTGGCCTGTTTGTATCACTCGTCTCTGTGCCAGTGGGCAGCTAGGCTGGGTCATGGCCCACCTTTCCTTGAGCCTCTGGGCTTGTACTGACTTGCAACCCGTGCTGCAGCTGGATTTACTAGGGCATTCTGAGGCAGGCGAGGATGGGTGGGGTGGGGCAAACACCTGCACTTCCTTTCCTGTTATTTTTCTTTTATGGCACTTGTTAGGTGCCAGTCATGTGCCAAATACTGTTCTAAGCACAGTCATGTTGAACACTGTTTCTGCACCATATGGAACTCATAATCTTCAGTAAGAGTAAGATTTAATCCCCATTTTACAGATGAGGAACTGGAGGCTTGGTGAAGGGAAGTGAGTTGCCCAAGGTCATGCAGCAGACAAGTAGCAGAGTTGGGATGAGAACCCTGGTGCCCTGACTTCTAGGCCCGGGTTCTTCCCAGTAAGCTGCGTGGCCTCTCAATGTGGCAGGCCAAGATCCCAGGGGGGCAGCTGAATGGGGTCCAGGTGACCTTCCATTCTTCACTCTCCAAAGGCAAGGTCTCAAGGGGACAACTCCCTCCCAACCTGCGGGTGCCTCAGTTCCCAGCAGGTGTGAAAATATGGCCTCTCTCCTGTTGGCATAGGACAGTTGAATGGCCATGAAGCCTTGTGATGTTTTTGTCATGGGCGTCGGCTGCATCCAACTCTGGACCTGTTGCCACCCCGGCTGCAAGCCAAAGAGCTTTGCTCTGGTGTCCTAAATTTGTTTACCCCACCTCCTTAATCCCCCCACAAGCAATACCTGTGCAGATATGAGGGGGAGCTGGGCGGTGGGGGCGTAGGCTGTCTTGGAGCAGTACTTCTCAGGACCTCGGGTCTGTCCCCAGCTCCAATCCACAGGCCCCATGGGTTCCCCCAAGGAAGATGTGGGTAGGCAGTATATGCTGGGGCACCCCTGATTTTGGCTTGGTCCCCACTCAGCTCTTCCCCCACTGAGTTCCCATCTCGAAGATGTTTTTCTCCTTTAGCGCTCCCCCCGCACCACTTCTGGATCCCTGAGTCCCCCAGAGATCCAGGTGAGGTCCAGAGCAGGCCACTGGCACCACCGCTTCTCCCACTGGGGTCCTTCTGCTGGCATGCTCCCTTGGCTTCTGCCCCACAAAGGGTATTTTTTTTAATGCATTTCTTAAGCTCTTAGTATGTGCCAGTCACTGTGCTAAGTGCTGGGGTAGATAAAAGATAATCTGGTGGGACACAGTCCATGTCCCACTTGGGGCTTCTTTCTACCTAGTTTGGGAGTTCCATGTGGGACATGATGGTCTTGTATCTCCCCCAGCATTTGGTACAGCACTTGACACCTAGTGAGCTCTTCAACAAGTACCATATTAAGAGTAAGAAGAAACTCCCAGGGACTTGGTGGTGATAGGTGGTGTTGTGTGCAAGGAGGAAGGCCCCATAGGCCCCACAAGCCCTGTAGGCCTTGGAGCCCAGAGCTCTCTGATTGCTTTCCTCTTCTTCCTACATCTCGAGAGGCTTTGCTGGGAATGAAGTCTGGTTGGCTTCATTGCGGACCAGTGGGCCTGGCCCTTACCACTGCCATGTCTGCCTCAGTTGGCCCAGTTGGAAGCAGAGCAAGGCACTCTGGCCTTGGCCTGCCCCACTGGCCTCCAGGCTGGTCTTGCCAGCTCTGCCTCTCTGCCTCCCGTCCCTCCACATGACAGCCACATCAGAGTTCAGTTCCCTAGGCTGGGGCTGGGCACTCTACAACCTCAACCCCTGAGGGCTTGCTGTGTGCATCTTCCTGGGCAGACCCGGACACTTGCCCAGGGTCCTTGCCATGCCCCTTGGCCTAGCCCAACCCAAACCTGGGACAGTGCCCCAGGATGACCACCTGTCATCTTCACCACTCCTTTCACGCCTTGCAGGCCGGTCTTGGTGTTGAGGCATTGTCTGTCATATGACAAATTCTCTGGGGGATGGGAAAGGTGGGGAATGGGCCCTTAGCTGGAGTGGGCCTGTGGCCTCCTGCTGTCACCGAGACCAGATTTTCTGGAGTTGGGATGTACCCACCCGGCCCTCCCATATGTGGAGACTGAGCTGGCGTGGGAGGTCCCGGCTTCAGAAGCTCAGAGCAAGTCTTGGTTCTGCCATGGAGACTTGGTCCTGCAGGGGCTCCTGACCCCTCTGTGTGGGTCACAAGTGGATTGTCCTGAGCCAGGGAATCTGAAGCCCCCAACAACAAACTGAGGGGCCAGCTCACAAAGGCTTGGGACCGCCCTCTACCTTTGTAAGCAAGGTGCAGTCCCCGCTAGTCCTGCAATGTGGTTTGCAGGGGCTTGGGGAGGAGGACAAAAAATGGAGTGGTTTTCCTTCAGTCTGGTACTTGGGCTGTACTTGCCCCGGGGCCTGGCTCCTTGGATCAGGAGGCCATTAGGCCATGGCAGGTCTGATGAGTCGGGTCCAGGACTCCCTCCCTCCCTCCCTTCCTAGGCCACTCTCTTTGTTGATTGGAGAAGCATTCTGTCCGGGGTCCCAATCCCCAACTCTGGCAGGATAAGGGTGAAAGTGCCCTTGGAGAAGTGAAAGGAAGCAGGCATCCTGCTGTGGCCTGTGTGATATTGGGAGAACGAGACATGCTGGCGGGGGCGGAGGAATGTGTGTGCACCTGTCAGCAGCCACCCATCTGACCTCCGCTTTCTTCTCTCCCACCAGATTTGACCGCCATGGGCTCCAGCCCCGCTGACCCTAAGGACCTCCTGAAGGGGCTGGACAGCTTCCTTGGCCGGAATGGGGAGGTGAAGAGCGTGGATGCCATCTCCAAAATTTTTGGGTAGGTCTCAGTGGAAGTCTAGAGTATTTAATATTGGTATTTGAGTGTCTTCCGTGCACAAAACCTGGTCCCCAGCACCTGAGGTGGGACGCAGAGTCCTTACTCCTTAGACACGGTCCCTGCTGCGCCCTCAGGGAGCGTACAGTCTATTGGGCTCTGGATGGGAGGCAGCGGCCAGGGCCAGGGCGAGTCCGGCACGGGGGGCCCGTTTCAGGGGGACCAGCCAGGCTACAAGACCACCCAACTTGGCTCTCTGGCCTGGCTGCTCCAGGCTAGGTATCTCCTCTCCCCCAGCTGCCGAGGGATACTGGACCCCCACATCCCCATCCTTAGGGCTGGTAGCTCAAGCTGCCGGTCTGCTGCCACAGGAAATGGATGCCAGGAGTGTGTCTGTTTATTGTTATATTGTACTTTCCCAATCGCTTAATACAGTGCTCTACACACAGTAGCACTCAGTAATCATAATTGACTGACTGCCATGGCAGTCCTGCGGGTCACTGTTGGGAGGAGTTGGAAGTCCTGGAGTGGAAGTTCCCCGCGGCTTCTTCGACCTTAGCAGCCCCCCTTCTCTCCCACCCTCCTGCAGGCTAATGAAGGAGGCACGCAAGTTGGTGAGCCGCTGCACCTATCTAAACATTGTCCTACAGACCCGCTCGCCCGACATCCTCACCAAGTGAGTGTAGGGGTGGGAGCTGGGGGGGAATGGACAGCAGGATCCCCGGAGGCTGGGCACAAAACCCTCCAGTGGGGGTAGGAGAAGCAGTTACCGTCTACTGGAAAGAGCCCAGGCCTGGGAGTCAGAGGACCTGGCTCCACTCTTTGCCTGCTATGAGACCTTGGGCAGGTCACTTCACTTCCCCGGGCTTCAGTTTCCTCATCTGCAGAATGGGTATTCAATAGCTGTTCTTCCTTCTGCTTGGACAGGGAGCCCCATGTGGGACCTGGTGTATCTAGCCCAGGGCTTGGCACATCATTACTCCAGTTACTGCTATCATTACTCCTTGTTAAGTTCTTAGAATATGTCAAGCACTGTACTAAACCCTGGGGTAGATCCAAGTTCATCAGGTTGGACCGTGTCTCTATACCACACGGAGACCCCCCCAGTCTAAGTTGGCTAAGTCTACAATGACTATCATTGTCATGATTCCACTCTCTCCCTCCCTCCCACCTGTAGGTTCATTCGAGTGGGTGGCTACAAGCTCCTGAACAGCTGGCTGACGTACTCCAAGACCACCAACAACGGCCCCCTCCTGCGGCAGATCCTGCTGACCCTGCAGCACCTGCCTCTCACCGTGGACCACCTGAAACAGGTCACCCCTTGGGGTTGGGACTGGATGGAATGGAAAGGGAAGGGAGGGGAGGCCAGGCAGTGTGGGAGAGCTGGAGGCAGAGGCTGGGGCTGGGGGGTAGCCGGGGGGCCGTCTGGGCCCTTGACACACTCCCCACACTAAAGCCCCTGCCCCAATCCCTGCCGTCTTTCAGAATAACACGGCCAAGCTGGTGAAACAGCTGAGCAAGTCCAGCGAGAATGAAGGTGAGGTTCTCTGCTCTCTTTTTCTTCCTCTTCCCCTTTCTTCTCAGCCTCTCCCCGGGGCTGCCCTAGCTCCACCATCTTTTCTCTGTCCCCTTCTGCTCCCACTCCCTCCTGCTTACCATCTCTGTGAGATCCCCAGGGAGTGCCAGCCTGGAGGAGTCGAAAAAGTGTCCTTGGCAGTTGTAGTGGGTGAAGCAGAGAGGGGATGAGGCCGATGAAGGAAGCATCCTAACACTGACCTTGCTTGCTCTCACTAACCTCCGGTAGGGAGGGGAGTGTGGGGGTAGGGGGCAGGGGGTGGGGGTGCGTGCGTGCGTGTTGTGGTGTTTTGATGACCAGGTGAGGATGGCAGGGAGGAAAGGGAAGGGGTGAAACGTCTCCACTGGAGACATGAGGTAATGGAAGAGTTTGTTTCTGGAATTGGAATGAAACAAAGCAGGATGGGATCAGCCCCCTACCCCATTTCTCACTGTCAAAGAAAACATCACGGACTCTTGGTTGTGTTCAAACGACTGTCAGAGACAAGCTTATTTCTACGAGTGTTAGTAGGGAGTGGTGGTTGACAGACAGTTTGCCCTGCTAGCCAAGACCAACTCAACTCCATTCATTCATTCATTCAGTCATATTTATTGAGCGCTTACTGTGTGCAGAGCACCTGCAGTACTAAGCGCTTGGAAAGTACAAGTCGGCAACATATAGAGACAGTCCCTACCCAACAACGGGCTCGCAGTCTAGAACGGTGGAGACAGACAACAGACACACACAGACTGGCAGACACACATCGTCGTGTAAAAATAATAATAATGGCATTTATTAAGCACTTACTATGTGCAAAGTACTGTTCTAAGCACTGGGGAGGTTACAAGGTGATCAGGTTGCCCCACGGGGCGGCTTAGAGTTTTAATCCCCATTTTACAGATGAGGTCACTGAGGCCCAGAGAAGCGAAGTGACCCACCCAAAGTCACACAGCTGACAATTGGGGGAGCCAGGATTTGAACCCCTGACTGACTCCAAAGTCCGGGCTCTTTCCACTGAGCTACGCACCTTCTCACAAAGTGATGTACAGACACACAGCCTCGTGTAGGCACGCGCTGCCAGCCTAGCACACAAAGAGGTGTACGTACACACGCACACACACACACACACACACACACACACACACACACACACACACGCACACACCCTGTCTCCCTCCGCCTCCCCAGATCCTGTCAGGCTTCACTTCCATCTAGGCTGCAGCCTGGCCTGGAGTAGTTTGTCCAAACCCGACCCAGCCTCCGCCCAATCCTGTGCCCCGCAAAGATTCTTGGGCCTCAATCCTGATTCTGACCCCAAGCCGGTTCGGTCCGGTTCAGTCTGGTCCTGTCCAGCCTAACACTCCCAACCCCGCAACGTCTCCACACCTGACACACAATTCAGGATTTCCTTATATACAGTTGTACAACATCCGAGCTTCACATTCAATCGGAGACCACCGTACCTGTTAGGATAGTAACTTGTGTACTCTAAGAACAGGTGGCAGCAGTATTTTTTTTTAGTTTTTCCTTTTATTAATTCAGATGTTCTTGACAGTCAGTGATAGTGGGATTGGTATGCAACACTCTTATCAACCGGTTCCAATGGCCTTGGGAGTTGGAACAAATGTGCAGTGTTCACGGGATCGGTACACAACATTCTTATCAACCGGTTCCAGTGGCCTTGGGGGTTGGAACAAATATGCAGTGTTCATGGCATGTTCTGAGTTGGAATTACTTTTGTTTATGTAAACAAGATGGAGTCTCAAACACCCAGGTTAGGGGAAGTTTGCTCACTCAGCAGTACTTGGGATTTTCCTGTTAAGAGGCAGTCAAGTGAGCCTAAAGACAGAACAGCTCACAGGGGACAATCTGAAGGTGAGGGGACGAATGCAAAGCCTCAACCACTGTGCTTCACTCAGCCCTCCCTCCTGCCATACTTCCCACCGGCCTGGTTCCACAACCTGACTCCTTTCTCCCCTCCCACAGAACTCCGCAAACTCGCTTCAGTCCTGGTCAGCGATTGGATGGCCGTCATCCGGTCCCAGAGCAGCACCCAGCCTGCTGGTGAGCCCCCATCAAGTCCAGGCTGATCCGATTGGCCCTCCCACCTCTCCTGTCTCTCCCTTCTTCTCCCTCCTCCACCCCATCCCCCCAGGCTCCTGGGAGGGCTGCACCATGAGTGCCTGGAGGCCTCTCTCGCTTTAGCCCAGACCCCCTTGCCTCTCCCCAGAGAAAGACAAGAAGAAGCGGAAGGAAGAAGGGAAGAGCCAGACAGTCCCTACGGAGCGTTCTGCTCCCGAGGTCAAGGCTGAGGCGCGGCCTGAGGAGGCGCCAGAGAAGAAGAGAGAGAAACCCAAGAGCTTGCGCACTACAGCCCCCAGCCATGCCAGGTTCCGTTCCACCGGTGAGGGAGCGAAACCAGGGCCCATGGGTGGAACGGGGATGTCCAGGCCCGGGAATAGCCCTGCCCTGAAGCCAGCAGAGTGTCTGGCTTGTTAGCTGCATCAGCTGGAGTTCATGGGTGAATGCAGGAAAGAGATGAGCTGTGCCACCCTGAGACCCCCAGCCCTCACCCAGGAAAGGAGAGGGGAAGCCCAAGTGAGGAAGTGGTGCTCTGGGAAATGGACGAGGGGGGACCAGTCAGTGAATGGTATTATTTGAGCAGTTACTGTGTAGAGAGAGCCATATAACAGAGTTGTAGTCAGGTTTTGTGCCTACAAGGAGCTTCCCATCTAGAGGACCTCATACCTCCTTGTACTTTCCCAAGGGCTTAGTATACTTCCTCTGTGCCAGTGGGTGCTCGCTACATATTGGGTCCTCTCCCCTGTAGGCCTGGAGCTGGAGACACCATCTCTGGTGCCTGTGAAGAAGAATGTCAGCGCTGTGGTCGTGTCCGACAAGTACAACCTGAAACCCATTCCCCTGAAGCGGCAGAGGTAGGGAGCCCCTCAAAGCCGCTCATGAGGTCGGGGGAGACCAGAGCCGACCGGACTGGGGACAGGGGGTCGTTCCTGGGGGAAAAAACCTATCTGGTGACGGTTTGTCTCCTTTCCCTCCAGCTCATCACCCAATCCTGGGGCTGTGGTACCCCCAGCTGAAAAGAAGTACAAGCCCCTCAACACAACACCCAACACCACCAAGGAGATCAAAGTGAAAATCATCCCCCCACAGCGTGAGTGGGGACCAGGGTCTGAGGGTAGGCTGGCGGGAGGGCGGAGGGAGGGGGCCTCTCTGTGCCCAGAGGACTTGTGTTCTCTCTCCTCCTTTCTGTCTCTGTCCCCTGCGTCCTGTCTCCTTCCTCACTTCCGTTCCCCCCTCTTCTACATTCTCCTCTCCCCACCCTCCACCCGCAACTCCCTCTAGGGAAGGCGGGTGGGGGGCCCATGTTTGTAAAGGTCTGCCTGGTCCTGGAGCTAATGGGGCTCCCTCCCCCTTCTCCTTGCAGCCGTGGAGGGCTTGGGTTTCCTAGATGCCCTCAACTCGGCCCCTGTCCCCGGGATCAAAATCAAGAAGAAGAAGAAGGTTCTTTCACCCACAGTGGCTAAGGTGTTGACCGTGGTGGTAGGGAAGGGCGGGGAGAACTGGAGGTCCAGCCATGGACACATAGGTCCTGGGCCCAGCAGGGCTTTTTGCCCCCAACACTCTATCATTTGCACCTCTGTCTCACCCTCCTTCCTCTGCCTCTTCCTCAGCTGAGCCTGTTTGAGGCGAAACCAAGGACAGGGCCAAGCACAGCCAAACCCTCCTCCACTGAGCCGGGGACTGCATCAGAGCCTATGGATTTGGAGCGGCCTGGAACCCCCGTCCCACCCATCGAGGTACTGGAGCTCACGGACACAGGTGAGGGCAGGACTCCAGGGCCCTTGGGGGCAGGGGGTGTGATCCAGGGGGTTCATGCAGGGGGCCAGGGTACCTGGGCCTCACCCCGACCCTCTCCCACTCTCCCACCTCTGCAGCCTCCAGGGACACAAGGGCCTCAGACTCAAAGCTCATGGAGAGCCCTGGTGGCCCAGCCCAGTTCACCCGCAAGGGCCACAAGAGGAAGACCGTGACGTGGGCTGAAGAGGGCAAGCTGCACGAGTATTTCTACTTCGAGCTGGACGAGACGGAGCGAGGTGAGAGGTGTGGCAGGCTGTGGGGTGGGCCAAAGGGCAAGCTGCAGGCAAAGGAGGAGGGAGCATGCCCAGGACCCCAAGCAGAGTCAGCGGGGGCCCAGGGTTGGGGGGTTGGGGGCCCTGATGCTTACACTCCTCACCCTGGGCTTCAAGGCTGTCCATCACCTCGCCCCCTCCTACCTCACCTCCCTTCTCTCCTTCTCCAGCCTACCCCGCACCCTCTGCTCCTCTGCCGCTAATCTCCTCACCGTACCTCGTTCTCGCCTGTCCCGCCATCGACCCCCGGCCCACGTCATCCCCCGGGCCTGGAATGCCCTCCCTCTGCCCATCAGCCAAGCTAGCTCTCTTCCACTCTTCAAAGCCCTACTGAGAGCTCACCTCCTCCAGGAGGCCTTCCCAAACTGAGCCCCTTCCTTCCTCTCCCCCTCATCCCCCTCCCCATCCCCCATCTTACCTCCTTCCCTTCCCCACAGCACCTGTATATATGTATATATGTTTGTACATATTTATTACTCTATTTATTTATTTATTTATTTTACTTGTACATATCTATTCTATTTATTTTATTTTGTTAGTATGTTTGGTTTTGTTCTCTGTCTCCCCCTTTTAGACTGTGAGCCCACTGTTGGGTAGGGACTGTCTCTATATTTTGCCAACTTGTACTTCCCAAGCGCTTAGTACAGTACTCTGCACAAAGTAAGCGCTCAGTAAATACGATTGATTGATTACCCATCGCTCCCTGACCAGTGAACGTAAACAAGATCAAAGACTTCGGCGAAGCGGCCAAGCGGGAGATGCTGAAGGACCGGCACGCGTTCGAGACGGCCCGTCGGCTGAGCCATGATGCCATGGAGGAGAAGGTGCCATGGATGAGCCCGCAGCCCCTATCCCTGCCCCGGGCCCTTGTCATCCCCGGCAGCAACAGCCAGGAGTGCTTCGTCCAGGCCAAGCGGGAGAAGGGCATCTTGCAGGAGATCTTCCTGTCCAAGGAGAGGTGAGGCCGCTTCCCTGGGGTGAGACCTGGGACCGGAAGGAGTTGGAGCCTCTGGTGGCAGCAGTGGTGCCATTGGCAGGTAGTGCCAGATATGGCTGACAGCCCCCAAACCCTTCTCTGCCACTGGGTATCATTCCCAACGTCAGCAGGCATGGTGGGTGAGCGAGCACGGCGGTACCCCTGTTCTTCTTGTCCATGGGGTGCTGGGTCCGAGGGGGACCGGTGAGAGAGTGCTGCAGGCTCTGGGACATTCATCATCGCTGCTTCTGGCAGAGCCCCAGCATCCGGCCTGTCCCTGCCCCACCAGTGTGCCTAGGTGAGTGGGCCTACCTCAATCTCCTCACCTGGGAAACAGGGATGAAATCCTTGGGCTCCCTCCCTCCTTGGACTGAGAAGCCCATGTGGGACAGGGACCACGTCCAACCTAATAAGCCTGTCTCCCAGTTTTCTTCCCCATACTCTCACTCAGCATTGTGCTTGGTGCCTAGGAAGCCCTTAATGAATACCACGATGGGGCCCAAAAAGGTGTCCCTCTATATTTCCGAGGATGAAGTGAATGTCTGGGAGGCAGCTCCTTGGGGCACTCACTCTCCCCAGCTGAATGACAGTTGGCCTGCTGAAGCCATCCGAAATGAACCATGGCAGTGATGGTATTTGTTCAGCACTTACTACGTGTCGAGCACCATTCTAAGCATTAAAGGAGATAGAAGTCCCTCAGGAGGGGCACATTTCCTGTCCTGCAGCGGGCTCACGGGAGGGAGAACTGGTTTTCCATCCCCTGTTTTACGTGAGGGAATGTGTCTACCGACTCTGTACTGCCCTCTCCCAACTTCTTAACATAGTGCTCTGTACATAAAACACAATAAATACTAAAGATGATGAGGAAACTGAGGCCCAGGAAAGCAAGTTGCCCAGAGGACCCACAGCAGACAAGTGGCAGAGCCGGGAGCCAGCAGTCATTGGAAAGAGCCCCTGGACTAAGCTCTTGGGAGAGTCCAGTACAGCAGAGTTGTTTAGATGTGATCCCTGGCCACAAAGGGCTTCCTGTATTGAACATGGGAGGCAAGGTGACCTCCGTGGGTGTGTTGATTGTGAGTGGGGGCCGTCCTTACTTGTGTCTTGCCTTCCCCTCAGTGTCCCCGACAGCCCCCATGAGCCGGACCCTGAAACCTACGAACATATCCCCCCCAAGCTCATCCCCCAGGACGAGGTGAGCGCTGGGCTGGGCTGTGGGTCAGTGGGTGGGTGAGGGAGTGCTGTGGGACTTGTGGGAGGAGGAGGGCATCCTGCCTGGGGCAGGCATGTGTTTGTGTGTGTGTTTGCTCTTACACATATGGCATACCCATAGGTGACCCCTGCACTGTGTCTTGTCTTCCTGTCAGGAGTGCTCTGTGGACGAGGCCCCATATGGGGAGGGGCTGGAAGGCAGTGGGGTGGGCCATTCCCCCAGTGGGGTGGGCAGCTCCAAACTGCCCCCAGTGCTTGCCAACCTGATGGGCAGCATGGGTGCAAGCAAAAGCCCCCAGGGCCAGGGGGCGGCCACCAGCATCAACATGCAGGAGATCCTCACCTCCATCATGGTGAGTCAACTTCTGGCGCCCCCTGCCTTCCTCTCCCCTTTCCCTCTTCCGGTCAGCCCCCACCTTTCCTTAACTGGCCTCCTTTTTTTTCTCTCTCTCTCTCTCTCTCCTCTCTCTCCACTCCGTCACACCAGGGCGGCCCCAACAGCCACCCGTCTGAGGAGCTTCTAAAGGAGCCCGACTACTCGGACAAGATCAAGCAGCTTCTCAGGAACTTGCAGCCCCAGGGCCCTCGGGGAGGTGAGGACCCCGCACTGCTCTGGATTCCAGGGATGGGGGGATCCAGCCCACAGAAGGACTGGGCTGAAGGGGTGGGGCCCCACAGGCTTGTCAGTTGCTGACTCATCTTCTCCCTCTCCCTCTCTCTCTGCCTACCCCCTTCCCTCAACAGTACCCCACAGTCTTCTGGGCCCGGCACCAATGGCCAATGGCTTCCCCCCAGCGGGGCTTGGAGGCCCCGGAGGCCCCAAGGACATGCAGCACTTCCTTCCTGGGCCTGGGGGGCCCATGCCAGGTGAGGACAGAAGGCTGGGGGTGGAGGGCCAGCTGTGGGGGTGGCCGTGGGTCAACATGGAAGGGAAGAAGAGGCCTAGCTCTGGGGGGAGGGGGAGAAAGACTGCAGAGACATGCTCTCTTCCCTTCCCCTCCCTCCCCATGTAGGTTGCGGGGCGGCACCTTGGGGGGATTATGATTCTCCCCAAAGTCACTGATCTGGCATCCGTCAGTTCATCTGTCTGTCCCTGCAGGTCCACATGGAAGCCCAGGAGGTCCTGGCGGGCCAGTGGGACCCCGCCTGATGGGGCCTCCTGACCTCCCTCCACGAGGGGGGAATCCTTTCTGGGACACTCCAGGGGACCCCATGTGGGGAGGTCCAATACGTGGAGGGCTCCCCGGCCCCTATCACTGGGGGCGAGGGGGAAGAGGAGGCAATGAGCCCCCACCACCATCTCCATTTCGGGGTGGGCGAGGAGGCCGGTCAGGCGGGGGCCCCCTCAATGGACGTGGAGGGCCTAGTGGAGGGATGGGTGGGGATGGCCACCGACCCCATGATGGCCATGTTCATGGACACGGGCCACCGGGCCACCGCGGCCACAACCACCGTGTCCCACACCCCCATGACCATCGTGGCCATGATGGACCTGGGCATGGCAGCAGTCACCGGGGCCACGACAGCGGCCACGGCCACGGGGGAGGTAAGTCATCTTGGACTTTCCCCATCCCCTCCCTGGTTAGAAGCCCCTATGGTGTTTGCCTGCCCCCTCCCCCAGATCTCCAACTTGGGAGTGGAAGGCAGCAGAAGAAGGGGCAATTAGACCTTCAGCTGCCCCAGCCTTCACCTTCTGGGGCTCAGCATCTCCCCTGGGTTCACCATCTCTCCTCCCCCAGCCCACTGGCTCAGTATCTCTCCTTTTCTCCACATCAGGCTCACTGTCTTCGACTGGGCTCACCATCTCCCCTTGGGTTCACTGTCTCCATCCTTTGCACCCTCCCCTTCAGCTAGACTCTGCATCCTTCCCCCCAGCCTGGCTCACCGTCCCTGATCTGTTTCTCCGCAGACATGTCCAGCCGCCCCATCTGCCGTCACTTCATGATGAAGGGAAGTTGCCGCTATGAGAACAACTGTGCCTTCTATCACCCCGGGGTCAATGGGCCACCCTTGCCCTAGTGCCCCCGTGGCACTCCCAACCCCCTGGCTATGTTGTGCAGATATGGCTTCTGTGAGACCCTGTCAACTGAGCTGGGCCCCTCTTTCTGCCCCTTTCCGTCCCCCCTTGTCCAAACACACACACACACATGCATGCACACACGCACAAACCCACCCACCCATCCATGGCCTGGGGGCTGCAACTTTCTGATGTGCTTCGCTGTATGAGTCCACACCTCCTGTCACCCAGCCCGAGACCCTGAGACTGAGAGGTGCTTCACCCAAAGAAATGGGCAGACTGGCTTCACCCCACAGATGACGTTCCCCCATCCACCCCGGTCCCAGCCTCTTGTCTGCAGGTTGTCATCTGGGGGTGGCTCCACCACACTGGCCCTGTTCCACTAGTCTGGGTTACCTTCAGCCCCACCCCAACCTGCCCCATGAAAAGCCCTGAGCCCTTGTCCCTGATCCTCGCCCCGTTCTCCCGAGTGACTGTGAGACACAGGGGCTTTGGGCCACCCCCTCCCCTGCCCAGGCCTTGTTTACTGGCCTGCCTGCCTGTGTTGTCTGCCACCTTCCCTCACATCGTTCTCCCCAGCTGCGGGGGAGCAGTGAAGCTTGCGTGGCCCCCGGATGTCGGCCCTCACGATTTCCCCCTGCCCAGCTCCAGTGTCACACTACATGGCCCATCTCTGAGCCCCCCGAGTTCCCCAGCCAGTACTGCTCATGCGCACTCCTCTTACGACCCTTCTACCCCTCCTCCCCCCCCCCCCCCCCCCCCCCCACCCTGCACCCGTTGTTTTCTGTGAAAACGGCAGCCGGGAGATGAGGGGGCTAGGCTGGCTTGAACATGTTGGAGTTGATATTGTTTTCCAGTTTTCTTTCGGTTTTTGTATATTTTGTACCTTGGTAATAAACAGCGGAAACAGAGGCAGCTTATTTAACCCCCCGGCTGGCCTGGAGTCGTTGTTGGGGGTGAGGAGGGGGGACCAATCTGAGCGTCGGGGTCAGATTGGGTCGGGGCAGGTCGCGGCCCCCCCGACCACGCTACGTCAGCTGGGCCCAGGGAGGCAGAGGGGGCGGTGCCGTACGGTGGGAGCCTCTGGCACTGCACGGGTGTAGGCTCTGCAGTTCTCCACTTTGGCCACAAGGGGGTCAGTGCTCCATGTCGGGTCTGCTGAGCCCGCGCCCCCCCCCCACCATGCCTGCTCGCCCCGCGCTCAGGAAGCCACGAGGGATCTTACCATGTCTCCTGCCCGGTCCCCTGTCTCCTCTCCTCCCCCCGCTAGCCTGGCTCGTGGTTCTGGCCAGGAGAGAAGGTGGGGTCATAATAATAATAATAACAATAATAATGTCAGTATTAAGTTCTTATGTGCCAAGCACTAAGCACTGGGGTGGATTCAAGGTTACCAGGTTGTACCATGTGGGGATCACCTTCATAATCCCCATTTTACAGATGAGGTAACAGAGACGTGCCTCTCTTGCCCAAAGTCACACAGCTGATAAGTGGCAGAGGCGGTATTTGAACCCAAGACTTGCGACTCCTTAGCCCATGCTCTTTCCATTAAGCCTCATTTCTTCTCAGGTGGCCAAATTCCCAGGTGGCTTGTCTCCCAGGCTTTCTCCACTAGGCCGCATTCTTGTACCTGATGAGCAAAGTGGACATGGGAACCCTTCCTCCTCTAGGGGGTTTGAAGACCCCAGAGTCTCCACCCAGACCAAGGTGCAAGGATATATGAGGGCAAGAGTGGAAGGGGGCCTGTTCCTAGGGGTGCAGATACCATCCCTGCTGCTGGAGAGAAAGAGCATCCAGGCACTTTTGGGCTCCTCTTGGTAATAGTCATTGAGTCTGACGTCCCCCGCTCCACCCCCTACCCCACTTCCCAGCGGACCCCACTCCTACCAGCCAAGGCTACACAGCTCATGGAGCTTGACTCTTGTTCGATTCCTCTCTTAGACTCTTTCACCATGCTAATGATGGTGGTGTTTGGTAAATACTTTTTTATGTTTCAAGCCCTGTTCTGAGTGCTGGGGTAGTTAAGTTAATCACATTGACTTAGAATTACTAAGAGCTCACCTCCTCCAGGAGGCCTTCTCAGACTGAGCCCCCTTTTTCCTCTCCTCCTCCCCATCCCCCCAGCCTTACCTCCTTGCACTCCCCAAAACACTTGTATATATTTGTACGGATTTATTATTCTATATATATTACTTGTACATATTTACTATTCTATTTATTTTGTTAATGATGTGCATATAGCTCTAATTCTATTTGTTCTGATTATTTTGACACCTGTCTACGTGTTTTGTTTTGTTGTCTGTCTCCCCCTTCTAGACTGTGAGCCTGTTTCTGGGTAGGGACCGTCTCTATATGTTGCCGACTTGCCCTTCCCATAGTGCTTAGTACAGTGCTCTGCATGCAGTAAGTGCTTAATAAATACGATTGAATGAATGAACATTGGACACAGTCCCTGTACCATGTGGGGCTGGTATTGAAGCACCCATTTTACCATTGAGGGAGCTACGGCATAGTAAAGTGACTTGCCTAAGCAGGCAAGGGGTGAAGCCCATATGGAAACCCAGGTCCTTTGACTCCCAAGCCTGGGCTCTATCCACTGCTCTCTCTGGGTTCTATCCATAGCTTTTCCAGGCATATCTCTCCTCTCCCCCACCCTGATATACACATACCCCACTCTCCCAAATGTCCTTGATCCCATGTGGTCATTCTCAACTCCCCCATTATCCCAGCTCCTTCTGTCCCTGCTACCTCCAGACTCATCTTCTGTGGCTCTTATGTTGGGTCATATTCTGTATCCAGTGGGGGCTAGGGGAGGGGTCATGTCTTCTGGATGGAGCCAAGGGCAAAATTCATCCAACTTTATTTCGTCGGTGATAATTTTCATACTCCAGACTGTATTCAATCAATGGTTTTTTTAGTAGTGTCAAATAAAACTTCACCAACTCTGACATAGTGTTGGGAGTGGGTATGTGTACTCCTACGAGTGCTGGTAGGCAGAGCCACTTCTACTAGTCAAGACCAGCCCAACTTTAAGCAATATAGAGTTTCTTTAAAAATAATAATAATGATCAATCAATCAATCAATCATATTTATTGAGTGCTTATTGTATGCAGAGCACTGTACTAAGCACTTGGGAATTACAAGTTGGCAACATAGATTAATGATAATAATCACTTACTATGTGCCAAGCACTGTTGTAAACACTGGGGTAGATACAAGTTAATCAGGTTGGACACCCTTCCACATGGGGCTCACACTCTTAGTACCCATTTCACAGATGAGGGAACTGAGGCCCAGAAAAATGAAGTGACTTACCAAGGTCACAAAGCAGAAATGTGGCAGAGATGGGATTAGGACTCAGGTCCTGACTCCCAGGCCCAGGCCCTATCCACTAAGATACACTGCTCCTTCAATCAATCATGAGGGGATGGGGGGAGGGGCAGGGTGTGCAAGAAGAGGTGATGGCAGCCCAGGAGGTGCCATGGAGGAGGTGGACGGGGAGCCGCCGCTCACCGTAAGGACAGGCCTGCGGGGGGCGGGGAGCTGGGGGGTACGCTCTGCCCTGTGACCTAGGACAAGTCACTTCACTTCTCCCTGCCTCAGTTCCCTCAATGAACCACCCTCCAACCCCCCAGCATCCACTGTAAGCTCGTGGTGGGCAGGGAATGTCTATTTTATTGTTCTACTGTACTCTCCCAAGCACTTAGTACTCTGCACACAGTAAGCACTCAGTACGTACAATTGAGTGGGGACCAATGGCTCTGGATGTCACAAGGTGATGCTTTACTTTGAATGAGTCCTGGGATGGTTTGATTTGGATCCTGGTCCCATTCTGTAGCTTGTTCTGGTTCAGGTCTGGCTTTGCTCTGGCCACAGGGGAACTAAGCAGTACCTGTATGCCTCACCCTCCTGCTCCAATCTTGTGTCTTTCCAGTAATCCCAACTCCATTCTCAAGTCCAAAATAGTATGTACTGAGTACTTGTGGTGCAAAACACTGTACTTAAGTAGTATAATGAGTTATACAGCTGGTGGAAAGTCTGGGAATCAAAGGACCTGGGTTATAATTCTAGCTCTGCCACATAACTGCTTTGTGACACTGGGCAAGTCACTTCACTTCTCTGGGCCTCAGATACCTCACAGGTTAAATCGAGTCAAGACTGAGCCCCAGGTGAGACCCCAGTGCTTAGTACAGTGCCTAGCACATAAGTGCTTAACAAATACCATAATTACTATTACATGGACTGAGTCCAACCTGATTAGCTGATATCTCACCTAGTACTTAGTACAGTGGCTGCCACATAGTAAGTGCTTAACAAATACCATTTTAAAAAATACTAATGAAAAAACTGCAAGTCATAGAGGTTGCTACAGTTTGGGTAAGAACTTGCTCAGTACTACTGATTACTTAGAGTGCCACGTCCCTCTCCTGTAATTAATCTTAATGTCTGCCTCTCCTATGGAATTCTGAACTTCTTGAAGGCAACCAATTATACCAATGTCTACCAATTCTACTGGTCTCTCCCAAACACTTAGTCCAGTGCTCCGCACACATTAAGCACTCGTAAATACCACTGTGGGGGCACAGGTGGTTGCAAGGGTGGACACAGATGCATGCACATGGGCACACACGCACACTTACATACACACTCCCAGCCACTCCGGTTGGGGGCAGACTTGGTCCTGTAAAACCTATCTGTCTTAATCCAGGCTAACCAGAGACTCAACCTCAGAGACATCAATCAATCAATCAATCAATCAATCAATCAATCAATCAATCAATCGTATTTATTGAGCGCTTACTGTGTGCAGAGCACTGTACTAAGCGCTTGGGAAGTACAAGTTGGCAACATATAGAGACAGTCCCTACCCAACAATGGGCTCACAGTCTAGAAGGGGGAGACAGAGAACAAAACCAAACATATTAACAAAATAAAATAAATAGAAAAGATATGTACAAGTAAAATAAATAAATAAATAAATAAATAGAGTAATAAATATGTACAAACATATATATATATATATATATATATATATATATATATATATATATATATATATATATACAGGTGCTGTGAGGAAGGGAAGGAGGTAGGACCGGGGGATGGAGAAGGGGATGAAGGGGAGAGGAAGGAGGGGGCTCAGTCTGGGAAGGCCTCCTGGAGGAGGTGAGCTCTCAGTAGGGCCATGAGGGGAGGGAGAGATGTAGCTTGGTGGATGTTGGGAGGGAGGGCATTCCAGGCCAGGGGGATGACATGAGCCGGGGGTTGATGGCGGGACAGGCGAGAATGAGGCACGGTGAGGAGATTAGTGGCAGAGGAGCGGAGGGTGTGGGCTGGGCTGGAGAAAGAGAGAAGTGAGGTGAGGTAGGAGGGGGCGAGGGGATGGAGAGCCTTGAAGCCCAGGGTGAGGAGTTTCTGCCTGATGCGCAGATTGATTGGTAGCCACTGGAGATTTTTGAGGAGGGGAGTAACATGCCCAGAGCCTTACTGGACAAAGACAATCCGGGCAGTGGCATGAAGTATGGATTGGAGTGGGGAGAGACATGAGGATGGGAGATCGGAGAGAAGGCTGATGCAGTAGCCCAGACGGGATAGGATGAGAGCTTGAACGGGCAGGGTAGCGGTTTGGATGGAGAGGAAAGGGCAGATCTTGGCAATGTTGCGGAGCTGAGACCGTCAGGTTTTGGTGACGGCTTGGATGTGAGGGGTGAATGAGAGAGCGGAGTTGAGGATGACACCAAGGTTGCGGGCTTGTGAGATGGGAAGGATGGTAGTGCCGTCAACAGAGATGGGAAAGTCAGGGAGAGGGCAGGGTTTGGGAGGGAAGACAAGGAGTTCAGTCTTGGACATGTTGAGTTTTAGGTGGCGGGCAGACATCCAGATGGAGATGTCCTGAAGGCAGGAGGAGATGCGAGCCTGGAGGGAGGGAGAGAGAGCACTGCCATTTTTCCTGTATCCTCCATTCCCTGGGCCCCTGCTGACCCTGGTCCTGCTTCCTCTTAATCCCTCCACCCATCCCCAGTTATCCCAGCAACCACTGCCCATCATCCCACCATCCCTGCAGCCACAGTTGCTAGGGACCCATTCCTGGAACACGACCCAACCCCAACATCCGGAGAGATGGGGAGCCCCTGCCCCACCCATGGCAGAGCTCCAGCTCCTTACCCACACAACCGATGGTCACCACCCCATCCTTGAACTGCTCCCGGGAGGGCCCGGACAGCTCTAGGGCTGACTCCGACCAGTGTTCCACCATCACTGCCGGTCAATTGTTCCCTTCCTCCTCTTCTTCCTCTGAACAGGACCCCCAGCTTGCTCCACTCGTCCCGTGCCATATTCTCCCGCCAGCTGCTCAGGTCCACTGTCGGGGCGGGGTGGGCAGAAGGGAAAGGAGGGTGTGTGAAGAAAGTTTTCCACTCAGCTAACCTGCCACATCCCCCACCAGTGTCACTCCCCAGTCCACTACCAGCAGGGTGGGGACCTTTGGAAGGCGGGCGGGAACAAGGGTGCATGTGGAGACTTGGATGGAGAAAGCCTAAAAAACAAGGAAGGCTGATGAAGCAGGGGGCAAAGGAGGCACGGGACCACCAATCAATCAATCAATCAATCAATCAATCAATCGTATTTATTGAGTGCTTACTATGTGCAGAGCACTGTACTAAGCGCTTGGGAAGTACAAGTTGGCAACATATAGAGACAGTCCCTACCCAACAGTGGGCTCACAGTCTAAAAGGGGGAGACAGAGAACAAAACCAAACATACTAACAAAATAAAATAAATAGAATAGATAGGTACAAGTAAAATAAATAAATAAATAGAGTAATAAATATGTACAAACATATATACATATATACAGGTGCTGTGGGGAAGGGAAGGAGGTAAGATGAGGGGGATGGAGAGGGGGACGAGGGGGAGAGGAAGGAAGGGGCTCAGTCTGGGAAGGCCTCCTGGAGGAGGTGAGCTCTCAGTAGGGCCTTGAAGGGAGGAAGAGAGCTAGCTTGGTGGATGGGCAGAGGGAGGGCATTCCAGGCCTGGGGGATGACGTGGGCCGGGGGTCGATGGCGGGACAGGCGAGAATGAGGCACGGTGAGGAGATCAGTGGCAGAGGAGCAGCGAGTGCAGGCTGGGCTGGAGAAGGAGACAAGGGAGGTGAGGTAGGAGGGGGCGAGGTGATGGAGAGTCTTGAAGCCCAGGGTGAGGAGTTTCTGCCTGATGCGCAGATTGACTGGTAGCCACTGGAGATTTTTGAGGAGGGGAGTAACATGCCCAGAGCATTTCTGGACAAAGACAATCTGGGCAGCAGCATGAAGTATGGATTGAAGTGGGGAGAGACACGAGGATGGGAGATCAGAGAGAAGGCTGATGCAGTAGTCCAGACTGTATAGGATGAGAGCTTGAACAAGCAGGGTAGTGGTTTGGATGGAGAGGAAAGGGCGGATCTTGGCAATGTTGCAGCGCTGAGTCCGGCAGGTTTTGGTGACGGCTTGGATGTGAGGGGTGAATGAGAGAGTGGAGTCGAGGATGATGCCAAGGTTCCGGGCTTGTGAGACGGGAAGGATGGTAGTGCCGTCAACAGAGATGGGAAAGTCAGGGAGAGGGCAGGGTTTGGGAGGGAAGACAAGGAGTTCAGTTTTGGACATGTTGAGCTTTAGGTGGCGGCCAGACATCCAGATGGAGATGTCCTGAAGGCAGGAGGAGATGCGAGCCTGGAGAGAGGGGGAGAGAGCAGGGGCAGAGATGTAGATCTGGGTGTCATCAGCGTAGAGATGATAGTTGAAGCCGTGGGAGCGAATGAGGTCACCAAGGGAGTGCGTGTAGATCGAGAACAGAAGGAGACCAAGCACTGAACCTTGGGGAACCCCCACAGTAAGGGGATGGGAGGGGGAGGAGGAGCCTGCAAAAGTGACTGAGAATGAACGACTGGAGAGATAAGAGGAGAACCAGGAGAGGACGAAGTCTGTGAAGCCAAGGTCAGATAGCGTGTTGAGGAGAAGGGGGTGGTCCAAAATGTTGAAGGCTGCTGAGAGGTCGAGGAGGATTAGGATAGAGTATGAGCCGTTGGATTTGGCAAGCAGGAGGTCATTGGTGACCTTTGAGAGGGCAGTTTCTGTGGAATGTAGGGGAATGAATGTATTATGTGGAACTGAGGCTCATTCAATAACTGGCTTTGATGGCTCTTATGTTTTCTTCACTGGGAGGCTTCCCTGACACACCCTCTAGGCCTTTCAGCTGATCCACATTCATTCATTTAATCATATTTATTTGAGCACTTACTGTGTGCAGAGCACTGTACTAAGCACTTGGGAAGTATAAGTTGGCAACATGTAGAGATGGTCCAACATATACAGATGGTCCCTACCCAACAGTGGGCTCACTGTCTAGAACGGGGAGACAGAGGACAAAGGAAAACATATTAACAAAATAAAATAAATAGAATAAATATGCACAAATAAAATAAATAAATAAATAGAGTAGTAAATACATACAAACACATATACATATATACAGGGGCTGTGGGGAGGGGAAGGAGGTGAGGCGGGGGGATGAAGAGGGAGAGGAGGGGGAGAGGAAGGAGTGGGCTCAGTCTGGGAAGGCCTCCTGGAGGAGGTGAGCTCTCATTAGGGCCTTGAAGGGAGGAAAAGAGCTAGCTTGGCGGATGTGCGGAGGGAGGGCAATCCAGGCTGGGGTTCGACAGCGGGACAGGCAGACCCCAAATCACCTCATGTTGGCGGTGGCCCCTCTTCATATTCCTGGCCTTATTTCTTTCCTTCTTTTCTAATTTCTCACCCATGTCTTGCCTCTGGAATGGAACTCCCTCCCACTTCAGATCCAATAGATAAATACTGTTCCCACCTTCAAAGCTTTATTGAAGGCACATCTCCAAGAGGCCTTCCTCAACTAGGTCCTCAGTTCCCATTCTCCAATTCCCTTCTGCTTCTCCCTGATTTGCTTCCTCCATTTACCCTCAGGATCAGCACCACAGCACTTGTACATATTTTATTATTTATATTATTCATTCATTCATTCAATCGTATTTATTGAGTGCTTACTGTGTGCAGAGCACAGTACTAAGCGCTTGGGAAGAACAAGTTGGCAACATATACAGATGGTCCCTACGCAACAGCGGGCTCACAGTCTAGACAACAAAACAAAACAAAACATATTAACAAAATAAAATAAATAGAATAAATATGTATAAGTAAAACTAATAAATCGATACAAACATATACAGGTGCTGTGGGGAGGGGAAGGAGGTAGGGCTGGAAGGATTGGGAGGGGGAGAGGAAGGAGGGGGCTCAGTCTGGGAAGGCCTCCTGGAGGTGAGCTCTCTGTAGGGCTTTGAGGGGACGAAGAGAGCTAGCTTGGCAGACATTGCCCGCTCCCTCTGGACTTGCCCCCGCCCGCTCCCTCCTGACTTGCCCGCCCACCCTGCTCTCTCTCGACAGACCCCCCACACCCCTATTTCTGGAAGTATTCCCCCCACCCTCGTTTAGTCTGGAACTATTCCCGCCTTGCTCGGTCTGGAACTATTCCTGCCTTGCTCGGTCTGGAACTATTCCCGCCTTGCTCGCTCTGGAACTATTCCCGCCTTGCTTGCTCTGGACCTATTCCTGCCTTGCTCGCTCTGGACCTATTCCCACCTTGCTCTGTCTGGAACTATCCCCCCCGCCCCCCATTGCTATGTCTGGACCTATCCCTCCTGCTCCCTCTAGTCCTATTGGCCTTCTCTGTAAGGTCCTATCTCTCCTTCTGTATCCGGTTCTATCACCCCTTCTCTCTCTGGCTCTGCAGCCTGGCTCTCTGCAGACTTGCCCCCACCCGCTCTCTCTGGACCGCCCCCACCGGCATTCTCAGGACAGTCCCCCCAGCTCTCACTGGACTGTACCCCGTGCTTCCTCTGCACTGCCCCCCCCCCCCCCCAATTCTGTCTGGAAGTATTCCCAGTATTCTGGAAGTATTCTGGAAGTATTTTTTACTCTATTTATTTATTTATTTATTTATTTTATTTGTAAATATCTATTCTATTTATTTTATTTTGTTAGTATGTTTGGTTTTGTTCTCTTGTCTCCCCCTTTTAGACTGTGAGCCCACTGTTGGGTAGGGACTGTCTCTATATGTTGCCAATTTGTAGTTACCAAGCACTTAGTACAGTGCTCTGCACATAGTAAGCGCTCAATAAATATGATTGATGATGATGATGACATGCGGAGGGAGGGCATTCCAGGCCAGGGGGAGGACATGGGCCAAGGGTTCGACGGCGGGACAGGAGAAAACGAGGCATGGTGAGAAGGTGAGCGGCAGAGGAACAGAGGGTGTGCGCTGGGCTGTAGAAGGAAAGAAGGGAGGTGAGGTAGGAGGGGGCCAGGTGATAGAGAGCCTTGAAGCCAAGAGTGAGGAGTTTCTGCCTGATGCATAGGTTGATTGGTAGCCACTGGAGATTTTTGAGGAGGGGAGTAACATGTCCAGAGCATTTCTGCACAAAGATGATCCGGGCAGCAGCGTTAAGTATTGATTTAAGTGGGGAGAGACAGGTGGATGGGGGATCAGAGAGGAGGCCAATGCAGTAATCTAGTCGGGTTAGCATGAGAGATTGAACCAGCAGGGTAGCGGTTTGGATGGAGGGGAAAGGGCGGATCTTGGTGATGTTAAGGAGGTGAGAGCAGCAGTTTTTGGTGACGGATAGCAAAGTCATGGTGACGGATAGCAAAGTCGTGGATTACACCAAGGTTGAGGATTATATTAGCATCAATCCCCCCGCCCCCCAGGCTGTAAATTCAGTGTTTGCAGGGAAAATGTCTACCTACTTTGTTCTAGTACAAGAGCTTAGCATTCTGCACAGAGTAAGCGCTCAATAAATGATTGATTGATTAGTACTAATAATAACACCAATAACCAAAGTATTCGTTAAGCGCTTACTAAGGGCCCAGTACTGTACTAAAGGCTGGGGTGGGTACAAGTTATTAGGTGGAAACAGCTCCAGTTCCACGTGGGCCTCCATGTACTAAGCGCTTGAAAAAGACTAGTAGAATTAGTTAAAACCAGACCCTGCTCCGTGACAAATCACGGAGACGCTCTTCTCCAATGGGAACCCTCCATTGATTACATCACCAGTTGCCGGAAAGAAACCAGGGCAGAGGCTTTGGAGCGAAAGTGAAGCAATTGTGACGGCCTGGGTTGGGGGGGGGGGGGGTCACGTGATTTCTACTGGCAGGGCGGGATGGTGTCACGTGATACCTGCTGGTCTGGATTGATAGGGGACAGGAGCGATAGTGTCATGTAACGTGTGCCGGCCTGGCTTGCTTGAGGGCGGAAGGAATGTTAGCACATGAGTTTGGCCAAAATCTCCCTCCTCTTGGAGTGGCCGATGTTTCCGGCTTCGCTTTAGGGTAGCTCCGCTTCCTGTTCCCAGCGCTCCCCAGCCCCCATCTCCGGCCCCCATCTCCTCACCCTGATTCAATCCCTTTTAGTTCTGTATCTATTTCATTTTTTCTGCAACTTCAATGTAGTGTGTTCCCCCCAGCGTTCAGTTATTATTATACTGAGCTTGCTTCTGCTGTCTCATTCGCTACCTCAGTTCTGAACTCGGCTATCTTCTGGTTTCTGAGCCTGCCAAGTGGGGGACGCTGGGCCTGATCTGATCTGATCTGATCTGAGGGGAGGGGAGTGGTGGCAGAGAAGAGGATGTTTGGGGCAGAATTTCTTTTTTTAGTGCATTGGTAAGGGCTTATTATGAACCAGGCACTGTACTAAGCACTGCGCCAGTCAGGGTGGACACAATCCCTGCCCAACATAGTGCTCACAGTCTCAATCCCCGTTTTACAGATGAGGTAACTGAAGTGACTCACCCAAGGCCACACAGCAGTCAAGTGGCAGAGCCGGAATCAGAATCCAGGTCCTTCTGACTCCCTGGCCCAGGCTCTTTCCCCTAGACCATGTGGCTCCCCATGTTCCAAGCCCCCACCCTGCACTTCCTCCTCCTCCTCACCTCTCTCCGTCTTCCCATCCTCCTCCACTCTTCTTTCTCCTCCTCGGCTGCCTGCACTTCCCCTGCGTACTGTGGTGTGGGGAAGTCTCCCAGTTAGCATGGTGTAGTGGATAGAACATAGGCCTGGAAGTCAGAAGATCATAGGCTCTGCAACTTGTCTGCTGAGGGGCCCTGGGCAAGACATTTCACTTCTCTATGCCTCAGTTACCTTATCTATAAAATGGGGATTAAGACTGAGAGCCCCAAACCGGACAGGGACTGTGTCCAACTCAGTTTCCTTGAATCCACCCCAGCACCCCAGTAATGTGTCTGTCACAAAGTAGGAACTGAAAAAAACCTCAGTTATTATTATTAAGGGCTTACGGGGCTCGGTGATGTAATCTAGGAACCAGGAAAGGGGGATGTTTCCTTAGCAATGGAGGTATGGCCATCACCTGGGTGATTTCCTGGGCCTCATTTCCAGGCTTGGAAGCAGCTCTTGTTCTGCCTAGTAACTACTGATGCATCAGCTTCCAGCTCCCCGTGGAAAGGAGAGTGAACCCTCTTTTTTAAAAATAGTATTTGTTAAACGCTTACTATGTGCCAGTGTTGGAAAATATCCCAATTAATGAGTCAGGTTAGGGCAGCCTTTTATTCATTTTGTTGCAACAAAAGGTCAGTGGTCGTTTGGTGGCAGGAGACAAAGAACTGAGGATGATAATTCCCACTGGTCCAACTTACCTGGTTGACACAGCACCACGTCCCTCCCTCTAGTCTGACCCTTCCCCTCAATTTCTTTAGGTTCATATTCTGGACTGGCATATCTTGTGTGCTCTGATCATTTTTGTTGTCTTAATAATCCCCTCACTATATGCCAAGCTCCTTCATTATCAGCTCTGGGTCATCCAAAGGATACTCTGTGGCTGAAGAAGTCTTTGGCAAGCACAGGTGTTGGGTTTCATGACTTTGGACAGCAGTTGGTGCTTGGTTGCTGCTAATGTTGCTGATAATTTGGGCCTTAAGGCTAGGGGCAGTGGTTGCTAAAAAGGTTGATCCTGGCCTTGCCAGTCGCTGCTTTCCTGGGTGGGAACTCAATACAAACTAATCAGTATATATATTCAGTGACAGCAATGCAAATACATGAGCAGGGTTAAGGCTTGAACACACCAGGCACTGAACTAAGTACTGGAGTAGATCCAAGTTAATCGGGTTAGACACAGTTCCACATGGGGCTGAAAGTATTAATCCCTATTTTACAGATGAGGAAACAGGCACAGAACAGTGAAGTGATTTGCCCAAGTTTACCCAGCAGACAAAGTGGCAGAGTTGGGATTAGAACTCAGCTCCTTCTGACTCCCAGGCCCAAAGTCTATTCACTAGGCCATGCAATCTGTTTTTCCTCTTGCTCCTAGTACTTCTGAAAAATTTCCCAAGACAGCTTCAAATGGGTGTTAGTGAAGAGCCATCTGCTGTTGATCAGAACCTGGTTAGTAACTGCTATTGGTAGGAGGATTCAAGGATGACTAATCTAGACTGTCTCCCACTGTTGTATTGCCATTTCTCAAGCATTTTGCACAGTGCCCTGCAAACGATAAGCACTCAATAAATATCACCTATGGATTGCCTGGACTAGTCCATTCATGGCAGTGCTTACACCTCCTGTGTTAGCCATTCTGAGGAAATAGCCTAAGCAGAGCCGGCCAAAATGGAGGAGCAGGGAGCCTGGGGAACAATTAGAGGAGGCTGAGATAAAGCTGTGAGTTCACATGTTTCAAAGTTGTGAATTCACACTAATGACATCCCCTGGTTCACATATATTTCACTCTCTCCTGGATCTGCAAAGCAGCAAAGGAAATTGGACTGAGGTACAATAATAATAGTATAACTCCTCATAAAGGGGTTTCCTAAATGTCAAGCAGTGAGGTAGATACAATGTAATCATTAGGACACAGTCCCTGTCCCACATGGGATTCACAGTCTAAGGGGAGGGAGAAGAGAACCCTAATCAATCAACCAATCAATCGTATTTATTGAGCGCTTACTGTGTGCAGAGCACTGTACTAAGTGCTTGGGAAGTACAAGTTGGCAACATATAATCAATGACAATAATTGATAATGATTATGGTATTTGTTTAGCACCAGCAGTGTGTCCAGCACTGTTCTAAGTACTGCGGTAGATGCAAGCTAATCAGGTCATACAGAGTCTCTGTCCCACATAGGCCTCACAGTCTAAAGCAGGGAATGTAGGTTTTTAGTTTTTTTAAATGGAATTTCTTAAACATTTACTATGTGCTAAACACCAAATCTCCATTTTACAGATGAGGAAACCAAAGTACTAAGTGAAGTGATAAGAAGTGAAGTGACTTCCCCAAAGTCATACAGCAGGTAAGTGGCAGAGTCAGTATTAGAGCCTTCTGTTATTCAGGGGTGATGGAAATGTCACCCCCTTTAGACTGTCAGCTCCTTATGGACAGAGAATATGCCTACCCACTCCGTTTTACATTACTCTCCCAAGTGCTTTTCATTCATTCATTCATTCAATCGTATTTGTTGAGTGCTTACTGTGTGCAGAGCACTGTACTAAGAGCTTGGGAAGTACAAGTTGGCAACATATAGAGACGGTCCCTACCCAACATTGGGCTCACAGTCTAGAGTTGCTTAGTCCAGTGTTCAGCAAACAGTAACCCCTAAAAAAATACTATTGATTGATTGTTTGGCTAAACCATTGTTCTGATCGTTCAATGGCTGTGCGTCCTACCTTGAAGTCGCCCAGGGGCCCCCGGACCGTGCAGTAACTCTGTCAGGCCACTAGGTGGAGTTTAAGTATGAAATTACTCATTCATTGTTAATGAGAGACCAGCCCTGGGCTCTCACACTCCTCGTAGGTGAATTGCAACAAATCCACTACTTCATAATGGACTTTTGTTGTCATGGAGTTAAATAAGAGCAAGCATTAATCAACTTCTTAATTGAGGATCTGGGCCTGCCCCAAAACAATGGAGGAAACCACTAGAATCAGTCATTCAGTGAATCAATCAATGGTATTTATTGAGCATTCATTCTATGCAAAGCCCTGTACTAAGTACTTGGGAGAGTACAACACAACAGAGTTTGTAGACATTTCTTTCCAGCAAAGGCGTCCCTCAGACCTCTCTGAACCCTCATCCCAAATTCTTTCTTCAATTCTTACTCTGCCCATTCACCTCTCTGTGCCTCCCAGTCTCTTCCTTCTTCATGTCACCCTCCTCCATTTTGGAGGAAGATCCGGAGGAGAACTTCCCTCTAGAGAAAAAGGTTGGTCAAGTGGAGAAAAAAACCCAAAACCTTGGGGACTGCGAGTAAGATGACCTGAGTTCTAATCCACTTACCTGCTTTGTGACTTTGGGCAAGTCACTTCACTTCTCTATGCCTCAGTTTCATTTGTAAAATTCAATACCCATTCTCCCTCCTACTTAAACACTGAACCCTAAGAGGGGCAGGGTCTAAAGTTTAGCTTGCACCTGACCCAATGCTTAGCATGATGCTCAGCACATAGTAATGCTTAACAAATACCACTGTTATTATTATTCTCCACACTTGGAAACTATGAGCTCGTTATGGACAGGGAACATGCTTGCTAAACCTGTTTCACTGTTCTCACTCATTTGCTTTGTAGTGTCCTGCACACAGTTAAGTGCTCAATAAATACTATTGATTGAGGAAGGTGATATTTCCTTGGCCCCGTTGTGACATGCCTCTGGGGGATATGGGGCCCAAGAAGTGACTGCCCACTGAAACTCCCTTGGTAGTGCTCAGGCTTCCTAGTGCTCAGGTCAGTGCTTAGTACTTAGCTCTTTCTGCAAGCCACATTCAGGATCTGCAGTACTGCATTTCCCTCAACCATCATTGGGCAAAGGCCCTGGGCCTGCATGCTTGAATCTTACTGTTAGATGGGCAGGTGGTGAGATGAGACCACCCACCTTCTCAGTAAGTAGTTGTTGTCCCAGAAGAAAAAGGGAAAATTTTGTTGGATGTGTCCTTTTTTAAAAAAAATTTGTTAAGCACTTATTATGTGCCAGATTGATTGTTCCTCAGAAATGCCCCTTCACAGACATGGAAGTGTATTTAAAAGTCCCCTTTTTAAAAATTGAATTTGTTAAGTGCTTACTTTGTGCCAGGCACTGTACTAAGCCCCGGGTTAGATTTAAGATCCTCAGGTTATTATACAAATGAGGTAACTGAGGTCCAGGGAAGTGATCACCCTCATCATCATCATCATCAATCGTATTCATTGAGCACTTACTGTGTGCAGAGCACTGTACTAAGAGCTTTGAAAGTACAAATTGGCAACATATAGAGACAGTCCCTACCCAACAGTGGGCTCACAGTCTAAAAGGGGGAGACAAAACCAAACATACTAACAAAATAAAATAAATAGAATAGATATGTACAAGCAAAATAAATAAATAGAGTAATAAATATGTACAAACATATATACAGGTGCTGTGGGGAAGGGAAGGAGGTAAGGCTCCCCTCCTCCAAGCGCCCCCATAGACGCCCCCTGCTTCCACCCCCTCCCCCGACTTAAGTTCCTTACAGTGCCCCCAATCCACCCCTTCCTGGTCCTGTCCTGACTGAATCTCTCCCCGCCCCCCTGCCCCCCACCACGGGAAAGAGGCCCTTGTTAGCACCATGTTACATTAACAACAACCTCATTGGCACCTACTCAGCCCTCCCATGCTAGTTGACTGTTTGCTCCCCTCCCCAGGTATCTCTGCTCCCTGACCCCCCTTAACAGGCCCACCCTACTCCAGCACATAATAGTTTGTATCTGCTCTCTGTGACATCATTATCTGCCAATTTTATTGTTGCCATAGCATATTGATTGTTTAACTGCACCCTGTGATGCCATCGCCTACTTATAACATTGCTACTGTTTTATTGCTTCTGCATCTCAATTGTTAACCTCCCGCGGTACTGTCACTCGCCCTGCTGACCCAACCATGAACTTTCAATTCCCTTGCTCCCAACTGCCATTCCCATTCCTCACCTTCCCCTTCCCCTCTCCCACCCAGCTTTTTCCCTCCCTCTCCCCCACCAAGACCACTCCCCCTCACCCCCTACCAAGGATCCCTCTGTACCTCTGTACCAGTACCAGTCCTCCACTCCTCCCTCCCGGCCCCCTCCCTCCCCTTCTCTCCACCCCCACCCATCCCAGTTCTCTTTTCCCATCGCCACCCCCCTTCCCAGGCCTCTGCCAACTCATCCCAATCCAAACCCTCCCCACCCCTCGCACCCTTCCCCTTCCCCTCCCTCCCTCGACAGCTGCTGCCAAGTATGGGCTCTGGAACCCCCACTCCATTTTAAGTAAGATCCCTTTCATCCTGGACCTATTCCTTCCCCTACACCTCCTCGCCCTAACTGAAACATGGCTGTCTCCGGAAGACACGGTCTCTTCTGCTGCTCTCTCCAGCGCAGGCCTCTTCTTCTCCCACTCCCCCAGACTCACCGGAAAAGGAGGAGGTGTCGGTTTCCTTCTCACCCCCCAATGTCGCTTTCGAACTATCTCTCCTCCCCCTTCCCTTTCCTTCCCTACCTTTGAAGACCACATTATTCGTCTCTATCACCCCCTCCAGATTCTTGTAGCCGTCATCTACCGCCCCCCCGGCCCCACTTCCAACTTCTTTAACGACTTTGACCCCTTCCTCACCTTCCTTCTCTCCTTCTCCATGCCCACTCTGATCCTCGGAGACTTCAATATCCACATGGATATCCCTGATGACTCCTCTGCCACCCGCCTTCTATCTCTCCTTTATGCATCCAACCTCTTCCTCCACCCCACCTCACCCACTCACCAACTTGGTCATACCCTCGACCTCATCATCTCCTATTGCTGCACTGTGTCCACCCTCACCAACTCTGAAATCCCTCTCTCTGATCATAATCTTCTCACCTGCCTCCTCACTCACACTCCTTTCCCCTGAAATCCGTACTACTCCCTCACAGAGATCTCCGCTCTCTTGACCCCACCCATCTTTCGGAGCGCCTCGCACCCTACCTCGCCGCCCTCTCCTCTCTACCCAGTCTTGATGATCAGATTACTGCTCTCAACTCTACCCTTTCTACGCAGCTAGACTCACTCGCTCCCCTTTCCCTTCGCCGCTCTCGTACCACTAACTCACAGCCCTGGATCACCACCACTGTCCGCCTCCTTCGCTCTTATGCTGCTGGCGAAAGTCTAAACACCATGCCAACCTCGTTCACTTCAAGTTTATCCTTTCCTGCCTTAACTCAGCCCTCTCTTCTGCCAAACAAAACTATTTCTCCTCCCTTATTGACACCCATGCCTATCGCCCCCACCAGCTCTTCCGTACATTCAACTCCCTTCTCAGGCCCCTGGTTCCTCCCCCTCCTCCTTCCCTCACCCCCAACGATCTGGCCTCCTACTTCATTAACAAAATTAAATCCATCAGGTCCGACCTCCCCAAAGTCCCTTCCCCCCCTTCCCCAACCCCCCGGCTCTCAACACTATCTGCTACTCGCCCATCTTTCCCAGCAGTATCCTCAGAGGAGCTCTCCTCCCTCCTCTCAATTGCTACTCCAGCCACCTGTGCTTCTGACCCCATTCCCTCTCATCTCATGAAATCTGGCACTCCAACCCTTCTCCCCCTCCTTAACTTCCATCTTCAACTGCTCACTCTCCATTGGTTCCTTCCCCTCTGCCTTCAAACATGCCCATGTCTCTCCCATCCTAAAAAAACCCTCTCTTGACCCCACCTCACCTTCTAGTTATCGCCCCATCTCCCTCCTACCATTCCTTTCCAAACTCCTTGAACAAGTTGTCTACACGCACTGCCTAGAATTCCTCAACAACAACTCTCTCCTTGACCCCCTCCAGTCTGGCTTCCCTCCCCTACATTCCACGGAAACTGCCCTCTCAAAGGTCACCAATGATCTCCTGCTTTCCAAATCCAACGGCTCGTACTCTGTCCTAATCCTCTTGAACCTCTCAGCTGCCTTCGACACTGTGGACCACCCCCTTCTCCTCAACACGCTATCTGACCTTGGCTTCACAGACTCCGTCCTCTCCTGGTTCTCCTCTTATCTCTCCGGTCGTTCATTCTCAGTCTCTTTTGCAGGCTCCTCCTCCCCCTCCCATCCTCTTGCTGTGGGGGTTCCCCAAGGTTCAGTGCTTGGTCCCCTTCTGTTCTCGATCTACACGCACTCCCTTGGTGACCTCATTCGCTCCCACAGCTTCAACTATCATCTCTACGCTGATGACACCCAGATCTACATCTCTGCCCCTGCTCTCTCTCCCTCTCTCCAGGCTCGCATCTCCTCCTACCTTCAGGACATCTCCATCTGGATGTCTACCCACCACCTAAAGCTCAACATGTCCAAGACTGAACTCCTTGTCTTCCCTCCCAAACCTTGCCCTCTCCCTGACTTTCCCATCTCTGTTGACGACACTACCATCCTTCCCGTCTCACAAGCCCGCGACCTTGGTGTCTCCTCGACTCCGCTCTCTCATTCACCCCTCACATCCAAGCCGTCACCAAAACCTGCCGGTCTCAGCTCCGCAACATTGCCAAGATCCGCCCTTTCCTCTCCAACCGTACAGCTACCCTGCTCATTCAAGCTCTCATCCTATCCTGTCTGGACTACTGCATCAGCCTTCTCTCTGATCTCCCATCCTCGTGTCTGTCCCCACTTCAACCCATACTTCATGCTGCTGCCTGGATTATCTTTGTCCAGAAATGCTCTGGGCATATTACTCCCCTCCTCAAAACTCTCCAGTGGCTACCAATCAATCTGGGCATCAGGCAGAAACTCCTCACCCTGGGCTTCAAGGCTCTCCATCACCTCGCCCCCTCCTACCTCACCTCCCTTCTCTCCTTCTACAGCCCACCCCACACCCTCTGCTCCTCTGCTGCTAATCTCCTCACCGTACCTCATTCTCACCTGTCCCGCCATCGACCCCTGGCCCACGTCATCCCCCGGGCCTGGAATGCCCTCCCTCTGCCCATCCGCCAAGCTAGCTCTCTTCCTCCGTTCAAGGCCCTACTGAGAGCTCACCTCCTCCAGGAGGTCTTCCCAGACTGAGCCCTGTCCTTCCTCTCCCCCTCGTCCTCCCTCCATCCCCCATCCTGCCTCTGGCTCGGAACATCCTCCCTCCTCAAATCCTACAGATAATTACTCTCCTCCTCTTTAAAGCCTTATTGAAGGCTCATCCCCTCCAGGAGGCCTTCCCTGACTAAGCTCCCCCTTTCCTCTTCTCCCACTCCTTTCTGTGTCCCCCTGACTTGCTCCCTTTGCTATTCTCCTCTCCCAGCCTCACAGCACTTATGTACATATCTGTAATTTATTTATTTATTTATTTATGTCTGTTTCCCCCCACCCCAGAATGTAAACTCGTTGTGAACAGGGAATGTGTCTGTGAATGCGTACAATAAATACTGTATTGTATTCATTCATTCATTCAATCATATTTATTGAGCGCTTACTATATGCAGAACACTGTACAAAGTGCTTGGGAAGTACAAGTCGGCAATACACAAAGACCGTCCCTACCCAACAATGGGCTCACAGACTAGAAGGGGGAGAGAGACAACAAAACAAAACATGTAGGCAGGTATCAAAACTGTCAGAATAAGTAGAATTATAGCTAAATGTACATCATTAATAAAATAAATAGCGTAGTAAATATGTGCAAGTAAAATAAATAGAGTAATAAATATGTCCAAATACATACAAGTGCTGTGGGGAGGCGAAGAAGGTAGGGCGGTGGGGCAATGGGGAGGAGAGGAAAAGGGGGACTCAGTCTGGGAAGGCCTACTGGAGGAGGTGAGCTCTCAAAGGGCTTTCAATCTCCAGTTGCTACCAATCAATCTGCACATCAGGCAGAAACTCCTCACCCTGGGCTTCAAGGCTCTCCATCACCTCGCCCCCTCCTACCTCATCTCCCTTCTCTCTTTCTCCAGCCCACCCGGCACCCTTCGCTCCTCTGCCGCTAATCTTCTCACCGTGCCTCGTTCTCACCTGTCCCGCCATCGACCCCTGGCCACGTCATCCCCCAGGCCTGGAATGCCCTCCCTCTGCCCATCTGCCAAGCTAGCTCTCTTCCTCCCTTCAAGGCCCTACTGAGAGCTCACCTCCTCCAGGAGGCCTTCCCAGACTGAGCCCCGTCCTTCCTCTCCCCCTCGTCCCCCTCTCCATCCCCCAATCTTACTTCCTTCCCTTCCCCACAGCACCTGTATATATGTTTGTACATATTTATTACTCTATTTATTTATTTATTTTACTTGTACACATCTATTCTATTTATTTTATTTTGTTAGTATGTTTGGTTTTGTTCTCTGTCTCCCCCTTTTAGACTGTGAGCCCACTTTTGGGTAGGGACTGTCTCTATATGTTGTCAACTTGTACTTCCCAAGCGCTTAGTACAGTGCTCTGCACACAGTAAGCGCTCAATAAATATGATTGATTGATTGATTGATTTCAAGGGAGATTAGTACAGTGCTCTGCACATAGTAAGCATTCAATAAATATGACTGAATGAATTGAATGAATTAATAAACTTGCCCAAAGTCACCTAGCAGGTAAGTGGTAGAGCCAGGATGAGAACACAGGTCCTCTAACTCCCAGACCTGGACTTTATCCACTAGGGCCTGCTGCCTCCCCTCCAGTGTTCTCTTGCCATGGCCGATCCTCTAGTCAATCTCCTGCCTCTCACCTCCAGGAATGGAATGTAAGGCTATTGATTTTTCTCCTCCAGCTCTGTGAAGAGGGTACCCAGACAAGAAGTCAATCTCCTGCCTCTCACCTCCAGGAATGGAATGTAAGGCTATTGATTTTTCTCCTCCAGCTCTGTGAAGAGGGTACCCAGACAAGAAGTCTTCTCCAAGAACCCGGCAGCATATCCTTAACTCTGCTCTCTCATTCACCCCACATATCGAATCAGTCACCAGAAGCTGCCAGACTCATCTTCATAACATTGCCAAGATCCGCCCTTTCCTCTACATCCAAACTGCTACCATGTTAGTACACTCACATCCTAGCCCAACCGGATTACTGCATCAACATCCTTTCTGATCTCCCAACCTCCTGTCTCTCCCCACTTCAGTCTATACTTCACACTACTTCCCAGATTATCCTTCTTCAGAATCGTTCTGGGCATGTCACCCCCCCCTCTTAAAAAATCTCCTATCAACCTCCATATCAAGCAAAAACTCATTATTGGTTTCAAAGCTCTCTATCATCTTGCCCTCTCCTACTTTATCTCCCTTCTCACCTTCTATACCCAGCCCACACTCTCCACACCTCCAGTACTAACTTTCTCATTCTCATTCTCACCTCTCCTTCCATCAACCCCTGGCACATGTCCTACCTCTGGCCTGGAACGCCCGCCCTCCTCAGATCCTCCAAACTACCACACTTCTCCACTTCAAAGCTCTACTGAAAGTTCACCTCCTCCAGGAGGCCTTCTGTTCCCCCCCATTGCCCCCACTTGCTTCTTCTGCTCTACCCCCCTCCCTGCCCCTCAGCATGTGTGAATATGTGTACACAAATAATTCTATTTATTTTATTAATGATGTTTATATATCTATAATTCTATTTATATTGATGCTACTGATGCCTGTTTACTTGTTTTTATGTCTGTCTCCCCACCTTCTAGACTTTGAGCCCATTATGGGCAGGGATTGTCTTTGTTGCTGAATTGTACTTTCCAAGTTCTTAGTACAATGCTCTGCACACAGTGAGCGCTCAGAAAATATGATTGAATGAAGGAATGAATTCCAGCTGTCCCTTCTGGCTCCATCCTCAGCAGCTTCAAATAGCCAAGCAAGAGACTCTCCTGCCTGAATTTGACAAAACTCTGATGTGACTTTCTCCTCATCAGCTTCTGTCTTGGTCTGTGGGAGAACTGACTCCGACTGAGCCTTGGATCTTTTCCCTTATCCTTTGGGCAAGCTATTTCCATCCAGTCCTCTAGACTGTAAACTCGTTGTGGGCAGGGAACATATCTCCCAAATCTATTGTACTGTCCTCTCACAAGCACACAGTACCTTTGATTGAGTCCTCTAGACTGTTACTCACTGTGGGCAGAGAGCATGTCTGCCAAGTCTGTGTCTACCAACTCTACCAACCATTGATCCACTCCAGAAAATTTGGGCCCTGGACAAATTAGAATCTGAAAGTTTACAATGTTCACCTATGGCATGACTGAGGGTTTTAAAAATGCTGCTGGACCTGCCGGGGGACGATGTTGGCTACAAGTCCTATCATGCAATGCTCACCGCAACCAACATGGAATAACTACAGTGCAACATGACTCTCATTGGCTAAATAGGGTAGCTGTTTAGCTATTACTTGGCATCCCAGCATGCAATGTTCCCACCACAACCTGGAATAACTTGGGTGCAAGATAACTTTCACTGGCTTTGGTGGTAGCTATTCCTACAATGCAATATTCCCCTCCAACAACATGGAATAATTGCAGCATGCAAGACAACTGTCATTGGCTATGGCAGTAGCTACTGCCATAAAATATTAGGTAGCCCAGCCCGCAATGGGGTATGATGGCCATATTCAGGCTCTATTCATATACAGGCTATACCTCCTGACCCCTCCAGTACCCTGCTAAATGTACCTGTTCCTCCTCCCAAGAATAAATTTATGGGTTTCCAGTCCCAGCTCACCCAAGCCTCAGACACTTCTTAACGGACCAGGCCTGACTAAGCTTCGAGAGGCTGCAGTACCTCTTTTAAGCATTAGGTGTCCAAAGAATTTGGAGTCTTCTAATCTTTCCTATGGTGGCTGGAAAAACTACAGGAAAAGGATCTCACTGAAACCCAAGGAAGTGAATTCCTTATTTTTGTAATGGTATTTGCTAAGCACTTATTATCAACCAGTCGATCGTATGTATTGAGGGTTTACTGTGGGCAGAATTCTGTACTAAATACTTGGGAGAATCCAATGCAACGGAGTTGGTAGACACATTCCCTGCCCATGACAAGTTTACTAAGCACTGGGATAAATACAAGCTAATCAGGTTGGACACATTCCAGGTCCCATGTGGGGCTCCCAGTCTTAATTCCCATTTTACAGAGGAGGTAACTGAGGCACAGAGAAGTGAAGTGACTCACCCAAGGTCACATAGCAGACATGCAGTGGAGCTATGATTAGAACCCAGGTCTTCTGACTCACAGGCTCATTCTCGATTCACTAGGCCATGCTGATTCCTGATAGAATTGTGTTCCACCACCCTCCAGCTATCGAAAAATCACTTGCCAACAGCATATGAAAATCCAGAATCTCATCTTCCTGTTTCTTGAATAATTGCATATGATGCAGAATCTTCTGCTGGGGAAACACAGGACCTTGTTTTTGAGCCGAGGTTAGAAGGGTGGAAGGGGGTGCTTGGTGGTGGGGGCAGTCTCAGCTATTCCACTCATACTGTTAACCCTATTCAATCAATCAATCAATCAATCATATTTATTGAGCATTTACTGTGAGCAGAGCGCTGTACTAAGCACTTGGGAAGTACAAGTTGGCAACATATAGAGACAGTCCCTACCCAACACTGGGCTCACAGTCTAAAAGGGGGAAACAGAACAAAACCAAACATACTAACAAAATAAAATAAATAGAATAGATATGTACAGGTAAAATAAATAAATAAATAAATAGAGTAATAAATATGTACAAACATATATACATATATACAGGTGCTGTGGGAAGGGAAGGAGGAAGGGAAGATGGGGGGATGGAGAGGGGGACGAGGGGGAGAGGAAGGACGGGGCTCAGTCTGGGAAGGCCTCCTGGAGGAGGTGAGCTCTCAGTAGGGCCTTGAAGGGAGGAAGAGAGCTAGCTTGGTGGATGGGCAGAGGGAGGGCATTCCAGGCCCCGGGGATGACATGGGCCAGGGGTCGATGGTGGGACAGGCGAGAACAAGGTACGGTGAGGAGATTAGCGGCAGAGGAGCGGAGGGTGCGGACTGGGCTGTAGAAGGAGAGAAGGGAGGTGAGGTAGGAGGGGGCGAGGTGATGGAGAATCTTGAAGCCCAGGGTGAGGAGTTTCTGCTTGGGTCCCGCTGAGGCCGGCCAAAACACTGGAGTCAAATGGCGGTGTAAAGAATTACTCAGAGGATTGCCTCCCCAAGCAGGCTTTTATTATCCCATCCAATTTCCCTCCATGGACTGCTCTGGACTTACGTCCTTTTGGGTGTAACGCACACGGTGGACTCCGCTCCTTAGGGGAGGCAAGAGCCCTGAGCATTCAGTAGGAGTTGCATATAAGCTGTATCTGGGGTTCATGGCATTTGTGGATTGATTCTGTCCTCCCTCGTGAGGCTGGCATCACTTGTTGCTGGACAGAATGGGGGTAGTGATTGTCCGCCCACCTCCTCTTCCTGGACCTTGCCAGCTCAGCGCCTTCATGGCCCCTTCTGCAGTTCTTGTCCAGTCATCTGCGCGGCGGCCTCACCACCTCAGCCAGGGGGCAGAACCAAAGGCTGTTTTGGTGGCCCAGCGGGGTCAATCCAAGACCTGTATATATGTATATATGTTTGTACATATTTGTTACTCTATTTATTTATTTATTTATTTTACTTGTACATATCTATTCTATTTATTTTATTTTGTTAGTATGTTTGGTTTTGTTCTCTGTCTCCCCCTTTTAGACTGTGAGCCCACTGTTGGGTAGGGACTGTCTCTATATGTTGCCAACTTATACTTCCTAAGCGCTTAGTACAGTGCTCTGCACACAGTAAGCGCTCAATAAATACGATTGATGATGATGATGATAAGCACTTACAAAATGTACTTAGCAATGGGGTAGATACAACCTAATCCAGTGTGACACAGTACTGGCCTCACATGGGACTCACAGCTTAAGTAAGAGAGTGAGCAGGTATATGATCCCCATTTTACTGTTCAAGAAACAGACACCAAGAAGATAGGGGGCCAGCTCAGGATCATATGGCAAGCATTCATCAGAACTGGGGTTTAGAACCCAGGTCGTCTTATTTCCAGGCCCAGGCACTTTTTACTAGGCCATAGGCTTTTCACCTGTCACTGCTTGCTTCCATCTGCCGCACAGGTCTGGTTGGAAGCAGAGAGGTGGAAGGTGGTATCCATGTTTGAGGTGATGCATCAGTTCCTGGAAGGGCAGGAGTGCCTCCTGGGGAAACTGGAAGAACTGGAGCAGGATGTCCGAAAGGGCCAGGAGGAGTTGGTGGCCTCGGTCTTTGCAGAGTTAGCCCAGCTCAAGACCCTGATCTCCGAGCTGGAGGAGAAGAGTCAGCAGGAGGAAGCTGAGCTGCTGGAGGTGAGTGCCAGAGAGCCAGCCCTGAGGCTGGATACCCGCCCCAGAGCCACCTCTGAGAAGGGATGCTGGGGGTGGGGGAACTGTTACTGTGCACCCAGTGGTTGTGGGTGTAGGGTCCTGTATTGAATGGTTGGCCACTGGAGGCATTCAGTTGAACAGCCTTAGACTTCGTGGACTTGACCTGGTAAGCGGCTCTGTATCTAACCAGTCTCTCCCCTTCTCTTCCAGGGCATCACTGGCTCCCTGAACAGGTATGTGGTTGCCCACCTCACCCCTGAACGTCTGAGCCATATGAACCCCTGCCCCTGCCATGGCCCGGCCCCACAGGGGCCCCTCCTCCATGGGAGGCCAATTTACCATTCTTGCTAGTTTGTTTTCCAGGTTCCAGGGGAGGAAATTCCTGAAATGGAATACTATTTCCCAGGAAATGGAGAGAAGAATGAGTGGTTTATCTGGGAAGATTACTTTCCTACAGAAGAATGTCAAGAAATTTCAAGGTAAAAGGTGGGAAAGAGAACAGATATTCCCTCTCCCTCTAGAGACACTGAGACACTCTCCCCCGCCACCCCACCCCCCAACCCCCGCCACCCCAGACAACGGGAGGCAGAGAGTCTGGAGAGCAGTGACGTGACTTGGCTGCTATAGGAGTTAGGCCAGAGTCCTTGTGCTCCACCTGTCCCGGCTCGGGATCTGACCCTGTTCTTCCCAGAAGGAGCCGGGACAGAACTCAGCTCTGCCCCTTTTCTCCTCCTCCCTGCCTTCACAGGGAAACTACTGAGAGAACTGGAGTCCAACCCAGGTGAGTAGGGGAGGGGGCAATGAAAACGAGTTCAAGAAGGGAACATACAGAAGTGTCTCCTGCCAGGTTTGGGGCCCCATGATGGGGGACAGTGATGACTCTGTGTCGACAGCTTGTCCAAGTAGTGACCTGCCCAAGATTGTAAGGACAAGTGAACTGCATTTCCTTCAGTCAAACAATGCCTCCTGGTTTCCTGAAACCCACTTCCATGTCTTCCTAGTACCCTGTAACCTGGCTTCCCTGCCCACCCTCCCAACCACTAGAGACACTCCAGGAGGGCTGCTGGCCACCAGACAGGGACACAGCCCACGACTGTACCTCCACGTTGATGTCGGAGAATCCCCGGATGGAGCATGCACCAAGACCAGGGCCCAGAACCCCTGCTATGCCCACATTTCTGATTGCCAGTGGAGTTAATACCTGTGTCTATGTCCCGGGGAGGGAGGGCAGGCAGGATGGAGGGCGGCAGGGGTAGGAGGAAGTGGGAACTTGGGAGCCGGCTGGCACATTCCAGTGCTGCGACTACTGGTTGGGACCTCTAGCAAGAATAAAGTCAATTTCAGACATGTGACTGATTTTGCTCTTTATCCTGTCCTCAGGGGGATTGGGCCCGAGGTGCTGGCCTTGAATCTGGGCCTTAGTCCCTTCCCTGTCTCATGAACCCTACTTGGGTTCTCCTGCCCCAGCTCCCTTTGAACTGGGTCCTGTGATGGGCCCTGTGATCCTGTAATTTTGCACATGTCCTGGGTGGGGAGGGGAGAGGAGGGCAGGGGGCTGCTAACCAGAGAGGTTCTGCAGGATGGCTATATGGTACAACACCTCTTGGGGCATGGGGATAGTAGCGGTGTAAATAGAGTAATAGCTGTTTGAATACCATATCTCCAGCAGCACCTGTTCCCAGGAACTGCCAGAGGAAGGAATCCCGATCACCCAAGAGCTCATAAGCCAACAGGGTAAACAGCAATGGAACACCACATTGGGCTGATTCTGAGAGTCAGGCAGAGAATGGGTCTGGGGTCCTTAAATCTGTTGGGGACAGCACAGCCCCTGGCTCTGGGGCACCAGGGCAAGACCCCATTAGCATCTTTAGCCCCCCTGGAAGAGGGAGACAGGAAGCCTACGACCACACAGCCTCCCTTTGGAAGGGCCCTAATTATTCCAGTTTTCTAGAGCACCTTTTTATGGTATTAAGTGCTTACTCTATGTCAAACACTAATAAACACTGGGGTAGACTCAAATCAGGTCAGACACAGTTTCTGTCTCTCAAAGGACTCTCAGCCTAAGGAGGAGGGAGAATCCTCCTACTTAAATTGAAGCCCCATTTTACTGTTGAGGAAACTGAGGCAGAGAAGAAGTCAAGTGACTTGCCCAAGGTCACAAAGCAAGCAATTGTCAGAGCTGTAATTAGAACCCAGGTCCTCCAACTCCGAGGCCTGGGCTCCTTCCACTAGGCCACCCTGCTTCTAGTGGGTGGGTGATGTTTATCAACTCTGTTGTATAGGACTTTCCCAAGCACTTAGTACAGAGCTCTTTACATGGTGAGGGCATAGCAAATAGCATTTGATTGATATGATAAGTTCCAAAAAGCCTCCATGTGGTCAATGTCATTTAGTCTGGGAGATATCTCTTCCCAGGACATGGAACCTGGCTGCCCCCTTCCAGCTGGCCCCAGCCACCACAGTCCAGATTGGGCATCATTACATGCACTTTTGCCCAGACACACCTACGCCCTCCATTGCCCGCAGAGAAGCAGACCTCATTCCTGCCCCTCCTGTCCACTCTCTCCCATTCTCTCCCTCCCTCCCCTGTCGTACTCCTAACCCATCAGTGGTATTTATTGAGCTCCTACTGGGAGCTGGACACTGATCTAAGCATTTAGCACTGTACTCATGGCCTCTCAGCCCTGAAGGCTGAGGGACTTTGGGGGCTGGGGGTCAGGTCGAGGCTTTTTGGGACATGAGCCCAACGGTTACTCACAAGTCTGTTCCCCCCCGCCCCCCAAAATGGAGAAGTGGTATGTACTGGTGGGTAGAGTTAGAAGGCCCGAGAGTCAGAAGGCCCTAAGTTCCCTACTCAACCACTTATCTCCTGATAAGTGATTTTGCCCAAAATTGATTTTGGGCAAGTCACTACTTGGCCTCAGTGACCTCATCTGTAAAATGTGGATGAAGACATTGAGTTTCATGTAGGACATAGGTTGAGTCCAACCCAGTTTCCTTGTAGGTACCCCAAGACTTCTTAAAGTGCCTGACGTATAGTAAGTGCTTAACACATACCATAAAAAAAATCCCTCTTTGGTACTATTCCTACCCCCTCCAACTTTCCGTGGAAGAAACAGACACACATGCAGCCATACACACAGGCTCAGAAATGCACACATACCCCCCCACACACCCATTATGTGCCAGTGGTATGCTCTATGACCTTGGACCAGGCTCTTTAAAGCTTAAGTCCCTCTGTTTCCTGTTTCCTCATCTAGGAAATGGAGATAATCATTATCATCAGTGGTGTTTATCAAGCACTTACTGAGTGCAGTGCACTGTTCTAAGTGGTTTGGAAATGCAGTGCCACAGAGTTGCCTCACCTCAAGAAGCAGCATGGCCTAATGGAAAGAGATTGGGTCTGGGAGTCAGAGGACCTGGGTTCTAATCCGAACTCTGCCATTTGTCTGCTCTGTGATATTGGGCAAGCCACTTAATTTCACTGTGCCTCAGTTAACTCATCTCTAAAAGAGGGATCAGGACAGTGAGCCCTATGGGACATGGGCTGTGTCCAACCTGATCAACACATACCCCATTGCTTTAGTACAATGCCTGACACAGAGTAAGCTCTTAACAACAAATTGGCTTTTCTTATGCTTTTAAGTCATCTCCAACCCATAGTGATTACCCAGGTAAAACAAAGCCCAAAAATGCACCTTCTCTGTCTCTTCTTATTTCCCAAGGATAATGTCCTGAGTGTAGGGTGGCAAGGTCTCTGAGTGGGTATCCAGGGTCTGAGAGTTGGGGAGAAACACCTCCAGACTCTAAACTGGAAGCTCATTGCAGGGAAGGAAAGCATCCTCAACACTGTTGCACTGGACTCTCCCAAGCACTTAGTACAGTGCTCTTTACATAATAAGTCCTCGATAAATACCATTGATTGATATCTAGACTTTAAATTTGTTGAAGGCAGAGAATGTGTCTTCTAACTCTGTTGTACTGAGCTCTTCCAAGCTCTTAGTACGGTTCTCTGTGCACAGTAAGCACTCAACGAATGCTATAGATTGACTCTTGCCCTCACCCTAGTAGGTCTGATGGCCAGAGAATTCTACCCAAAAACCAGTGAAGTCCTTAGGCTGCATGGTTTTAATAGGAGGGCCAAAGCCCTGGTTCCAGCTTGCCACAGGAAGATGAATCGGTCTACCAGCCTCGCAGGCTAGTAGGACTAGCACTGGGCCACTCACCATCATGGAAATAGCAAGGAGGCTGTGTCCAGAGATGCTCTCCACCTGACGCCAACCTTCTAGGAGAGCACCCCTGGAAGACCCACCTGGGTGAATGAAGCTGTTGGTGGGTTTTCATTTTTTGTGTCCTTGTTAAGCACTTGCTATGTGCCTAGCACTGACTAAGCACTGGGGGGAAACACACGATAATCAGGTCAGACATGTCCATGTCCTACATGGAACTCGGTCTAAGAAGGAGGGAGATCAGGTATTGAATCCTCATTTTGCAGTTGAGGAAACTGAGGCCCAGAGAAGTGAAGTAACAAGGTCACACAGAAGACAAGTGATGAAGCTAGGATTAGAACCCTGGTGCTCTTACTCCCAGCCACACTGATGGGGTCACGTTGGAGTCACATGCTGTTTTGGCACCAAGCACCATGGAAAATTGCAGACATTGAGCATGTGTGGTCCTGTTGCCATATTTGGTATGGGCTTTAGACCCTGCAGCCCACTGGCTGGGTCCAGGGAACCAAACCAAATAAGGAGATAGACTCCGCCCAGCCCTGCACCAAATCTGCACCAATCCAGTCCCCGCTGCTCCAGTTCTCCACCAATCACTGTGATCAGCAACCAGGAAGTATCAGCAGTATATAAGCTTGTTACATCAGGCACCTGGGGCGCCTCTCCCTTAAGGAAAGGAGTGAGGTGGGTGTATTGTATTCGATCTATCTTACCCACAAACCATTAAAACTTTTAATAGTCACATGTTGTTTTGACTAATTCCTTAGTCTCCCAGTGACCTGGGTGGCGATCTAGAACCACCGCTGCCACCATTTGGTGGCCCATACGGGGATCCAGTAGATATGACTGCCACCGCCCTGGCTGACCACAGGCCTGAAGCCATAGGAGTTGTGAGTCCTCTTTTGACTGTTCGTGTCTGCTCTCGCAGAGACACCCTCTAGTCCCCGGGCACACTAGTGGGGAAGAGGAAGGCCAACGGGGTCGGTCACGGGAAGGGACTGTTCATCAGGGGACGGTCCAGGGAAGGGACCCCTTGTCAGAGGATGCCCTGAAGTAGAGGGACCGCAGCCTGGAAGTTTATTCCAGTGCTAATGGGATGCCACGCAGTGCTTGAGCACAGCCCAAGAGAGACACAAGAGGAAAGAGGAACGTTTTCCACCCATTATGGGACAGCATTCCTCAATCCCAGGTGACTCCCCATTGGGTTGCCAGCTGAATACCAAGAATAAGGACAAATTTGGTTTGGCCGATCTAAAACGCCAGCGACTGATTTTTCTGTGCACCACAGAATAGCCCCAGTATAAATTAGAAGATCAGGAGGCCTGGCCCGAACACGGGTCCCTAAATTTTAATACCATTCTCCAGCTGGACTTACATTACAGGCTGTTAGAGAAATGGTCAGAAGTCCCGTATGTCCAAGCTTTTATGGCTTTGTCCTAGAGCCCCAAGGAAAAGAACCTAGCCCTAAAGCCCGATTCCCCAGATGCGCTGGATTATCCTCTCCTTGGCTGGGGATCCCAGAAGGATGGCTCTCCCACTCCCTCCAGTAGGGAATCCCAGGGGTTGGGAAACACCACCACTACGGGGCCCAACCTGTTGTTATGTCCTCCTCCATACCAGTCCACTTCCTCATGGGCCCTAAGCCTTCCCAGCACCCAGGGAGGCACACACTATGCCCCTCTGGAGAGCGAGGAAAGGATACTCCCCTTGAGGGAGGTTGCAGGGGAAAGGGGACAGATAGTGCAGGTACAGGCACGCTTCTCTTTGAGCAAATTGGAAATGGCAGAACAGAAATTGGGACAATATTCTGTGGACTCCGCGCACTTTTGGGATGAATTCCAGAGCCTGACCATGAGTATGATCTGTCATGGGAGGATCTTAACCTGTTGCTTTCTTCCTGCCTGACAGTAGAGGAAAATCAATCACTCAATCAATCGTATTTATTGAGCACTTACTGTACGCAGAGCACTGTACTAAGCGCTTGGGAAGTACAAGTTGGCAACATCTAGAGACGGTCCCTACCCCACAGCGGGCTCACAGTCTAGAAGGGGGAGACAGACAACAAAACATATGAACAAAGTAATCAGAATAGTAAATATGTATAAGTAAAATAAATAGAGTAATAAATACGTACAAACATATATACAGGTGCTGTGGGGAGGGGAAGGAGGTAAGGTCGGAGTCGAGGATGACACGAAGGTTGGGGGCTTGTGAGACGGGAAGGATGGTAGTGCCGTCAACAGAGATGGGAAAGTCAGGGAGAGGGCAAGGTTTGGGAGGGAAGACAAGGAGTTTAGTCTTCGACATGTTGAGCTTTAGGTGGCGGTGAGACATCCAAATGGAGATGTCGTGAAGGCAGGAGGAGATGCAAACCTGGAGAGAGGGGGAGAGAGCAGGGGCAGAGATGTAGATCTGGGTGTCATCAGCGTAGAGATGATAGTTGAAGCCATGGGAGCAAATGAGGTCACCAAGGGAGTGCGTGTAGATTGAGAACAGAAGGGGACCAAGCACTGAACCTTGGGGAACCCCCACAGTAAGAGGATGGGAGGGGGAGGAGGAGCCTGCAAAAGAGACTGAGAATGAACGACCGGAGAGGTAAGAGGAGAACCAGGAGAGGACGGAGTCTGTGAAGCCAAGGTCAGATAGCGTGTTGAGGAGAAGGGGGTGGTCCACAGTATCAAAGGCAGCTGAGAGTTCGAGGAGGATTAGGACAGAGTATGAGCCGTTGGATTTGGCAAGCAGGAGGTCATTGGTGACCTTTGAGAGGGCAGTTTCCGTGGAATGTAGGGGACGGAAGCCAGACCGGAGGGGGTCGAAGAGAGAGTTGTTGTTGAGGAATTCTAGGCAGCGAGTGTAGACAACTCGTTCAAGGAGTTTGGAAAGGAATGGTAGGAGGGAGATGGGGCGATAACTAGAAGGTGAGGTGGGGTCAAGAGAGGGTTTTTTTAGGATGGGAGAGACATGGGCATGTTTGAAGGCAGAGGGGAAGGAACCAGTGGAGAGGGAGCGGTTGAAGATGGAAGTTAAGGAAGGGAGAAGGGATGGAGCAAGAGATTTCATGAGATGAGAGGGAATGGGGTCAGAAGCACAGGTGGCCGGAGTAGCACTTGAGAGGAGGGAGGAGAGCTCCTCTGAGGATACTGCTGGGAAGGATGGCCGAGTAGCAGAGAGTGTTGAGAGCCGGGGGGATGGAGAAAGGGGGAAAGAGACTTTGGGGAGGTCGGACCTGATGGATTTAATTTTGTTAATGAAGTAGGAGGCCAGATCGTTTGGGGTGAGGGAAGGAGGAGGGGGAGGAACCAGGGGCCTGAGAAGGGAGTTGAGTGTACGGAAGAGCTGGCAGGGGTGATGGGCATGGGTGTCAGTAAGGGAGGAGAAATAGTTTTGTCTGGCAGAAGAGAGGGCTGATTTAAGGCAGGAAAAGATAAACTTGAAGTGAACGAGGTTGGCATGGTGTTTAGACTTTCACCAGCAGCGTTCAGCAGCTGGAGCATAAGAGCGAAGGAGGCGGACAGTGGCAGTGACCCAGGGCTGTGGGTTAGTGGTGCGAGAGCAGCGAAGGGAAAGGGGAACGAGTGAGTCTAGCTGAGTAGAAAGGGTAGAGTTGAGAGCAGCAATCTGATCATCAAGACTGGGTAGAGAGAAGAGGGCGGCGAGGTGGGGTGTGAGTCGCTCCGAAAGATGGGTGGGGTCCAGAGAGCGGAGATCTCTGTGAGGGAGTAATACGGATTTACAGGGGAAAAGAGTGTGAGTGAGGAGGCAGGTGAGAAGATTATGATCAGAGAGAGGGATTTCAGAGTTGGTGAGGGTGGACACAGTGCAGCGGTAGGAGATGATGAGGTCGAGGGTATGACCAAGTTGGTGAGTGGGTGAGGTGGGGTGGAGGAAGAGGTTGGCAGCGTCAAGGAGAGATAGAAGGCGGGCGGCAGAGGAGTCGTCAGGGATATCCATGTGGATATTGAAGTCTCTGAGGATCAGAGTGGGCATGGAGAAGGAGAGAAGGAAGGTGACGAAGGGGTCAAAGTCGTTAAAGAAGTTGGAAGTGGGGCCGGGAGGGTGGTAGATGACGGCTACAAGAATCTGGAGGGGGTGGTAGAGTCGAATAATGTGGGCTTCCAAGGAAGGGAAGGAAAGGGAAGGGGGAAGAGAGATGTGCAAAAGCGACATTGGGGGCGAGAAGGAAACCAACACCTCCTCCTTTTCCGGTGAGTCTGGGGGAATGGGAGAAGAGGAGGCCTGCATTGCAGAGAGCAGCAGAAGAGACCGTGTCATCCGGAGACAGCCAAGTTTCAGTTAGGGCGAGGAGGAGTAGAGAGCTGGAAAGGAATAGGTCCAGGATGAAAGGGATCTTACTTAAAACGGAGCGGGGGTTCCAGAGGCCACACTTGGCAGCAGCTGTCGAGGGAGGGGAGGGAGGGGGAAGGGTGCGAGGGGTGGGGAGGGTTTGGATTGGGATGAGTTTGTGGGGGCCTGGGCGGGGAGAGTGGGAAGGCGGGTGGCGATGGGAAAGGAGACATGGGATGGGGTGGGGGCGGGGAGAAGGGGAGGGAGGGGGCCGGGAGGGAGGAGCGGAGGACCTGCGCTGGTACAGAGGAATCCTTGGTAGGGGGGTGAGGGGGAGTGGTCTTGGTGGGGGAGAGGGAGGGAAAAAGCTGGGTGGGAGAGGGGAAGGGGAAGGTGAGGAATGGGAATGGCAGTTGGGAGCAAGGGAATTGAAAGTTCATGGTGAGGTCAGCCGGGCGAGTGACAGTACGGTGGGAGGTTAACAATTGAGATGCAGAAGCAATAAAACAGTAGCAATAAGTAGGCGACGGCATCACAGGGTGTAGTTAAACAATCAATATGCCATGGCAATAATAAAATTGGCAGATAATGATGTCACAGAGAGCAGATACAAAATATTAAGTACTGGAGTAGGGTGGGCCTGTTAAGGGGGGTCAGGGAGCAGAGATACCTGGGGAGAGGAGTGAACAGTCAACTAGCATGGGAGGGCTGAGGAGGTGCCAATGAGGTTGTCGTTAATGTAACATGGTGCTAACAAGGGCTTTTTACCTGGGGGCGGGGGGAGAGTCAGTCAGGACCGGACTGGGAAGGGGGGGATGGGGGGGCACTTTAAGGAAGGTCGCCTAAGTGGTGGGGGGGGTGGAAGCAGGGGGGGCGTCCGTGGGGGCGCTGTGATGGCGGGCGGGTGGGCGGGCGGGCCTCTCGGGAACAGAGTCCCGGGCGTCTATGGCGGCACTCTGAGGAGAGGATCCTTCCGGGAGCAGCAAGGCCGCGTGGTGTGACGGCGGGTGGGCCACTCGGGAACGGAGTTATGGGCGTCTGTGGTGGCGCTCTGAGGAGAGGAGCCTTCCGGGAGCAGCAAGGCTGCTCCATGGCCTGGCCTGAAGCAGGGGTCTGCTCCCATGGGTCTGAGAACTGTTCTTGCCCCAGCTCTTCTCAGGGAGAGGGCAGGAGAGGCACCCACACTGAGGAAGGGGCCCCCTTTCCGAAGAGCCTGGGAGAGCCATCTTTGGAGAGCGATGTGGAGCTTTCCACCGTCACGTCAATGAGCTCCAGATGGGGCTTCTTGTCTGGTGCGGGGAGGAAAGGGTCATGGTCAGAGTCTGTCCCTCTGCCTGTCCGTCTCAGTTCACCCAGTCCCCATCCAGACTTTGCCTCCAGTTCCCTGTTCCAAAAGTTGTGACTCACTTTCCAGGAAGCCGTGGATGAGCCAAGAGGTGGGGAGAGCAGGCAGGGCAAGGTGAGGAATGAACCCAGGAGAAACTAATCCTGTGATCGGCTGGGCAGACACCCTCCTCCCCAACGGCTCCACCCAGGGCCTGTGTCTGGACTGCTCCCTTCTGGGAGATCGCTCAGCAGATGTAGCCATTGTAACAATTTCCCAGAATCCACGGGCCGGCAGGGTTCTGATGGTGGGGCACCTCCAGAGAGGGGGGCCACACTGGAGGTCTTCCCCACCTTGGGACCAGAAGGCACCTGACCTGGGTACCTGCACTGGGAAAAGGGAGTGAGTGACTTTCTGTTGGAGCAAGCAGGTAGAAGTCTATAAACCTGGTGGAACAGGAAGTGAGCTGATAAGGCCTGGGTGCTACCCAGACAGGGACTGACAGCAGCTAAAAAGTCCTAGGGCATATGTGTCCCAGTCTGGGGGAACACTTTCCTCTACCTTTCCATGGCTCCCTCTCCCAAGAAGGTCTCTTCCTGGTGGGAATATACAGATTCCCCCTTTGGTCTACCTTGGTGCAGGATGGTGATGTGACAAATTTAGGGAACATTCTGGATTTTCTACCGCACTTCCACAATTTGCCCACCCGCTGTGGGATTGAGGAGTTTTCCACTCTTCACTTCAGAGAAGCCTGTCCCAGAGACCTGGAGTGACTTTCCTAAGGTCACACAGCATACGTCAATGACAGAGGCAAATCAGAATACAGGTCTTGGGGCTCCACTGTCCCATGGAGATGTTTGAGAGGTGGGGAAGTCCAGGGATTGAAGGAGAGAGACTCCTGGGAGAGCGGAGCCCAGGAATGCCTCTAGACCAAGCATGCAAAGTAGGTTTCTTCTTTTGTTTTTCTTTACTCTTTTATTCCTTTGGAATGGTATTTGTTAAACGTTTACTATGTGCCAGCCCTTATTCTAATCACTGGGGTAGGTACAAAATAACCAGGTTGGGCACAGTCCCTATTCCACATGGGGCTCACAGTCTTAATCCCCATTTTACAGGTGAGGTAACTGAAGCCCAGTGAAGTGAAGTAACATGCCCAAGGTCACATAGCGGGCAAGTGGTCAAGGAGGGATTAGAATCCAGGTCCTCCAATTCCCAGGTCCTTGCTCTTTCTACGAGTTCAGTCAGTCAATTGAATTTACTGAATACTTACTATGTGCAGAGCACTACAGTAAATGCTTGGTTGAGTTCAATCTAACAATGGTTACATTGTAATCTCAACACAGTGAGCGTACAGCTTAGAGGAGGAGACATTAATATAAATAAACAATTACAGATATGTACATAAATGCTGCAGGGCTAGGAGGAGGATGAATGAAGGGAACAAGTCAAGGTGATTCAGAGGGGAGTGGGAGAAGGAGAGAGGAGGGCTTTGGCAGGGAAGGCCTGTTGGTGGAGACTTGTCTTTGATAAGGCTTTGAAAGAAGGGAGAGTCTGTTGTCTAAGGGGAAGGAGGGCATTCCAGTCCAGAGGCAGGATGTGGGTGAGATAGACAAGATTGAGGAACAGTTAGTAGGCTGGCATTAGAGAAGCAGCGTGGCTCAGTGGAAAGACCCCGGGCTTTGGAGTCAGATGTCGTGGGTCCGAATCCCGGCTCTGCCACAAGTCTGCTGTGTGACCTTGGGCAAATCACTTAACTTCTCTGAGCCTCAGTTACCTCATCTGTAAAAATGGGGATTAAGACTGTGAGTCCCACGTGGGACAACTTGATCACATTGTATCCCCCCCAGCGCTTAGAACAGTGCTTTGCACATAGTAAGCGCTTAACAAATGCCATCATTATTATTATTAGAGAAGCAAAGTGTGAGGCCTGTGTTGTAGTAGGAAAGTAGCCAGCTGAGGTAGGAGGGGACAAGGTGGTTAAGTGTGTTAATGGCAATACTGAGATTTTGTTTGACGTGAGGGAGGTGGATGGGCAACCACTGAAGGGCCTTGAAGAGTGGGGAAATGTGGTCTGGACGATTTTGTAGAAAAATAATCCAGGAAGCAGAACCATGCATATGGACTGGAATGGGGAGAGCCTTGAAACCGAGAATGAGGAGTTTTTGCCTGATGCGTAGGTTGACCAGTAGCCACTGGAGATTTTTGAGGAGGGGAGTAACATGCCCAGAGCGTTTCTGCACAAATATGATCCTGGCAGCAGTGTGAAGTATAGATTGAAGTGGGGAGAGACAGAAGGATGGGAGATCAGAGAGCTATCCTGCCGTTGACCCCCAGCCCACGTCCTCCCTAGCCTGGAATGCCCTCCCTCCGCACATCCACCAAGCTAGCTCTCTTTGTCCCTTCAAAGCCCTACCGTGAGCTCACCTCCTCCAGGAGGCCTTCCCAGACTGAGCCCCTTTTTTCCTCTCCCCACCCCCACCCCCCCACCCTACCTCCTTCCCCTCCCCACAGCACCTGCATATATGTTTTTACAGATTTATTACTCTATTTATTTTACTTGTACATAGTTACTATTCTATTTATTTTGTAAATGACATGCATCTAGCTTTATGTCTATTTATTCTGATGACTTGACCCCTGTCCACGTGTTTTGTTTTGTTGTCTGTCTTCCCCTTCTAGGCTGTGAGCCCGTTGTTGGGTAGGGAACGTTTCTGTATGTTGCCAACTTGTACTTCCCAAGCACTTAGTACAGTGCTCTGCACACAGTAAGCACTCAATAAATATGATTGAATGAATGACCCTTGAGTAACCCCTACAGATGGAGGATGGGAGGCGGAGCAGGAGCCCATGAAGGAGGCCATGAATGAATGTCCACAGAGATAAGAGAAGAACCAGGAGAGGGCATAGTCAATGAAGCCAAGGTTGGATAACGTGTTGAAGAGAGTGGATGGTCCAAAGTGTCAAAGGCAGCTGAGAGGTAGAGGAGTATTAGGATAGAGTAGGAGCCATTGGATTTGGCAATAAATAGGTCATTGGTGACCTCTGAGAGGGCGGTTTCAGTGGAGAGGAGGAGCCAGATTAGAGGGGGTCCAGGAAAGTGTTGGAGGAGAGGAATTTGAGTTTGGAAAGGAATTTTGTTAATGATGTGCATTCAGCTTTAATTCTGTTCTATTTGTTCTGACGATTTGACATCTGTACACATGTTTTGTTTTATTGTGTCTCCCTCTCCTATCCCCTAACTGTAGGGGTTTCTCAAGGATCAGTTCTTGGCCCCCTTCTGTTTTCCATCTATACTCACACTCACTGCTTCGGTGAACTCATTCCTTCCCACGGCTTCAACAATCATCTCTACGCATGATTATCTTTTTACTGACATGCTCTGGACATGTCACCCCCTTCCTCAAAAATCTGTAGTGGTTGCCTATCAACCTTTGCATGAAAGAAAACTCCTCACAATTGGTTTCAGAGGTCTCCATCACCTTCCTCCCTCCTACCTCAACTCCTTTCTTTACTTCTACAGCCCAGGCTGCACACTCCACTCTTCTGCTGCTAACCTCCTCACTGTGCCTTGTTCTGGCCTGTCCTGCTGTCGACACTTAGCCCACATACTACCTCTGGCCTGGAATGCCCTCCCTCCTCATATCTGCTAAACCAACTCCTTTCCCCCCTCAAAACCCTACTGAGAGTTCACCTCCTCCAGGAGGCCTTCCCAGACTGAGCCCCCCTTTTCCTTCCTCCCTGTGCTCTACCCCTTCCCTGTCCACAGCACTTGTGTATATTTGTACCTATTTATTATTCTATTTATTCTATTAATGATGTGTATATATCTATAATTTTATAGATATTTATCATCTATTTTGATGTTATTGATGCCTGTCTACTTGTTTTGTTTTGTTCTCTGTCTCCCCATTCTAGACTGTGAGCCTAATGTTTGGTAGGGATTATCTCTATCTATTGCTGAATTATACTATCCAAGCACTTAGTACAGTGCTCTGCACAAGGTAAGTGCTCAATAAATATGATTGAATGAATGAATTAATCCTCCAACTCCTGGGTCCAGACTCTTTCCTCCAGGCCACCTTGCTTCCCTGCCCCTTCCTGCAGGAATACTTCCTATGAGTAAAGGGAAGGGGAAGTGATTCCACTGCTGCAGGAAGGAATGAGGTTAGACTGAAAGGAAAGTCTACATTGGTTATCAGAGTTGTGAGCCCCACCAAGATGATTGGTTTATATGAGTGGCCCCTGGATGTGTTAGTGGGGAAGGGGAGGGAAAGGGCTTGGCGGACGGGGGGACGTGGAGGGGAGGGAAGGGGTGACTTGGTGAGGTGCTGAGGATCGGAGGGTGGGCTTCCGAGTATGGTTTCTCTTAAGGGCTTGTGGCTCTCTCCCATCTTGCCCCCAGCAGCCCTGAAGGAGGAGATGACTAAGGATAAGAGCAAACATTTGAAGTCCCTCAATCTTGTTCAGTGTAAGAAGGATTTGGAGCAGGGCAGGGCAGAAGTGGGCTGCAGAAAGAGATGAAATGCAGAGCTAGTGGACAGAACCTGGGCTTGGGAGCCAGAGGACTTGGGTTCTAATCCTGCCTCTGCCTCTTGTCTGCTGGGAGACTTTGGACAAGTCATTTCACTTCTCGAGGCCTCAGTTCCCTCATTGGCAAAATGGGGATTCAATACCTGTTCTCTCTCCTACTTAAGACTGTGAACCCCATAAGGGACATAGATTGCATATAACCTGTTTATTTGTGTCTTACTCAGCTCTTAGTACAATGCCTGGTACCTAGTAAGCGTTTAACAAATGCCATTATTATTATTACTATTATTGTTGTTGTTGTTGTCATCCCAGGTGCAACTCACCTATGGCAGTCCAGCATTTATGATAATCCATCAGCCTGCTCTTACTTGTCTTCCATCTCGGGGAATCTGAAGAGAGACCCAGAGAAAAATACATGGAAGAATGTGGAGTCCAAGCCTCCAGTGATTTCATGATCAGGTAAGTAACTGCCTTTAGTCCTGATGGGCTGGGGAAGAAAGGGCCTGGAGAAGAGAAATCTGAAGTTGGAGTACTAGGGGAGCAGTAGAGTTGGGGTTGCAGGGGCTGCATGCAGTTCTTCATCAATTAATCAATCAGTCAGTCAATCAATCAATCCATGGTATTTTTTGAGAGTTTACTGTTTGCAGAGCACTGTACTGAGTGTTTGGGAGAGAACAACAGAGATGATAGACAGTGATCCCTGCTCCTCCCCTCACCCTCCCCACTTCCCCCACTCCACATATTCTACCTTTTCCCCACCCTCCCTCTCCCCTTCTTCCTCCATCCCCCTGCCCCTTCCCTCTCTCCCCCGCCAACCTGTCTTTCCCTCCCCATATGATGGCCCCCATGTCCCCGCTTGCCATGTGCCCCCAGCACAACCTGTTCCCTCCCATGCACCCCTCTCCCCTCAGTGAGGCTGACCACTGGAGAGGATGAGAAGTGCTAGGTTCCCCCACCGTGGCCTGTGCCCATGCCCATGTCCATGTATGAGGACCTCAGCATCCTCCTGGACAACACCTATGAGAAACCCAACAGGTCATGCCCAATGCATCTCTGTACCCACACGTGGTGGAGAGTGGGGGGGCTGGGAGAGGTGGAGAGGGTGGCAGGGCCGAGGGATGAAGGTGGGGGAATAAGGGGAGGAGGAGTGAAGGGGCAAGGGGGCAATTTAAGGGCTGGGGAAAATGGGTGTGGAGCCAGGGCCCTGGGGGCAAAGGGGAGTTCTCCCCCAATCCCCAACCCTCCTCCCCATGGCCTGGAATGCCCTCCCTCTGCACATCCGCCAAGCTAGCTCTCTTCCTCCCTTCAAAGCCCTACTGAGACCTCACCTCCTCCAGGAGGCCTTCCCATACTGAGCCCCCTCCTTCCTCTCCCCCTCCCAATCCCCCCGCCCTACCTCCTTCTCCTCCCCACAGCACCTGTATATATGTTTGTACAGATTTATTACTCTATTTATTTTACTTGTACATATTTACTATTTTATTTATTTTAATTTGTTAATATGTTTTGATTTGTTGTCTGTCTCCCCCTTCTAGCCTGTGAGCCCATTGTTGGATAGGGACCATCTCTATATGTTGCCAACTTATACTTCCTAAGCGCTTAGTACAGTGCTCTGCACACAGTAAGCGCTCAATAAATATGGTTGAAGATGGAAGTTAAAGAGGGGAGGAGAGAAGGGGCAAGAGATTTCATAAGATGAGAGGAAATAGGGTCAGAAGCACAGGTGGCTGGAGTAGCACTTGAGAAGAGGGAGAAGATCTCATCTGAAGATACTGCTGGCAAGGATGGGAGAGTAGCAGAGAGTGTTGAGAGCTGGGGGGCTGGAGAAGGTGTGGGGGAGTGACTTTGGGGAGGTCAGACCTGATGGATTTAATTTATTAATGAAGTAGGAGGCCAGATTGTTAGGGGTGAGGGATGGAGGAGGGGGAGGAACAGGGGGCCTGAGAAGGGAGTTAAAGGTCCAGAAGAGCTGACGGGGGGTTTTTTTCTTTCCCCAGGGATTATGACAAGCAGCGTGGCTCAGTGGAAAGAGCACAGGCTTGGGAGTCAGATGTCATGGGTTCTAATGCTGGCTCAGCCACTTGTCAGCTGGGTGACTTTGGGCAAAATCATTTCTCTGGGCCTTAGTTACCTCATCTGTAAAACGGGGATTAAGACTGTGGGCTCCACGTGGGACAACCTGATCATCCTGTATCCCCCCAGCACTTAGAACAGTGCTTTGCACGTAGTAAGTTCTTAACAAGTGCCATTATTATTATTATTATTATTGAAGAGAGAAATTGGGCAGGAGAGACAGTGAGCAAGATGGGGGGGAATGAGGAAGGAGAGGGAGAAGAGAGAGAGAGATGAGAGACAGGAGAGAGGGGACAGAGATATGAGACAGGAGAGAGGAGACAGTGACAAAAAGATAGAAGACAGAGACAGAGAGGAGAAAGAAAAAGAAAAAAGACAGTGAAGAGACAGAAAGAGAAGAGGCAGAGAACTCATTCGTTCATTCAGTCGTATTTATTTAGTACTTACTGTGTGCATAGCTCTGTACTATGCACATGGAAAGTACAATTCAGCAACAAAGAGAGATAATCCCTGCCCAACATCGGGTTTACAGTCCAGAACAGGGAAGACAGACATCATCAAAACAAGTAAATGGGCATCAGTAGCATCAATACAAATTAATAAAATTAGATACATACACATCTTTAATAATATATATTATTAATATATATACAGGTACTTGGACACGCACACAAAAACATTTCCTCCCAGATGTACCTCGTTGTAGTAGGAAGTGTGTGTATTAACTCTGTTGCACTGTACTCTCCCAAACTCTTAATAGAAAGCTCTGTACACAGTAAGTACTCAATGAATTGATTGCAGACACCCGGAGTCACATATACACGCAGGCACACGGACGGACACACATACTCGGGCACACACACACAGAGACATTCGTGCATGCTGGCACACGGAGGCGTACACAGAGACACGTAAAAAAATCAGAAACACGAAGAAGACACATCTACCCCAGCCAGTCGCGCTCACGGAGAGACGCGTATCTAGAAGCAGCTGGGGAAGACTCGGTAGGCCCCCCACGGCCCCACCCCCGCCCTTACCACTCCGCCCGGCAACCCCCCTCCCTTCCTCCTTCCCTTCCTTCTCCCGCTGGAGCCCCTCCCCGGGGAGTTCCGTGACGCCCCGTGTTGACCGCCCACCTGCCTCCTCCCTCCCTCCTTATAAAATCTGCGCTCGCTCGGGGCCCGGCGCCCTCCGCGTTGGCGCGTGTACGCCGGCGTGATCGCCGCCGTCCCCATCGCCGCGCCCCCCCACCCGCTCTCTCCCCCTCTCCCTCCCTCTCCCTACCCCCCCCCGCCCCGTTCGCTCGTTCGCTCGCTCGCTCGCTCGCCCGGCCGCTTGTGCGCAGAGGGGGCCGGGGCCGCGTTCGCGGAGAGCCGAGTGTGGGTTCCGGGGGTCGCCGTCGGCCCCCGCCATGGAGCCGGTGGAGCCGGGCCGGGGCCTGGTGGCCCAACTGGAGCGGCTGGCCACCTGCCCGCTGTGCGGCGAGGCCTTCCGGGACCCGGTGCTGCTGGCCTGCGACTACAGCTTCTGCCGCCGCTGCGTCGGACGCTGGTGGGACGGCCAGGCCAGGGCCGGCGCGGGGCCCAGCTGCCCCGGCTGCGGCCACCCCTGCCCCCGCCGCGCCCTCCGCACCAACGTGCGGCTGGCCGTGGACGTGCGCATCAGCCGCCGCCTGCGGCACCGGCTCGGGGACCCGGGGGCCCGGGACGGCCGAGGCCCCACCCCCCCCCCCGCCGCCGCCAACGCCGCGGGGGCCGCATCCCCACCGGCCGCCCGCACGACCCCCAGGCGCAGGTGAGGAAGGAGGGACGAGACCAGGGAGGCAGGCCGGGATCCCGGAGGAGGAGGAGGGGGAGGAGGCTCGGGGAAGGGGCCCGGGCGGGGAGCTGGAGCCCCGCAGCGAGCAAGGAGGATGCTGGCAGGTTTGCGGGGACCGGGTCGGGAGACCCGGTTGGAGGCGAGCTCTGTGTGTGTGGGGGGGGGGGGGGGGTTTACGGCCGGACCCCCCTCCCCTTCTTAACTCCTCCCGGGCAGCTCACTGAGGGCTGTGGATGAGGATGCCCCCGAGTGGGTGCCCCAATTCCTGGAGAGGCGCGGCGCCGGGGTCAGGCCAGGAAAGAAGGAAAGCGGGCCGGCTGGCCGTCTGCTCGCCTTTTCAACCCATCCATCAGTCGGTGGGGTTTATTGTCAGTCTGTCATGCAGTCATATTTATTGTGCACTGGCCGTTGACCGAGCCCTGAACTGAGTGTTCGGGAGAGGACCAGGGAACAGAGTCGGTAGACACATTCTTCGTCCGCAAAGTGCCTCCAGACGGGCATTAAAATATACGATGGCCGGTTTTCCCCGCCCGGGATATGAACAGAGGTGGGAAGGGGAGAGATAAAGACGAGAGGCCTGCTACTGAGGGCGGAACGCCTGGGTCCTGCCTCAAGGGACCTCGCTCCCCGTTCCCCACCCCGGGGCAAGGCCCTTCCCTCTCCCCTTCCCCTCCTCTGTTTCGGGACACAGGCGCCTTCCTTCCCAGCCTCAGCCGGCGCCCCCCTTCTCATTTCCGCTCTTTAAAGTTCGCAACAGGGCTAATTAGTCTCATTGCAATTATTGTAACGAGAGTAATTGTTCCCGGGGCAAAGTCGGCCCCCAGCATTCTTAGCCCCCCCTTACCCTGGCTTGGCACGGAAATGCCAGAGAGTGTGGTCGCGGTGGCCCTGGGCTCCGTGGTTGAAAGCTCCTGGAGGGGCTGGATCGGGTGGGCGTGGGGTGGGGCAGACTGTTCTACCCAGACGATAAAGGTGGCATGCCACCCCAGAGGCAGCTGCTTCAACATAAGACAACTGGAACCCAGGGGGAGTGAGGCCTGTCACCCTTCACCCAAGGACAGGTTTGTTCGGGAATTGGCACTGTGAAACAGAGAGAGAGAGTTGGAGGGAAGGAAAGGCCTGAGTTTTATACAAAATTTATTCCACGAGATGAATTAAATGGGGTATTTTGGACATGGCAAATTGAAATATTTAATGATATTAGAGCTTCCCTAACAGGAGAAATATTCTTATGTGTCACTTGAGCATGGCAGAAACACCCAGGTCTGGCCCAGGAAGAATTCACTTATGGTTTGTTCTCATGCGGTGAAGCAGCTAGCTCCCACCCATGAGCACTTCCCACTTGGGAGGAATCCACTTATTATAATAATAATAGTAATAATAATAATAATGGTATTTGTTAAGCACTTACTATGTGCAAAGCACTGTTCTAAGCGCTGGGGAGGTTACAAGGTGATCAGGTTGTCCCACGGGGGGACCCACAGTTTTAATCCCCATTTTACAGATGAGGTAACTGAGGCACATAGAAGTTTAGTGACAGCTGACAGTTGGCAGAGCTGGGATTTGAACCCATGACCTCTGACTCCCAAGCCCGGGCTCTTTCCACTGAGCCACACTGCTTGTCCACCCAGCACTTGTCTCCCATCAGCAACCTAGAAATCGGTGAAGTGAACTGTCCCTGACAGGGGAGGACCTGAAAACGGCCTCGTCTTCCAGCCCGCTGGCCCTTACCCATCCTTTCCAGATCCCCGTCCCCACCTCCCGAGCCAGGACGGCGTCCCCCTGTTCCCCACCCCTAATGCATTCCATACCCATGGTGAAGCACCTGGCTTCTAGTCCCACAAGCGTTCAGCGGAACAGGGACACTCACCCATCCCACAGCTTCTCACTTGGTGCAGGCAGAGCAGGCATCTCACACTCTGGGCAGAGGTGACCTGCAGCCAGCTGCTGCAAGTCTTGACCCGCTGCACAGAAGGTCAGAGGCCACAGATATTTATTACCGGTGCTCCTAGGCCATTCCAGCTTCTGGCCTCAGTTTATCCAATCTCTCCCCTCCCCCCTTCTCCACACCTAATTTGACTGGCATGGGGGTGAGGGGCACCTTCTGCATTCCCAGCTTGGGCTGTCTGGCAGTTTTGTTTGTTGGGGCGGTATCCCATCTGCACTTCTGAATTGCGCCTGCTGGCTTGGGCGGTCACAAGATAGCATTTGACCTTGAGAGTGTAGGTACCCCGGGGGTCACCTTGGGACAGGACTCCAAAGTAGGGGAGAGAGAGAGGGAGAGAGAGAGTGTGTGTGTGTGCTTGTGTCTTGGGGACCATGGTCATCTCTTCCTCCTTATGCCCCCAGGCCACACCATGATCCCTTCATCAGTCAGTGGTATGTATTGTGCACTTACTATGTGCAGACCACTGGACTCAGTGCTGGGGAGAGTCCCATATAACAGAGTGGGTAGAAATGTCCACTGCCTGCGAGGAGCTTATAGACTCCCACACTAAGGAGCAACTGGCTGTTCTACTTGACTGGTGTGGGAAGCCTCACCCCAGAATCAGCTGTCCTCCTAGACTCTGGGGCTCTAGAGTGGAGTGTTCGGAGAGGAAGACGGGGGCGGGGTGGGGGGGGACGACTTTCCCTCTTCCACCCCGGACTCCTACCATCATCCTTCAGTGCAAAGTAGCCTCCAAGGGCCTTGCTAATTGGTGAGGGCTGTCAGTGCCTCACCCCAGCCAGAGTCAGTTGCTCCAGGGAGTTGAGGGAATCAGGAGGGGGTTCAAAAAGTGCTGTTCTCACCTCCCCACCCCAGCACCACATACACACACCTCTTCTTCTCTCTGCCTCCCCAGATCTTTTTTTATAATAATAATAATAATGATGGCATTTATTAAGCGCTTACTATGTGCAAAGCACTGTTCTAAGTGCTGGGGAGGTTACAAGGTGATCAGGTTGTCCCATGTGGGGCTCACAGTCTCAATCCCCATTTTACAGATGAGGTAACTGAGGCACAGAGAAGTTAAGTGACTTGCCCAAAGTCACACAGCTGACAATTGGCGGAGCCGGGGTTTGAACCCATGACCTCTGACTCCAAAGCCCGTGCTCTTGTCCACTGAGCCACGCTGCTTCTTTTATGTATTTAAGCACTTGCTATGTGACAGGCATAGCCATGTGACAGGCACTGTACAAGATGCTGTGGTAGATAACACTCTAATCAGGTTGGACACAGTCCCTGTCCCACATGGGGCTCAGTGTTCATCCCCATTTTACAGATGACTTAACAGGCACAGAGAAGTGAAGTGATTTGCCTAAGATTACACAGCAGACATGTGGCAGGCAGAGCAGAATTAGAACCCAGGTCCTTCTGACTCACAGGCCAATGCACTAGGCCCCACTGCTTTCCGTGGTGCATTGTGACTTTAGGGTTCTCTGTGGAGGAGGGGAGTGGTGCCAATCCCTCAGCCAGTCACCTCCACCTCCATCACCAGGCCTCCCCAAGCTCCGGTGGACTTTTAACTCTCCCGTCCCTGGTTCCTTCTGAAAACCCACCCAATGGGGTCAGTTGGGGCCAGCTGTAACCCAGACTTATCTGCACTTCATGCTTTTCTTCTGACTGGTGGGAAAGAAGGCTGTAAATGCTGTAAAGTTTTTATGGAGAAGGGGGAAGTTGCCTTGTTGGTGGGGCAAAGGAGCAGGGCAGCTAGACCTCACTGTGGGTCTGGCTAGAAACCTAGCATTGACCTTACCCTGGTGGCTGGTAAGGGTGGGGTGTGAGACGGGAGCAGGGCCTCAGTATGGGTCCAGCTGGAAAATGGCATTGATCTCTCCCCGGTGGCTGGGTGGCGGGGGGGATTAGTTGAAGTTAGTTAGTTAGTTAGTTAGTTGAAGTTAGTTAGTTAGTTGAAGTTAGTTAGTTAGTTCACTAGTGCTAGTGAAACAACACTAGCAATTGTGTTTCCAGGGATTCAGAGCCTAGGAGGCAGTTTGGAGGGAAGACTCGGGGAAGGAATAGTTAGGGTAGGGGGTTCACCAGGAATGGGCAAGGGTCGGCGTGGGAGAGGAAAATTCAATCTGAGCAGGGGAACAGCAGAGTGTTAGAGTAATGTGGAAGGCGGTGAAATTTTTGGGGAGCAGAACTTTAGGAGGGGGTGAGGGCCTTGTGGGGAGGAAGGAAGACAGGTGACGGGCAGGAAGTGGGGCTGGGAGTCCAGAAGTGAGGAGTAGAGCCAGGAAGTTGGGGTCAGCATGTGGGCACAGACAGTTTAACAGTGCCTGGCACATAGTAAGCGCTTAACAAATACCGTAATTATTGTTTAATGAGAGGGGAGGGTTGGGAGGGGGTTCTCTGTCCCAGGTCCCTTCAACTCTCATCCAGTTCTAGAATGCATCCCCCCCCAATCCCCAACCCTATCACATTCCTTGCCTCCTGAGGGGCAGCTGCTGCTGCTGGGGATCCCTGCAGAGCTGGGGAGGGGGCTGAGAACTGGGAGGGAGGAAGGGAGAAGTGCAACCTTTGGCTTGAAGGTCCCAAGGCTTCTTCTGCCTGAGGTGCACTAGAGCCTGGATCTGGAGGGTTGCTGGGGTGGGGAATAGCGGGGATGAATTGGGATGGAGGGACGGACCGGAAAGGCAGGTTGGGGGGGGTCCCCAGGGGAAGAGGGCCCCAAGGGAAGCGGGCAGAGGTGGACTGTGGGGTGGATGCTTGGAGGTCCAGAAACTCACCCTCACACCTTCTCTCTCTCTCCTTTCTCTCTCTTTCTTGCTCTCTCTCTCTTTCTCTCTTTCTTTTTTGCCTCCCAGGATGTTCTGAAGACCTGGAGAAGGTGAGTCTAGCTCCATCCAGGTGGGGCCTTTGGATGGAGGGGCACCAGTACTCATCTTAGCCCCATCTCCTCCTCTTTGCTTTCCATCACAACCCAGGTTCAAGATAGCCAAGCTCAAACCCATGGAATCGGATGAAGAGGCGTCCAAGGACTATCCCTGTGGCCAAGAACATAAGAACATGCTTCACAGGTTGTCAGGTGAGGGAAGACACATACACACTCTCTCTCTCTCTCTCTCCCTCCCCCCCCCCCCCCCCCCAATTCCATGCTAAGCAGGAGACTAGCAAATTCAGGCTCCAGACGAGAGTCTATCTTACTTGGGCCTCCTGTACCACCCTGCCGATTCTCCCTCTCCTGGAGCTCCCCTGGGCCTCTCCCAGTCTCTCCCCTCGTTATCCCCTCCCAAGAGCCAGCCATGCAGCACAGTTCTCTTCCACAGCACTCTGCTCCCTGGTAGGAGAGGCCAAGGCAAAGCCTCTCTGAATCTAGTGAGTCTAAGCTCAGGGCATCCCTTGGGTGTTTGCATGCCTACATCTCTAGAGTCGGGCTCCTCCCCAGAGTCATCTGCATCTCAACATGCTGACCCCCTCCTCTCCTTGCTCTTTCTGTCCTCCTCCCCCTATGCCCCACCCTGATGCCCCCTCCTTTCCTGTCCTTCTCCCCCTGATTTTCCTTTGTCCCTGGCTCAGGGAGGTGGCGAGGTGGAACAGCCCGCAGCTTTTCATGCAGATGGTGAAGCACAGTGCTGGAACCTGCAAGGTGAAAATGGCCCTGGCCCAGTATGACTCCCCTGAGTTCCACTGCCAATCCTGGGAATTTTTTGAGTTGAGCCTCCCAGGAGCCAGATGGACCTGGCTTCTAATCTCGGCTCCACCACCTGTCTGCCACGTGACCTTGGGCCAGTCATTTCACTTCTCTGGGCCTCAGTTCCCTCTTCTGTAAAACTGGGGATTAAGACTGTGAGCCCCAAGGGGGGACAGGGACCGTGTCCAACCGTATTAGCTTGTATCTAGAGAAGCAGCATGGCTCAGTGGAAAGAGCATGGGCTTTGGAGTCAGAGGTCATGGGTTCAAATGCCGGCTCCACCATTTGTCAGCTGTGTAACTTTGGGCAAGTCACTTAACTCTGGGCCTCAGTTCCCTCATCTGTAAAATGGGGATTAAGACTGTGAGGCCCATGTGGGACCACCTGATCACCTTGTATCCTCCCCAGTGCTCAGAACAGTGCTTTGCACATAGTAAGCGCTTAACAAATGCCATTATTATTATTATTATTATTTCCAGGCTGGCTCGGTCCCTTCTTCCTCCTCTTCCTCACATGCCCTCCTCTGTCAGTTCATGGCCATGGACACCATGAGTTTGGGGCGGGAAGAGAGGGAGGGTTACCTCAGAGTCAGCCACAGTTCTAAGTCATCCCTCCCTGTCCCGCGGGCCCACCCCAGCCTGGGTTAACATCTGGTATCGATCTTGCTCTCGGCCCCTTTGGTCTCTCCCGTCCTTGCTGGCCCCAGAGCTGACAGCTTTCACCTCTTTTCCCCATTCCTTCCTGTTTTCCCCATCCTGCTTGGCCAACTTCCCCATCCCTCACACCTACACCTCACTTCTCTGGCTACTCTCCCTCCCTCTGCTTTGGGTCAGTCACCATCCTGCCCTTAGTCCTCTGCCTCACCATCCAATTCCAGCTGATCCCCTTCCTGTCTGCTCTTACCACAGTCCTCTGCGCCTGTCCCTGGGACAAGTTAGCAATTCCCATCGTCCTCTCCCCAGGCTGCCCACACAGACCTCCAGTCATCCTTCTCCTCCCCAGAGCAGTGGGAGGAGTCCTGGTATTTACTGAGCACTCACTGAGGGCCATGCACTATCCTGAGCTCCTATCCTCCCTCCTGTGTAGACTGGGAGCCCCGTGTAGGACCTGATCATCTTGTATCTACCCTAGCGCTTAGTACAGTGCTTGATGCCTAGTAATTATTTAACAAATATCACAGTTGTCATTAAGTGCCTGGGGAAGTACCATGGAAGGACAAGACATGGTCCCTTTCCAAAAGGAGCTTCCACTCTTATGAGCCCAAGAAAGACTCTGATTCTTGCCAAAGCTTTGGGCTCCAGCCTGCAGGTCTGTGACTGAGGAAGTACCGTGGAAGGACAAGACATGGTCCCTGTCCAAAAGGAGCTTCCACTCTTATGAGCCCAAGAAAGACTCTGATTCTTGCCAAAGCTTTGGTCTCCAGCCTGCAGGTCTGTGACTGAGGATGCTCCAGAGGGTCTGTGATCAGATAAGACCCTCTTGCCTGCCCCTGCTCAGCCCACAGGACAGTGACCCATGAAGCAGGACCAGGCAGGACTAGATTAGTTAATTATCTCTGGAGTTTCTTAACCATTGACTGTGAACTAAACACTGGGGTAGATAAACGAACCAGATAATCATAAGTCCTAACCCACCTGGGCTCCCAGGCCAGGGAGGGAGAGCAGACATCTCAGGTATCTAGACACCAAGCTTGTTACAGGCAGGAAATGTGTCGATCAACTTTTGTTGTACTGTACTCTAACAAGTGCTTAGTCCACCGCTGTGCATGCAGTAAGATGCTCATTAAATACCTGACTGATTAGCCCTGTGTGGACTTGACTTGGGAATTCCTCAACACCAACTCTGTCCTCGACCCCCTCCAGTCTGGCTTCCGTCCCCTACATTCCATGGAAACTGCCCTCTCAAAGGTCACCAATGACCTCCTGCTTGCCAAATCCAACGGCTCATACTCTATCCTAATCCTCCTCGACCTCTCAGCTGCCTTCGACACTGTGGACCACCCCCTTCTCCTCAACACGCTATCTGACCTTGGCTTCACAGACTCCGTCCTCTCCTGGTTCTCCTCTTATCTCTCCAGTCGTTCATTCTCAGTCTCTTTTGCAGGCTCCTCCTCCCCCTCCCATCCCCTTACTGTGGGGGTTCCCCAAGGTTCAGTGCTTGGTCCCCTTCTGTTCTCGATCTACACTCACTCCCTTGGTGACCTCATTCATGCCCATGGCTTCATCTATCTAGACTCTGATGACACCCAGATCTACATCTCTGCCACTGCTTTCTCCCCGTCTCTCCAGGCTCGCATCTCCTCCTGCCTTCAGGACATCTCCATCTGGATGTCTGCCCGCCACCTAAAACTCGTGTCCAAGACTGAACTCCTTGTCTTCCCTCCCAAACCCTGCCCTCTCCCTGACTTTCCCATCTTTGTTGACGGCACTACCATCCTTCCCGTCTCACAAGCCGGCAACCTTGGCATCATCCTCGACTCCGCTCTATTCATTCACCTCTCACATCCAAGCCGTCACCAAAACCAGCCGGTCTCAGCTCCACAACATTGCCAAGATCCGCCCTTTCCTCTCCATCCAAACCGCTACCCTGCTCGTTAAAGCTCTCATCCTATCCTGTCTGGACTACTGTATCAGCCTTCTCTCTGATCTCCCATCCTCATGTCTCTCCCCACTTCAATGCATACTTCATGCTGCTGCCCGGATTGTCTTTGTCCAGAAACGCTCTGGGCATGCTACTCCCCTCTCAAAAATCTCAAGTGGCTACCAATCAATCTGCGCATCAGGCAGAAACTCCTCACCCTGGGCTTCAAGGCTCTCCATCACCTCGCCCCCTCCTACCTCACCTCCCTTCTCTCCTTCTACAGCCCACCCCGCACCCTCCACTCCTCTGCCGCTAATCTCCTCACCGTGCCTCGTTCTCGGCTGTCCCGCCATCAACCCCCGACCCACATCATCCCCCAGGCCTGGAATGCCCTCCCTCTGCCCATCCGCCAAGCTAGCTCTCTTCCTCCCTTCAAGGCCCTACTGAGAGCTCACCTCCTCCAGGAGGCCTTCCCAGACTGAGCCCCTTCCTTCCTCTCCCCCTCGCCCCCCTCTCCATCCCGCCCATCTTACCTCCTTCCCTTCCCCACAGCACCTGTATATATGTATATATGTCTGTACATATTTATTACTCTATTTATTTATTTACTTATTTTACTTGTACATATCTATTCTATTTATTTTATTTTGTTAGCATGTTTGGTTTTGTTCTCTGTCTCCCCCTTTTAGACTGTGAGCCTACTGTTGGGTAGGGACTGTCTCTATATGTTGCCATCTTGTACTTCCCAAGCGCTTAGTACAGTGCTCTGCACACAGTAAGTGCTCAATAAATACGATTGATTGATTGATTGATCAGGCTAGTGGCAAAGCTGGGCTTAGAACTCAGGCTCTTGTCTTCCAGCTCATGTTCTTTCCACTAACCTACTTTGTTCCTGGGAACGAATTCCCCAGGAGACCCGTGTGGCCTAGTGGCTAAAGCCCAGGTCTGGGAGCTACAGTATCTAATCCCAGCTCTGAAAATTGCCTGTCCTGAGACCTTGGGGAAGTCACTTGTCTGAGCATCATTTTCCTAATTGCAGAATGGGGATTCAGTCCCTGTTCTCCCTCCTGTTTGACTGTGGGCCCCATTGTGAGTCAGGGCCTGTGTTTGGCCCCTTAAACTCTTATCTCCACAGAATGGTGCTTGACACATGGTATGTGCTTAACAGATGCCATTAAAAAAAAGAGCAAGTGAGCTCTGTACAGATCCCGATAGAAATTCCAGCAGCTCTTAGCTCTTGCCAGCCCCTCCACCCTCCTGTTCCTGTGGGATCACACTCCTAACCTCACCTACTTCCTCTCCTCCTGACTCTGGACCCCAGCACAGCCCACCATTGTCTGCTCCTCACCTAGATCACTGCAGTTTGCATCTTCGGGACCCCAGTGTCCTGGCCCTAGTGGACAGCCCCCGGCATTTCAACCAGTTGGTGGGTGTGTTGGCAGCACAGGGCTTCGAGGGTGGGCAGCACTGCTAGGAGGTGGAGACTGTGGCTGGGCCAGGCGAGGGCAAAGACAAGGGTGAAGGCAAGGGTGAAGACGAGGGCAGGCGCTACGCCCTGGGGGTAGTGGATGAGTCAGTGCAGAGTAAGGACCAGGTCAGTCTGTGCCTGGCCAGCGAGATGTTGGCAGTGGACTGGAGAAGGGGGCAGCTTTGGGCCCTGATGGCCCCCAAGGCCACGCCACTGCAGGGGTGGCTGCGCCAGATCCAAGTGGACATAGATTGAGAGCGCGGCCATGTGGCCTTCTATGACAGTCTCTCACTCAGTCTGCTCTGTCTTCCAGAGGCCCAGCTCCTTCGGTGAGAGGGTCTTTCCCTTCTTCTGCACACTCGACCCCCACACCCTGCTCCATCTGGTGCCCATCAAGGGCTGACGGGCTGAGTCCCTGATGCCTGGTTTCAAGATAGGAACTACACCCAATACCCCGCCACCAGACTGAGTGGCCCATCCCACCCCCTGGCAACCCCACCCTCTTGTTCTGATGTATTTGAAGCCGGCTGGGGGGAGGGGGCAAGTGTGCGGGCCTGTGATTAGCCTTGTCTCCTGTGGCCGCCCCCCACCTTCCTCCTTCTCCCGGGGGCCCTCCTGGACAGAGCAACCCAGGCCCTGCATCAGCCTTTTTTTGGGAGGAGGGTGGCCTTCTTCCTCGTCCTGCCTAGGGTTCCCGCTCCACCCTTCTCCCTATTCATTGGCCTCCCCTAAGCCTCTCCTCCGTCCCTGCTTCAGCTGAGGGCCATGCTGGACCCCCTTCCCCCCAAGTCTCCTGCCCCACAGTGCCTCTGCCAGCCCTTGCCCTCCTCATGCCCTTCGTGTGTCCTCCTGCCCATAGGGCATGTACAGACCCCATATTTAACAGATTCTATTTTGTGTCGTTATATATTAGAGCGGCATTTCATAAAATGAAATCTCAGCAGTTCGGGCTGTGCAATCTGGGGAGGGGGCTTGGGGGGAGATCAGAGTGGGGAAGTAGGGGTTGAGGGAGGACCTGAGGGTCCACACTGGCACTGCCCCACTCCACTGGCCATGCCAAAGACCACGATTGAAGATGGGCTCGAAGGTGGACGGTCTTCACTGCTTATTCCCTGGCCCCCACTAGCTCCTGGGATCTCCCTGCTTCCCAGAACCCTGGTGTCCTACTCTCCACTTTCTCTTCCCAGAATCCCTGTGTTTTGCCCCTTAGACTCCTCTCCCAAAACCGTGGCATTCTGCCCCCTGCTCTCCCCTCCCAGAACCCTGGCATCCATCCCCTCACTTTCCCTTCCCAGAAGCCTGGCATCCTGCCTCCCCCACCCCTTCCACCCCTTCATCTCCCCTCAGAAGCTTGACATTCCCTCTGCTCCCACCTCACCCACTGTGGGTTGTCTCCCATGGATGGACCCAGGAGGAGGATGGGAGCTGGGTTGCCCAGTGAAAGTCCAGGGCAGGCAGCGGGATGGGATACTCAGGCCCCAGGGCCCTGCCTTTCTGCCCGTAGCTGGGCCTTTGGAGTAGGGGTGGGGAAGAGGCCACTGCTTGGGCTTAGGGCCCAGGCCTGTCTTTATTTCCCTTTTTGGGAGAGACAGAGGAGGCTCTGGGTCAGAGGGGGTGAGTAAATAGATAAATTAAATCTAAGAGAAGATAATCCTTTGGTTAAGGCATTCGGAGCCCAGTGGACAGAGCAGAGCAGGGGAACTGGGTAAGGGGGAGTGGGATGAGCTGCTGGGGCCTGGACTCCTGGGTGGGCTGGAGGTCAGACAGTGACAGCTGGGGTGCCAGACACTGGGCTTCTTGGAGGCAAACAGGGTTTGGCCGTGAGTAGAAAGGGCTGAGGGGGTGAGGGACAAAGGGGCAGATGGAGGGGGTTGGGCTGGATGCTGGAATGGGGTGGAGGAAGAGGGGCTGGTGCCCAGAAACCCAAAGGGGATTCGGGGTTTGGCACTGAGGGGAGCAGGCTAGTCTGGATGCACAAATACTTCACCTGGGGCAGATGATGTGCGTGAAGGGGGGGCAAGAGGCAGCCAAGGTGGTGCCCCCAGACTTGGCCCCCTCGGTTCTCCTGCCCAGCAGCCCCCTGCCCTCCTCCCCCCATGCCCTGCACGCAAACAGGGAGCCTGGAAATGGGGAGACGGCATGAGAGAGGGGCAGCATCGTTGGGCAGGCGGTAAGGGGAGTGCTTTAATTCCAGAGAAGAAGCCATGTACACAAACTCATTCAAGGCCCAATACATGTGACAAGATGGTCAGGGCTTGTCAGGACACCGAGACTCAGTGATGCATAGGCCTTGGCGGGGGCTGCAAGGGGCCAGGGGGCTGTGGGGCATTGGGAGGCAAGTCACGGGCGGTGCGGCGCTGGGGCTGCCCCTTATGGTGTCCCCGGACGCAGTGGGCATGGCCGCAGCCCTCGTCGTCCTCATCCTCGCTCTCCGTGGAGCTCTCACCGAACACCCGGGGTTTCTCATAGATACAGCAGCCTGGGGAATAAGGGATGGGAACGGGGTTTGGAGAACAAAGAAGCGGGGACAAAGGCTTCCTAGGACCCAGCTCTCACTCTGCAGCCCGGCACTCATTAGCCCAGACCCTCTCCACCCCTCCTCCTCCTCATCATCATCAATCGTATTTATTGAGCGCTTACTATGTGCAGAGCACTGTACTAAGTGCTTGGGAAGTACAAATTGGCAACAAATAGAGACAGTCCCTACCCGACAGTGGGCTCACAGTCTAAAATGGGGAGACAGAGAACAAAACCAAACATACTAACAAAATAAAATAAATAGAATAGATATGTACAAATAAAATAAATAAATAAATAAATAGAGTAAAAAATATGTACAAACATATATACATATATACAGGTGCTGTGGGGAAGGGAAGGAGGTAAGATGGGGGGATGGAGAGGGGGACGAGGGGGAGAGGACTTCTCTGCTCTTCTGCTGCTTCTTGAGAAGCAGCGTGGCTCAGTGGAAAGAGCCCGGGCTTTGGAGTCAGAGGCCGTGGGTTCATATCCCGGCTCCGCCCCTTGTCAGCTGTGTGACTCTGGGCAAGTCACTTCACTCCTCTGGGCCTCAGTTCCCTCCTGGTAAACCCCTGGGACCCTCCGTCTTTCACGTGGTAAATTCCGCTCCCGGCCTGGAACAGGAAGGTCCCGCTGTCTCGGTGGTAGTCGTACGAGGCGATGCCGATGGTGCCGATGCGTTTCCTTTCTCGTAACAACTCCTCCTCCCGGGAATACATCCTGTAGACCAGGGTGGCCTGAAACAGGTCCAGGAGCGGCTTCCAGGAGAGCATCAGGACTGCCGCTTTGTTGATGGTCTTGGGGATTTCCGAGTAGAACAGGGTGTTTTCCCGGTTCTCCCCGGACATGGAGGTTTCTTGAAACCTCCCCTCTTAGAGTCACCGCATTTTTAATGTCTGCACACTCATCTGATCTGTCCTTCTGCTCCCTCCCAACTTTCCATCATCAATCCCCTCTTTGTGGTTTTGTGGTTTTCCTCTACCCAGACCCTCCTCAGCTCTCTCTGGGGCTGGGGAGAGCTGCAGCTAAAATGATAATCATGGTACTTGTGAAGTGCTTACTATACACCAAGCCCTGCAATAAGCATTGATGTAGTTGCAAGATAATCAGGTGGACATAATCCTGGTTCCACATGGGGTTTATATCTGAGGAAGATTAAGTTCAAAAAAGTATTAATTAAAATTTAATTTATTTATGTTAATCTCTGTCTCCCTCTCCATATTGTAAGCTCTTATTTTTATGGTATTTGTTAAGAGCTTACTATTTACCAGCCCCTATACTAAGTGCTGGGGTAGATACCAGTTAATCAGATTGGATGCAGTCCATGTCTCCTCAAAAATCTCCAGTGGTTACCAGTCAATCTACACATCAGGCAGAAACTCCTTACCCTCAGCTTCAAGGCTTTCCATCACCTCACCCCCTCCTATCTCACCTCCCTTCTCTCCTTCTACAGCCCAGCCCGCACCCTCCGCTCCTCTGCCGCTGATCTCCTCACCGTGCCTCGTTCTCACCTGTCCCACCACCAACCCCTGGCGCATGTAATCCCCCTGGCCTGGAATGCCCTCCCTCCCCACATCCGCCCAGCTAGCTCTGTTCCTCCCTTGAAGGCCCTACTGAGAGTTCACCTCCTCCAGGAGGCCTTCCCAGACTGAGCCCCCTCCTTCCCCCCCTCCTCCCCCTCTCCATCCCCCCGCTTTACCTCCTTCCCTTCCCCACAGCACCTGTAAATATGTACATACGTTTGTACGTACTTATTACTCTATTTATTTATTGATTTTACTTGTACATATCTATTCTATTATTTTGTTAATATGTTTTGTTTTGTTTTCTGTCTCCCCCTTCTAGACTGTAAGCCCGCTGTTGGGTAGGGACTGTCTCTATATGTTGCCAACTTGTACTTCCCAAATGCTTAGTACAGTGCTCTGCACACAGTAAGCGCTCAATAAATACGATTGAATGAATGAATGAATGTCCCGTGTGGGGCTCCCAGTCCTAATCCCCATTTTTCTGATGACGGAACTGAGGCACAGAAGTGAAGTTATTTGTCCCAGGTAGTAATAATAATAACACTAATAATAATGGTATTTGTTAAACACTTACTATATACCAGGCACTGTACTAGGTGCTGGGATGGATACAAGATAATTGGATTGGACAGTTATCCCAACTGTCTACCCCTGACCTTCTGACTCCCAGGCCACGCTCCTTCTCCAAAGGGCAGGGAATGTGTCTACCAACTTTTTATTGTACTCTCCCAAGCACTTAGTACAGTGCTTTGTGAACAATAAGTGTTCAGTAAACATCACAGATTGAATATTGAGGAGTGAAGGTGGGGTGGGGCAGAGGAGGAAGAACCGGCCCCAGAGGGCCAGAGTTGAGACCATCTCGGGAGTTTCTCCAAGACAGATACACGCATGCACGCACGCACACACGCACCCTCCCCCCCCCCCCCCCCGCCCCCAAGGCCAGAGTTGAGATGTTGAGATCATTAAGGGGGTTTCTCCAGCAGACAGTGGCCACACTCACATTTTGAGGACCGGCGTCCTAAGTGCTCATTGTCCACAGTGTCGCTTGACCACTCCACCTTCTTCTCCGGCTTCCGTTTGCGCAGTTTGATGGTGAGACTTCGATTTTCCTACAAGGGTGGAAAGCACAGAATTGGAGAAGAAAGGGGGTCAGTGTCCCATGTTCTAGTGCCTCTTTTCCCACGGCCTACCCCTCCCCCATTCTTTCATATCTACTTAATCTTCCATAGTAGTAAGAACAGTATTAAGAACTTCCTCTGTGCAGAGCACTGTTCCAAGTACTGAGGCTCAGCTAAGTTGGGGAAAATTAGTCAGAGGGCTCACAGACTAAAAATAAAAAGGGAGAGAAGACTGGCAACAAACACACAGGAAGAGATGACACAGAATCACTAAAACAACAAAAACAGCTGTGGCTAGAGGAGCATAACTTCAGTCTCCTGGTGGCTCAGAGTCCATTGGCACAACCGTGGCCAGAGTGATCGCCCTAGCGGCAGGCACCACAGCCTTCCTGAGATTTTTCCTGCATCCCTCTCCCACTTCTTCTTTCCCTATACCTCCCCATGACCGCACCATCTCAGTCATCAGATGATACCGAGCAGTCACTGCACAGAGCACTGTACTAGGCACTGTGGCGAAGTAACAGAGGAGAAGACACAGGCACTGCCCTTGAGGACCAAATGATTTACTGGAGGAGCCAGGCCAAAGACACAAAGCCACTTATCTGCTGTGACCTTGGGCAAGTCACTTCACTTCTCTGTACCTCTGTTCCTGCTGTTGTAAAATGGGGATTAAGATGTGAGCCACACTTAGGGCATGGAATGCGTCCAACGTGATTAACTTGGATTTATCCCAGTGCTTAATACAGGGCCTGGCACATAAAAAGTGCTCTAACAATTCCATTAAAAAAAAAATCACAAATATAAATAAGGACACCAGACATGTTGGTGTGAAGTAGATGTGCCATGGGACAGGAAACTTCACCCAAAAAGAAACCTCTTCTACCCAGGCCCCTCCAAAAAACACTTTGGCCAGTGCAAATAGGAAATGCTGCACTATGTACATTATTACTAAGGGGCAACTACTATATTAGGCACAGGTGTCATTGCATGAAATGCAGTTTAGCCATAAACATGACCTGGCCGACGATTGGCTCTCCCTGTCCTCCTCCACTACTACCACGAGTACTACTACTACTACTACTACTACTACTAATGATGGTATTTGTTAAGCACTTACTATGTGCAAAGCACTGTTCTAAGCTCTGGGGAGGTTACAAGGTGGTCAGGTTGTCCTGCAGGGGGCTTACAGTTTTAATCCCCATTTTTACAGATAAGGGAACTGAGGCACAGAGAAATTAAGTGACTTGTCCAAGGCCACACTCCTGACAGTTGGCGGAGTCAGGATTTGAACCCATGACCTCTGACTCCAAAGCCCAGGCTTTTTCCACTGAGCCACGCACGTTGCTTCTCATGCTGTTACTAGTTCTAACTGGTAAGCACTTACTGCATCCCAAATACTGTACTATACGCTGGGGTATGAGAACAAGTGTGGTCTAGGGACTGTCTCTATATGTTGCCAATTTGTACTTCCCAAGCGCTTAGTACAGTGCTCTGCACATAGTAAGCGCTCAATAAATATGATTGATGATGACGATGAATAGGGTACGGGCCTGGGAGTCACTGGGACCTGGTTTCTAATTCCAGTGCTGCCATTTGACCACTGTGTGATCTTGGGCAAGTCACTTAACATCTCTGTGCTTTGGTTCCCTCATTTGTAAAATGGGGATTGAAACTGGGAACCCTGTGGGACAGGGACTGAGTCTAACCTGATTTCCTGGATCTACCCCAGGCCTAAACATATAGTGCCCACAAATACCACGGTTGTTATTATTGGATACAAGATGATCAGATCAATCAATCAATCAGTCGTATTTATTGAGCGCTTACTGTGTGCAGAGCACTGTACTAAGCGCTTGGGAAGTACAAGTTGGCAACATATAGACAGTCACTACCCAACAGTGGGCTCACAGTCTAAAAGGTTCAGATCCCACATGAGGCTCAGTCTACGTAGGAGGGAGCACCGTTTTTGAATCCCAATTCTGCAGAGGAGGGAGCCGAGGCCCAGAGAAGGGAAGTGAGTTGCCCAAGGTCACGCAGCAGGCAGGTGGTGGAGTCGGAATGGGAACTCGGGTCCGCTGGCTCCCAAGCCGGGGCTCCTTCCGTTAGGCCCCCTAATCCCGACTGTGGTCCCCTCCTCCCCGCACTCCCTGCTTTCTCCGGCTGCCCCACGGTCCTCGGCGTTTACAGGCTCTGTTGTCACGGTTACCGTCGGCTTGGTGACGGTCTCGCTCAGCCCGGCCGTGGCCTCGGCCATGGCGCCCCCCTGGAGGCGGGAGAGAAGCTGTCACTCTCAGTGTCGAGGTCCGGACTGGAGAACTGCCGCCGCCACCACCAACTATGGGCAGGTTCCTCCCGCTCTGCCCGCAGCCGCTTCCGCCCTCGCTTCCGGGAGAGGCCGGAGCCCAGAGGCGAAGTCTGCTCACTGCGGGCGGCTATGACACATCAGGGCGCAAGCGCATACAGGGGGCAGGCCAACCACTTCCGCCGTAAAGTATTACGCAGGCGCATGGGTGGTACTGGTGCGGAGAGTCGCGGGGGGGAGATTGGAGGGCGCTTGGGGGACCAAGGCCAACGAAAGCGCACCAAACGAAAGAATGGCCAAGTCTTTCTCGGCGTCGGACCTGGAGGGGGCGGAGACAGCCCTCCGTGCATGACTCAAATGGGTGAAACTTAGTAAGGGTCGGCCCTCCCCCGGGTCGTGATGATGATGATGATGATTATTATTCCTGCTCCTCCTCCCCCTGCTCCTCCTCCTCCTCCTCCTCCTCCCCCCATCCTCCCCCCCATCCCCATTTTGCATATGAGGTAACTGAGAGAAGTAAACTGATTTGCCCCAGGTCACACAACAGAGAAGTGGGAGAACAGGTATTAGAACCCATGACCCTCCATCCCCCAGACCCATGCTCTATCCACTACGCCAGCCCAAATAGCCTATCCTCCATTCATTCATGTAATCGTATTTATTGAGCGCTTACTGTGTACACAGCACTGTACTAAGCGCTTGGGAAGTACAAATTGGCAACATATAGAGACGGTCCTTACCCAGGTGTGGGCTCACAGTCTAGAAGGGTGACAGAGAACAAAACAAAACATATTAACAAAATAGAATAAATAGAATAAATATGTACAAGTAAAATAAATAGAGTAATAAATACGTACAAACATATATACATATATACAGGTGCTGTGGGGAGGGGGAGGAGGTAAGGCAGGGGGAGAGGAAAGAGAGGGCTCAGTCTGGGAAGGCCTCCTGAAGGAGGTGAGCTCTAAGTAGGGCTTTGAAGGGAGGAAGAGAGCTAGCTTAGCGGATGTGTGGAGGGAGGGGGAGGACGGTGGGACAGGCAAGAACGAAGCACGGTGAGGAGATTAGTGGCAGAGGAGCGGAGGGTGCGGGCTGAGCTGTAGAAGGAGAGAAGGGAGGTGAGGTAGCAGGGGGCAAGGTGATGGAGAGCCTTGAAGCCGAGAGTGAGGAGTTTTTACCTGGTGCATAGGTTGATTGGTAGTAACTGGAGATTTTTGAGGAGGGGAGTAACATGCCCAGAGCGTTTCTGGACAAAGACAATCTGGGCAGCGGCATGAAGTATGGATTGAAGTGGGGAGAGACACGAGGATGGGAGATCAGAGAGAAGGCTGATGCAGTAGTCCAGACGGGTTAGGATGAGAGCTTGAACGAGCAGGGTAGCAGTTTGGATGGAGAGGAAAGGGTGGATCTTGGCAATGTTGCGGAGCTGAGACCGGCAGGTTTTGGTGACAGATTGGATGTGAAGGGTGAACGAGAGAGCGGAGTCAAGGATGACACCAAGGTTGTGGGCTTGTGAGATGGGAAGGATGGTAGTACCATCTACAGTGATGGGAAAGTCAGGGAGAGGACGGAGTTTGAGAGGGAAGACAAGGAGTTCAGTCTTGGACATGTTGAGTTTTAGGTGGTGGGCAGACATTCAGATGGAGATGTCCTGAAGGCAGGAAGAGATGCGAGCCTGGAGGGAGGGAGAGAGAGCAGGGGCAGAGATGTAGATTTGGGTGTCATCAGCGTAGAGTTGATAGTTGAAGCCGTGGGAGCAAATGAGTTTACCGAGGGAGTGAGTGTAGGTAGAGATCAGAAGGGGACCAAGAACTGGTCCTTGAGGAACCCGTACAGTAAGGGCGTGGGAGGGGGAGGAGGAGCCCGCAAAGGAGACTGAAAACGAATGGCCGTAGAGATGAGGAGAACCAGGAGAGGATGGAGTCTGTGAAGCCAAAGTTGGATAGCGTCTTGAGGAGAATCAAGAACAGAAGGGGACCAAGAATTGAACCTTGAGGAACCCCTACAGTAAGGGGATCGGAGGGAGAGAGGAGCCTGCAAAAGAAACTGAGAATGAACGGCCAGAGAGATAAAGAGGAGAACCAGGAGAGGACGGAGTCTATGAAGCCAAGGTTGGATAGTGTGTTGAGGAGAAGGGGATGGTCCACAGTGTCGAAGTCAGCTGATAAGGAGGCTGTTGGCTGTCGTCTGGATCATTCAGTAATTTTTCCTCCAACTTGCATGTGACAGAGTTATCCCTACTCCCCTGCTCACCCTGCAGCAACCTCATTCCCTGAAAGGCTCTTCTGTGAGCCCAGCCTACTGAGAGAAACAGTGAACAGCAATCAGTACATCCTCTAGCACTGATAGAGTGATGATAACCCTGGTAGAGCGATAATGACCCAGTAATAATAATGATACTAATAATAATGCTGTTTCTTAAGTGCTTACTGTGTGCCAAGCACTGTATTAAATACTGGGGTAGATTGAAGTTAATCAGGGCCCACATGAGGCTCTCAGTTTAAGTAGGAGGAAGAACAGGTATGAATTCCCATTTTGCAGATGAAGTAAAGTGACTTGCCCAAGGTCATACAGCAGACTAGTGGCTAGAACCCAGGTCCTAATGATTCCTAGGCCTGTATTCTGTCTGAATTAAGTACTTACTATCTGCCAAGCACTGTACTCTGGAATAGATACAAGTTCACCATGTCCTACATATGGCTCATAGTCTAGGTAGGAGGGAACACAGGTATTGAAACCCCATTTTACAAATGAGGTAACGGAGGCCCAGAGAAGTGAAGTGACTCACCCAGTGTCAACCAGCAAGCAGATGGCAGAGCTGGGATTAGAACCTAGGTCCACAGACCCCCAGGCATGGGCTCTTTCCAGTAGGCTGCAAAGATATGTGTTGAGTCCAAGCACATGTGACAGAAACACACATACAAGTCTTTAAGGCAGTAGAGACAAATAGCAAGAAAGTTTAGGGAGAATGAAGCCATTCTCTTTGGGTTCCCTATTGAAGGTGGGCCGGATTGAAGCAGGTTCCCTCTTTCTTCCTCCTTATTATGATCTCCAATCTCCCATCCTCCTGTCTCTCCCCACTTCAATCCATACTTCATGCTGCTGCCCTGATTGTCTTTGTCCAGAAATGCTCTGGGCATTTCTCCCCTCCTCAAAAATCCCCAGTGGCTACCAATCAACCTACACATCAGGCAGAAACTTCTCACCCTCGGCTTCAAGGCTCTCCATCACCTCGCCCCCTCCTATCTCACCTCTCTTCTCTCCTTCCGCAGCCCAGCACACACCCTCCGCTCCTCTGTCGCTAATTTCCTCACCGTGCCTCGTCTTGCCTGTCCCGCCGTCAACCCCTGGCCCACGTCATCCCCCTGGCCTGGAATACCCTCCATCCCCACATCTGCCAAGCTAGCTCTCTTCCTCCCTTCAAAGCCCTACTGAGAGCTCACCTCCTCCAGGAGGCCTTCCCAGACTGAGCCTTCTCCTTTCCCCCCTTCTCCATCCTCCCCCCCTTACCTCCTTCCCTTCCCCACAGCACCTGTATATGTGTGTATATGTTTGTACGTATTTATTACTCTACTTATTTATTTATTTTACTTGTACATATCTTTTCTATTTATTTTAGTTTGTTAATATGTTTTGTTTTGTTCTCTGTCTCTCCCTTCTAGACTGTGAGCCCACTGCTGGGTAGGGACCGTCTCTATATGTTGCCAACTTGTACTTCCCAAGCGCTTAGTACAGTGCTCTGCACACAGTAAGTGCACAATAAATACAAATGATTGATTGACTGATTGATTGATTGATTGATCTCCACTCCCCTTCCTGCCCTCCAGATCCTGAAACCCTGGAAGCTGTACGCCACAGTGGGGCTGCTGATGGGATTGGACATGCTTACATTGGCCATATGGCAGACTGTGGATCTACTGCACCGCACCACTGAGGTTGTGCCCAACACACTAGTGGGCCAGGGGGTGGGATAGCAGGGGGCTGATGGCAGTGGAGATCGTGAGTGACCATGTGCAAGTGGAGAGGGTGAGAGCATTACTATTACAAGGGTGGCATTTGTTCAGCACTTACTACAGAGAAGCAGCATGGCTCAATGGAAAGAGTACGGGCTTGAGAGTCAGATGTCGTGGGTTCTAATCCCAGGCCCCCTGCTTATCAGCCTTGTGAATTTGGGCAAGTCACTTAACTTCTCTGTACTTCTGTTACCTCATCTGGAAAATGGGGATTAAGATTATGAGCCCCATATGTGACAACCTGATTAGCTTGTATCTACCCAGTGCTTAGAACAGTGCTTGGCACATAATAAGTGCTTAGCAAATACCAAAATTACTATTATTATATGTCAAGTTCTGTACTAGGCATCAGGAGATAATCAGGTCAGACACGGTCCCTGTCCCACATGGAGCTCACAGTCTTAGTAGAAGGGAGAACAGGCATTGAATCTACATTATATAATTGAGGAAGCTGAGGTCCAGGGAAATGAAGTGACTTGTCCCAGGTCATCCAGCAGGCAACTTGCAGAGCTGGTTTTAGTACCCAGATGCTCTGGGTACTCCGAAATCTTGCCACTAGGCCCGCTGCCCTCGTAGGAAAGAACAGAGGGAGACCAGGAGCAAGGGGAAAGGAAAGTTGTCTGTAGTTGGGAAAGGATTGGCCGGCGGAGGAGGAGAAAAAAGGCAGGACTGACACAGAGCAAGGAAAAGCAGAGTGGCCTAGTGGATTGAGCACAGGCTGGGGAGCAGAAGGATCTGGGTTCTAATCCTGGCTCCACCACTGGTCTGCTGTTTGAGCTTGGGCAAATCACTTGTCTTCTCTGTGCCTCAGTTACCTCACCTGAATATTGGTGATTAAGGCCAGTGAGCACCATATGAGAAATGGACTGTTTACAACTTGATTACCATGTATTTATGCCAGTACCTAGAACTCTGGCACAGAATACGTGCTTAAAAAGAAAACATAAAAATGGAGAAAATAGGCAAACCAGACTTGTCTCATATTGTCCTTCACCAAGGAGGAGCCCAAGCAAGACACTGCTATCTCCATCCTGCCTCAGCTTGAGCACTGCAGGTCCAAAAAGGTGAATACATGGCTGGGTGAGACTGTTGGAGAGGATTGGGAAGATGCTGAGGTGAGACAAGGAGAGAATTAGATAGGAAAGGCAGGTGGATAAGCTAGTTACTAAAATCCTGTCCACCAGAGACAGAGGGGCTGGAAGAGGTTTGGGACAATAGGTAGTTAAGTTGGCCTGGAGGGAAAGACAGCAGGTGGGGAGATCCAACCTACAGGTTTCTAACCAACTGTAAATGCTTAGAGGGCAGGGTCTGATCTCTTGCTTCTTGTGTACTGTCCTAGAACCTTAGTAGAGTCCTTCATATACAGTAGGCACTCAGTAATATCACTGATGATGATGATGAGAATGGTGTGGCAGGGGAAAATTGGTTGGTGAGGTCTAGACGCCCGGGACTCCGTTCCCGAGAGCCCCGCCCGCCATCACAGCGCCCCCACAGACGCCCCCTGCTCCCCCCCACCCTCCCCCCGCCGACTTAGGCAACCTTCCCTTTCCGGTCCGGTCCTGACTGACTCTCCACCCGCCCCCAGGTAAAAAGACCTTGTTAGCACCATGTTACATTAACGACAACCTCATTGGCACCTACTCAGCCCTCCCATGCTAGTTGGCTGTTCGCTCCTCTCCCCAGGTATCTCTGCTCCCTGACCCCCCTTAACAGGCCCACCCTACTCCAGCACATAATAGTTTGTAGCTGCTCTCTGTGACATCATTATCTGCCTATTTTATTATTGCCATAGCATATTGATTGTTTAACTACACCCTGTGATGCCATCGCCTACTTATATCATTACTACTGTTTTATTGCTTCTGCATCTCAGTTGTTAACCTCCCGCGGTACTGTCACTCGCCCTGCTGACCTCACCATGAACTTTCGATTCCCTTGCTCCCAACTGCCATTCCCATTCCTCACCTTCCCCTTCCCCTCTCCCACCCAGCTTTTTCCCTCCCTCTCCCCCACCAAGACCACTCCCCCTCACCCCCTACCAAGGATCCCTCTGTACCAGTGCCAGTCCTCCACTCCTCCCTCCCGGCCCTCTCCCTCCCCTTCTCCCGGCCCCCACCCATCCCAGTTCTCTTTTCCCATCGCCACCCCCCTTCCCACTCTCCCCGCCCAGGCCCCCGCCAACTCATCCCAATCCAAACCATCCCCACCCCTCGCACCCTTCCCCCTCCCTCCCCTCCCTCGACAGCTGCTGCCAAGTGTGGCCTCTGGAACCCCCGCTCCATTTTAAGTAAGATCCCTTTCACCCTGGACCTATTCCTTTCCAGCTCTCTACTCCTCCTCGCCCTAACTGAAACATGGCTGTCTCCAGACGACACGGTCTCTTCTGCTGCTCTCTCCAGTGCAGGCCTCTTCTTCTTCCACTCCCCCAGACTCACCGGAAAAGGAGAAGGTGTCGGTTTCCTTCTCGCCCCCCAATGTCGCTTTCGAACTATCCCTCCTCCCCCTTCCCTTTCCTTCCCTTCCTTGGAAGCCCACATTATTCGTCTCTACCACCCCCTCCAGATTCTTGTAGCGGTCATCTACCGCCCTCCCGGCCCCACTTCCAACTTATTTAATGACTTTGACCCCTTCGTCACCTTCCTTCTCTCCTTCTCCATGCCCACTCTGATCCTCGGAGACTTCAGTATCCACATGGATATCCCTGACGACTCCTCTGCCGCCCGCCTTCTATCTCTCCTTGACGCTGCCAACCTCTTCCTCCACCCCACCTCACCCACTCACCAACTTGGTCATACCCTCGACCTCATCATCTCCTACCGCTGCACTGTGTCCACCCTCACCAACTCTGAAATCCCTCTCTCTGATCATAATCTTCTCACCTGCCTCCTCACTCACACTCCTTTCCCCTGTAAATCCGTATTACTCTCTCACAGAGTACTCCGCTCTCTGGACCCCACCCATCTTTCGGAGCGACTCACACCCCACCTCGCCACCCTCTCCTCTCTACCCAGTCTTGATGATCAGATTACTGCTCTCAACTCTACCCTTTCTACTCAGCTAGACTCACTCGCTCCCCATTCCCTTCGCTGCTCTCGTACCACTCGTACCCACAGCCCTGGATCACTGCCACTGTCCGCCTCCTTCGCTCTTATGCTCGAGCTGCCAAATGCTGCTGGCGAAAGTCTAAACACCATGCCAACCTCATTCACTTCAAGTTTATCCTTTCCTGCCTTAACTCAGCCCTCTCTTCTGCCAGACAAAACTATTTCTCCTCCCTCATTGACACCCATGCCCATCACCCCCGCCAGCTCTTCCGTACATTCAACTCCCTTCTCAGGCCCCCGGTTCCTCCCCCTCCTCCTTCCCTCATCACCAACGATCTGGCCTCCTACTTCATTAACAAAATTAAATCCATCAGATCCGAACTCCCCAAAGTCACTTCCCCCCCCTTCTCCAACCCCCCGGCTCTCAACACTGTCTGCTACTTTCCCATCCTTCCCAGCAGTATCCTCAGAGGAGCTCTCCTCCCTCCTCTCAAGTGCTACTCCGGCCACCTGTGCTTCTGACCCCATTCCCTGTCATCTCATGAAATCTCTCACTCCATCCCTTCTCCCCTCCTTAACTTCCATCTTCAACTGCTCACTCTCCACTGGTTCCTTCCCCTCTGCCTTCAAACATGCCCATGTCTCTCCCATCCTAAAAAACCCTCTCTTGACCCCACCTCACCTTCTAGTTATTGCCCCATCTCCCTCCTACCATTCCTTTCCAAACTCCTTGAAGGAGTTGTCTACACACGGTGCCTCGAATTCCTCAACACCAACTCTCTCCTCGACCCCTTCCAATCTGGCTTCTGTCCCTTACATTCCACGGAAACTGCCCTCTCAAAGGTCACCAGTGACCTTCTGCTTGCCAAATCCAACGGATCATACTCTATCCTAATCCTCCTCGACCTCTCAGCTGCCTTCGACACTGTGGACCACCCCCTCCTCCTTAACATGCTATCTGACCTTGGCTTCACAGACTCTGTCCTCTCCTGGTTCTCGTCTTACCTCTCTGGTCGTTCATTCCCAGTCTCTTTTGCAGGCTCCTCCTCCCCCTCCCATCCTCTTACTGTGGGGGTTCCCCAAGTTTCAGTGCTTGGTCTCCTTCTGTTCTCGATCTACACGCACTCCCTTGGTGAACTCATTCTTTCCCACGGCTTCAACTATCATCTCTACTCTGATGACACCCAGATCTACATCTCTGCCCCTGCTCTCTCCCCATCTCTGCAGGCTCGCATCTCCTCCTGCCTTCAGGACATCTCCATCTGGATGTCTGCCCGCCACCTAAAGCTCAGCATGTCGAAGACTGAACTCCTTGTCTTCCCTCCCAAACCTTGTCCTCTCCCTGACTTTCCCATCTCTGTTGACGGCACTGCCATCCTTCCCGTCTCACAAGCCCGCGACCTTGGTGTCATCCTCGACTCCGCTCTCTCATTCACCCCTCACATCCAAGCCATCACCAAAACCTGCCGGTCTCAGCTCCTCTCCATCCATACCACTACCCTGCTCATTCAAGCTCTCATCCTATACCATCTGGACTACTGCATCAGCCTTCTCTCTGATCTCCCATCCTTGTGTCTCTCTCCACTTCAATCCATATTTCCTGCTGCTGCCCAGATTATTTTTGTCCAGAAACGCTCTGGGCATATTACTCCCCTCCTCAAAAATCTCCAGTGGCTACCAATCAATCTGCGCATCAGGCAGAAACTCCTCACCCTCGGCTTCAAGGCTCTCCATCACCTCGCCCCCTCCTACCCCACCTCCCTTCTCTCCTTCTACAGCCCAGCCTGCACCCTCCGCTCCTCCACCGCTAATCTCCTCACCGTAGCTCGTTCTCGCCTGTCCCGCCATCGACCCCTGGCCCACGTCATCCCCCGGGCCTGGAATGCCCTCCCTCTGCCCATCCGCCAAGCTAGCTCTCTTCCTCCCTTCAAGACCCTACTGAGAGCTCACCTCCTCCAGGAGGCCTTCCCAGACTGAGCCCCTTCCTTCCTCTCCCCCTCGTCCCCCTCTCCATCCCCCATCATACCTCCTTCCCTTCCCCACAGCACCTGTATATATGTATATATGTTTGTACATATTTATTACTCTATTTATTTATTTATTTATTTTACTTGTACATATCTATTCTATTTATTTTATTTTGTTAGTATGTTTGGTTTTGTTCTCTGTCTCCCCCTTTTAGACTGTGAGCCCACTGTTGGGTAGGGACTGTCTCTATATGTTGCCAATTTGTACTTCCCAAGCACTCAGTACAGTGCTCTGCACATAGTAAGCGCTCAATAAATACGATTGATGATGATGATGATGATGGTGGGGCTTAAACAAGGTCTTAACCCAAGAGCTGAAGTATTTATTTATCAAATGTCTGGTGGGGGCAGTGCTCTGCTCAAATCACATGGCAAAGTGAAACACCAATGCAAAAATGTTTCCTTCCCCCAAGGAATTTTTACAGGAGAGACAGACAGAATTAAAGTAGAGAAGGTTTCCCCAAGGTTTGTGAGGAAAGAGGAGGGCAAGCTGGAGAATTGTGGGGAAGAGAGCTGATATCATCATCATCATCAATCGTATTTATTGAGTGCTTACTGTGTGCAGAGCACTGTACTAAGCGCTTGGGAAGTACAAGTTGGCAACATATAGAGACAGTCCCTACCCAATAGTGGGCTCACAGTCTAAAAGGGGGAGACAGAGCAAAACCAAACATACCAAGAAAATAACTAGAATAGATATGTACAAGTAAAATAAATGAATAAATAGAGAAATAAATATGTACAAACATATATACATATATACAGGTGCTGTGGGGAAGGGAAAGAGGTAAGATGGGGGGATGGAGAGGGGGACAAGGGGGAGAGGAAGGAAGGGGCTCAGTCTGGGAAGGCTTCCTGGAGGAGGTGAGCTCTCAGTAGGGTCTTGAAGGGAGGAAGAGAGCTAGCTTGGCGCGTGGGCAGAGGGAGGGCATTCCAGGCCAGGGGAGGGCATGGGACAGCAAGGGTGAAGAGCATTATGGCATAAGATTGAGTTTTAGGGCAAGCAGCACAGTGAAGTATAGACTGAAGTGGGATGAGACAGGAGGATGGAAGATCAGAGAGGAGGCTGATGCAGTAATTCAATTGGGATAGGATGAGAGATTGAACCAGCAAGGTAGCTGTTTGGATGGAGAGGAAGGAGGAAGGAGGAAGGAGAGGGCTCAGTCTGGGAAGGTCTCCTGGAGGAGGTGAGCTCTAGGGCTTTAAAGGGAGGAAGAGAGCTAGCTTGGCGGATGTGTGGAAGGAGAGGGAGGATGTGGGCCGGGGGTCGACGGCGGGATAAGCGAGAATGAGGCACAGTGAGGAGATTAGTGGCAGAGGAGCGGATGGTGTTGTCTGAGCTGTAGAAGGAGAGAAGGGAGGTGAGGTAGCAGGGGGCAAGGTGATGGAGAGCCTTGAAGCCGAGGGTGAGGACTTTTTACCTGGTGCATAGGTTGATTGGTAGTCACTGGAGATTTTTGAGGAGGGGAGTAACATGCCCAGAGCGTTTCTGCACAGAGATGATCTGGGCAGCGGCATGAAGGTATGGATTGAAGTGGGGAGAGACAGGAGGATGGGAGATCAGAGATGAGGCTGATGCAATAATCCAGACAGGTTGGGATGAGAGCTTGAATGAGCAGGGTAGCAGTTTGGATGGAGAGGAAAGGGCAGATCTTGGTAATGTTGTGGAGGTGAGACAGGTAGGTTTTGGTGATGGATTGGATGTGTGGGGTGAACAAGAGAGTAGAGTCAAGGATGACACCAAGGTTGCGGGCTTGTGAGACAGGAAGGATGGTAGTGTCATCTACAGTGATAGGAAAGTAAGGGAGAGGGCAGTGTTTGGTAGGGAAGGTAAGGAGTTCAGTCTTGTACACATTGAGTTTTAGATGGTGGGCAGACATCCAGATGGAGATGTCCTGAAGGCAGGAGGAGACCCGAGCCTGAAGGGAGGAAGAGAGGGCAGGGGCAGTGATGTAGATTTGGCTGTCATCAGCATAGAGATCAAGCAATCAATCAATTGTATTTATTGAGCGCTTACTGTGTGCAGAGCACTGTACTAAGCGCTTGGGAAGTACACGTTGGCAACATATAGAGACAGTCCCTACCCAACAGTGGGCTCACAGTCTAGAAGGGGGAGACAGAGAACAAAACCAAACATATTAACAAAATAAAATAAATAGAATAGATATGTACAAGTAAAATAAATAAATAAATAGAGTAATAAATATGTACAAACATATATACAGGTGCTGTGGGGAAGGGAAGGAGGTAAAACAGGAGGGAGAGGGGGAGGAGGGGAAGAGGAAGGAGGAGATTCAGTCTGGGAAGGCCTCCTGGAGGAGGTGAGCTCTCAGTAGGGCCTTGAAGGAAGAAAGAGAGCTAGCTTGGCAGATGGGCAGAGGGAGGGCATTCCAGGCCCGGGGGATGACGTGGCCCGAGGGTCGATGGCGGGACAGGCAAGGACAAGGCACGGTGAGGAGATTAGCGGCAGAGGAGGGTGCGGGGTGGGCTGGAGAAGGAGAGAAGGGAGGTGAGGTAGGAGGGGGCGAGGTGATGGACAGCCTTGAAGCCGAGGGTGAGAAGTTTCTGCCTGTTGCGCAGATTGATTGGTAGCCACTGGAGATTTTTGAGGAGGGGAGTAACATGCCCAGAGCGTTTCTGGACAAAGACAATCCGGGCAGCAGCATGAAGTATGGATTGAAGTGGGGAGACACACGAGGATGGGAGATCAGAGAGGAGGCTGATGCAGTAGTCCAGACAGGATAGGATGAGAGCTGGAACGAGCAGGGTAGCAGTTTGGATGGAGAGGAAAGGGCGGATCTTGGCAGTGTTGCGGAGCTGAGACTGGCAGGTTTTGGTGACGGCTTGGATGTGAGAGGTGAATGAAAGAGCGGAGTTGAGGTAGACACCAAGGTTGCGGGCTTGTGAGATGGGAAGGATGGTAGTGCCGTCAACAGTGATGGGAAAGTCAGGGAGAGGGCAGGGTTTGGGAGGGAAGACAAGGAGTTCAGTCTTGGACATGTTGAGTTTTAGGTGGTGGGCAGACATCCAGATGGAGATGTCCTGAAGGCAGGAGGAGATGCGAGCCTGGAAGGATGGGGAGAGAGCAGGGGCAGAGATGTAGATTTGGGTGTCATCAGCATAGAGATGATAGTTGAAGCCGTGGGAATGAATGAATTCACCAAGGGAGTGAGTGTAGGTAGAGATCAGAAGGGGACCAAGAACTGGTCCTTGAGGAACCCGTACAGTAAGGGCGTGGGAGGGGGAGGAGGAGCCCGCAAAGGAGACTGAAAACGAATGGCCGTAGAGATGAGGAGAACCAGGAGAGGATGGAGTCTGTGAAGCCAAAGTTGGATAGCGTCTTGAGGAGAAGGGGATGGTCCATGGTGTGGAAGGCAGTGTCAAAGGCAGTGTCGAAAGCAAGTAAACAGGCATCAATATAAATAAATAGACTTATAGATATAGATACATAAAGATATAGCTATAGATATAGATTCATACATTTATACGTACTTTCTGGGAGGGGGTGGGGGGTAGAACAAAGGGAACCGGTCAAGATAATACAGAATGGAGGGGGACCTGGGGAAAAGAGTGTTTAATACGGGAGGGCTGTTCTCTTGGGCGAGTACAGTTCAATAGAGTTGGTAGTCACGTGCCCTGGCCACAAAGCCTAATAGTTAAGTGGATGAAAGGAAACAGTGTTAGAGACTATCCTGACTCAGAATCCAGGCTTTCTAAACATCTTCACTCCTGGCCACCATCTCACTTCTCCATTCATTATCCCCCTAGAGTCCTATCCCTTCCCCTCTTATCTCCTCCTCTGCTCAAGGGCCCCTGGGAAACCCCCTGCATCTCCTAATCTTCTCATTCCCAAGACTCTTTGGGGAAGAAGGGGAAAGAGGTGGGAGGGGCTGGAAGATCTTGCAGTGAAGTTTTGCATTTCTTATTGAGTGACCGCCACTTGCTCACCAAGCATGTGATTGGTTATGGAGCTCTAGCACCTCTCAAAGATAGGCAGAAATTAGGATGGTGATGATAGGAGTGTGGGAATCAGAGGTTGGCCAGGCCCCCTTACTCTGTGGGCCACCCCCTTCTCCTCAACACACTATCCAACCTTGGCTTCACAGACTCCGTCCTCTCCTGGTTCTCCTCATCTCTCCAGCTGTTCATTCTCCGTCTCTTTTGCAGGCTCCTCCTCTCCCTCCCATCCCCTTACTGCAGGGGTTCCTCAAGGTTCAGTTTTTGGTCCCCTTCTGTTCTCGATCTACACTCACTACTTTGGTGACCTCATTTGCTCCCACGGCTTCAACTATCATCTCTATGCTGATGACACCCAAATCTTCATCTCTGCTCCTGCTGTCTCTCCCTCCCTCCAGGCTCGCATCTCCTCCTGCCCTTAGGACATCTCCATCAGGATGTCTGCCCGCCACCTAAAACTCAACATGTCTAGGACTGAATTCCTTGTCTTCCCTCCCAAACCCTGCCCTCTAGAGCCCTGACTTTCCCATCACTGTTGACGGCACTTCCCATCTCACAAGCCCGCAACCTTGGTGTCATCCTCGACTCTGCTCTCGTTCACCCCTCACATCCAAGCCGTCACCAAAACCTGCCGGTCTCACCTCTGCAGCATTGCCAAGATCCGCCCTTTCCTCTCCATCCAAACCGCTACCGTACTCATTCAAGCTCTCATCCTATCCCATCTGGATTACTGTATCAGCCTTTTCTCCGATCTCCCATCCTCCTGTCTCTCCCCACTTCAATCCATACTTCATGCTGCTGCCCGGATTGTCTTTGTCCAGAAATGTTCTGGGCATGTTACTCCCCTCCTCAAAAATCTCCAGTGGCTACCAATCAACCTACGCATCAGGCAAAAACTCCTCACCCTTGGCTTCAAGGCTCTCCATCACCTTGCCCCCTCCTACCCACCTCCCTTCTCTCCTTCTACAGCCCAGCCCACACCCTCCACTCCTCTGCTGCTAATCTCCTCATCGTGCCTCATTATCGCCTGTCCCGCCATCGACCCCCAGCCCAAGTCATCCCCCTGGCCTGGAATGCCCTCCCTCTGCCCATCCGCCAAGCTAGCTCTCTTCCTCCCTTCAAGGCCCTACTGAGAGCTCACCTCCTCCAGGAAGCCTTTCCAGACTGAGCCCCCTCCTTCGTCTCCCCCTCCTCCCCCCATCCACCCGCCTTACGTCCTTCCCCTCCCCACAGCACCTGTATATATGTATATATGTTTGTACATATTTATTAATGTATTTATTTATTTATTTTACTTGTACATATCTATTCTATTATTTTGTTACTATGTTTTGTTTTATTCTGTGTCTCCCCATTCTAGACTGTGAGCCCACTGTTGGGTAGGGACCATCTCTATATGTTGCTAACTTGTACTTCCCAAGCGCTTAGTACAGTGCTCTGCACACAGTAAGCGCTCAATAAATATGATTGAATGAATGAATGAATGAATGACACAGGCGTTCTGGGATTGTCAAGAGTAACAGTCAGAACAGTACATATTGAGTACTGCACACTTACGGCTTAGAACAGTGCTTTGCACATAGTAAGCACTTAACAAATGCCATTATTATTATTATTATTATTACTGTACTAAGCTCTTGGGAGAATACAATTCATTCATTCATTCGTATTTATCGAGGGCTTACTGTGTGCAGATCACTGTACTGAGCACTTAGGAAGTTCAAGTTGGCAACATATAGAGACGATCCGTATCCAACAACCGGCTCACTGTCTAGAAGGGGGAGTCAGACAACAAAATAAAACATGTAGACAGGTGTCAAAATCACCAGAACTAATAGAATTAAAGCTATATGCACATTATTAACAAAATTAATTGAATAGTAAATATGTACAAATAAAGTAAAGAGTAATAAATCTGTACAAGTATATATAAAAGTGCTGTGGGGAGAGAATGGAGGTAGGGCGGGGGAATGGGGAGGAAGAGAGGAAATAGGGGGCTCAGTCTGGGAAGGCCTCCTGGAGGAGGTGAGTTCTCAGTAGGGCTTTGAAGGGAGGAAGAGAGCTAGCTTGGCAGGCCTGGGGATGGACATGGGTCGGGGGTCGACAACAGGACAGGCGAGAACGAGGTACGGTGAGAAGGTTAGCAGTAGAATGGAGTGGTGCTGGTTGGGCTGTA